>NC_136063.1:129088970-129688970 GCF_964261635.1 Lissotriton helveticus | reverse complement strand
TTGTGGGCTTCTAGCTAGGGGGGTACACCATCATATATCGTTATATGCGGACGATTTCTTGCTGTTCTTAGATAACACTGAAGAGGCGGTTAGAGGCGCGGAGGGACTGCTACTGAGATTCGGAGCGCTATCTGGCCTCAGGGTGAATTGGGCGAAGACTTGCCTCTTCCCGCTCCGAAAGCAAGAGCAACAGCCCCCAACAAACATTGGCATGCGCTGGGAACCAGATTGCCTGCACTACCTTGGGGTTTACATCTATCACGATCCCACCAGCTTGCTTGACGGCAACATTGGTCGCTGTATCCGATCACTGAAGGGCAACATGGCCTTCTGGGCTACCCTCCCCCTGTCAATGACGGGACGGGTATCCCTCCTCAAAATGGTTGCACTTCCACGTTTATTATACCTTTTTAGGACGCTTCCGGTATGGATACCGGGGGAAGTGTTCCGGCGATTGAAATCGAATGTGGTATCATTCCTCTGGGGAGAAGGTAGGCGGCGAATAGCATTGGCGACTCTCATGAGCCCCAAAGACCAGGGGGGGCTTGCAGTCCCGGACTTCGAGCTCTATTATTTAGCGGCACAACTTCAATTCTTTACGCAGGAGGTGGCTAGGGTGTACCGAGGACCCGACCAGGAGAGAGATGAGGGCACCCCCCGCCACGTACTGGCATACATAACCCTGCAGCAGAAATTGTTATTAAAGGGGTTGACCCTAGAGGAAGGGACGCTACGTCTGTGCTGGAATCGCATGCAGCGACGTGCGGGTCCGGGCCATCCTTATGCGCCCGAGATTCCGTTGGGAATGGTAACGACGCTCCCACACGGGGGGGACTGGTCGAACCTCCAACTTTGGGAGGAAGCGGGCCTTCACGTGATAGGTGACTTATACGCCGACGGGGTGTTGATGGACTTCCAGACTCTGCAGGAACAGTATGGCCTCCCGCGTGGGGACTACTTATAACATGCGGCGGTGGTGGGGGCGATTCAGAAACACTGGGGGGGGGGGACTGTCGGAACCTAAATTGTCCTTGGCGTGTCAATACACGATGATGACGGCAGGCACTTTCAAGGCGGTCACATGTCTCTACTCCCGTATGAGCACCGAAAACATTCTGCCGTTAACACGCCTCAAAAACCACTGGGAGATTGACCTGCAGAGAGAGATCCCAGAAGCGACGTGGTCCCAACTCATCCAAAGGGCCAGGAAAAGCACCAGACATGCCCGTTTCCAATTGATACATCTCTACATCCTGCACAGGGCCTACCTCACCCCAAGTAAAATAATACAATACTTTGGCGCGACAGATGCAACATGCCCCAGATGCGCACTGCTAGGTGCCGACTTACTACACATGCTCAGGGACTGTCCGCAGTTGCAGGAGTATTGGGAGGGGATCGGGGACACCCTAAATGAGGTCACAGAAAGATCCCTGCATTACGATAGCGCGGTCACTCTCCTACACTGGTTCCCACACACACGCAAAACGAAAATATCGAGCAAATTTATAGACATGGGCCTACTGATTGCGAAGAGGGAACTCACAAGAGGGTGGAAATCTAAAACAGCACCAACGCACCAAAAATGGCTGCATGAATTTCTAAAATGGGCGACAGCAGAGAGCACGCTCCGGTACCAGCTAGCACGGCGCACGGCAAACGAGAAAGCACAGGAGGCGGCACTAGCATGGGAGACCCTAGTCCAGGAGCTGAGGGATAGTGTTGAACCGAGGGAAGTAGACATAGAAACACCACGCGGGGAGGCCCCTGAGGAGACAGGGTTGGACACAGCACTGACACCAGACACACACAATTGAATTTTATCACCAAGATCCTTCTTACCACCGACTCGCCCGAGTTTACAAACATGGCACATTGGTTCAGACACCAGGGACACGGGGAGGGGGGAGGGAGAAAACACTTAAACTGACCACTAATATGTAGGGAGCTCATACACCACAATGGAACGAGGGACTGCTCCGTGGGCAGAACACCCAGAAGCGGAGAGGGCTGACACACTGAGCCATCTGTAGCTGGAGACTGTACGCAACGTTAAGTGTTTGGCTGCCGCCCAGCCTCCGGGATGTGGGTTGTATGGCTGTGTAAATAATTGAGGAAAGCACAGATATGGAGGCGATTATGAGACCGAACTGGTACGTAAATCTTGTGACCCACATTACCTCTGCAATAAAAATTGTTTTACAAAAAAAAAAATGTACAGTTAGTTATAGAAAATCTAGAATTACCTGTTGATATTATTTTTTCGATATTTTGTCATTGATATGCCACCCCAATGATATTGTGGGACTGATAGGGGCACACTATAAGTTAACATTACACTGCAGTATAATACTAGTTTTGATTGCTTAGATGGACTTTTTAGCTTAACGTTTTCAATTACATACTTACATGTTTGAAAATTTTCTTTATGCATTTTAATGTATTTGTAATCTTTAGTTGATCTTTGTTTGGCAGTATTTGACAACAAAGATTTCTTGAATGATTGGAAGAAAAATTAAAGAAGTCAAAAAGAGAAGGAAAGGACGAAAAAGAACCTGTAAGAGTGAGATAAAGAAACACACTTATAGCTTGTAGCAGAACAACATATCAGATGGGATCAAACCTAGATATTCCTGGTATGCAGCTATACCGGAACTTGACAGCACTGATGGGAGGCTCATAAGGAAAGCACAGATTCTATTCAAGCATGCTGTTCATAAATTCAGCACACGCAATATACCTCTTACATAATGGTGTAACTAGGTCATTAACATCTCCGTCATCTACTTCTCACACAATCCATACCTCACCTCTCCATGCCTCCTCTACCTTACTGCTCTTTAACTCTTGCTCCACCCTTTCACTATCTCACCGCTCCCTCACCTCTCTCTCATTTCTCTCTGCCTCATATCTGCCTTACTATCTCACCTTTTTACAACCCACCAATCTCTCTATAACTATCTAACTTCTCTCTTTATTCCAGCAGTACTTCAATAACTCAGTGTCTCCATCTTCTCCTCCTCTTCTTCTACGTCTGATCCATTTTCTTAATCTCTCTAAATATCTTACTTCTTTTGGCTACATCTGTTGATGTATCTCTACCACTTTTTCATTATCACCAACACCACTGCTTCTCTCTCTATCTTTCTCTCTCATACACACATCTCACCAGAGTCCTCCATTTTCATTTTAACTCACCCCTTCCACCTAAATTATCATTCTCACCCTCTTCCTTTATAGCTCTCTCTCTCTCCCCATCTCTTACTAATTTTCTTTCTTGCAACTCTCTACCTCTGTATAAACCTCACCTCTCTTTTTCTATTTCACTGTATCTGAAATTGCTCTTTTCTCTCTACACTATATTTCTCTCTGTCCTTCACTCCTCTATTCCCAACTACTGTCTTTATCTGATCCATTTTTCAATACCTCTTCTAATTTTTCCCTCTCTACCTTGCATTTCTTCATTTTTGTAAAGTTTCTCTGCCTATATTTAACTCTACTTGCAGTTACCTCTGTCTAATTCACATTTCTTTACTTCCTCAAATATCTTTCTACACCATCTCTATCTCTCAATCCCTCTAGTTCACCAAACCCTATTTTATATTCTCTCTCCTTCTCTTGTATCCCGCTCAACCAATTGTTTTTCAGAAATAGTCTTATTCAGTAGGGTCAGAGGTAACTATCTAGCCAGAGAAGTGAACACATTTAAAGATGAGAAGATGGGGGGCGTGGCCAAGATGGCGGCGAGCTAGGACGTGTTTCTCAGAACTCCTGTCACGTCCAGGCACCCCCGGAGTCAGCAACTGGAGCGGGCTGCCCCGAGGAGCTGCGATTGGCATCAGACCGCGGGGTCGGCCTAGCATCCAGGCGGCACGCCGCGACTGCGTCCTCAATTTATGGGTGGTCCCGGCTGCGGATCGTCGAGGCCAGCTTCGCCTGCGGAGGCTAGCGGGGAGCAGTCTGGTTGGCCTGGAGGCCACACAACATCAGCTGCTGGGGGGAGCATTGACCTCCCGGAGCCTCATCCTGCGGCTGCCTGGAGAGCGGATCGGCGCTGTCGCGGAGGAGAGGAAGAGCGGCAGGACGTTGATTGTCGCGGCGGAGCACCTGGATCGCCTTGCCCGGACCATGAATCTAGACCCGGGGCAGGCCTGCTGACTATTTGAGGCCCCCCGGTGCCAGGAGGTAAGAGGGGAAAGGCATAATTTGTGGAGAGTCACCGGAGCAATGGGAGCGGCGCATCAGAGGTGGAGGGCCACGGGACGTGTGAGGTGAGATGACCTTGGGGCTGCCTGCTGACGGGGCGTCAAGCTTTGTCCACATTTAGCACCGAGCGCCGCTACAGCCTGTGGGAGTGACCCCGCTGCTTTCCCCATCCCGCTGCCTGGTTTCCTCGTTAGAGTGACGAACCCTGAGCCACCATTTTTGTTGAAACAGGACACATTGGCACCACGCAGCCGAGGGGTGGAAGCACTGGATGTGGGGGAACTGGGCGAGGCAGCAGTGGGCTTTGATGTGGTAGCGCTGCTTGGGAGTGGCGGTGGATCGCATTGCTGGAGCCCCCCCATTAGGGTAGCCGGGGAAAAGAGGTGAGCCAACCAGTGCTAGCGGATCGAGGGATCTTTGGAGGCTTGCTCTGAGGTGAGCTGCACTGCCCTTGCTGATTTGCGACGACTGGGCAGTCATTGAGTGAATGGTGCAGCTCTGCAGGCGCCCTTGGGCCGCGGCAGCTTTCTTCAGGTGACGAGCCGGGATTCACTGGATGGGCTCCCACTGTTGTGGCGACCAGGCCCCACATCTGCGGACGGACGGTCTGACTGTATTGACCAGGAGCGGAGCCCAAGCCGGCATCTCCACACATAGCCGCGCTCTTGAGTATGTCAACATCCAGGACACGGAAAACAAAGGCCCAAACAGACATATTTGGCAGAGCTCTTCCCAGTCTCAGTGGGTCGGCGGTCACACCTAAAATGGTGACCCCTCAGGCAAGTCCAACCACGAGCGAAGAACCCATTACTAAGGCCTTTATGGAGTCACTCTTCAACACCCTACGAGCGAACACACAGACTGTTAAAACAGAAATGGTGGCTGAAATTAAGGAGATACGTAGGGATGTAGATGGGGTGGGGGAGAGAGTAGCTGCCTTGGAGGACAGGAGCGACGCAACCACGACCAAAGTTGCCATGTTGCAACAAGAAATATTCTGACTTCAAGACCAACACCTGGACACTCAAGTACACCTCGAAGACCTAGAGAACAGGTCGCGCAGACACAACATACGAATTCGGGGAGTCAAGGACACAGACGACACCGCGGATCTCTTCGTATTTAAGGAGGGCCTCTTTCGACACATCCTTGAAGCCCCCGACGACATGGTCATTGTCCTTGATAGGGCACACCGGGTCGGTCCCCCGCAGGCTCCTAATGCTCCCCCAATGGACATTTTGGTGTGTCTACAAGATTTTAAGATCAAGGAGACTATCCTATCAAAGGCGAGATCTCTCCACCCTATATCCTACAGGAGACATGCTCTGGTGCTCTACCAAGATCTGGCCCTGATCACGCTGCAGCGCCGTCGCCAATTTCGCCCTGTGACGGAACACCTGAGACAGCAAGGTATCCAATACTCGTGGGGGCACCCGTTCAGCCTGATATTTTGCTTCAACGGCAAATTGCACAAGATTCACTCTCTCATTGACTCTTGTCGGCTACTAGGCCTAGCACTTCCGAGCGAGGACGAGAATACCCAGAGTGACACTTCAAAACCCGAAATCACACCCTCAGGGTGGCAGCGCCAGAGGAGACGCAGACGGTTTCAGAAGCCATTCAGGGCGGACATTGCCAAGAATCAACAAGAGGCCCTAGCTTCTGCTGCGGAGGCCCTGGATGGGGTTGACCAGGCCTATTAAAGAAGGGGACCCCTGAGGACTGATGCTAGGCAGGAGCACAGGGGAAGCAAAGACAGAACCAAAAGGACAAAACAACTGCCTAGATCTGATAATTATAAGGGCTCTACCTGAGTCCCAAAATTTTGAAAAATATCTGAAGCAGACTGGTACAAACAGTTTATATCAAAAGGCCACACAAATTATAGAAAAAAGATTTCATTTTTATTATTTTCAAGTTTTCAATTCAAACACATTATAAAAAAGATAATTCTGCATCTGACCAGGCAGCTAAAGGATGAACTGATATCTATCAAACCCAACTTTGGCCCCGTGACTAGCGGCGGGCAGTGGGGGGAGGAGAGACCCCTTCTGCTGGTCACACTGCAAACCCACTACGACGACCTCCTGGTCTCTCCGGGATGGCGGACATTCTGTTTGGACGTATCCTTTTCTCCTGTTTTCCCTTCCCGTCGTTTTAGAGAGACCATGTCTCACCTGGCGTTTTTGTTTGGGCAGGGGTTCCCTTGTCCACCTTTTTCTTTTGTTGCCAGTTTTGCTCTCCTCCTATGTCGATGTAACATTGGGGCCCCGCTTGCGCGTGCTCCTCCTTACAGGTCACATCATACACCGCACTTCATTCGTTATCCCATCCTTAGATGATACGTGCTTCACTCAAAATTCTTCCACTGAATGTGCGAGGCCTGAACAACCCTGTCAAGCGTAGGTCGATCCTCAACTACCTTGAGCCGTCCAAAGCGGACATCTGTCTGCTTCAGGAGACGAACCTCTTATCCAAAGACTGTCACAGACTAAAGTCCCGAGCCTTTCTGACACAGCTCTTCTCCTCCAACACCTCCAAAACAACTGGGGTAGCCATACTGGTCTCCCGCTCTTTTTAGGGTCGGGTCCTTAAGAACGAGGCTGAGATTAAGGGCCATCTCCTTACCTATCGATTTTCCCTTGGTGGGATGTCTTTTGTGGTGGGGTCCATATACGCACCTAATGACGGGCAGCTCACCTTCCTCCATCAAGCCTTCCGGGATGCAGCCGCTGCTGCGGACCGCCACCTGCTGCTGGGAGGGGACCTCAATATTGTATTTGACAATGACATAGACTGATCCTGTCAAAGGACACATCAGGCGGGGTAATCACGTCCCGAGGAAGGACACAGCTTGAGGAGCTGGGACTCCTTGATCTTTGGCGCCATCTTCATCCCCGGGCTCGTAGCTATACATTCTATTCTGGGGCTCATAAAACATACGCACGATTAGATTATTTTCTCTGCTCCTCCTCATTTAAGACCTATGTTCAAGACGCTGAAATCCTTACAACTTCTCTTTCAGATCACTCCCCGGTCTTGGCCTCCTTTCTCCTGCCAGCGCTGTGTGCGGCCTCAGCGGCATTGGTGCCTGTGGGACACGCTACTCCAGTGCACCTCAGTGGTGGAGGAAATCTGGACAGCCATCACAGATTTTCTTGATCATAATGCTAACACAGACACCTCATTTGCTACACAGTGGGGAGCACTGAAGTCAGTTTTACGAGGAGTGTTTATTGCTATATCCTCAGCTGATAATGCGGAGAGGGAGCGCAAGCGGGCTGAGCTCACGCATAGAGTTTCCGAGCTGGAGCAGATGCACCAGCGTACTGGTGCCTCTCGGGCTTGGCGGCAATTATGTACCGAACGTAAGCACCTAGCTGCCATTGATCAGGACAAGGCTGAGTACGCTGCTCTCCGACTCCACCATTCCTACTATGTGGGGGGTGATATATGTGGCCACTTGTTAGCAAATAAACTGCGGGAAGTTAGGCAGCGGCAGGGAGTCCATGAGATCCGCACATCAGGAGTGGAGTTGGCCACCGAGGATGAGACCATAGCAGAGACATTCCAGGGGTTTTACGCAGATCTCTATGCTGGGGATGCCTTAGATACTCAAGCCAGTGCCGAATACATAGCTAAAGCTCATATGCCCTCACTGACGCTGTCCCAAGCTGAGCATCTCGATAGAGCGATTCAAAAGGAAGAGGTCATCTCCGCTATCTCTCGCCTGAAACTAGGTCAGTTGCCGGGCCCAGACGGATATTCAGCTGCCTTTTATGAAACATTTTGTAATCAGATAGCGCCGACATTAGCGACCCTATTTAATACTTTTGATCAGGAAGGGGCCATTCCTAGAGACATGCTGGAGGCTGCGATAGTGGTAATCCCTAAGCCAAGGAATGCTGCGAAGGTCTGCGGTTCATACTGGCCTATTTCCCTTCTAAATATAGACATCAAAATATTCACTAGCATTATAGCTGCGCGCCTTGTCCCGTACATGGCCCAGCTGGTCGAGCCTGACCAAGCAGGCTTTATTCCGCAATGGCAGACCAGTGACAACACCAAAAGCATCCTCCACCTGATTGAACGGGCATCCGGCATCCAGGGCGAATATATGCTTCTGGCCATCGATGCGGAGAAGGCCTTCGACAGAGTGCATTGGCCTTATCTTGAGATGGTCTTAATGGCGGCTGGGCTCGGCGAGAAATTGCGGACCAGGATCGTACACTGCTATAGGTCCCCCTGGGCAACAATCCAGGTGAATGGTCACACGTCCTCTCCGTTCCCTATAGCACGAGACAGGGGTGCGCACTATCGCCTCTCGTCTTTGCGCTATATATGGAGCCGTTAGCAATCAGACTACAGCAACATCCCTTGATAACCAGGATTAAGTTTGGGGGAGATATCCACACCATTAGCCTTTACGCGGACGATATTCTTCTATCTCTCTCTAACCCAATCACGGCAATGCGCGCCCTGTTTGTTGAACTACACGGCTTTGCTTTGGGATCAGGCTTTAAGATCAACATGGATAAATCCATAGTTTAAGACATCTCCCTGTTGCTGCATACTCTTGCCCATCTACAAGAGGAGCCCCAGGTGCTCTGGGCGTCGACGGCAGTCCCCTATTTAGGTATCCAGCTGGCATCCACCATCCCCGCCACGGCTGAGATTAACTATTCTAACCTTCGGAAACATATCCATGCAGTACTCAATAAATGGCAACACTGCACCATGTCCTCTCTGGGCCGGATCACGGCCGTGAAGATGACTGTCCTCCCTCAGATCCTATACCTCTTCCAAACTCTTCCCCTTCGACCTCCGTAGGACTGGCTCCAGCGAACGGAAGCGGACTTATCACGCTTTACCTGGCATGGCCGCAAGCCGTGATTCCGCCATCAAGTGACGGCTCTGCCGCCGGAGAAAGGAGGGGTGGGAGTTCCCGACATCCAACTCTACTTTTACGCGACCCAGCTTAGGTATTTAGTGGAGTGGCAACGCCTGGAGTCTGATAAGCATTGGCTGTTCCAGGATCAAGCAGTGGCAGGTCGACCATTACAGGGAGTACCCTTCCTCAGCAGGCAACATCGACCTCCAAACCTCTATGCCTCATACATCACAAGCACAATTCTAGACACCTGGGACCGTATGAACATATCTAAACAGCTCACCACTTTTCCATCGCCCCTCACTCCGTTGTTCGATAACCCGGAGTTCCACCCCAGCACAGAGGCTTCCGCCTTTAAATCATGGTGTTCCTCTCCCTGCAGATCACTGGGACACCTCTTTGATTTGGATGGCGTCATTTCTTTTCCGTGATTTAGGGACGCCTATGGCCTCTCAGAGCAGAAGCGACTGCCATACTTACAAGTCCTGCACTGGGCAATGCACCCCACAGTCAGACTACAAGCGCAGCGCCTACTGACGACCTATGAGAAGTGGTTAGTAACGCGCACTTCTGACAAAAAGCTACTATCTGATCTCTCTAAAATGCTGCTGACCGCCAATTCATACACATACAATGCTGGCCGCACCAGGTGGGAGCGAGAGCTGGGAAGGAGCCTTGGCCACAAACAGTGGGAGGGAATCTACTACAGAGCTAGACACTCAGCGTACCACATGGGCCTTACGGAGACACTGACTAAGGTAGCCACATATTGGTACTACAACCCTGAGCGCATTCACCAGTTTGATAGTAGCAGGAGTGATTGATGCTGGAGGGAATGCGGGGAGGCCGGCACACTAGAACACGTCCTTTAGAGTTGCCAGGTTATACAACCTTACTGGAACCAAGTCCTCGATGAAGTAGACACACACCTTGATACGCAGATCCCACATTTCCCCTCATATGTTGTCCTGGGCTTACCTAATCCATTCACATATCCCCTCAAATCACGCAGAGGCCGCTTGATTGCTATTGCCTTAGGAGCGGCGCCTCAAAACATCCTATCTCACTGGCGCTCTGCTCAACCACCAACGCACACAGGCTGGCTCCAAAGGCTATGGGCAGTGTTAGGTATGGAGAAACTCACATTAACATTGGCAGGTAGAGGGTCTAAGTTTCCTGAGCTATGGCAACCCTTTCTCCCTCTATTGGGGTCAGAATTTCGGGAACTAACCGGTCCCCGGTATTTGCGACTCCTTCGTGTCCCAGATATGCAAATCCCAGAAGCTAAAGCCCAAGAAACACACCAAACACGACGTTGAGGGCTGTTCTTTATTCTTTGCATTTTTCTTTTCTGTTTCAGGTGGACAAGGGGGGGGGCAGGGTGGAAGGGGGAAAGATTCTTCTATCCTGGGATGCCTCCTGATTTATTTGTTTGAGGGCCGGCTCCATGCTTTTTACCTTGGTAATACTACCTATTGCGACCTGAGGGTCACTTATGTGTACTATTAACAGAGCTGAGTGCCTACCTTTTTACTTTTGTCTGTTGAATATCTATAAAGAGATTTAAACCATAAAGATGAGAAGATTTACAAGCAGGGGAAAAGAAAGCGGAGAAAACTATTTCACCATCAAAGTGAAAATCCACAGAGCAGCTTGTTCAAGATTTCTTTTTGTACTACTGGTCTACAGACATGAGACACCTTGAGCTGTAAGGTGTTTTGGCATGTCTCTCATTTCTGAAGGTTTAAAATATTCCTCACATTCCTTGGCTTGAATGACCCACAACGCGTAATGAATTCAAAGTTGCTCCAATCAGGGGCACTCAAAATATATCTTTGCCAGGGCCCCAATTATCCTTAAGCCGTCACTTGCCACCCTTACCTTAGCCCTCACACTCTCAGGCAGTTGGTGTCAATAAATAACAAGCATTTGCAATGCAAAAGGACTCGCGTTTACGCGAGACGCGAGACCTACTGCATTGCATCACCGACAACGGGCGGGGGGGGGGAGGCACGGACAGCAGGAGTGCGGGTGGGGTGAGGGCAGAGAAGGTACGGACAACAGAAATGTGGGTGGAAGAGGGGTAAGGAGGCACAGAAAAAGATAGTGCTGACAGTCTAAATAACACGTACTGCAGGGTGTAACACTCAAAGCAAACGGACCCGTAGCCATGGGAGGGTACAAATTACAACATGGGAATAATAAGGAGGGACTAACAAGCCTCATAATCAATCTGAAGACGAAATTGTTGAAGGACAAACACACAATCCAATGAAAAATATGGGAGGGGTAGTGGGGGGGGGGGCTTCTCTCCCATAATGAACTACACCAGATCAACACCAGAGCAGCGCTTGCGCGCTGGCTCAAGGCTCGACCTAAAAATGAAATATAATATTTCTGTGTCATTTCTCCATCCTTACTTCACCTCACCTCATTGATCTCAACCCTCACTCTCATGCTCTATCTCCATTTTCTCTGAGGTGTTCTAAGGATAACGCCATTATCAAGTTGAAGTGAATTGTTCTTTATTGTTCAAACCCTGCTACATGCAGTAATGGAGATGAAGAGATGCAGTCTAGCCAAGAGCATCCAGTAACTGCTTCCAAGCATGGATGGACTGAAAATAGCAAGTAACTCTGGCAGATTGCTGTTCGACTGGTCCCAGGAGGGGTTGGGTGGTCAGGTGCTAGTGAGAAGCACGGCTCCCGCTTTTGTTACAGGGACGGATATTGCAGCACTGCTGCAAAACCAACCCCAGTATCAAAACTGGCCCCCATGGGTGCAAAACCAGCCCCCACCCATCTGGCCTACCTGGGGAAACGCCTGGTGCCCCCTACATCCAGCCTGGCCCTGCCTCCAAGTCAGGGCCAGCTTTAGCACTGGTGACGTCCTGTGCGACAATGATTTTTGGCGCCCACCCCAATGACCACCTCCGCAATGGATTCCTGCTCTACCACCCTTTAACTGTCTTCATACCCACTCTCTCAGATGCATTTATTTAGTTTTGTAGTGTCACTCATAGAGGTAAAGGGTGTCAGAGCACTTCACATTGTACACACATTTCAGAGACAATCAATCATATATGTGTAAATCAATGTATAGGAAATGGTATATGACGTAGGGCTACAAGGGGTAGGATTTATATGTCATCCATACTGGTAGGCAGCATAGTTTAGGTAGGCTTGGTCTGGAGAAGCACAAACTCAGAATTTAAAACGGAACACCATGGTTGGGGGTTCTCTTTAATAATCAGAAATGATTTCTACCCAAATGAACCCTTTGTGAAACATTAGGATAATGAAAGTCTGGGAAAAAAAATCAATACGCTCTAATCTATACTTGACATCTGCATGTCAGTTCTTTGATGACAGTAGTAGCTCACTGTTTTACATTAGGCGTTTAACTTGTAAACTACAAGTAACAAAAGGAAGTCTCTGACGAAAGCAGTAACCCACTGATCTACTTATGTTCTATTCACTTTGTGATTGCATGGTACACATTCTTTGCATCAGGCATATTAACCCTCTGCACTACCTTATGAGGAATCAAATTTCCAGCAGTCAAAACTTCCACTAGACTAAACTTTGGTTTCTTGCTGGGAAGAACATTAATTACCAGAGTAAACTTGACATTTTTATTATCGGTTCAAAATTGCCGGAGGCCAGGAACACGCCCCCAAACAAAGTCTGCACCAAGTGCGGTGGCACTGGTCGCACCACCCTAGAGCCAGTCCTGCTCCAAGCATTCCAGAATTACACATAGCTAAGAAGTGACAATGGGTCATAGGAACCAAAACTAACAACAAAACACCCTTTCATTTTTGTTTAAAAAATAAGTTGGAATGTGTTTATACTCATTCAGACCCTGAGATCCTGAATCTTCAACTTGCTCTACCTTTCTCATGGTTAAGAAAGGAACTTTAGTTCTTTCTCCTACTCCCACCCAACCAACGACAAAATGTCACGCACGCTCCCATGACCACCCTACCTCTGAGCAAAGCACTCTCAGTTTAGGCAAATTATGAATCCTAGTAACCATACCCCAGTATCTCATGAAGAGAGCTCCAGTGCATTTTGAAGGTGATTTTATCCATCCTACCAAAATAATTAAATAAACAGACTATTATCTATGTTTTTGTTAGGTTGTTCTACTTTTTGCAACCTTTGTGTAAAACAGCTGACACTTAGTACCATGAGAATGATTCTTGCATCAAAGATTTGCAGTACCCAAAGACTGAATCCAAAGAGAGCAGCAATATGATTGTTTTTATTGACCCTTTCATGTTATCTTGTACAATATACAGTGCCCTATGGCGTTAAGTGCATTTTCTAATTAAATTAAATTGCATGTTTACATTGTTTTGGATCAACTTTCATTTAACAGAAGTTTATGTCAATGGTTTGTCACAGAGGGTCACTTTATTCAAATAAATCTTGTGTTAACAATGTGTCCCTCAAATTTAGCTAGGCCATATTAGGCATGGGGAAGCATTACAAGCTATAAGCCTGTTTATGGATGCCATGTATGTGACATTCTTGCTGACTCATACCTTTCCTAACAGATACATTTTATACCATGGCCCTTTTTTACAGTCAGGATGCATAGTTATATACCAGAACAAGAGTATACAGACGGAGTTCCCATCATGAAAATTCAGGGGGGAGCTGGTGGTGAAGTCTTGTATCCCTGAGAGTTCAGCAGGAGGGAAGCAGAGTTTAAGTCCTTGGAGATTCTTCTTCAAGATGATGAAAGTTGCAATAAAAGTCTTTCTCTTTTCCTTGGCAATAAAGAAACCACTGCAGGCCAACCCCAGAAGGTAACACACTGGCACAGGGGCAGTCCAACTCCTGCAGATTCTCTTGTTCTTCTCCTTGGCAAAAGGTCTATCTTGATGTCCAGAAGTGATCTAAAGTATTGGGGTTTGGTCCCCAATATTTATTCTAGTAAATCCTGTGTCCTCTGAGGGCAGAGGGTGCCTTACCTAACCAAAACCAGTCCTGTGCAGCTTCCTGGCAGGGGGGTGGAGACAGCAGTGTTGAAGGCAGACATGGTCCAGGTAGCTGAAAGGAAATCTCCTCCCACTACTCTCTATTCAATGAAGGCTTGGGGCCACTTAAAGGAAATCTCAGCTCCCCCACTCTCTATGCAGCCAAGGTCCTATTCAGCCCAGCCCTGACTCATCAGACTGCTGGAGCCCAAGCCCTCCTGTCACTCACAAACCAGACATTCAATACACAACCTAGCAGAGGCAGGCTGAACGGTTAGGTAAGAAAATACCTGCTTTCTAAAAGTGGTATTTTCAATCAATCAATCAATCAATCAACAAAATTTGTAAAGCGCGCTACTCACCCGCTAGGGTCTCAAGGTGCTGGGCGGAGGGGGAGACGCTACTGCTCGAACAGCCAGGTCTTGAGTTGCTTCCTGGAGAGATGGTCCTGGGTCAGCCGAAGATGGGTGGGGAGGGAGTTCCATGTCTTGGCCGCCAGGTAGGAGAAGGATCTTCCTCCGGCGGTGGTTCTGCGGATTCGTGGGACGGAGGCAAGGGTGTGTAGAATGTGAGGCGGCTGTTGATTTGGGGCCCGTGTTGTGGAGAGCCTTGTGTGCGTGGGTGAGGAGCCTGAACGTGATCCTCTTGCTGACAGGGAGCCAGTGCAGGTCTCTCAGATGGGCAGAGATGTGGTCGTGGCGGGGGATGTCCAGGATGAGTCGTGCAGAAGCGTTCTTTTCTGGAGTTTGGCTGTGGTTCCCGCGTAGAGGGTGTTCCCGTAGTCCAGTCAGCTGGTGACGTAGGCCTGGGTGACCGTCTTGCTGGTTTCAGTGGGGATCCACCGGAAGATCTTATGGAGCATGCGCAGGGTGTTGAAACAGGATGACGAGACGGCGTTGACTTGTTTGGTCATCGTGAGCGAGGAGTCCAGGATGACGCCCAGGTTGCGTGCATAGTCCGTTGGCTTGGGGCGGAGCCCAGGGCTCCGTCCCACGAATCCGCCACCAGGACTCGTCCCAGGCAGAGGGGGAAGGTCCCAGGATGAGGACTTCCGTCTTGTCTGAGTTCAGTTTCAGACAGCTGAGCTTCATCCATTCCGAAACGTCTTTCATTCCTTCCTGGAGGCTGGTTCTGGCACTGGTGGGGTCATTGGTGAGGGAGAGTATCAGCTGGGTGTCGTCAGCGTAGGAGATGATGTTTAGGTTGTGTTGGCGTGCGATGGCTGCAAGGGGGCTCATGTAGACGTTGAAGAGGGTGGGGCTGAGCGAGGATCCTTGCGGAACGCCGCAGATAACTTCGGTGGCCACGGAACGGAACGGGGGGAGGCGGATTCTCTGGGTTCTTCCGGCGAGGAACGAGATGATCCACTCCAAGGCCATTCCTTGGATTCCGGTGTTGCTGAGGCGCTATACTAGGGTGCGGTGGCATACGGTGTCGAAGGCTGCAGAGAGGTCTAGGATGATGAGGGCGGCTGTTTCCCCTTTGTCGAGCAGGGACCTGATGTCATCGTTAGGTGCGATGAGGGCGGTCTCGGTGCTGTGGTTTGCTCGGAAGCCGGACTGCGAGGGGTCGAGGGATCAGTTTCTCTCGAGGAAGGTGGAGAGTTGTTTTTTGACGGTCTTCTTGATGACTTTGGCAGGAAAAGGGAGGAGCGAGATGGGGCGGAAGTTCTTGAGGTCCGTGGGGTCCGCGGTGGGTTTCTTCAGGAGGGCGCTGAGCTCGGCATGTTTCCAGCTCTCCGGGAAGGTGGCGGATGCGAAGGAGCAGTTAATGATGTCCCGGAGATGGGGTGCGATGATGGTGTCTGCTTTGTTGAAGATGTGGTGTGGCGAGGGGTTGGTTGGGGAGCCGGAGTGGGTGGTGTTCATCATGCGGGTGGTGTCTTCGGTGCTGACCGGGGTCCAGGTGCAGATGGTGGTGGTTGGTGGCGCTGGTTCAGTGGTTGGGTGTGTGGACTGTGCGCCGAAGCTGTTGTGTATGTCGGCGATCTTGCGGTGAAAGAACAAGGCAAGTGAGTCGCAGAGGTCTTGCGAGGGTGTGATGTCGTTGTTTCCAGCGCTGGGGTTGCAGAGCTCTTTAACGATGCTGAAGAGTTCCTTGCTGTTGTGGGTGTTGTTGTTGTCCAATCGTTCTTTGAATGTTGTCCTCTTGGTGGCCCGTATCAGCTGGTGGTGTTTGCGGGTGGCGTCCTTGAGGGCTGACATGTTTTCTGTTGTCTGGTCGTAGCGCCATGCTTTGTCGAGGGTGCGGCAGGTTTTCTTGGATTTTATGAGGCCGTTGGTGAACCACAAGGCCCTCTTGCTGTCGGGTCTGCTGGGAGGGTTCTTCAGCGGTGCGAGGTCATCGGCGCAGTTGGTGAGCTACTGAGTGAGGTTGCGGGCTGCTTCGTTGGGGTCCTTCGTGTTGGTGGGAGGGTTCTGGCTGAGGGAGTTGGTGAGCTGGTCGGTGGTGATCTTGCTCCAGCTTCTGCGGGGAACCTGTTGTGGGTGGTGGTGGGTCGTGGTTCTCTCGAAGTTGAAGTGGACGCAGCTGTGGTCTGTCCAGTTTAGTCCGGTGGCGTGGCTGAAGGAGATGTGCTTGCTGGAGGAGAAGATGGGGTCTAGCGTGTGGCCGGCATAGTGGGTGGGGGTGTTCACCAGTTGCTTGAGTCCGAGTTTGGCGAGGTTGACTAGTAGGGCTGCGGTGTTGCTGTCATTGTTGTTCTCCAGGTGGAAGTTGAGGTCCCCTAGGAGGATATAGTCTGAGGAGGTTAGGGCGTGCTGGCTGATGAAGTCTGCGATGGCTTCGCTGAATTGGGTGCGTGGTCCCAGGGGTCTGTAGATGAGAGTACCCCTGAGGGTGGTCTTGGTGTCGGTGTGTATCTGGAAGTGAAGGTGCTCGGCGGCGGTGAGGGTGTCGTCGGAGTTGGTCGTGATGCGGATGGTGTTTCTGTGGACGATGGCGATGCCTCCTCCGGTTTGGTTGATGCGGTCCCTCCAGGTGATCTTGTAGCCATCCGGGATGGCTATGGCGACGTCGGGGGCTGAGATGGCGTTCGTCCAGGTTTTTTCAAACACAGAATGTTAAAACCAACTTCACTAAAAGATGTATTTTATCATTCTGAGTTCAGGCACACTAAATTCGTTTATCTACCATGTTCCCATGGTCAGTTAGGATTATAAGATGGTATAATCAAACTGCCCATTCTGGCCTATGTGGACAGGTAGCCTTGCAATAGTGAAAAACGAAATTGACTGTAATTCACTATCAGGACATGCTACACACATCAGCGCATGTCCTACCTTTCACATACAATGCACCCTGCCCTAGGGCCTACATTAGGGGTGGCTAACATGTAGAAAAGGGAAGGTTCTGCGACTGGTAAGTAGGTGCACTTACCAAGTCAACATGGCAGTACTAGACTGCACATAGGCTCTGCAATGGCAGACCGGAGACACACTTTACTAGCTGGGTACTGTGGCGGGTTTTGACGTGTACAGGAAGTGTGGCGCCTTAACTGGTAGCGGTGTGTGTTAGGTAAAAAAACAACAATAATGAAGACGGTGTAGCAAGGTCAGAGGAGACCCCGAAACCTCTGCAGAGAGTGGCCAGGGCCCACTCGGTAATTATGACAAGAATCCTGTGCACACGTTAAGCAAGGTGTATACATGTATCATACTTAATCAACAGAATGCAATAGGTAGTAATTGGAACAAAAAGGACACGATAAAAAGTCTATTTGTTCTTCAAAGGATTGTATTTGACCTTCCTTTGTTGAAAGGTATCTTCAAAATCAAATGACCAGCCGACACGTGTTTCGTCAAGCAGGGAAGGAGCCCGTGACTCTTCAGGGCTGTAAGCACAAATGGGGTAACGGTCCGTATAGCCAGTGATATTTCCGACCCAGTGTCTGGGGTCTGGGTTGAAAGAATCAGCGATAGTGAGTCACTGTGGACTCAGAGATGGGCAGGTACATCCGTCTCAAACCAGCTAATGCCTGGGATATGGCAGCGGAGAGACGGGTCCTGTCTTCCTAAGGGGCAGGCAAGCCGTCTCTCCGCTGCCATAAACAATGGCCCTTTTCAAAACTGTTCTTGAATTCATCCAGGAGCATTGTGCATTTGTTAAACAATCATTCAAGAATATTCTAAGTAAAACTAGAGTGTGGTCTCGCCCTAGCAGTGCAAACCAAAACTCCAAACTGGTTAACGGAGAAACACCTCCTGCTCAACACCTCCAAAACTGATTTCCTTCTCATTTCTCCTACGAATCACATCCCCAAGTTAGACCTTTGGATGAACCACCACACTGCCTTCAACTGTTCCCCCCTCATTACTGACTCAGCCAAATCTCTTGGAATCACCCTGGACAAGCATTTGAACATAAATAATTATATTAGAAATGTGCGCTAGGGAGCTAATCACCTGGTGAGAATACTCAGGAATCTCAAACCGTTCCTTCCACAAGCTGACTTCAAGCAAGTGATCCAAGCGCTTGTTTTGTCGAGGCTAGACTATGGCAGTGCTACAATCTAGGGTTTCCCCAAATATACCTTGGCCCCACTAAGGGCTTCATTGAATGCTGCTGCCAGACTGGGTACGGGTACCAAAAGAAATTTGCACATTTCCCCAATCTTAAAATCCATGAATTGGTTGCCCTACGAAGCAAGAATACAGCTAAAGATTGCCTACCTGTCTCACAAAGCCCTCCATTTCAAATCCCTCAGTTATGTAGTGCAAAAGCTAGAATTATCCAGAGGGGGTAGACCTTCTATGAGTGCCAACTCTCTCCTCCTGAAACCACAGATCTTTCTCAAAAAGAAAATGTGTCACCGAGCTTTGTACGACTCTGCTCCAAAGACCTGGAATCTCTCCCACCGGAAATACGTAGAATTTTCTCCAAGGTTGCTTTCAAATTGGAAGTCAAAAGATTCCTTATGAACAAGTTCTTACCCTAAAAGGGTTTTGTATCATCTGCTCTAATGCATTGGACTTACACATTTAAGCCCTGTGCTGGGTGCTATTCTTATTTTGCTCCCCTCCTATTTCGCTGTGTACCAGATATTGTCTTATACTTGTTGACCCCTTTTGTTTGTAACTGTTTTGTTTGGTATTCCTATTTGATGCCTGTACTGCAATTGTTACCTTCCTTTCCCTACAATTGTGAAGCGCTCTGATATACTTCGGGATCATGTTCACGCTATATAAAACTCTATAAATAAATTAACCAACCCTGCAACAACAATCCTGCATCTCAGAGACAACTGTATATGCCACAAAGATATAGCCCACCAGGAGAGCATGGTTAAGAAGCTGCACAATGCTTACTAAGCCCAAATAGGCTTCACCTAGTCTGATGTTACCACCAGCACATAGAAGTCTGGCACCTGGTCATCAGTGGGATCTGTCACTCATATTCAAGCACTGCATTGAGGGTACATGCATTTGAGGTTGCCCATGTGTCCACACTACGCTGGTGGCATCCTCAGTAGTGTCCCATCACCATCGTAGTTATACATCCTGTTAGCAAACCACACAGCTGCCACAGCCGCCATCTCCAGATGTGTTTCCCTTTACGAGCACACACGTCAAGGGACAACATCTAGCTGCATTCGTGATCTCCACTTCAAGCACAGTTCCAAAATTCCACACAATGTGGCTGTCGTGGTTAACCTAGGGTTTGGGCCCTGCAGTCATGATGCTGTGCAATGTGGAACATCCGGGCAGCTTGCCTAATATTCTGGTGAATTTCAACTGCTTTTCGCTGCCCGCAGTGGCGTCGGTGGTATCCACACTCTACAACTTGAGTAATAATGGAGGGTATAGCATTTGCTATTAGACTGAAGTGTGTTTTGCTGTTATCCTAACAGTGACTTGTCCTCTTTATTGTGTTCAGTGTGACATGCATCAAACGTGCTGCAAGCTCTCATAAATTAAAGTAAAAAACACAGTTAGGAGTGAAATACTTTTTTTTATTAACGTATTACAAAGTTATTAGTTATCTACATGCATCTTTATTTATTGCCTTTGGAAGTACATTATGTTCTTTCAGGGATAGTCATGGTACACATCAGATAGCTTTAGTCATCAATGGCCCAGTGCTAAGAAACTGGGCATTGCAAAATCCCTTCCCTCGAGCTGCAACCTAAAGAGAAATGAGACAAGGACATTTTAGTATAATTGAGACAATTACCATTTAATCTATATGATTTTAAAGAAATATAAATGTTTAAGGCAGCCAATCATACAATGTTTTCTCATGACCCTCAGGCCACAATCTAGTGTATGTCTCGAAATATTGATTGTTTTCAACTACCTCTCTGTCATAGCTTAAAAATGGCCTTGGGGAGCTATTTTGTTTCCTGATTTTAAATGCAAGGCTTTAAGGATGGGTAACATAATTTACAAATGATAAACATGTAGTGCCAATTTACTAATGCTTTGTGCCCAATTTGTGTTACTTTTGTAGGCAAACCAGACACAAAGTATTATGCTGGGATTTAATCTCAAGCGCAACTCAGGATTTGCATTGCATTGTTTCCCAAAGTGATGCAATCTTGTACTATGCAGTGCTTTGCATTATTTTGTGGGAAAGGGGCCTTCTTTCGGTGGTATGTGTGTGTTTCCAGGCAACGATCCATGGGTTTTGATAGAAACGTTCCGCACCAGCGTGGAACGTTCGGCGCAGCGGAGGGGTTAAACAGGGATTTGCAGACCAATGCTACACCTCCTTGAGGCAGTCGTACAGAGAGAAATGTTTTTATTTCTCACTAGTGTTTCCTTCTTTACATGCATGCTGCATTGTACAACACACATACACAGCAAGAAAAGTGTCAAAGGATAGTTTTTGTACAAGAGCTAATCCTTATACAATGCACACAGCTGTTGTGAGAAATTGGGTTGTTGGGTGACTGGGTTGTGAGCCCTAATCAAGGAGTTCTCACAATCCTTGTAAGGGTAAGGCAAAAGCAAACCCTAAACTAACCTGTGGTCAACCTCCTGGTAGCTTGGCACAGAGCAGTCAGTCCTAACTAAGAGACAGTGTGTACAGTATTTGTGCATTTTAAAGAATACAGTGAAAAAGAGTGCCAACTGTAGCTATCTTTCGCACTGGATCAGATCAAAGTCAAAAGTTCAGGCCGACCGTGATGGAGTGCAGGTCGAATACAGTCCCACATTAGTACAGCTGAAGTGTTACATTCTTAATTGAGTGACAAGAGTTCCATTTGTGTTAGAGATAGTCACAAGGAGCAAGAAGAGCATGATGGGCAGTTGTCAGTATGGTACGAAGAGCAGGCTGAAGCTTTGCGTTGGCAGTCCCCCTCTTGCAGTCAATGCTACTGTGCAGAGAGATGGACTGCAGCGGCTTGCGCTGATTTTCGGTTCAAGCGGAGCAGTCAGTCTTGGTGTGTAGACCCCAAAAGCTTGATTTAAGCTTGCTGTGCCACACCAATGGTTCAGGACTGAATAAGTACTAGTTAGGGGTCAGGAAGTTGCAGCTACTGAGTCAATGAGTTGTTAGCAGAGCCTTATATGTCCCTGAGGCACAGAACAGTAGGCGAGCAGACTAACCCTTGGAGTCACTTTTAGCTCCTGGGTTCAAGATGAAGTTGCAGGTCCAGTTCTCCTTCCCCATGCAGGAGGGCAGCAGGTCAGCACAGCAAGGCAGCTGTTCCTTTAGAGCAGCAGTCCAGCAGAGTGGCAGTCCTTGTAGCAGTGCAGCAATCCTTTTTCCTGTCAGAGTATCCACAGGTCCTGAAGTGTACTGAGTAGTTGGTATCTGATAGTTTTATACCCTTGTGCCCTGGCTCTGGAAGGTGAGAGGAGCTTCTAGACAGTGGCTTTGAAGTGCATGGAATTTTCTGCCTCCAAGCTAGCTGAAGTGACAACACTGATTCGCTAAGCCCTTAGTATGAAGGTAAAAAAAAAACTATTCAGTTGAAAGTGGAGCTGTGCTGTGCTTGCTCCCCATCCTGCCCGCAGATGGCCCATCCATGCACACATAATTCCTCTATCCTGTGACTATCTAGGAGAAATTCATAAAGTCGAACTGTCAGACACACCCAGTCATGCTACAGGCATGAAGAGGCTAAGAGCAGGAAAATGACAATTTTCTAAAAGTGGAATTTTCGAAATTGTAATGAAAAATCTGACTTTACAATTGAAGAAGGTTTGTCATTATGATTTCATAGACACCAAACATGACATAGCCATCTGTTCCCAATTGGAAATAACAGATTATAACAAGGAATCTTCAATGTTATCCTGTGGTAAGGGTAGGCCTCACAGTAATGAAAAATAAATGTGAGTTTTTCACTACTAGGACTTTTAAAACTTAAATATACATGTGCAATCTTTTAATTACACAGCACCCTGCCCTATGGGCTACCTAGGGCTTACCTTAGGGGGAGACGCATATGTAATAACAAGCATTAGCATAGCTAATAGGTCTCGCCTTTGGGACCTTATGTGTTTAGCCAGAACTTTTGACTATGTTGTAGAGCATTTTGGCTGCTGTGCATTATGTTGAAAACTTATAATAAAAAGTGTTAAGCATTTTTGTTACCTTTATTCAAACAAAGGCAACATTATATGCAACTGAAAAACCTGATTAAAAAAAGATTTGAACATAAAAATTGTCTTATTCTTATTTTGTGCTTGCACTGCTGGCAGCTACTTCCTGCCTGTTCTCATGCTTGTTTGTTATAATTTTTTAGTTATGGGGGAGCGGGACATAAATAACGGGGGAGTGGATGTTTGAAAACAGTAAGTTAATTAGAACACGAGCAGCTGACAGACACTAGGGGAGAATCAACAGATGCCAGATTCCAAGGGCAGACTGATGTGATGCTTAGGTGGTGCGCTGATCCAAAATGGTGGTGGTGAATGATGTTTGGTGCTCAGATGGTGACACTATATGGTGTGGATTGGAGGAACAGTGTGGATTGTGGAGTTTTGGAGTTCAAATATGTTGATTGGTGTGTAATTAGGCGGTGTGTATTGGAAATGTGTGGAGTTGAATTGTTTGGCCAGTAACTGTGGTGTTGTGTGAAATTATGCTTAGTGAAATTGTGTCATGGTATGGAGTGCATTTTGTATTAAGTGCAGTGTAATTGCGTAGCATATAATTATGTGGCACTGAGTGGTATTGTGTGAGTGTATGTTGCATTCAGTAGAGTGTAATTATGGGGCACTGAGTGGTATTTGGAGTGTATGTTGCATTGAGTGCAGTGTAATTATGTAGCATATAATTATGTGGCACTGACTGGTATTGTGTGGAGTGTATGCTGCATTCTGTAGAGTGAAATATTGTGACGTGTAATATGTGGCACTGAGTGGTACTTGGAGTGTCTGTTGCATTGAGTGCATTGTAATTATGTAGCATATAAGTATGTGGCACTGTGTGGTAATATGTGGAGTGTATTTATGTTGCATTGAGTAGAGTGTAAGTATGAGGTGTGTAATTATATGGCACTGAGTGGTACTATGTGGAGTGTATTTACGTTGCATTGAGAAGAGTGTAATTATGTGGCGTGTAATTATGTGGCACTGAGTGGTAATACGGGAAGTGTATGTTGTATTCAGTAGAATGTAATTATGTGGTGTGTAATTATGTGGCACTGAGTGGTATTTGGAGTGTATGTTGCATTGGGTGCAGTGTAATTATGTAGCAAATAATTATGTGGCACTAAGTGGTATTGTGTGGAGTGTACGTTGCATTCAGTACAGTGTCATTTTGTGGTGTGTAATTATGTGGCTCTGAGTGGTACATGGAGTGTATCTTACATTGAGTGCAGTGTAATTATGTAGCATATAAGTATGTGGCACTGTGTGGTATTATGTGGAATGTATTTATATTGCATTGAGTAGAGTGTAAGTATGAGGTGTGTAATTATATTGCACTGAGTGTTATTATGTGGAGTGTATTTATGTTGCATTGAGTAGAGTATAATTATGTGGCACTGAGTGGTATTATGAGTAATGTATGTTGTATTCAGTAGAGTGTAATTGTGTGGCGTGTAATTATGTGGCACTGAGTGGTATTATTTGGAGTGTATGTTGCATGGAGTGCAGTGTCATTATGTAACATATAATTATGTGGCACTGAGTGGTATTGTGTGGAGTGTATGTTGCATTCAGTAGAGTGTAATTATGTGGTGAGTAATTATATGGCTTTGAGTGGTACTTGGAGTTTATCTTACATTGAGAGCAGTGTAATTATGTAGCCTATAAGACTGTGGCACTGTGTGGTATGATGTGGAATGTATTTATAATGCATTGTGTCGAGTGTAAGTATGAGGTGTGTAATTATATTGGACTGAGTGGTATTTTGTGGAGTGTATTTATGTTGCATTGCGTAGAGTATAATTATGTGGCGTGTAATTATGTGGCACTGAGTTGTATTATGGGCAGTGTATGTTGTATTCAGTTGAGTGTACTTGAGTGGCGTGTAAATATATGACACTGAGTGGTATTATTTGGAGTGTATGTTGCATGGAGTGCAGTGTAATTATGTAGCATATAATTATGTGGCACTGAGTGATATTGTGTGGAGTGTGTGTTGCATTCAGTAGAGTGTACTTATGAGGTGTGTAATTATGTGGCACTGAGTGGTATTTGGATTGTATGTTGCATTGAGTGCAGTGTAATTATGTGGCATATAACTATGTGGCACTGAGTGGGATTCGGAGTGTATGCTTCATTGAGTGCAGTGCAATTATGTGGCGTGTAATTATGTGGCACTGAGTGGTATTTGGAGTGTATGTTGTATTGAGTGCAGTGTAATTATGTGGCACTGAGTGGTATTTGACGTGTATGTTGCATTGAGTGCAATGTAATTATGTGGCGTGTAATTATGTGGCACTGAGTGGTATTTGGAGTGTATGTTGCACTGAGTGCAGTGTAATTATGTGGCACTGAGTGGTATTTGGAGTTTATCTTGCATTGAGTGCAGTGTAATTATTTGGCGTGTAATTATGTGGCACTGAGTGGTATTTGGAGTGTATGTTGCGTTGAGCGTAGTGTAATTATGTAGCATATAATTATGTGACACTGAGTTGTATTGTGTGGGGTGTATGTTGTATTCAGTAGAGTGTCATTTGTGTGGCGTGTAATTTTGTGGCACTGAATGGTATTGTTTGGAGTGTATGTTGCATTGAGTGCACTGTAATTATGTAGCATAAAATTATGTGGCACTGAGTGGTATTATGTGGAGTGTGTGTTGCATTCAGTAAAGTGTAATTATGTGGCACTGAGTTGTATTTGGAGTGTATGTTGCATTGAGTGCAGTGTAATTATGTGGCGTGTAACTATGTGGCACTGAGTGTTATTTGGAGTGTATGTTGCGTTGAGCGCAGTGTAATTATGTAGCATATAATTATGTGGCACTGAGTGGGATTGGGTGGAGTGTATAATAGAGAAAGCCAGAGACAGAGATCAGGGGAGCCTGCGAGTGTCAGTCGCTGGTAGGATGAACGGGGTAGATTGGGACAAGGATAGATACTGATGTGCAGGGATGAGCAGGGGAGAGAGACCATGGAATGGCGAGGGTACTAGGTACTGGTAGGGTGGAAGAGGTAGATCGGGACAGGGATAGATATTGATGGGCAGAGATAGGCGTAAGGGGGCTTTGGAGGTTGGGAGTGGAGGGCAGGGACATGATTTTTCTTGCTAAATCTCATGATTCAATGAGAACTGACTAGGAGCTCCTTGCTTTGGACAGGCCATGTACCAAAAGTGCAAACAGAGCTGATCACTGGAGAAGCCCCAGAATGGATAAATTTTCATGATTAATCAAGATTTGCAATAAGTTGGCGATGAAAAACAAGAGCTTCTGAGAGTTCACAGTTCTTATACACTCCCCAAAACAAGGCAATGTTCGTGTGAAATTGAACAAAGGATCAGACAATACCTGAGCAATTGAAATGGAAATGAACTACTTTATTTACAAAATGCATTACAACGAGTTTAATAAACAGTGTTGAATAGCATTTGGACTGTGGATCAGTTAAAGCACTTTTTATATATACATCACAATTTTGTATAAAAGAATTAACAGGGTCGTACCAAGCTCCACCCCTAACGCCGGCCCCTCGCCCATCACCCCCACCCTGTAGTAAGCATTCCACAGCTGCGAGGTGCAACATATGGACCACAAATCACTGCAAATTCAGGCAAAGCATTGTTATATTGTAGCAGATTCCGCAGTCCACGAAAGGCATAAGTAGAAAACACGTACAGTGGGGAGAGGACCATGGCAAAGCGCATCTCTCTACCTGGGCCCAAGGTACTTCCAACAAGTGGCGGGCAAATACTTTAATACCAGTTTAGGGACGGGGAGGGGTGAAGCGTGCATTCCTGCTAAACGCCGTGGGCAGTATGCTCAGAGAGAGACCGGTGTGTGTACTCAGCTAATATTACTTGTTCTCTGCCCTCAGAGAAGGAGTACTCTACTCGGGAGCGGAGGACACGCCGTGAATGCCCTGCAAGCTTCCAGTCAAGTGCAGAACTTCTAAAATCACACACCATGGCTACAACTTCCCAAACAAACGAGGTCTGAAAGGAAACCATGCCTCCCTGCCGACCTTGTCGCAGCTTCAATCCAGTACATGCAGAGATTACAAAATATTTTCAATGCACTTATCTAATTCAGTTCTTTTCACCGATGACTGCGGCATACACACACTTATGTTGTTTGAGCATGTGCAGTTGTGTCTCAAGTCCTGCAGTTCCCCCGGGGCACAAGCAGGCATCCACTTCTGTCAATACAGCTGATCGCAGCAAAAAAACAGAAGTGGATGCCTGCTTGTGCCCCGGGGGGACTGACATAAAAAAACAAGCGCGCTGCGCCTAGCGCTGGCAGCAGGGGAAAGGGAGAGAGCAGGGGGCCTGCGCTTGCTTCCCTTACGGGAACGAGCACTGACTCCATATATTTGCAAGTTAATTACAAACATATGGTGGCAGCGCTCGAGCCCGCAAGGGAATAGCCACACTTGCACGCATTGCCATTAAAGGCAATGGAACGCGTGCACTGTTGTGGCTTAAAAAGGGGACCGAAGGCTAAAGGTCTCCTCCTATGCAGCGCATGCGCGCTACGTAGGCGAGACCTAAAAAGGGAGTTCAAGGCTTGGCAAAGGGGGTTTAATGTCAAATCGACATAACAGTTTAAAACTGCATTCAGGCTGTAATGGCAGGCCTGGGACATGCTTAAACTGCTACTTCAGTGGGTGGCACATCAAGTGCTGCAGGCCAAGTAGTTGCATTCAATTTACAAGCCCTAGTTATTTAGTATAGCATTCTACAAGGGATTTACAGGTAAATTAAATATGCCTGTTTGGCATATTCACATGAGTAAGCAGACACTCTTTAGCACTGGTTAGCAGTGGTAAAGTGTATTGAGTCCTAAAGCCAACAAAAATAAGTTCTGCAAATATGGAGGAGGTGAGGCTAAAAGTTTGGGGAAGACCACCCTAAGGATGACAGGTCTAACACCTAGCCACTATGGTGCATTGGAGTATGGCAGCCTAAAGTGTGCTAGAGCAGCAGAAGAGGAAAACAACACCATATATTAGTAGGTATGGTGCCGAAATAGAAATAGTACAAATTGCTGATAGCATCCTTATTATTAAATTCCTAGACAAAGGGGTCTATTAGTCCGCCCCCCTTCGCCTCGGGAAATGGGACCGCCCCCGATGTTTGCGGCAGTCCCACATGTGCAATTAGGATGCGCCTGCCACACTGGCGGGCGCATCCTGCATTTTTTGCATTGCAGTGTGCGGTGCTGTCAGCAGCACCCGCTGCAATGCAAAAAAGGCATATGTGCATTTGCATGCATAACGTGGCAGGCACCGCACGGTGCCTGACTCATCCATGCAAATGCAGGGGGATACCATAGGTACTCTCCCATGTACTCCCCCATCACCCCTGCATCCTGGGGGCCCGCAACAGGCCCCCAACTGAGGAATCTACATGTCTTTCCATGGCCGCAAGGCCATCACGGAAAGGCTGCTTCCATTGTAATATGGATGGCGGTGTCTAGCAGACACCGCCACCATATTCAACCCATTTCCCTTTTCTGCCCGGTCGACTTGTCGACCGTGCAGAAAAGCGGCAGACGTTCTAGCCGTCTGCCGCTGTACCAACCGCCATCATAATATGGCGGGGGGAAATGAGAGGCAGGTGGGGGATGATGTCGGGCGGATCACCACCGCCATGCGGGCGGTGGCGATCTGCCCGACATCGTAATAGTTCCCAAAGTATTTATGAGAGAAGGGGAATTATCAGTCAGAGTATACTTTGGTAACCCTTCTCTCATAATTCCCCATCTCTCATAAATACTTTGGGGTCTATTATGATGTAATAGACCCCAAAGGATTTATGAGACAAGGGTTACCAAAGTATACTCTGACTGATAATGGTCCCCAGTTCATGTGCAAGTGTTTTAAATCCTATTTAGGAGAAATAAGATCATGCAAAAGACTACTTTGGTGTACCACCCAGCGAGAAACAGAGCTTTTGAATGGTTCAACCATGTGATTAAAAGAACTGTACAGTTAGCTAGTAACAACAGTCATGTGTGGAGGAGAAAATTGCTCAAGACAGTGAGAGCATACAGAATGAGTGGAAGTGAGAGTACTGGATCCAGTCCATTTGAACTGATAATGGGAAGAACTGCTATTTCCAAAGATAACATGGGATGATTGAAAGCATCAAAAGAGGGCTCACTAATCACCACAATGGGGTGAAGGAAAAATTGTCCCAAGCACATTGTGAGTGCAAACGATGTTATGACTTAAATCATAAAGGTAAGGCAGTAGATGTGAAAGTTGGTGACAGATCAAGGATAAAAAGAAGTAGATTTATTGGAGAAAAAAAACCAAAGTTGTTTTTCCTATCAATCAATCAAGAAAATATGAATCACGCAACTCACCCAAGAGTGCCTCAAGGCGTGGGGGGGGGGGGGGTTTAACAGCAGCTCCGTTCAGTCAAACAGCCACATGTCTTGAGTGTCTTCTTGAAGATGTTCAGAGAGGGGGCACATCTGACGTAGATAGAAAGCTTGTTTCCTGTTCTAGCTCTGCAGATGCGTGTGGTTTCAATGAGGGCGTGGTTGACAGATTGGAGGTTTATCTTGGGTAAGTGGAAGGAGATTCTCTTGTTGAGGTATTGGGGTCTGGTGTTGTGGCGGCATTTGAAGACTTGGTAGAGTATCTTGAAAGTTACTCTCTTCTCGACATGGACGAAGGAAAGGTCTCGTAGGTGTTGGGTGATGTGTTCTTGTTGAGGGATGCCGAGGACGAGTCTGGCTGTGGTGTTCTGTATGGTCTGGAGTTTGCAGAGCAAAGCCTTGTTGATTCCAGCATACAGGGTGTTTCCGTAGACCAGTCTGCTGGTAATGAGTGTGTGGGTGACGGTTTTTCTTTATTGGGGGTTCCATTTGAAGGTCTTGTGAAGGATGTAGACGGTGTTAAAGCAGGTGGAGGCGACGGCATTGACTTGACGGGTCATGGAGAGGGAGGAGTTGAGTTCTGCCGAGGTTCTGGGCATGTTCGGTGGGCGTGGACATGCTGCAGAGGGCCACCAGGTGATATCCCATGCAGTGGAGTAGGGTCTGAGGACGAGGTCCTATGTCTTCTCCGAGTTAAGCTTCAGACATCTGCTGTTATCCGGGATGCAACGACCTTCCTTCCTTCTGAAAGCTGACTCTGCTGGTGACGGGGTCCTTGGTGAGGGAGAGCATGAGCTGGGTGTCGTCGGCTTAGAAGTCTATGTTGAGTCTGTGCTGTCTGACGATAGCGGCCAGGGGGACCATGTAGATTTTAAAGAGCATAGGGCTGAGTGACGACCCTTGAGGCACTCTGCAGTTGATCTCTGTGGGTTCATAGAGGAAGGGTGGCAGTCTGATTCTTTGGGTCCTGCAGGTGAGGATGGAGTGGACCCACTCAAGGGCGATTCCCCATATGCCAGCGTCGTGGAGTCTGGTGGTGAGTGTGCGGTGGGAGACGGTGTCAAAGGCCGTAGTTATATTAGTAATAGAAAATAATTTTTGCAATTCAGGTTAATAAGTGATGGTAACTAAGTGATGGTCAGGTTTGGCATTTGTCTTCCATTTCCTTGTGTAGGAGAGAGGGTGACAAAAAAATTTGGTGTGCGTTTCTGCATGTGGTATGCAGAGAAAACCAAATATGGAGAATGGTTCTCATGGGGAAGTTGGTGTTACAAAACAGAGCTCTGAGAGGTTGTACAAGGATGATGATGCCCAAAGAGAGACATTCCAAAGCCATGTGAACAGGGAGCAACAAGATAATATGACTAATTAATTGGAGGTGACAAGAGACAATTCCTAATAAGGTGATGAGGCACCATGTGATGATGACCAATTGATTATCCAAAATTAAGGGATTATGTAACAGCAAGAAGCAATGTAAAACTCCCTGGAAGGTACTAGCGTATCCCATGAGGGGGGTAGGGGGGTACTATATTTAGTAATAAAATAAGTAGGACAGGTTGTGCTGTGATTAAACCTAGGAGGTTTAAGGATTATTTGTGTGAATAATATAGGAGGCTGCGGGATTACATTACTGAATAATTTCTAAGGTGTTTTTATATGGTATTTATATTGTAACCAATGGTAATTATGTATCTAGGTATTTAGGGGCCTATTAGACCCGAGGTGGAGGCACTGTCCGCAAGGGCAGCGGCGTTCCCTCCATGCCAATTAGGATGTGACTGCCACCCGGTCACATCCTGTATCTTTAACATTGCGGCCTGCCGCAATCTTAAAAATGCATGCATTGCATTTGCATGCACAAAGGGGTATGCCCCGCGCAGTGCCTGCCGCTTTGTGCATGCAAATACAGGGGGGTACCATAGGTACCCCCATATGCACCCCAAACCCCCCTTCACCCTGGGGCCCCCCAAGGGCCCCCAAGAAGCAAAGGTCCACATGCTTTTCCACGGCGGAAAAACTGCAGCAGAAAAGTATGTTTACACATGCTTCCTAATTTGGCTGGCAGTGTCTTGCAGACACCGCCACCAAATAGCAGGCTACACCCCGCGGATCAGCGGCAGACGGACCTGCCATCCGCCGCTGATCCTACCACCATCCTGATCTGGCGGATTCACCCCATCCTAATCGGCCCCTATGTGTTAATTTTTATTAGTACCTCTATTTACTTAGGTATTTAGTTACTTTGTAGGTACATGTGTAATCTTCATTTGGATTAGATATATTGTTGTACATTCGATTTTAACAGTATCCAGGAATCAGTTTATTATAGTATATTACTTACTTAGGCATGAGTCACTTCTTTTACATGATCTTCGTGAACATTACTTACTAAGTGAAATGTTACTTATTTATAAAAAAAGCAGGGAGATGTGTTGTGATGGAAGGTAATTCAGGTGTACCTCTAGGATCATGTATCTTACAGGACACCAAACGAAGGTCCTTATTACAAGTTTGGTGGTCTGTGAACCACTGTACCCGTTGACCAAACTGCCGACACTGCCATCACTCTGCAGACGACCATGGTTGCATTTGGAGAAATGCAGCTGCCATAGGGTGGAATGGGGGGGATAGGAGGTGGAATAGGGGGATTTAACTGCCTTCCGTATTATGAATTGGGTTTTCTATGAGCTGACCGCAGCGGTGAGATCCATCAGCTTACTTTCAGCGGCAGCAAAGGATTTGGTGTAAGTACTCACGCCTTTCTTGTTCTTTCGGTCAGAGTTCGATGTGGATCCCTTTCTTCAGATACCCCCTTCACAGCAGCATCTGCACCCCAAGGATTATGACCCTGTTTGTGGAGATGTACAGGTGAGTACTTTTTGTACCATATACCCATTGCCTGGGCTGGCCACACATGGGCCAGAATCCGGCAATGGGTAGGTGGTATTTTTCCACATGTATCATGCATATGCATGTATCCAACACATATGCTGTCAAAATGATCAAATAAGCATCAATACATATGGATAACTAATCACTGCTGCTTCAGAATCTCCATTGCCACACCACAGGCAATGGTCTGGAGACTGCTGGCGCTGTAGTCTCCTGGCAGCCACAGCTGCAGTGTTCAGGTGGTCAGATCACCAAACTTTTAATAAGTCCCTAAGTGTTAGCCAACACCTGTAGTATGATGTATTTAGCTGGGCATTCTGGAAAAATGGGGACATTCAAGTTAATGGTGTATATGCTAAGGGGAATTGTCAAGAGCAGACGCACGGTGCTTGAGTGCCTTGTTGTCCTCCCTAGAGTGTGTTGGACAACATATAATTTAATAAATCTTTTTAAACTTTATTGCTCAAGTTTTACACAAATTCACAACGTTATAGAAGCTAACAATGGCTTGCAATGCAAGGAAACACATACACACTATGTTCATTATTATCACGACAAATTAAGGTCCGAGGACCATACATCACTCCACAATATCTGTGTCAGTACTCTCATCGGACATCATCTCAGAATCAGGGATCTAATTGAGAGGAACATCAATCTCTGCATTCAGCCAGGTGGTCTACCGCCTTTTCATCCCGCCTACTACTAATCAACATGGACGACTCTTCAGCCAAAGACCACTCCAGAACATCACTATGCCAGTGCACTATTTCAGGAGCTCTCTGTCCCATCCAGGTTATGGCTACCCTCCGTCTGGCTAAGGCCAATACCAACTGTACAAAGTTATAGGACATCTTCCTATCTTTTGGACACTTAATGCTGCTCAATAAGCAGCACTGTGGAATAAGAGATACTGACAGTTGCGTGACCTGTGAATATTGTGCACCATCCGTAACCAAACGTTCTGCACCAAATGACATTGCCAAAGTAGATACAGTAAAACAGCATTGACCACATTGCAGCGGGTGCAAGTGCCAGTTCACCATGAAGAAATGTGGGGTAAATCTCTAGGTGTGAGATATGCCCTGTGAAGCAAATTGTAATGAATCCATTGAAAGTGTGCATTACAGGAAACAGTGTGTGAGCTCATTTACCTGCATTCAGTCTGCAGTCGTCCACTGGGTATCCGGGTCTACATCCCAAGCCACTGGGGTCACAGAGGAGCATCGGCACGCATGGCTCTATACAGCAGCGATATCAGGTTGCAACAGAGCTTCAAGTTAGAAGGATACCTGAGGTTTGTAAAGGCTTCGGCTCCGGCTCCACCGGGCAACATGGAGAAGCTGCACAGGCATGGTGCAAGAAGAGTCCAGGCACAAGGGTGAATTCCTACCATGCCTCTGCAAAGGAGATGAAAGATTCATCTGGATATAGGTTCCCTAGACATGTGCATCCCCCATCCTGCCAGGCTCTGAAGGACATATTGTCCAACTACTGCTTGATCAGTTTTAATATCCAGACACCTAGGGCCAGATGTAGGTAAATCTATTTTACCGACACTTAAATACCGAATTTTACCGATTCGGTATTTAAGAGTCGGTAAAATAGATGTACCGAGATGTAGGTAAATCCAGATGTGGATTTACCGATTCTTTAAAAGTCGGTATATACCGATTCGGTAAATACCGACCTGTAATGCTCCATTCATTCCTATGGGCTTTGAAGCCCATAGGAATGAATGGGGCATTACAGGTCGGTATTTACCGATCGGTAAATACAGATTTTTGGCAAGGGTGCAGGGGGTGTCACTTTGACACCCTCTAGCACCCTCAAAAAAGGTTCGGGGGCCATATGGCAGGCATACCTGCCCTAAGGGCAGGTCTGCCTGTCATATGGCACAGGTGTGCATGCACACATTTGCATGCTCACCTGAATCGGTATTTCACCATCAAATTGAATTTGATGGTAAAATACCGATTTCTTAGGCCTTGTGGGACTCATCAGAGTCCCACCTACATATCGATTTTACAGAATCTGTAAATTTACCGTTCTGTAAATTTACCGACCGGTATATTTACAGATTCTGTAAAATTACAGATCGGTAAATTTACAGAACGGTAAATTTACCGATTCTGCCCCCTACATCTCAAATTCCTTTTACCGGTCGGTAACGGCCGAATTCGGCCGTTACCGACCGGTAAAACCCTACCTACATCTGGCCCCTAATACTCTATGAAGCAGAGCTTTCGTCAAGACTACTTGAGCACCCAATCGCTGTACATGGCAGCCGCATCTTTATCCAGCTCCGGCAACCCTTGGCCGACTTACCCCCATAAATCTGTTCCTACGTCCGCAATGTGGCCAATGCAAGGATCCATAGAGTAGTAAGAACTCCCCGAGTGGTCGATGAAACCCTGTGGCCAAGAACCCAGTAGCTCAAGGAAAAGCCTTAAACTACACCCTGCTCGTGACGCAGGAGAGAGAAGCCAGCAAGCCACAGGGTGGAAATGCTGTGTCCCGGTCCCCGTGTGTCACCAACGCCAACACCACCCCGACGGGCAACTCAGGATGGAGTGGAGCAGTCCGCCACCTTTGGTTGAGTCAGAGTGCAGGACTCACGAGACGGCAGGAGAAGGAGAGGACTTATACGGCCAGAGCGTTGGCAGATTGAGACGAGCCTCGGTGCAGTTTCTGCACCCTGCAGTGGTGATGTGCCGGCATGCATGCCCTGGCCGTCACCTTGAGCAGAAAATTGCTAGAGAACAAGGTAGGGCTGCAGGCTCTAGGGGGACGATACGCTCTCGCAAGAGAGATATAGATGCCCTGGAAATTGACACAAGACTCGCCCCAGAGGAGCCGGTGAGTCTTAAAGCTGCTGGGCCCTGGGAGCCTGTCTGACAGGCGATATTGGGAGTGCCAGTCCTATTAATACTCCCCAATAAGCATGGGCGGATTTTGCGAATTGGCAATCCGCGAACTTGCGTATTTACGGATTCGCAATCCACAAAATCCGCGAACTCTCGCAAATTTGCGGATTTTTTTTTTGTGTTCGCAAGGGTTTCTGCCAGTTCGCGATGGTTGTGTACCAGTTCGCAATTGCGAACTTACTTGTCGGCTCGCAACGGCCGCGACTATGTTGTTTCTACGTCTGGTCCATCATCACAGGTTCACAGCACCCTCTGTTTCACCACTGCCACCCTCTGGTACACCCATGCCACCCTCTGGTACATCACTGCCACCCTCTGGTTGGTTTATCACTGTAGATTATGGGGGTGAAAAAAAGCAAGCACACCTGCCCTGCTTCAACTGACATGAATTAATTTGGGGTTGATTAATGTGTCACTGAATTTAAACTTCCAGTCTGGCTGGCACCTGCTTCCTTATCTGTAATTTGCTTTCTGTTGCAGTGCAATTTTTTTTCACAGGACCTTTGTGACCTACTTGTAGCTATTCTCTGAGCCTGCTGTGAGGGTCAGAGCAGGGTCATAGAATAGTTGCAAGTAGGCAACTGAACTCTGAATGGGCCCCTCAGGAAGCACTGCAGGGAATGGTTACTAATGATAAGATTGAACTTTTGCACCTGCTGAGTGCTTTCAGTTTTGCCTGTAATTGCTTTCTGTTGCAGTGTAATTTTTTTAACAGGACCTTTGTTGTATACTTGTAGCTATTCTCTGAGCCTGCTGTGAGGGTCGGAGCAGGGTCATAGAATAGTTGCAAGTAGGCAAATGAACTCTGAAGGGGCCCCTCAGGAAGCACTACAGGGAAAGGTTACTAATGATAAGATTGAACTTTTGCTGAGTGCTTTCAAAAATCCAAATATCCAGCAGCATCCACAAAAAGTAACCCTTCCAGGTCAAGATCCAAATCAAAGTGACCAGCACATGAAGAAAGCACTGGGAGGAGCCTGCTGGACAGGAACAGGAAGTTGGAGACTGTGGGGCACTTCCTTCCTCCCACCCCCCCCCCAAAATGGACTCCTTGCCAAGAAAAAGTGCAGGCAAATGTCAACCTGAGGAGTTATTCTGATAAAAATCATAATTTTCAAGGTTTATGCTATCTGCTGGTGGATTTCTTGTGCGAAATTGCAAATTTTGCAATCTCGCAATTGCGAGATTGTCGCTGCCCGCCGCATCTACGTGTTCGCAAGTGTTTACTACCGCAAAATTGTATAGTATTCTAGTTGGCAAGTGCGACCAAGCAAAAAATCCGCTTCGCACGGATTTTACGAATTTTCGGCAAGTTCGCGAGAGTTGGCGGATTGCGAATTTGCCGAAAATCCGCAAAATCCGCGAGCGGAACGGATTTTACGCCCATGCTTACTCCCCAACCATAACCAGGGTTGGATTGGGATTAAAAATTGGCCCGGCGACGCTAAAAAAAATGGCCCACATGTGCATATTGCCTTTCCTCAAAACACAGTTTCGGCAAAATGTTATTTAAAAAAAAAAAAAAGGGGGTGGATTAAAAATTCATGGATTCGTTTACAGGGGTGAGACACACCTGAACACAAGTGAGGCCACTTCTGCTTAGGCTCCCTGCCCCGCTCAGTATGCACACCTTAATGGCCCTGCCCAGTGAGAGAAACAGAGTGACACCGCTGTCCATTCCTAAATGGAGGTAATTGGCACCCATCTGCCTCCCGAAAGGCCAATCAGGCCCACACTGGGCCGCTGGCGGTATACAAACAATACAGAAACCGCCCAAATCGGCTCTCAGACTGCTAAAAAAAGCAGCCCACAGCTAGAACCAGGACACTGGCTCCTCGGGCATTGCCCGAGTGCCCCCGTTACCAATCCGACGCTGGCCATAACCTCCGCCCCATGCTAAACAACAAAATCTTTCTCCTGTGACAATAATATTATGGGTGATTCATCCACATAATGTTTATAGTTGTCCCGCAGATTTTAGAGCATTACAACATTTTATTTATTCATATTTTATTAGTATCAAAAAGGTAATGAAATCACAATTATATACATTTAAAAATTATTTTGTATATCTAATCAGTGCTGTCAATAGATAGGCAGAGTCCCATGTTAAAAAGACAGGGTTAAATAAGGAACACTACATATACAAAAACACCAATTTATAGGTAACAATAATTCTATTTTTTATTTATTTTATTTTTTTCATTTTTATTCAAGGAATAAGGAGTAAAGAAGCGTCACACGTACATAAAAAAATGAATAAATATACATGGGGTCAGAAGAAAAACAGCAACATTACAATCACATTTATGGCAAAAGAAAAAAAGAAGTGAAAAAGTCAAAGAAAAGTCAATGTAGCTTAAATCCAGTCAGCTACAGGGGCCCACAACCTTGCCCCAAAAAGCCTCTTCCTACTCCCCTTAGTATTATAGATGGCTGCTTCCAGATTATACATTGCCAGCAGACTTGCCTGCCAAGAAGGAAATGATGGGGGTTCCGGAGAGATCCAGGGGGCATATTATCAAGGACCGGTGTTAAAATAATCGCCGGTTTATCGGCAGGAAATTGCCGATAAAACGGCGATAATGGGCTTGATAATACGCCCTTGTTAATTCCCATAGAAGCCCATATTTTGATGTTAACATGGGCTTCTATGGGAATTAACAAGGGCATATTATCAAGCCCATTATCGCTGTTTTATCGGCGATTTCCTGCCAATAAAATGGTGATAATTTTAATACCGGTCCTTGATAATACGCCCCCAGCCCTTTGTAATACAAGCGCGTACAATCGCCATACAGATAAACACAAAAGCAGTTGGTGTTTTAGATGTTGGTAGAACAGCTTCTGTCTTAACACCTGTCAGCACCAATTCCCCGGTAATACACACTGGTAGGCCAATTATCGAAGCAAGAAAATGTTCAATAGCAGAAAAAAAATCAATCAATTTAGAGCACGTATAAAACATATGGAGCTCATCTGCAGCAAAAGGGTTGCACCTACTATATTGAGTTCCAGCTCCTGTGCCCCATTTAGATAATTTACCGGGGGTGTAATACATGTCATAAATGGACATATAGTGCTGTGCCCACATCCTCCCTGTCAACAAAACTTGATTTGCCAAAGATATGGAATTAGTTAGATCAATACCCTCTATATTTAATTTCCTTGCCCACTTCTCTTGGCATTGCTCTAGATCTGCTGGCAATAACATTATCAAATTAGAATACAATAAACCAATGGGTGTTTGTTTCTCCAAGAGATCTATTAATGGGACTTTTCTGAGTTGAGAATCTAAACCAGAGCCAAGCGTGCTGAAAAAACTACGAATTCGCAGATATTTGAAAAAGTCATGTCTTGGGAAGCCGTATTGTGCTTGAAGTTCTGTAAAAACAGGAGGTATGCCATCAGGACAGATATTTTCCAAGTGACATATTCCCTTCTAACGCCACTTATAAACCGTTTGGTCTCAAAAAATCAAAGGAAGAGCACCAACGGTTTCCTAAGGAGTATAAGCATTTAAATTCATAAGGCCCAGATGCCGCTTAACCAGTCTCCACACCATAAAGGCGGCATTCAAAATTTTGAATTTCGTTTTTTAAAAATAACTTGGTTCCAACACTTTGACCAGGCAGCTATTAGCTGCTTCCCCCAACCCAAATTCATAGATTGAAGGGGTATGACAAGACAAAAGCCTAGCCCTATCCCCGACTATCAGCGGGGATATGAACTGCAAAACCGCTGCCTAATAATGGAACAAAACGTACGGAATACCCCACCCCCATCAGCCCTAGGCAGCACCATCTACTTATACGCCCTTCTATGCCTTTTATACCCCCAGAGGAATATAGAGCAAATGTTCTCAAGTTTTTTAAAACAAGACGCTGGGAATTCAAGTGCAATGGTTCTAAATATGTAAAGAAATTTAGGTAACACAAGCATTTTTAAAACATTCGACCTCCCATGCAGTGATAAACCAAGATGATCCATTCCTTCTAAAGTTGAATTCACCTTATTTAATACCGGGGTCATATGTATCTCTGGAATCTTGCTGATTGGCGAGGATAGCTTGATTCCCAGATAGGTAGCTTCTGCAACAGTGGATATACCCTCAGGAGGATTTCCGCCAATACATAAGATCTGTGTTTTGGTGAGATTAAACTTGTAACTAGAAAAGAGCCCAAACTTTAATGCCAGATCTTCAATTATTGGCAATGCGGAAGCCAAATCAGTAGTGACAACAACAATGTCATCTGCATAAGCCAGAGCTCTATATTCTAAATCACATACTTTAACTGGTTTAATATCAACAGAATAATTTAATTTAGTCAAAAAAAAGTAAATGTATAGGGCAAACAATAAAGGGGAGCAGGGGAAGCCTTGTTACGTGCCACGGCTAATTGAAAAAGGGCCCGACTCTCTACCAGTTAAACGAATGCAAGCAGTAGGAAGAATATATAAGGACTTCAATGCTTGCAACATAACCACACCAAACCCCTTCAAATGAAGCACCTCCCCCAAATATGGCCAATACACCCTGTCGAAGGCCTTCTCGGCATCCAACAGGGTGATTCCAATTGTATTCTTTGTGGCTTTTGCCCAATCCATCATCGCTATCACCTACCGAACATGATCCGCAGTATCACGACCGGGGATAAACCCGTGCTGAAATTGTGATACTAAAGTTGAAATAATTCTAGAAAGGCGCCTGGCCAAAATTTTTTAATACATTTTGCTGTTGGCATTAATTAACAAGATTGGCATTGGGGGGATTTATCTTTTTTTAGAAATACCATGATGAATTCCGCCAAGACAATGGGAAAGTGCCTCTTTGTGCACACAAAAAGGACGCCAGCATTTGTTCTTTCAGAGCCGGGAAAAAGGTTCTAAAAAATTCAAGGGGAATCCCATCTGGTCCCACCGCTTTACCGAGAGCAAGCAATGTTATTGCTGCCTCAAGTTCTTCATAGGTGATATCAGCGTCTAGCTCTTCTTTTTGTTCAATAGAAACTTTAGGGAATTCCCTGCTAGTTTCCTCGCTACCGGCGTAATATAATCGCTGGTATACAGCTGGTTATAAAATTTGCAAAAAATCTCCAACACTTTTGCCGGGTTCACGTGGAGTTGCCCCTGCTCGTCCTGGATAGAATTGATCCTACTGACTGCCTCTTTCTGCCTCAACCTTTTAGCTATGGAGCCGACCTGAGTTCTCCCCCACCTCATAAAGATCCAAGCAATGTACTGCAAAGTTTTGGTACACCCTCATTTTCTGGACAGCGAGATCAGTCGAGATTTGTTCAGAATCCCGACCAGCAGTGACGGCCGACATAAAAGTAATTTCTAGAAGCCGAAGTTTGTTTAATTCTTCTGCATATTCTGCCATCAATCTACATTATTTATGGATGGAATAGCTAAGGGTCTTTCCCCGCACTCCTGATTTGAAAGCATCACATACCGTTCCTACTGAAGCAGAGCCACAATTAAACTCAAAAAAGTCTACTATCCACTTATTAATTTGCTCGCAATAACCAGGACCTGCTAATAGCTAGCGCTCAAATGCCCAAGGTTTTCGTGGAGACAAACACCCTACTTCCATTTCTAATTCTACGGTAATCGGGTTATTGTCCGATATTATTTTAGGGCGAATCTCAAACCTAGCATTAGTTGAAATTTCCATAGACACAAACAAATAATCCAGTCGTACATGCTTGTGGTTGCGGGGCAGAATAAAAAGTGTTTCGGGGAGCACCCCGTCCTCTCAGCCACCAGACGTCTACTAAACCAAAATCGATCAAGAGACCCCTAGTGGCTTTGAATAATTTGTTCTTTTTACCCTCATACCGATAATTGCCACAAATATCTACATTACCAGCCAAGTGAAAATCAAAGTCCCCACAGAGGATTAATGAAGATGGCCAGGTAGCCAGCTCAATGCTAAGGTCGTTCAAGATGTCTGGATCGTCCGAGTTGGGACCATACAATGAACAAATAGTCACAACCAGACCCTCTATCCTCAACTCAGTAATCGCCCACCAATCATGTGGCTCCACCTTAACAGGCTTACACTCCCCCATCCATATTTTTTTAGGACAGCGACCCCTCTTGTGGTTGTACTTTGTCGTGTACAACAGACAAGTTCTAAACCCAGATCTTTTAACCATACCCTATTGTTCCAAGCTATATGTGTTTCCTGAACACAATCAATTCTATCCTCATTGTTTTAAGTATCTGGGCCATAATCCCTATTTATTTCCTACTGTTTAAGCCTCAAATATTACAAGAGCATATAGTGAACTTACCTATCATTACAAAATAATGTTATTGTGGCTACAAGAACAAAGCACTAGGATTTCCGCCCCCAGCCATAATGTGAGACAATGCTTAAAACCATGGACTCGAAAAAGCATAGTGATGCTGAAATGCATGTATTCAACCAAACCTTACTCATTTTGAAAAATACTGACCCCCGCTCATTATTCCTTGACGCCCTAACCCCCCTGCACCACCCTCCCTCTTCCCACCCCGCCCCTCCCGCCATCCCTCAAACCAACTTAAATGGAGCAATGGGACTGAAGGGTCCCAATTGGTGATGAAGAGAAAGGATTAAATGCCCCCCCTCCCACTCCCACCCCTACCCCTCCACTTTAAGACAAAAGGGAAAAAAAGAGTAAAGTAGAAGAAGCTTTATAAACCTCAAGAAGGTCTACTCCCCACTAAAGATAACAAAAGACTGTAAGGGACCACAATAATGGCTGGAGGAGTTGAAGCAAGACTAAACACAAGTGCAGCCTTCCATACTTACAAAGTTATTAGATAGGAACAATCCTGGCCGGTCGAGACTAAACACAGTGCAGCCTTCCATACTTACAAAGTTATTAGATAGGAACAATCCTGGCCGGTCGATACAACATGAGACACCTGCAAGGCAGATAGAGCAGGTTCACAATATAGGGGTGAGACGGACTCTTCATGGCGTGTTTCTGAAAAGATAAGAAGCCAAGGAGGCCGACATGGTCTGCAGTATCCAGAGATAACTACATAAACCTAAGGTCTTTTGTTATCTGTCTTCTATTTGTTTAGCATACCCCCTCTTGGTATGGACCTGGACAGGTACCTCATACCCTATGGCCCTTAGTGGACCATCGGATCCTCCTTTTAGCCTCAGGACCGCTGCAAATTATGGAAAATTGTTGTCCCTTCATTACCATTCTAGGCACACCGTCTGAGTTCTTTTCAATAAAACCAGAGTACCTATTCTTTCCTTTATGTATACTCCTCTCCAGATTACTGTACGAGCCTTCATTGGTGCTTTACAGCCATATTTAAGAACAGGTAGACTTGTCTTCTTACGTACCCAGTAGGTCACACACTTAATATTTGTACATATGTTTTTATCTTTTATCTCCCTATACCTTTCTGGTATTTGGTCTGTTTCCCGCACTGTGGGTTATTAGGAATTTGTAATTTTTTTTATTGTCTTTTTTGATTGTCTTTATCTTGGTGATGGCTATCTGTACTTCTAAGTCACCTGGTGATAAGTTAGTTTGTGTATCGTTGAGTAGTAGTTAAGTAGCATGTATTAGTGTTCAAGCTCATTCTGGGTTGTTGCTGTTTTTAATATGTCATACATTGTTTATATCTGCCCTTGTTGTTCCCGCAGATTTACTTTTGGTTTGCTGTTGTACCACATATCAGGTGGTTGCTCCACTGCTTACAGATGGCCCTTCAAATATCTGCAAATGTGTTTTCGCCCTGAAGAAGGAATGTTTCATATCTTTTTATGTTCCGAAACGTGCAAAGGCGTTTTTTCTGTTTAGTCCTATGTGTATCGTCAACTTATTGTTTTTTTGCATTTTGTGTTGTTTTTTGCGTTTTTAATTATTGTTACCTATAAATTGTTGTTTTTGTATATGTAGTGTTCCTTATTTAACCATGTCTTTTTAACATGGGCTTCAGCCTATCCATTGACAGCACTTATTAGATATACAAAATAATTTTTAAATGTATATAATTGTGATTTCATTACCTTTTTGATACTAATAAAATATGAATAAAACATTACGTGGATGAATCACCCATAATATTATCGTCAAAGGAGGAAGATTTTGTTGTTTAGCTTGTGCTTCTCACCTGCTCTCATCCTCCCCTTTGAGATTTCAGGGACCCTCTGTGGTTTATTGGTCCTAACCTCCAGACTTCCCCCATTCCCTTCGAGGGTGAATAAAGGAGACACCGGGAAAGAGTCAATCAACCACACAGTGACTAGGCAGGGCTCCACCAGAGGTGTCGGTCGAACTAGTAAGGAGACACGCAGACCCTGGTCCCACCGAATAGCGTGAATGCAACAGTGAGATAAAACAGGGTGTCATTAGCATATAAAGAATTAGTATGTGAGGTTTCGTCTAGTAATATTCCACTGTCACTCTGGTCCCAATGCAACCAAATTGCCAGGGGCTTTATCGCAAGCAACAGAGGCAACAACGAGCAGCCCTGCCGCATGCCGCGTCCCAACAGCCAGAATGGAAATCGGCATCGGTCGATCTGCACTCTGGTTGTTTGTTCCGTATAAAGCAGCTGAATCCATCCACAGAACCGTGGGTCTTGCCCATAAGCAGCAGCCGCTCGAGAAGCATAGGTACAGGTATGAGGCCACACTGATCCTCGTTGACCAAGCTGCCCATGTGTGGCATCAAGTGGGAGGCCAGTGCTTTACTTAGCACCTTTGTGTCCCTTTTGATCATTGTAAGAGACTGATAGGTGGCGGGATTTTCTGCAGCTCCCCCGCCTTGATTAACATGCAAACCTCCGCCTCACACATGGTGGGTGGCAAAATCCCTAATCTCCATGGCCTCACAAATGACTTCTAGAAGTCATTGCACCAAGGTAGCCGAGTATGCTTGGTAGAATTTGGAGGGGAACTTGTCACTCCAGCACCTTAGGCCATTAGAGTGATCCCAGAGCCTTCAGTGTCTCCTCCAAATTCAGTGGTTTATCCAAAGTTTCAGCCAAGGCCGGCTCAAGTCTCGGAAAAATCAGGGGCCATATTATCAAGACAGGCGATAAAATGATCGCCGTTGTAGCGGCAGAAAACTGCTGCTAAAACGGCGATAATGGGCTTGATAATATGTTCAATGGAATTCCAATAGAAGCCCATGTTAAATGTGAAGGAAATCTAACATGGACTTCAATTCGAATTCCATAGCGAATATTATCAAGTCCATTATCGCCGTTTTAGCTGCAGTTTTCCGCCGCTAAAACGGCGATATTTTTATCGCCTGTCTAGATAATATGCCCCCAGGTGCTCTAAAAAGGGGGTTTTGTGATAGCGACTATGGTTGGGTCCAGAGGCGGACCTAGAGTCAAATTTCGGGGGGTGCTAAGAAATAATTTCTGGGTGGGGGGCTGATTCTTCAAGCAAAAGGCAGAGTGGAGCTACAGGGGCCCTAAGAAGGGGTGAAAACCATCAAAGCCTCATTAACAAGCAAAAGGTCTTTTAAAGACCTGTAAAGTGCTCGGGTGTGGCTGTGTGTGTGCCCTGGAAGCTGTCTCATCCCGGGCGGCTGCACACGAAGCGGGGGGCTGAAGCCCTTTTAGTCCAATAGGAGTTGGACGCCTGGTTGTGTTCGCTCAATAGACTCCCTGTAAGTGCCCACGGAATAAATCGACTGCCCTCCGTTGATGTGACGGTGTCGCCGTCTGGGGTAGTTATACGAGTGACCTCTGGAAGATCCAGGCCAATAAGGGCCCAGACTTGTCTCTCTCATGGTGTAACTGTTGACTGTGGTGTTTTAGAGTGTACATATCAAGGCAATTCCAAACATCCACCATGCAGCTACGAACCCCATGTTCCTCGCCGACAGAGGTGAGTGTGGGTGGGATTAGCCCAGGTACATTAGCAAGGTGTAATTCGTCTCCAGTCAGTGCAGCTTGGAGTTGACGATAGACTCTACAATTTAGTCCTATACAAGTGCCCCTGAGTACCACCTTAAATACCTCCCATTCCATTGCTCTGCTCCCAGTGAGGCCTCAGTTCGACCCGAGGTAACTCGTCAGGGATTAAGAAAGTGCAGTGCGTCCCACAGGGCGGTTGTACAGCATTACATTGCATTGTTTTAGCATGCACGTTTTTACTTCGTAGATTTTACCAAACACATATTACTGCGCATTTACAAACGCTCACATTAAAAATATAATTACCACGCAATCTACTTCCACGTACACTTTTACCACGCATACCGTTTCTTTTATATACAATATTAATTATGTGACTGCTTAAAGCGTGCAATGTTGATTGAAGGCCGCCAGTAGGTGTGCCCAGAACGGAGACTCACCCATACTGCATTCCTTCAAAGAACTGTCCTCCCCACAATGCACTGTCTACAGCGCGATATACTGATGCCATTCCAACCAGTAAGCACAGCCCCTGCAACATCGGTGCCACCCTGACTCCGGCACGGCCCCTCCTCCTCACTACAAGCCGCAGGCTGCCCCAAAAGGTACTTTCAGAACAAGCGGATGAGGGTCCAAATATTGTTTTCCAATTGGCCTTTCCTGAACCTTTTGGGGGTGAACTGTGAACCCAACATGATCAGTGCGTAGTCCTTCAAACCTTTTTAAACAATGTTACATTTGATCGGATGAAGGTTTTAAAGGACATTAATGTATACAAGAAGGCGAGTTCCAGACATTACCAAGTCCTGTGCGACCGCACCTTTGACGCCTTACAGCCATAACTAGGAGCAACAGTGAAAACAGGTTGCACCTGTCAGAGGGAAAGGGAGCGCTGAAAGCAATATGGCCAATTTACACCACTGTACCTTAAAGTGCTTTTGACTATGAGAGTCGGGCAGTTTTTGTCTGTTACTGGGGCATTTTGAACTATTCTAAACACATTTTCCACAGACCAAAAGTGAAATTTCACTGTATGAGGCCTGCCTCTCACATTGCATTCTGAAAAGATTGTTGGCTACTGATACCTATCTTTTAATACAAGCAATTGACTACTACTCGGCTAATCAGATTAAGGCTGCAATACTTGATGATGGATGCGGAGAAGGCTTTTGATTTGGTGGAATGGCAGGCCTTATTTTTCATATTAGAGAAGTTCGGTTTTCCTAATCAGCTGATAGGTATGCTAAAAGAACTATATAGCCAGGCCAAAGCAAAGATTATTATTAATGGAACAGAAGCAGGGAGGGTAAATATTAACAGGGCCAATCGGCAGGGATGTCCCTTATTCCCCCTGCTGTTTGCTGCTTTTATTGAGCCACTGGGAGCAAAAATTCGGGCTAATGCACAGAGCATACCCCCTATGGTAGGGATGCCGAAAATGAAATTAGATGCAGATGATATAATTTTATATCTTAAGATGGACTGCTCAAATATAAAGAAAGCGTTCGATGAAATTGACAATTTTACAAAAAATGGGGGATATAGGGTTAACCCAACAAAGACAGAAATACTTACATTTCATTTGACTCCTGCAGAAATCCCCACTTGTTTACCATGTGTATATCCTGGCCTTATTACCTATCTTGGGATTCTAGTCACAGATCAACATGCATGTGAATTCCCATTGAAGCCCAGGTTAAAACCAGAACCTGGGCTTCTATGGGAATTCACAAGGGCATATTATCAAGCTCATTATCGCTGCTTTAGCGGCAGTTTCCTGCCGATAAAAGCGGCGATAATGTATCGCCCTTTCTTGATAATATGGCCCCACATTATTTAATATATATCTAACTCCACTGGTACCCTTGGCTAAACCCTGGGTGCTAAAATAGTCTCATATGCTGATGAGACGCAGTTGCTTTTCTCCTGGGATCGGTATAAAACATTCCCCAGCAAAAAAATAGAACCGGCCCGTCAGACGTTTACCAATGGCTATCTCACCATCAGCTTCAGTGTAACGCAGGTCAGACTGAGCAACTCTTCCTTGGTTCAGGATCGGAGGGTACCTGAGAACGAAAATTAGTTTTCATGCTACCTCCAGATGTCTGCGCTCAGCCAATCTCTTTTTGATCAAAGGTCCCAGGATTCGTAGGACCAGAACTGGGGGAAAGTCCTCCTTTTTTTGGGGTTGTTTTAATGGAATAAACTCCTTCTGGAAGTAAGATGCATCACATCCACCCGTCTGTTTCGGAAGAAGCTGAAACCCTGGCTTTTTTCCAATAACTGATTTGGTTCTTTCTGTTCTCAATGGGCCCGATTCACAGAACTAATTTAAGACAAAATCCTAAACTTACTACTTTTGGTATTCACAGAAGTTAGGATTTTGTCTTAAGACTGACTTAAGACAGACTTAAGACAGACTTAAGTTAGGATTTTGTCTTAAGTCTATCTTAAGTCTGTCTTAAGTCAAACTTAAGACAAAATCCTAACTTCTGTGAATACCAAAAGTAGTAAGTTTAGGATTTTGTCTTAAGTTAGTTCTGTGAATCTGCCCCTCTGTTTCTCCACTGACATGCCAGGACACTCTTTTGAGTAACAGTCACACTTTAGAAGTGCCTTTTACATTACATTACATATATTAAACAGTTACAAACGTTTGTAGAGGTTATATTTAGCCAGGACATATCCTCCATGTCTGAGCTTGTACTTTTTATACCACTAGTATATCCATAGCTTTATCAAAAGTCAAATTAGACGTGGATAACAAAACTTCCTGTATCTTCTTGCTGCTTGTTTTGACTCACTGACTGGTCCCTAATCATTTCTTCTACAAAGATTCTAAATTCACATAAAATTCTAAAAACCCAAACAAAACCTTATCCTGGCTCCTCTGGTAACTGGTGCATGCTATACAAATATGTTTTTACATATGCTATTGATTTATGGCTTAAAATGCGCCTCCAAGATTTTAGTAACCAATACATTATCATTCAATGCACTCCCTCACCAAGGATGGATACAGTAGGCACATGTTTTAAAAACAGACATAGATCTACTGAATCACAAAGTAAAAGGAATAGTTGCTTGATTTAAAAACACAGTTACACAGATAAAAAATGCAATTTTTTTAGTAGACCAGTAAAATGAATTGGACTAGGTATGTGTATCACTGAGAAATGTGTGGTTCATGCATAGGTACCTAGTCTATTCCATATTTGGTGTGTGCCATAGAAATGTTTTTTGTGGCTGAAATGCATATGCGTTTTACTGTTACTATGGCTCTCTAATGATTGCAGACAAAATGGCGACACACACAATATTGTGATACACCATTGCATGTCATTGTTTGTCATTGGAGTGCGAAAGCCTGGGACCATAGACCACACAGACCTAGAACAGCAGATCTAGAACAGTAATGAATAAGGTACCTTGAGTCTTAGGAGCTTGATGTTCACCAAGGGCTAAAGCAACAATAATACCATATTACCTACTTGCTGGCAACCTTAATTTCTCCTAGCCTGAATGTCCTCATCCCATTCATCACTAATGAGGTGAGTCCACCTCGCATAGCAGAACAAGAACAAAACTAATGTTACAAGTATATCCCCCTCCCATAAGGCTGGTGGCTATAAAGGCCATACTTACCCAACATTCCTCCTGAAATCCAAAGTCTCTAAAATCTGAAGGCCAAGTTAACAAAAGGGAGCGAGGGGTGTGATGAATTGGACTAGGACAACAGGACCAGGACTAATGAAGATTACCAGTAAGTAATTTGACAATACCCCCCATATTCCTCTTGTCCTCTTCCCACTCCTCACTAATGAGGAATACCAAAACAACTTCAAGTCAGCCTACAAGTTCAGCAAACCACCATAAAAGATGATAGTGACCTATTTCAAATAGCTTGCAAAAATCAAGGCAGACTGCAGTACTTCCATAACAAGATTGGTACATCAGAAAACAGATTATGCAAAATATAATGGCGTACAAAGGTGTTTGGCATTGCTCAGGTCTCTGCCCAGGATGCCGACACCTCTCTGGTATAATGCACTGCACCCTCTCAAGAGGAGGAGGGGATTCTGACATGGAATAAGCCAAGGAAATGACCTGCCTAATCCACTGACTATGGAAGAACAAGGATACTTTTGCCCCTTTGTTGGAGGACCGAAAGGACACAAACAAAGAATCGGAGCAACAAAAGGTTTTAGATCTATGCGCATAAACCCAAAGGTCTCTATTTGCATCCCACAACTGCCACTGAAAATCCACCAAAGAATTGTTTTCCTCAATCAAAGCAGGTAAAGGAACTCTTGGTCCCTGTGAAACTAGAAAGAGACTTCAGGCAAAAAAAAGGGATTCAAGTAGAGCACCACATCCTCATCACAGAAAACAAAGACTGGGCTCTCTCCCATACCAACAGAACACCCAACTCCACCTAGATGCCTGGCCGAAGTGAAGGCTTCAAGGGAAACAAATGTAATGGTTAGGAACGTGACATCTACAGTTTCCAGAGGCTCAAAAGGATGAGAAACTAGAGCCTTCAAGACCAACAGCACGTCCCATAAAGTGTACAAGCGCCAAACAAGAGTCCTGGAGATGGAGAAAGTCTTCAACAGACGAGCCACCAAATCGTCAGAACCAGTAAGGTTACACCAAGGGACTCAGAAAGCCTGAACGGCAGCTCATTTAGCTCGTAAAGAAGAAACTGATAATTTCTTCTGAAAACAAACCCCCAAAAAACATATTTTAAAGGACAGTCTAAAGAGGAAGGTCCTCATTTATGAGAAGTGATACATCGCTGCGTGAAAGCAGCGATGCGTCACTTCTCAGTGTGCCCCCCTTGCGACATTATGGATGCATCATATTTACTGTATGACGCATCATGTTGCAAGGAGTTACAGATACGTCAGTATTTCTGACATATCTGTAGTCGCCAAACTGACGCTTTGCTGAAGTGTGTCACAAAAGTGACGCATCTCCAGTAATGTGTCCATTCACATGGGGCCAGCCCATGTGAAAGGGCATGAGTCAGTCTTCCGCCTGCTGTTAGGCAGGCGTAATATATTGACGCATTTGCACTCTAGAAGTGGTGCAGTGAAATCTCATAGATTTCACAGCGTCACTTCCACAAGGCATACTTACGTGGGAAAGCCCACCCTGCATACATTATACCTGACACAGGTATAATGTAGCGCAGGGGTTTACAAAGTGACGCATCTAAGCTTAGATGTGTCACTTTGTAAATAGGACGCAACAGGGGGCATGTTTTACGCCGCCAATGCGTCACAAAAAATAACGCAACGGAAACGCAAAACTGTCGCAAGGCCAAATAAATTCGGCCAGCAATGTTCAAGGGGGTACACCACCTCTGAAACCAGCCCCAGTGATGACGGTAAGATTTCAAGGTAGAAGGCTTCCTAAATGTTAAATGTCGTATACTTGTAAAGCGCACAGCTGCCCCAGCAAAGGGGCGTCCCGGCGCTGTATACCGCTGGGGAACCCGCCCTGGCTTTCCCTGTGGGATGGTCCCTACTGGGAATCCCCAAGGTGGAGCCAGGCATCCCCGGCGTTGATGGGGCGTTGTGGAGATTAGGCAAGCTAATGCCCAGAGTTGCCGAGTGGGACCCCAGGTTAGAGTAGGCACCGAGGCGAGAATTGTCGAGTCCACTGACCCTGGTCCACGGAATTGAACCCTGGTCCTGGGCCGACTTCTGCACCCGGGTCTGCCGCCTCTAACCAGTGAGCCACACCACTAGACAGCTGAATGGAAATGAACTAAATTTCAAGGTAATCCCTTGCTCTGTAACCCCATCCTCTCAACCTCCTCACCGAGAGTTTCTGGAATGAGAGAACATGAGACACCCTCAGAACCAAGGACTGCAATGCCATCACCCCGGACTGTCCCTCTTAGGATAGAACTTACTTTGAGGGGTACATTGCTACTGATGTTCACGCAGAGAAGGCTGATGAAAAGCAAGCCACTTTTGTACTTCTAACTTGTCAGATCCTTAGAACCCCCATAACAGCCTTTTACCAGAGGGGAGGAAGACGAGGAGGCCTCATGCTTCCTCTTGAGAGAATGCTTGCCCTTGCTGCAGTCAAATTAACATGGAAAACACTTAATTAATCGAGGATGGCACTATGCTTCAAGGATGAAGAGTGATTGTTCCCTTTGAACAGTTTATGGAGCGTCTCCTCCAGTTCGGTGCACCAGTCTTTCAAGGCCAGATTACACCTTGCCACCACCATAGACAAAACCTGAACCACATCAAGAATTCTCCTATATGAATGTCACCTGTTTTTCAATTTGATTTAGCAAAGAGTAACATTTAGAGAAGACCCTCCACTGCACCAACCCGTTTCTTTATGTCCGAAAGTAAAGCCTGGGAAACATAAGAGCTGTAAATCCTAACTTTCAAAACTTAATGAGAACCAGAATAAAACTTTCTGAGGGCAGAGTCTTCCTTCTTATTAGTTGTGTTCTGAATAATAGCATTCTCAGTCAAGCAGGTCCAACCCACCAGACTGTCAATAAAAGTGTCAATAGGGATGGAAGCAGGTACATTCATATGCATGTCCTTAAGGGAATATTGTGCCATGAAGCAGGGAAACATTAGTTTTATCTGGGTCCTTCCTTTCACTCTCAAGTACATCTAAAATGAAGAGATGCCTGGAAAATCCATCTCTGATTCACTCTGGAACTGTCACATTAATCCAGAAGAAGAGGTGTCCAGGAAAACTTCTTTCTGGGAACACGCATTATCCTTGACATGCCCCAATATTACTTTGACAGTTTTAAAACTCGAGTATCAAAATTTAACAAAAGTATTCCCCTTAAAAACGATGTGGGGGTGTTTTAACATAAATTTAAATGTAGTCTTCATCGGCTTGCAGTAGGAGACTATTGACAAGTTTTATGAATTTAACTCCTCGGCAAGCCAGGATACACGACGAGCCCTCCAACCAGCGTATAACTGCTTGTCTGCTGGACCGGATGTTCAATTCATTAAAAATGGATTTCAAATTCTGTCTCCTTTGGATTTGGATAGCTGGACAGGCGCATAGTAGATGGCTTAGAGTTTCTTTTTTAAATCAACATAGTCGACAGGCTTCTGAATTAAAAGCTGGTTTCCATGAGGGGTATAGTTCCTTAGACTCATGCATGCCCATTCTAAACTTTCAGAAGCTCATTTTTATATAAGAGCTGAAATGGGCGGATAAATAAGCTTGTGTCTTTGAAAAATGTAGTATACTTGTAAAGCGCACCTGTACGAGTTTATGACTATCCATCCATGCTGCCTCCTGGTGAGCGCCATTTTGTCCTCCAGTAGAGATTTCTTTTTGGCTGCAACATTTATTATTTTGTTGAAAGTTTCTCTATCCGTCCCTTTGTCCCATACTGATTGTACTTCCATCTTAACCAGAGAAGTACTCAGGAAGCTCCCCCAGGAGTTTGGCATTTCCTGCTCCCTCTGTTACTTGATTTCTTCCCAGCATAGGCTATTAAGAGTGCCCGGGTCAGAGGAGCGGAGAGTATGGCAATATTTTAAGAAGCTACTCATTCCCCTGTACATCTGATGCTGGAGACTGAATTCCAATCTGACCTGGGAGGGCGAGGCACTTTTCGGCAGATCAAAGACAGCTTTGTAAATTTTTGACTGCAACTCATTCTGGAGGTTCAAGTCTTTGCCACACCAAGGGACCAAGCCATAGGACACACTGGGTTGGATTTGAGCAGCCATTACTTTTAGCAAATGGGAATAGTTCGGGCAGTCCAATTTTTTACGTATTAATCTATAAGCATAGATCAGTGATTGTGCCTTCGCTTTAAGTGCCAGCTTGTGTTCTTCATGAATTGTACCCTGCCCGATCGTTACGCCCAAGTATTTATATGAACTTTTTTCTTCAACTCTAACCCCTTTGACCATCCATTTGAACTTTGATTTTTTGCTATCAACTAGGCGGACGATTTTTATTTTCTCTTTATTTAACTCCAGCTGTTCCTTATCCAAGTAGGATACTAGATTGGTTATCGATCTTTGTAACCCAACTGGGGTTTGGCTTAACAAGACTATGTCGTCCGCGTATTGTAGGATTGCCACTGGTTCATTAGCTAATTTCGGAGGGTGACAGTCAGGTTTTTCTATGTAAGGAGCTCTATCAGATAAGTACAGGTTGAAAAGGCTGGGGGCCAGAACACAGCCTTGTTTCAGGCCGCTTTGTGTGTAGATATTTGCGGTGGTATTCAACCCGTTTCCCAGCTTTACTCTTGACCAGGTGTCAGTATACAAAGAGATAATGGCATTAAGCAGTGTGTTCGGCAAGCCCCATTTGTTGAGTTTTTTCCATAGATGACTTCTGCTCACTCTGTCAAATGCGGATTTGATGTCCACAAAACAGGCGAACAGGTGAAGTTTCCTTTTTTGAGCTTTTTCCGTCTGTTCAGGCAAAATGTATTTTCGGATATACCTGACTCTTTGCTTCTCCGGCCCCTGAATCTCCTCCTCAGACCAAGAGGAAACAGGAGAATGAGCTCTGAAATAATCCTGCCATATTTTCTTTATATGGGCCAATTCCAGCAGAGTGTCTCTAATGAGCATGGCGGCCCCCACAATAAAGAGGTGGTGGGGTGTATGGAGGAGGAGCAGGAAAGCAGGGAGAGGGAGAGTTAAAAATTACAACTTTTTTTAAATAAACACGTGCCTGGAGCTGCCGCACACCTCTGTGTCACGCTTGTGCTTCCTGGTCCCAGCAAGCACCTGGGCTGCATCATGGAATCCCTGCAATCCCCATGCTGCTCTTATGTCAGAGCAGTGTGGGGATTGGTCTGAACAGGGTGAGAAGACGCTCCGCTCAGACAAGGTAGTCTGTGGAGGTTTCTCTAGCTACACTGGTCAATGCAGCTGGGATGGAGAAAGCTAAGTGGGCATGTGTGTTTTGATCAGCTGAGAGGGCCAGACAAACACATCTGCGCACCCAGGGAGTACACATAGCACTCCCCCACCCAGGCACCACCCCTCCCTGTGCAAGCTGGCTCAGAGCCGGCAAACGAAAAATAAAATTATGACATTGTTTTCATTTTCCTTTGCTGTCTCTGAGCCAGGCAGTGAGGCGACGCTCCTCTGCCATTGCGGAGGAGCCACCACTGCTAATGAGGCACTTGAGTCAATCCTCAGAACCCCCAGAACAGTATTTTACCACAGGGGAGGAAGAAGAGGAGACCTCATGCTTCTTTGTGCAGGAATGCTTGCCCTTTATCCAGTAAAATCAAGGAAAATGTTTAATTAAACAAGGGTACAGCTATGCAGACCAACCTGCCTTCGCTGTCTTTAAACTCTTCTTCTGATGCCAAGAGAAAGAAGGTAAGCCTTCCGCACATACGTGAACCTCCTGAAAGTGCACATGCATGGTCCAGCGACTTCTGTAAAAGTAGACACAGAGGATACCCAGCTCATCTGCACAAATATCTATACCTCCTGTGCCTCCCTCGACAAGACCCACAGATCAGTAGTGCCTGGCTCCCTTACAGCTCCGCCCTGCAGAACTGGTAGGGAGATCACCAATGCATGGCAGCGAACAGAGCCCAGCAGGGTCCGCCTTCTCCTTATCCCTGCCCATACTGCAAGACTGGGAAAAGAAGAGGAGGAATTCTAGATAAGAATAGCCTTTAGAGGCACCAGACTTGTCGGTGAGGCATATACTGATAGCATTCTTCTTTTTCTTATTCTGCATTGTGAAGTGGAATTAACTCACGCAGACGGACAATTCCACAGAGGCTGAATCGTTTATGAAAAACCATTTAAGCTAAGATGGCCACGGGGAGAGAGGCTTGAATCCGAGCTCCTGGGGGTACAGGATCACAAGTAAGTGCAAATCCAATGTGACCCCCACTCCATACCAGCCCCGCGAAGAATTAACCCATCGCATCCACACAGGAAGACTCACCGATCGCATCCATTAAAGAGGTGAACCGGAATCCATGCTGCTGAGCCTCCACTGAGGCACAGATCCACATCTTGCTGCCTCCGCTGAGAACAGATTTTTCCCAGGCGATGGACGGACGCCCCAATAGAAGGTCCAAGATAACACCACTAAGACGTGCAAGAACCCCGCTTAAACTGCATACAACTCCAAACAGTTACGGAACGACTGCTGCCTCACAATAAGAAGGAAAGGTGGCTCATCACCGGACTGCCTGGCCCTAAAATGGCGCCCATGGTGATGAAACGAGGAACCCCTTTGCGCCTACAAGCCACTCCCAAGTTTCTCTCAAGTTCCTCCAATACACCCTTCAACCGGGGATATCTGAAACTACTCTCCGGGTCCTCGCAAGCTCAATCTCGTTCACTGGACTGGCACCCGGGGTGTTGAAAAGATAAACCTCAGTGCGTCCAAAATCCACAAAGCCCACTCTCCCGAATGTTTCTCCACAGTTCCTCTGACCACCCTGCAATCATTGAATATCAATATCTACTCTCCAGGCCGACTCAAGACAAATGGGGCTCGTCATCAGACTGCCTCACCCCAAAATGGCGCCCGTGGTGCTAAAAGAGCCCTTAGGCACCTTTTAAAGACATACTTCTAATCAGTCCACTGCCAGCACACTCCTTGCCCCCAGCTAGCATCAGTGTCAAAATTAAGGGAGAATTGATCAGCATTGAGGAGATTATGATGGCATAAAACGGAGGCTTACATATAGGGAGATTATCATAAATGTCCCTGAGAAAAATTATTGGAGCGATTGCACGATATACAGAGGTTTTTGCCATAAGTCAACATATTAACACTAAAGGATTTGTTGGGCTGCAATTTAGGGATCCATTGAAATTAGATTTCGCTATACCAACGCATGATTTTAAAATGTCCGAGGCTGACGAAGTCACTCCTCCACTTCTGCCTAACTAGTAGCTCTGACCCTACACCGCCCTCATGCAGGAGATCCATGGCTCCAAAAATGGCACCCTGCCTCCCCACAACCCCCCTCCACTTAGAATAAACACCAGTCCTTTCCCCACCGTAACACATCATCCTTCACCCATACTTATCCACACTAGCCCCAGTGCTCCAAACTGCAATTTCGTCAACCCCCAACCCTCATCTATCGGAATAACAACGGATCCTCCCACACCGACACAGACCCCACAAGCTCCCGTGATATATCCTGCAGCCCAGTCAATCCCTCAGATGCCGGTCTTTAACGCACTACCTGGTCCACAGGAGACGGTTTCTGCCCCCACACTTCCTTAGGAAAACCATTAGGATACACACTGTTCCCTAGCCAAACAAACCACTTCGAAACACTCCCACATACATAATATGGAATGCCCCGAATGCTGGTTCCCTAGGAGACACCTATTGCAGAAACTCAGTTTAGCCATCCCCCTTTCCAACTCAGACAAAATGATACCAGTCACTCCAACCTCACCGTACTCTGACACACATAACCACCTAAAACCACAAGCCTGAGCTCCTTCTCCATCACCTTCCCCCCAACCTCTCCTTTAAATCCAAAAAGAATTTCAAACATAGACTGATTAGACAACACCCAGAAACTCTATTCGCCGACATTTACCACTGCTCCACCAAAGGGCAGCGGAAAATAGAACTTATTTTCCATACAGAAAGACTGGAAAAATGGAACACCACTCTTAGAGCACATCTCCACGTAATCAAAACAACCACCAACCCTCCAGGTGTCAATTGACAACCACAATCCCCAACTGTCTCATGCAGAGTGACCCCCACCTCGCTGACCCTTTACTCCATCGGCATAGTATTGATCCAATCCACCAGCGACAACCTAGATTCATTTGACTCACTCTTCCCCTCGCTACGCAATGCCCCTGCTCTCACAAGGACCGATTGACCAGCTGGATTCCTCCAAAATCCAATCCCGCTTCCGGTACCTACTGCACTAACCCCCCCCCCTGAACACCGCTCCCCCCACTCCGTCCCCCCCACACTGACATCTCGCTCTACATACCCCCCTTCTATCATTAGCAATAGGGACGGTCTAGCAAGGCTACCCAGCCCCCCCATAGCCCGAAACCCTCCCCCTCTTGCCTCACTGTGCCCCCTTCAACAAACAACCAGCACCACCAACCCACAATCTAAGCCGCCCATCTCCCTCTTGCTTCCCACAAACAAGCTGAGGCCGCCAAACGCTCGATGCAAACTCTCTCACCCCTTACCCATGACTACCTCAAGAGACAACACTGACAACAGGAACAACAAAACCCACTTCATCAATGAAAAGCTCCCGCCGTCTCAAGAATTCCCTCCCCAAGCTACCCCCATCCACCCTACAGGGGAAATGGTGCAACGTCTCGCCTTGCTAGAAAGCCACATAAATAAGGGATTACTAGGCCTCAAAGAAATCTCAATGAACCTCTCCTCACTCCGTAGACCCAACCAACACTCACTCCCGACCCTCCTGGACCAACTCAAAGCAACACACAACAAGTACAAAAACCACATCAAGCGCAAAAAACGTCTTTCTTTCGCAATGCCCTTGAAAACGCTGAAAACAGACCAAATAAGCTCTTCACCCTCATCACGCAACAAACTTCCAAGCCCCCCGTGTCCACAACACAGACTTCTAATGCCCTGTGTGAGAACTTTGCCACCTTCTTCAACGACACAATCTCCAAGATTGAGCTCTCCGTGGGCGTCAACCGTAACCTCGTCCATAGGAGCCCAGCCCCAGGAGCAGATGATAGCCCACCCAATCGTCCTCCTAACGAATGGAAATCATTCAACCCTGTCTCGGAATGAGAGGTAGTCAAACTGATCTCCACCTCTAAACCCTCCTCTCACGCCTTGGAGCCTATTTCTGCCCAACTGGCCAAAAAACTAAAACTCTCCCTAGCACCGCTCTGAACCGTGATCATAAACAGCTCCCTGAGCGCCGAGTCATTCCGGACTGCCTCAAAGTTGGCCAAGTGACGCCACTACTGAAAAAACCAGGCTTGGACACCAATGATTTAATTAACTACAGACCCGTCTCCAATCTTCCTCTCCTGACCAAAACGTTGGAAAAGTGCATTTTCCTCAAACCGACACAACACATGGATAGCATCAACCTCATGGACCCCACCAATCGGGTATCAGAAAAGGGTGTAGCACAGAGACAGCGATCCTTATTATCATGGATGATCTACACAAGTCCCTCAACTCAGACCAATGCTCCCTACACATCCTCTTGTACCTATTGGGAGCCTTCAATACGGTTGACCACCAACTACTCATTAAGGTATTCCAAGAAAGTTTAGGGACTGAAGAGGCAGTCTTACATTGGTTTGGCTCCTTTCTCCTAAATCGCTCTCAAAGAGTAAAAATCAACAACTTCACATCAGACCTTCACCCTGTCAGCAGAGGCGTCACTCCTGGATTAGTCCTTTTTCCCGCAACTATATAACATATACATGGAACTCCTCACCACCATTCTCAAAAGATCCAACATTCCCTTCCACCTCTATGCGGACGACACCCAGATCTATCTCAAAACCTCCTCCATTGAAGACATCCAAAGACTGTACGACACTCTCAGAGAAGTCCAACACTGACTCTCATCAAACCACTTGAAGTTGAATCAAAACAAAATGGAAATCCTCCTCATTTCTAACAAAACAGAAACCCCCAAAGTCACAGAATGGCTAAAAGCAATTGAGGCTCTCAACGACAATCTCTACCTGGCAGACTGTAGTAAATGTCCTCTCCACTGTTCTTCTCTAGATAGACTGTACCATGATATCTTTGACATCATAGAATGCCTGGGCGTCCCTCTGGCTCACAGTGCCTCTCGCTATCTTACTGTGGCAGTTGGTCAACTCGGGCTGAGCTGCTGACAGCTGGCTCCTGGTGGGGTTTCTTTATCTGTACTTCTTAACTTGACCTATCAAACTGACTTGGAAGGAACTTACAATAAAGGATTATAACTTACACAGTTGGACTGTGCATTATTCATTTACCACAACTTGGCGACGATTTTAACTGGATGACCTTACGTGTCAATTATTGAGAAAGGCAAACTAAGGAACCAAGAAATCATAAGGAAAAGAACCTTTTCCTTAAAGAACTCTCAAAACTTCATATTGAAACTAAAGGTAATGCCCAGCTGACCCCACCAGTGTCCTGTTCCACCTGGACAGCCTGCAACCTGGGCGTTTCTTATGGCTTCTCAAAGGAATCTACTGTCTTCTCAAAGTTTGTGGCTTCTGTCTCTCCAACAGTGGCACAACAGGTTTGTGCACCCTGCTGTGTTGCACTACCCGATCTGCGTCGGAAGCATCACAGTTTGAAGACAACTCCTGTGAGTAAAGTGTGTGACAGCGTGATCAGCTTTGCTTGAGGTGCCTGTGGTATTTGACTTTCCAACAGTTTCCTATGTTTACCTCGATGTCTTTGCCTCCGTGTCAAGATTGCCGTTTACACGTGGAGTGTCAGAAGAGGATCTAAGGATGTATTGGACACTTTCTCTAAATTATCCTACAAGTGTCTTAATCTTTGGTGAACACTCGTGAGGTTTAAATTTGTGGTTTCTCTGCGAGTGACTGTTCTTTCATGTGCTGTATGTCGTGAACTTTTGCTTTCCAAACCACAGAGCCTTTTATTTTACAGGATTGTGTTTTAATCAACACCATGACAAACCGTTGCACTTGGTCTACGTTCAAACTTCAGTCACGCGCACCTTACCGGTCTCTTGGTGTTGCGCGGATGCTGGAGGAATACATGGTGACGTTCTTCTCCTCGAATTCTTTGTAGCTGTTCAGGGACGTTTACATGGAACAGCGCGCCGTGAGCCACACGGCGTTGCATCATGAAGCGTGCCGCCATTTTGTGCTTGGCTATGGCACATCTACTTTGAATTGTCGGAGTTCTCGTCTGCCAACCACGTTTTTCATGAAGCATTTGTCTACTGCTACTGGTATCAGTTGGACAGGGTGCGGGGTAAAGCACCGGATCTCTCGACTTTCCTTCTTCAGTTATCTCATTTTCTGGCAACTTTCAGCGATGACCGCGAACAGCTGCGTCTAGATCCCGGGTGAGAGATCGCTCACCGGATCCTAAGTTCTGTGGAACTGCACCAGGGGTGAGGATAACTTCTCCACAATTGAACGGATCTCTGGATAAAGACCTTCTTGTGAAAAGACCCGGGTGAGAGATCGCTCACCGGAGCTATTGTCATTTATTTATTTGTGTAGCAGTTTACTTTTCACTGCATGTTATTTTACACAGTCTTATTCTGAAATGTGGTGTGTGTTTCTAATATGGCAAATTTGTGGTGCTCTTATGGAAAGTGTGTATTCTGCGTTGAGGATGTCGTAGCTTGGTGTTGTTGGGTAGTCAATGACCATCCATGTTGTCAGGGTTGGTACCCTGAGGTGTACCCTATCTAGGGGAGGTGGTGTGTGTGTGTGGGTAGTCAATGCCCATTCGTCCTCTCAGAGTTAGTATCCTGTGTTTGTGGGTAGTCCATGCCCCAAATTTGTTCCCAGGATTATTGTCCTGTGGTGTATCTTTTTTAGGGGATGTTGGGTGTTTGCGATAGTCCATGCCCCATTTTTCTTCCCAGGGTTATTGTCTTTACTCTGCGGTGTACCCTTTTCAGGGGAGGTTGGGTGTTTGCGGGTAGTCCATTCCGCATTTTTGTTTCAAGGATCACTGTCCTGCGGTGTACCCTTTTCAGGGAAGGTTGAGTGTTTGAGGGTAGTCCATGCCCCATTTTTGTTCCCAGGATCACTGTCCTACGGTGTACCCTTTTTAGGGGAGGTTGAGTGTTTGCGGGCAGTCCATGCCCCATTTTTGTTCCCAGGATCACTGTCCTGCGGTGTACCCTTTTTAGGGGAGGATGAGTGTTTGCGGGTAGTCCATGCCCCATTTTTGTTACCAGGATTACTGTCCTGCGGTGTACCCTTTTCAGGGGAGGTTGGGTGTTTGCGGGTAGTCCATGCCCCATTTTTGTTCCCAGGGTTATTGACCTGCGGTGTACCCTTTTCAGTGGAGGTTGCGTGTTTGCGGGTAGTCCATTCCCCACACTCTGCGCTGTCCCCTGCTTTTGGTGGAGATTGTTTGTGGATTATGTTCTTGGCGAAGTCTACCTTCTTGCAACTCGTGGCCAGGGTTTCACGTTGGTAAGATTTTTGAGCTGTGAAATAGTGTCAGCAATGGCATGTCCTCATCAGGGGAAGTTTTTTTTTTTTTTTTCAAAAGGTATCTTTTCTTTGGTGAATTCTTGTGAAAGGGGTTTGTTCTCTTAGGGTTACCTTGAGTGAATCTTACTCCTATTGTGTCCCTCCCGAGCATCTCAGTCTACACTCATTTTTATTTCTAGGGTGTTTACCCTCCGGTGTACCTATGTGTGGGGAGGTTGTGAGTGTCAGCAGCTAGCTTAGCTGTTGCTCTTGTTTTTTTTTTTGCGAAACCATGCTGTTTCGTTAAGGGAGGGGGATGAGGCATATAGTGAAAACATTTAGTTTTCTTTGTTCATTTCTCTGCTAATGATATCTCATGCTAACGTTATCTCATGTCGTACATTATTACATTTGGTTCATCTCAATTTTGTACTTTCCTGCTTATGTTGCATTTGAGGTATTTTGCCTATTGTTTCTCTATTCTGTTCTTATTCTATAAGGGAAGAGGATGTGTAGTAAATGTCCTCTCCACTGTTCTTCTCTAGATAGACTGTACCATGATATCTGTGACATCATAGAATGCCTGGGCGTCCCTCTGGCTCACAGTGCCTCTCGCTATCTTACTGTGGCAGTTGGTCAACTTAGGCTGAGCTGCTAACAGCTGGCTCCTGGTGGGGTTTCTTTATCTGTACTTCTTAACTTGACCTATCAACCGGACTTTGAAAAAACTTACAATAAAGGATTATAACTTACACAGTTGGACTGTGCATCATTCATTTACCACACAGACTCCGTCAAATCAATGGGAATCACCTTGGACGCCAAACTAAGCATGGTTAAACACATTAAGAACACAGCAAAGAGTGCCTTCCTCAACCTGAAACTACTATACAAGACAAAACCCTACATCCTGAACAACAACCTCAATCAAGGGACACAATCCTTGGTACTTTCCAGATTGTATTATGGAAATGCAACCCTCACAGGCACAGCAAAATCACACCCAGCTCCCCTCCGATCAACCCTGAATGCAGCTGCAAGAATGGTCACTGGAGTAAAAAAATATGACCACATCTCGCCCGCACTCACAGAGTTGAAATGGCTCCCAGTTGCAATGCGTGCCAATTTCAGAACTACCTGCCTCACACACAAAGCCCTGCACACAGGGAAACCTGCATAACTGGCCTCCAAACTCACGAAGGCCGGTCAGACAAGGAAACTCAAGAGTTCAAACACTCTACTCCTTATACTGCCAAAATTCAGTAAACAAATAACTGAAACACTATCCTTCTCTGGAAATGTACCCAAAATCTGGAACTTCAGCCCAGTTCATATCAAGACCATCCCTTCCTTTGCAAAGTTCAAAAGGCAGCTCAAAGACCTTTTTCTCAAGAGCACTCTCTCAATTGGATAGAGTGCCACTAAAACTCATGAGCGTGCACACTTTGACACAATGAAACTTTGAAATGAAGTCCTCTACCTCACGCCTAGCTCGATTCCTTCCCACTATCCCCCCATTCGGAAGGAAGCACGGCTTGAAATACAGTGCTCTCTATTACGAGACTATGCAACTTCCCGGCTTCTAGCATCATACAATGTGCAAAGTCTCCTTCTTCACCTTGAGGCTTTTTGTGTGACCACAATTATAATACCTGTCTGCTATAATATGTGTTCTCCTCTACTAAGTGTTGTAAAGGGATAGGATACCTTCGGGTTTGGCTAGCGCTATATAAAACTCCAAAATAAATATATAAATAAATCATTAGTGAAGAATGGGACAAGGACAAGGGGGAACTGGAGGTAATAGCTCTCACATTAAATGGCTGATGCGAACATGCTTACCTTGCTGGTCAACTCATCGTCACTGATCTGAAGCTCAAACTTGTGCTGGATTAATTGTTTTACTGGGTTAGAACACACAGCTGGTAGGGTGAGGCACCAGGAGCAATTAACACAGGTCTGGTCAGTTCCACTATTTTATAAGTACTAGAACAACATTCCATAAAGATTCAGAACTACATTAAACAACAAGATCGCAACACTTTGTTATCTGAATGCATCTCCAACTATGGAATGCTGGAAGTTTACACGTAGCACAGATTACTATAGGGCCTCCCTCTCATGCTCAGCTATTTTACTGCTTGAGGCAGATATGTTCACTGAAGACCACCCGTGGAGTCAGAAACTTGAGACCTCTCAGGATTAGGCCTGATAAAGGTCCGGTGTAGCTCATATCAGAGTAACTTGCATTAACCTGCAGCTCTTTTCCACCACACCGTATCTGGTTAACACCTGACTTCAATCTCTCTTCCCTACAGTCCTCCACTGCCTCATACATATCTGCACCTCAGCAACAGCAACAGTATGATAGCATCATAGGGTCTTTATCTCTGGCTGGAGATGTTATTGGAAGTGGTGGACATGTGTGCCTGTTAGTGGAATGAATCGGATTGAAAAACAATAAAGAGTATGGAAAGCATGTTTGTCCATAGGAGACAGAAAGGTTTGGGATGGCTCAGAGAGAGGAGGGAAAGCAAAGGAAGATGTGGATTTCTATTTCTTTTACACACACATAGAATATATAATACATGTATTACATATGTACAGACAAATAAATATATTATAGTTTCATATCTCTATACAAGTCAGATAGATAGATAGATGGATAGATAGATAGATAGCTAGATAGATAGATAGATATTCTGATACTACAATCATACTATAATAATATATAATAATATTTACACATCATATTATATATGGTAAGGCATGGCCATGTATTTAGTGCATGAAAATACACAGACTAGTATTTTGTTTTATTTACTCTTATATATATATATATTCACTGAAAAAACCATAGGTTATAGACCATATATAGTTAGGAATTAGCATTTACAAAACCTTGAAAATTCACTGAAAAAACCATAGGTTATAGACCATATATAGTTAGGAATTAGCATTTAAAAAACCTTATTTTACTCACACAAAACCATTGAAATTCCATATATAGTTAGTTGCACTAACTATATATTGCGCACCCGCAATCCACTGCTGATGATGTCACATATTACATCATTCATGACATGGTCAGTGACATCACTGATGACATCACTGATGACATCTCAAATGACATCACTGATGACATCACTGATGACATCTCATTTGACATCAATGACCACATCACTGATGATATCATTCATGTGACAATACAATGCATCTCCTCACATTTTAATATAACCTCTGTTTCACCCAGTGTTAAAAACAGAGTATAATTTTTGAAACCATTGACACACCAATACTAGTTACTACATACGTACTCACTGATTCCTACGTCTACACACACATTCACTCATTCACCCATACAATCATTCATACATACAATCACTCATGTTTACAACACAATCATATGCACTCATACACCTATACAGACACTCACACTCTGCCACTCATCCATGGAGTTACTCACACACCTAGTCAGTCCTGTAAAGAATCAATCACACTTCCATTTTCTACTCTATACAGTTAAACATAGAGCACCTTACGTTTTCAACCATATACTAACACATACTTACTCTCTTATACAATCATTGATACAAGTACACATTGATCTGTACAGAGTCACACACCTCCCATCCAGCCACACACACACTCAGTCTCCCATGCAAATACTTGGGCAATCAATCAATAACCCATATAGTTACTCATATAGCTACTGATCAACACATGCAGCAGTTTACAGAACAACAGACATAATGATGCACAAATTAAGACAGTTTAGTCACTAACCCATGCACTCAGTGAGACACATTTAATCACTCACTCATACATTCAGTCATGCACCTACTAAATCCTTCGTCCAGACACTTATACATCCACTCATTCTTCAATATGTAAGACATATTTTAACTTTACAGAAACATAGTCACTGGATGTTGTCATCAGTGATGTCATCAGTGATGTCATTTGAGATGTCATCAGTGATGTCATCAGTGATGTCACTGACCATGTCATGAATGATGTAATATGTGACATCATCAGCAGTGGATTGCGGGTGCGCAATATATAGTTAGTGCAACTAACTATATATGGAATTTCAATGGTTTTGTGTGAGTAAAATAAGGTTTTTTAAATGCTAATTCCTAACTATATATGGTCTATAACCTATGGTTTTTTCAGTGAATTTTCAAGGTTTTGTAAATGCTAATTCCTAACTATATATGGTCTATAACCTATGGTTTTTTCAGTGAATTTCAATGGTTTTTTAATAGCAAATATCATAAGCTGTCGAATGTCAAGTACGTGGTAAGAATTTTTTTTTTCGTGTTTATGCACACTGATCTGCTTTGATTGCTGCCCCCCACCCCTCATTTCTATTAGGAGTACTCTCTCTTTGCAGATAGTGAAGGGTAGTTAACGCAGCCCTTTCCCCCTTTGTAATCCGTCGTGCCTGCTTCTCTCTCCATTTGATTGATTGTTCTCTTTGGTTCATTCTCTATTTACAAACAAGCACAGAGTCGCAATACTCTGTTTAGTCTTTGCAGATAGCGAAAAATCGTGTAAAAAAACAAAAGGAATCGAGCAAAATCAGTAGGCCACTAATGGAATCTCTTTTGACCTCGCTAAAATAGAAACATTAGGAACAACCTGTTGAAAATAGCAATGCGTATGTATATAAGCGGCGTTCATTTGTGTTCACAGTACCCCTTGTTGATTGTTTCAATCGAGCATTGAATTGTTCGAAGTTAATTCTCTTAACGATCTTCTCTACCTGCAAACGAGGAAGAATAGGAATATTCTATCTCCCTTTGCAGATAGTGAAGGGTAGGTAACGCAAGCCTTTAACACGTCGTACCTATTTCATTCCTCATTGATTGATTGATTGTCCGAACATTGACTGTTTGGGAATTAGTTCTTTTTGGAGGTATTCCCTGTTTGCAAATAAACGTAGGAAAATCTTTGCAAGTAGTGAAAGGGTACGTAATGCGGACCGTTCTCCCCCGTTGTAATCTGTCATGCCTATCTACTCCCCACTGATTGATGCACCTTTTTCACCCGGACCATTTACTAGAGATACGTCATCTGGCCCGACCAGAGAGCACCCCTAGTGAAAAGGACATATGCAATAATAACGAAGTGATCACTGTATCCTGTTAACAGAAACTTTACCATGAAACAACCTGGAAAGAAAAAAATAGGAAAACGAAAATCAGTAGGCCACTGATGAACATGAACTTTTATTAAACAACGAACAAAGAAACGATAACATAACGTAATGATAAAACCTATTAATGTCCTAGAAACAAGAAAACGTTAAAATATGCCAGTGGTGAGAGACCAGAAAAACAGTAAGAGAAACCAAATCACCCCTCGCTGTCCCACCGCCTGCCACGCCAAAAAAATCGATAGACTAGGGAAAATGCAAGTCAGTAGAACATCCACCCCCACTCTGGAAACTTCCAAGGTGGGGCAGGGTTCCGGCTACGCCCAGCCGGGAGCAGCCCATATAAGGCAGGTCCTGCTGCCACGCCTCGGCCAGGAGATCCTAACGTAGGGTGTAGCCGGAGGAGAGGCCGAGACCAGCGGGACCCGGCCAGGGGATTGCCTTTACAACGCTGAACAGTTGCAGGGGGGGGAATGTCTCCTCGACCCTCCCCTCTCTCTCCCAGTCCGGCCGCGGTGGCCCTTGAGAGTTGCAGGTAGTCCCGCCACATGCTCTTCCGGTCCGACCACCAACGGTCGGGGGGCCGAGGCCGACGGGATCCGGCTGCAGCCGATAAACCAAGAAACCCGTTCATGGGGCCAGAGCCAGGGGCGTCCGGCCGACATCCACCGGAAGCCCGGCCCGAAGACGGACGGGACACTTCTTTCTTTTATAATGGCTGCGACAACACTGGAGGGGGATGTCTTGCACATGCCTCCGACCCCCCCCTCGTCCTCATCGCCTGGTCCGGCCATAACAAATCTCAAGCGAGACGCCGTGGGGTGCACTGGGAGGGAGAGACGGTGCGAACAGGCCTCTCCCGCCTCCCCAGGTGGAGGCTTCCCAGCTGCACCCTCAGCGCTCCAGGCGGTGGCATCCTAACAACTACAGTGCTGCACAGTTTCGGAACGACCTAGATAACGGTTCTTCCACTGTGGCCATGCTGCAACGTCTCGCCCGGCAGGGTGGAGCCCGTCCGCTCATGTGACCTCGCGATCGCCGGTAGCTGCCGAACTCTCAAAATGGCGGTCGACCTGGCAAGAGCGGGCCCAACATAAAGAAATGGCCCGGTCACTGGTTGACTCCACCACCGTAGTCCTCCACGACCTTGAAGATTCTAGAGGAGCCGCGGGAGTCTCCGACCCCCGATGGGGAATGACTGCCATGATCGCCCGTGGAGTGACGAAACTGTATCCGCGGGACGTCGGCGCTCCCATGCTGGCGCCAGCCTCACTTTGAATTACTACAATCCTGCAGACCTCACTTCCGGTGAAAGCACAGTGTGACCCGGTAGGAAAAATTATTGCACCCCCTCCCCTTTTTGACTGATACTTCAAACCACCGATCCTTTCCTTTGCCCTTTTAACGGAACTTTGGACTGCCTCCCCCTCTTTTACATTTTCTAGAGAAAACAAAACATTAACCACTACATTAGCATAGCAGTTGACACCAGAACTGTTTTCAAATTGAAAACCAACAACATCTTCAACAGAATCCTTTTTGTTTCTGCTGTGACCCTGCTACAGCACAGGCATTGTCCCCAGCAGTAATTCTGCAATGCCGGTAAGAATAGCTGTGGTGCCTACTGGACTCACTCACCCCCGCGGCGCCCCACGCCGTTTTTTGCTGGGCGGCAACTTACTAGACATCACTTTCGTGCCATCTAGATTTCAGCGCGTTCTGCTGCCTTGGAACTATTCGCACAACAGACCGCTACTGACAAGAATATTTCATTATTGGTGCTGTCAATTTCAATAAATCTATTGGATAATTAAAAAGAAATTGCCACGGTCTCTTCGTTGTTTAAATGTTTTTACTGTTTTTGTTTTGTTGTATATATTTATATGTTATTAAAGTTTTATATTCCTACTACTTTGTTGGAGTGCTATATATTTTTAATGTGACACATAATTGTAAAAACTTTGATGTACAAAGAGTCATTCCTGGAATCTTCCGCTTCAGGCTCGGTCCCCTCCCCAATCACAATACAGGATGGTTTTCAGATAGTAGGAACGCGTGTGCTGTGACGGATCACATCGGGTGTGGGCCTTGATCTACTATAACTCCTTTGAAGAGGGGTGATTCTTTACAGCTGGGGCCATAAACTACATCTGCAGGGCTAGCTGATAGCCTAGGACCGGCCTGGACATTCGGACACAGAGGAAGAGGAGTGTCAGAGGGTGCGGTAGTGAATAGGGCGAAAGGGAGGTGTCGGGCGGGCACAGAGTGTGATTCTCAGGGAAGAGCAGCGCAGATGGGGGAAGGTTTATTGCCCATGCATAAGACAGAGAGCGGTGGTGACCAGTGCCTGGGGGAGATGCTTACGAGGGTGAGGAGCCATGCTACGAATCGACAGCGTGCAGAGAGTGGGTCTGGTCAAGACATCTAAAATGGCTGCCGTGCACGACAAAAGTGTGGCATTTCAAAAAAGGCAAGATGGCGCAGACAATGTTTTTCAACACTTCCTCATTTCCTTCGAATCGAACGTTAACAGACGTTGGGGCATATTACCAAAGTTAAGCGATATTTATCGCTAACGATGCTTACCAACCAATTTTTTACCACTAAGCATCGTCAGAAATTATCGAAGATAAACCTTACTATTATCAAGGTTTATCGCAAATGCGATAATAAACGGCCGCAATGCATGAATATCGCTAAAAACTCAGCGATATTCATGCATTACCGAGCTAATACTCTTAGCCATGTTATCCACCTCCCATTGGATAACATGGCTAAGAACTGCTCAGGGCAGGTGTTACTTTTTGGAGTTATTCGCGCTTAGCGCGAATATCTCCAAAAGTTGGTAATAGGAGATAGATATCTTGCATGTTGTAATGCAAGTTATTGTGGTATATGGAACTCATACCATAATCTCTCAGGAAAGCAGAAACTGATCCTTTTGGGACCGCCTAAAAAGGCCTAGGGGGTGAGGAGTACTCTACTTTGCCCCCTTTTCACGTTCCGAACTATTTTATTTTACTCTCTTCTGTAATTACACAAAATACCAGCGATAAGATGCATCGGAGACACACACTGAGAGAAAGGAGGCCGGAGATGAAGAAGACATGTCAAATACACATTGGAGATAATATAGTGGCAGAAGGGAAGTAAATATGAGTAAACTTACCATGTAACATAAAAATGTTGCACTCTATACTATAAGTCTCATTTTATACTACAATCACTTCGCTACAACCTCATAAATTAAAAATAAAAATAAATAATGTCTCAAACAATTTTTGATTTCTAAATATAAATTTATTCTTCAGAATTTTCTAAATTTGAAACAACTAGTAACATGTCCTCATCAGTAATTTCCTCTTCAATCATCTCATCTGGAATCTCCTCATTAAAAGTCTGCAATGATGATTCTTGTAACTCTATGGTCTCCAAACACTCGATAAATTCGCCATCAAGAGATTGATCAAAAAAATCATTCAAGTCATCTCCTCCTTCTGACAATATTTCATTATTGGTGCTGTCCATTTCAATCAATGTAGTGGAATCATTCAAGTCATCTCCTCGTGACAATATTTCATTATTGGTGCTCTCAATTTCAATCAATGTAGTGGAATCATTCAAGTCATCTCCTCCTTGTGACAATATTTCATTATTGGTGCTGTCCATTTCAATCAATCTAATGGAATCATACAAGCCATCTCCTCCTTGTGACAATATTTCATTATTGGTGCTCTCAATTTCAATCAATGTAGTGGAATCATTCAAGTCATCTCCTTGTGACAATATTTCATTCTTGGTGCTGTCCATTTCAATCAATCTAATGGAATCATACAAGTCATGTCCTCCTTGTGACAATATTTCATTATTGGTGCTCTCAATTTCAATCAATGTAGTGGACAATTCAAAAGAAATTGCCACGGTCTCTTCATTGTGAGCCATTTTATTTTGAAATTGCTTGCTGTAAATTGCAGAAAAAAATAATCACTTTCATTTATCGTTTTTAGTAATACATAATATAAAACTAACTTCATCAAGTATTTAGTATAACAGAAGGACTGCAAATAAATAACAGAAAACATTTTTCAAATTATCTTCAAGTGTACAACATAGTTCCCCTTACAAATTAACAACTCACCTTTTTAAAAGTAGCAGAAGTGTTAGTACTGTGTAAATCAAACACCAGAAATTCACCACCAAAAATTCCTCACAAATGTACCTCAGACAGTAGTATCACAAAATGGCTGTGGTTTCCTCTCATTTGACATATATACATAACCAATTAACTTTCATCACACACAAATACAAAACCAAAGTAACATTTTAATTGGTTCTAAATTTCAACACTTTCAAATGTGTTTTCCCCATGCAATTTTCCATAGGACATTTACATACGTCTACAGCCTGAATGGCTGAACGGAATTACACCAAACTTGGCAAAATGGTACATCAAACCTAAGAGGTCAGGAAGGATCTACTATGCCCCCTTATGGTCATTTCCCCCTTCGCTTTGGCCTCCTCTTGTCTCTCAATCCTACCGAGGGACAAGATGGCGGCCGCTACGGACTGTTTGGAATGTTGACAGACGCCGGAGAACCAATCAGCTTCGCAAAGCTCCGTAACGCGAAAAGTACGCGAAGCGGAGCGCTGTTACAGATATATATCTTTTTTTCAACGTTAATTTCTCAAAATCCACTGGAGCACATATATTGAGACCTAGCAAAGGCACATCGGGCTACCAGTCCCTAATATTTTGCCAAGTTTCGTGCAAATCCATTCAGCCGTTCGATTATTATTATTTTGTTTTTTTTTTGCCCCGCGGGGCCCTTTTAAAACCTCCACATCAAACCTAGGGGGTCAGCGAGGATCTACTATGCCCCCTTATAGTTATTTCCCCCTTTGTTTTGACCTCCTCTTGTCTCTCGATCCTACCGAGAGACAAGATGGCGGCCGCTACGGACTGTTTGGAATGTTGACAGACGCCGGAGAACCAATCAGCTTCGCTTCACAAAGCTCCGTTGCGCGAAAAGTCCGCGAACCAGAGCGCTAACCGGTCCGCTGTTACAGATATATATCTTTTTTTAAACGTTAATTTCTCAAAATCCACTGGAGCACATATATTGAGACCTACAAAAGGCACATCGGGCTACCAGTCCCTACAATTTTGCCAAGTTTCGTGCAAATCCATTCAGCCGTTCGGGCTAAAAGTGAGGCCAACCGCCCTATGGAAAACTCAATGTTAAAAACACGTTTTGGGACCCCCCTTTTTTCTCGGCCCCCACTGGACGAACCCCCCCCAAATTTTCAAGGGCTGCTCAGAAACAAAATGTGCCATTTTCCTGAAAATTTCAGCCGATTCCGTCCACAAACGCCAAAGTTATTAGACATAGAATTTTCAAAAAACCCATAGAGAAAAAATCCTAACTATATATACCTACTGGCGACCGCCAGTAGGTAATATATGTTTATATCCTTGGAAAGGGAAACATAAACTCATATACATACCCTCACATGGTCATGTTAGAATTTATTTTTTATATATCAAAAAAATATATTATATCCTTAAAGAAAGCCTGAAGACTAATATGCATTGATGCAGGCACCTACCATATAATTATATTTACATAATCTAACGTATATGTATTATCATAGAAAGGGGCATAAACTCCCAAATAGAGCGACTCATGCATATATGTGTTATTTACATAATTTGACATGCATATATATCTAAAGCATAAACATACATTTGTAGTCGGATGTATGACATTACAACGCATGCTTTTACATCGCATGCCTTTACAACGCGGTATTTACAACGAATACATTTACAACGCATAGTGCTTTTAGGCGCTAGATAGTGAATTGTTTAATTTACTATTCCAACTCCAGTCCCCGTGGATAGTAGGGAAGGTGTTGGATAGTACATTAAACCTATTCCCTATCCTAGAGCGCCCCCCAGCGCAATGCGTTGTAATGGTTTGCGTTGTAAAAGTTGCGTTGTAAAGGCACTGCGTGGTAAAAGTTGCGTTGTAAAGGTTGTTCACCTTTGTAGTCATATAAATGACAGGTTTTGTTAATTTACTTTCTATTTTTTATGCTTATTTATGTTCAAATCGATTTTATTGAAATTTTTTGCAACAAAAGAAATAGACAAGTACAATACAGAAAGAATAATTTGTACATGCGTAAATGAGTAAGTAATAAATATAAAATGCAATAAACCAAAAACGCAGAGGAAGGGAAAGGGAGGAGAAGGAAGGGAGGATAGGGGAATGAAGATATCATAGAATCATAAAAACCATACCATGGAGAGTTACCAACTGATTGAATATAACAAAGATGGCAGCTAGAGAAAAATTAATCAACAAGAGATAGAACAGCGTATTAAACATATCATTGTAGAACATACGAATCAATAGGCGACCAAAAAGATTGAAAGGACTGTGAATTGTGAGTGACACCTTTAAGAGACAGTTGAGCTCCTTTTCTTGTAAAGGTAATCCAAGACCACCAAGCATGAACTGAAAGAGAAGAAGCGTCTTTCCAACAAAAAGTAATGGACTTTAAAGCAGCTGTAATTAAGAAATTAAATAACTTTGCCTCGGAATCATTAAGAGGATAGGAAAGGGCAGCCGATTTGCATATTAACACAGCATAAGAAATATCATCATGTAAAGGTAAAATTTTCAAAATGACATTCCAAACATCCACCCAAAATTTCATAATAATTGTACATTCAAATAACATATGACGAAATGAACCCAAAGTTGACTTGCAGTGCCAACAAACATCAGAGGGTATCAGTTTGGCATGACTTAATCGAGATGGAGTCCATAAAGCGTTAAATCAAATATAAGCATTAGTCTGATAAAGGGACACCGGAAGCCAACCGGAGATGCTGCTGAGCCAGATTGAGGTCCATGAATCATCTGAAAGGGAAATGGAAAGTTCTGTGTTCCAAAAAGATGATATTGCACCAATATTGGAGCCCTGGAATGTAGAAAGTTTTTTATAAAAAACAGAGACAGCTTTAGAAGAGGACGTAACAGCCATAAGATAAATCAAGAGGTCATTAGTGGTGGACGAGGGAATACCATTGGGAAACGAGTCTAAAATAGAGTTACATAAAGCTTGGTATTTTGACAAATCAGAAACCGGAATACCAAACTTTAAATGTAGTTGCTCAAAAGGAATAAAGGCATTGTTACAAAAGACATCTTCAAGATATAAAATTCCTTTTGATATCCATGAGGACCAGAAATTAATGTTTCTGTTTAATTTAAGTAGGGCACTGTGCCATAAAGACAAGTGTACTGTAGAGAGCAAGGGCAATTCAAAATTAGAGTCTAAATCATTAAGTATTAATCTAGATGATTTAATTATAGATGACTTATGAACAATCTTAGAAGCAGACGACATTGACATCAACGAGAGCAGTGTAAAGGGGCATATAATTGAGGTTTCAATATCTAACCATATTGGAGGTTTGACCATATGTGAATTTGAAAACCACAAGGAGCTTTGCTTTAAGATAAAAGCTTTATGGTAAAGGTAAAAGTCTGGAAGGGCAAATCCTAAATGGGACTTGGGGAGTTTTAATTTTCTGTAAGCAATACGAGGAACTTTATTGGACCAAAGGAATTTAGATAACAGTTTATCAACATCATTATAAAATTTAAGAGGAAACTGAGTGGGAATCATAGCCAAAGAGTAAAACATTTTTGGTGCAATATTCATTTTTATAGCCTCCATTCTCCCCCACCAGGTGAGATGAAGGGGAGACCATTTGGAAGTTTTGTCTCTGATGTAATCAAGGATAAAATCCGTATTAAGTTTTAATGTAGCAGGCAATGAGGAAGCAAATAAAATACCCAAGTACTTAAGCTTAGTGCTTTGCCAAAGAATATCTGCGCTAGGTAGCATATCCGGTGTACAAAAAGCATTTAAAGGAAAAAATTCAGTTTTACTGACATTTAACGTGTAACCTGAAACTACAGAATATTGTGCAATAATGTCTAAAAGGGAGGGAACAGAGGAGAGAGGATTGTTAATAAACAATAACACATCATCTGCATATGCTAAAGCTTTAACAGTGACATCATTTATCATAACACCTTGAATAGAATCACAGCATCGAATATAATTAAGAAAAGGTTCAATTCCTAATAAAAATAACAGTGGGGAAAGAGGACAACCCTGCCTAGTACCTCTAAAGAGTGGAAATTGAGTAGAAATTTGACCATTAATAAACAGCCGAGCAGTAGGGGCAAAATATAAGGCAGAAATCATACGAATAAAATTGAAACCAAAATTGAAAGACAATAAAGTTTTAAATAAAAATTGCCAATGAATTTTGTCAAATGCTTTTTCTGCATCTAAAGCCATCACTCCTGCAGGAGAAGTAAGGTGAGAGCTTTGTTCAATAACGTGTAAAAGCGTTCTGGTATTATTTGCAGAATATCTGTTTTTCATGAAACCAGATTGATTGGGATGAATGATGGAATGAAGGATAGGAGCCAATCTGGAAGCAAGGATTTTAGCATAAAGCTTACAATCCTGGTTTATTAGGGAAATGGGACGATAATTAGAAACCAGGGTAGGGTCCTTATCCGGTTTTGGTAGAACAACGATTAAAGCATCCGTAAAGGAGCCCGAAATAGTACCAGAGGAACCAAACTGGGAAAAAAGGGCACTTAAATGAGGTAAAAGGTGAGAATCCAATTCTTTATAAAATTCAGCTGGAATACCATCCGGGCCTGGGAATTTATTCTTAGGAAGGGATTTAATAGCTAGTAAGATCTCATCACAAGTAATTGGGGAATCTAAAGTTAATCTATCGGAGGGAGAGATGTGAGGCAAATTACATTTATTTAAAAATGAATCAATCAAAGAGTCATCACAGGTATCAGGTTTACTATACAAGGTAGAGTAAAAAGACAAAAATTCTTGGACAATGTCATTATGGGAGATAGCAATTTGGCCATTAGTACCACGTATCGATGTGATTTGGGTTTTATCCTTCTTGATACGTAAATAATTTGCAAGGAGTTTCCCAGACTTGTTGGCATTAAAGCGAAATTTAGCATTGGATTTAGCAAGTTGAACCCCTGCTCTAGTGCTAAGTATAGCATTAAATTCATAGCGAAGCTTTTGTAATGTAAATTTGTATGTAGGGTCATTAGAAGAAATAAATAAACGTTCATATTTGGCAATTTGTTTGTCCAAAAGTTTAACTTTAGAGTTAAATTGTTTGTTTGCATGGGCCATAATAGAAATAGTGGAACCTCTAATGTAAGCCTTAAACGCATCCCATCTATTGACAAGTGAAGTTGAATCCTCAGGGTTAAATAAAAAATAATCCTGGACAGCTTGTAATAGTTTAGGTTTATGCGTGTCATTAAGTACCACAGTCGTGTTCATACGCCACCTATTTTGTTTGGCAAAAGAAGAGGAGACATTTAAAACAAAGGAGATTAAAGCATGGTCCGAGATATCAATATTACCTACAACAGGATTGTCAGCTGATTGGAGTAAAGAAGGTGAAAGCAGAAAATAATCAATCCTTGAGTGAGAGTTATGAGAATTGGAGAAAAAGGAAAACCATTTATCAGTAGGAAAGTGTAGTCTCCAAATATCCGCCAATTTGGTGGATCTAAGGAAAGACTTAAAGGCATGAAAAACTCTAGGAGGGCGGAATTTTGCAGAGGAAAGCCTATCTAATAACGGATCAATAATCACATTAAAATCCCCCCCAACAATCAAAGGAACTTGTCCTAACTTCAGAACTTCAGTAGTCATAGCAGACCAAAACGAAGGGTCATCAGCCGTAGGGCCATAAACATTAAGCAAATAAAAGGATGAGTCATAAACTTTAACCTTAACTACAATATATCTACCTTCAGCGTCATTAAACTTGCTAAGAATCTGACAGTGTAACCGTTTTGCAAAGAAAATCGCAACCCCATTTTTCTTCCCTAACGCAGGTGAGGAGACAATATTATCAACCCATTTTTTCTTCATGTATTGCAAAATCTTATCATCAACATGTGTTTCTTGAAGGAAACAAATATCCGCTTTGCAGGCCCCCAGGTAGTCCAAGATTTTCGTGCGTTTTACTGGATGTCGCAGGCCCTTGACATTGAGTGAAACAAGTTTAATAGAGTGAGTATTAGCCATTAGGAGCTAGAAGGAAGAGGAGAGGAAAAGAATCAAAGGAAGAGGAGTTGAAAAGCAGCCACAGAGAAAAAGTAACTCTACGTAGAGAATAGTAACAGGAAGGACACAAAAGGAGGAAACACAAAGGAAGGAAGGACAAACAGACAAAAAACAGAGACATAAATAAGAAGATAGAGGCGCACACACGTTCCTCAAGCATGGCCAAGTGAACCGTTGGAGCCCGTGAAGAGTGAGAAATATATAGATGTCAGGAAAGATCAGAGTAGATGTCTTCAGGTAACTGGATCATGAGTGTCCATTGACGATGAAGCTTGTTGTGCTAGAAAGAGTCTCAAATCTTCAGGACGATGAAAAGATTTAGAAAAGGCATCTTTCCAGATTCTCATCGTAGAGGGATCAAATAGACCATACTTAAAACCAAGGCTTCGCAATTGTGGCCGGAGAGAGGAAAATTCCTTGCGAATAGCAACCGTTTCTTTAGCAAAATCTTGATGGATAAAGATTTTACAGCCATCTACTAAGAGGGAGGGAATGTCTCTTGCTGCTTTCCTGATAAGGACCAAATGATGGTGTCGCAAAACCTTAAAAATCATCTGCCTGGGTTTCGCGTGGCGAGGATTCCTGTGTGAGGGAATTCTGAGAGCCTTATCGATTTCAAATTTTTCAGGAAATTTGAGATTTAGGAGACCAGGTAGCAAGGATTCTAGATATAATCGGCAATCGGATCCCTCAATCTCTTCCGGAAGATTGAAAATACGAAGATTGTATTGTCTATTACGGTTTTCCAATTCCAGCAATTGAGTATGCATTGGTACTATTTGATTCACCAAAGGAGTAAAAGCGTCCAATTTAGTTTTATTGTCCTGAATTTTGATAGTATTATCAGACACTTTCATGGAGATAGAAGCCATGTCTTTGCGAACATTTTTCACTTCAGTGGCAATAGCGTCTGTATTAAGACGCAGCGCTTGAATTTCCTCAAAAATCAAAGTAAGGGAAGGTTCAGAAGATTCAACAGCTTTGGATTTAGCTGGAGGAGGTGATATCAGCTGTTTCCTTTTATTTGTAAGTACATTTTTATTTTCCATATTGAGGTGAGAAATTAACCTTTTGTGCCAGAAATTTGCAAAAAAGTAAAAATCACCTCGAATTTTAATAAATATGTGGGAAAAAGGATGTAATTTTCCCAAAAGTACTGTAGAAAGGCTTGGTGCAGCAGCTAAACAGGAGCGTGGTTGTGGCCAGGCCAAAGCCAGGCCCTTTCTTTGTGTTCACTCCGCCCCCCAGGCAGTGCAAGCCAGCAGTAGCAGAAACAGAGGCAGGGGAGAGAACCGAGGAGCAAGTAGAAGCGCCTTCCCTCGAGGTAATCGTCCAAAAATCGAACTGCAGGTAGGGAACAGCTAAATATAACAAGCGCCGCTAAAAAGTGACGGGACCTGACAGAAAAGTCGTCGTTATTCGGCTAATTAAGCCGGTGGACTTACAGAGCTCCGGCGGTGGCGGCCATCTTGGTCGACGCGCTCGCGCGACTCTTTTTTTTTTATGCTTATTTAAATCTTATATTCTTGTCCTATTAGTAATGCATTGTTGCAACAATCAAGATTTAGTATGAATACTAACACTACACACAAGTTACCAAGAAAATGTCCTTTTCAATGATCAACACACTCTCCAACTTTTAGTAGAACTGTCATTTTAAATAGAAAATGATATCACTTTGCCAGATGAATGTTATTTAAAGCGCCAGTATCTGACTGAACCCAGCACTGCAGGTAACACATGATTTGACACAATGTTTAGGATCAGTGACAAGACATTTTCTCTCTTTCAACAGAGAGAGGTGCCAGCTCCGTCAGTCAGAGACTGGGAGAGCTTGGAGGCTGAACTTACAGATACCGATAAGCTGGCAGCATTAAGAGAACTCTGAGCACTCAATCCAGGTACCACCATGCTTAGAATGTTGTGTTTAAGTGTTTTAATATTATGTTATACTGTGTTATTAGTATTTGTATTTGTAAAGTGCAAATCTCCAATTGGAATGTGGAACTGGATGAAAGCGGAGGGGCACCAAACATCCTTTTGCATAGGCCATTCTTTATGGTCAGCCGCCCATGGCGCCAGAAGGGTTGGGTTGCGTAGACATAATGCTTCATGCACCCCTTAGAGAGCCAGCCATTAAAAAGGTTGGACAGTAGTTGCATGCTTTAAGTCTTTCCCGGCAAATGTATCCCTCCCTTTTTAACAAAGGTTCTCGCACTGATAAGGCAGGAATCTTTGGGGTAATAATAAACAATGCTAGTTTGACCACTGTGCCATGACAACATGGCAGATCAGTCAGCTTTATTTTCATAAACCATTATTAAAAAGTCCTATGGCCTTAGCATCTGCTGCATGGTTTCAGCTGTATGATTAATTCTAATCCAAGGGGCATGGTGAAGTCGACCTCAACAGTAGCATGTCTTCTAGGGCCACTGATATATTTCATTCAGATGCATGTCACAATATCAAGTAATAAAATCGTCCTGCTATATTATTTCATCTAGAATATGAACTTCCACAGTATCATGTAGAAAAGCATATATTGGTTAATACAGCTTAACTAACTCCATATCTATATACCCTACCTAAATATGTTTTATCAAGTTAGAGTCAAGATTTGAAAATCTAATTTAAGGAAGGAAATCATACCTCTCTATGCCCTCGCTTTGTGGTAATAGCAGTTATAACTAGGGCTCAATGCACCTCTCAGATCCGGTGTCCCAGTGTCACTGCACCTACTGCTCTAATGATAGACATACCCCTCACACTCGTTTGCCATCACAACTCACCTATGTCAGTAAATCCAGATTGTTCACCACAGTCTTTCTTGGAAATGCAGGCAAAGATGTCAAAATTTTTCAAATGTAAGATGCAGCTTGTGTGGAACATCACTGTCCAGGTACAAAATAATGCCTGCTTAACATTGTGTTCTTATTTTCTCCTGACCGCTTTCATCTTTTTCCACCCACTGACTCTATTAGGTATTACCACTGTGCACCAAAGATACCAACTAGAAGCTCCTGAGAAGGTGTAACTTTTTTGTGTGGCTATCCTGCCCCATTTTTGTGTAATTCCCAATTCCTCTGTGTTTTTACTCTCAAGAGACTGAAATATGTGAGACCTCGGTGTAGCTCAAAGTTTTTTGTTTGTTCTGAAACACATTACTTACCTCTGCTGCATAGAATACATCCAATGTTTGCCCCCTACTGTAGTCAAGGAGGAAATGGAAGACTGAGTTTGGCCATAAAATACATACATGTAATACAAATACATGTATATTACTGTGTAGAGCAGGCCTACTGATGCTTATTTTTAACGTTTGCAACTGCTATGCTTAACATCCCTCAAAAAATCTTCCAAAGGAATAGTTAAGTTAAACTTTAAGTAATCAGCTAATATTATCTGAGCTTGACCTGGTGTATTGAACTACAATATAAAAGCACCTCCTCCTGCCTAGCCCCCAAACAATATATCTCCACAGGGAAGCCATCTGCTCCACCTCTTTAGTGGAGCAAACCCTACTGTAAAGCGCACATGAGCCTCACTCCTTTTGTTAGCTCCCCTTCTGCTCTTTTGCTGTCTTCTCTGTACTTGTATTACTGTTTGCCTTTGCACTCAAAAAAAAGAAGAAAACAGGCCTGATTCTCAAAGGTAAACTTAGACTTAAGTCTAAATGTACAATTTTATAGTATTCACAGAGTTAAGTTACTATTAGTAACAGTACTAGAAGTAAATAATTAAAGGTATTACTAGTAAGTTTACTAGTAGTAAAGCTACTAGTAGGAATTTTCCTTTGTGAATACCAAAAAGCAGTAAACTTAGACTGAAGTCTATGTTTACTACTTGTTGGTATTCACAAAGGTAAGTTACTGCTAGTAACGTTGCTACTAGTAAAGTTACTAGTAGTAAAGTTACTACTAATACGTTTATCAGTCAATCAATCAGGGATTTATAAAGTGCAGCAAATCATCTGTGAGGGTCTCAAGGCACTGAAGTTGCTGACTGCTTCGTGGTGATCTGTTTATTCGAACAGCCAGGTCTTAAGTCCCTTGCTGATTTACTAGTTGTAGTTTACTAGTAGTAAATTTACTAGCAGTAATTTACCTTTGTGAACACCAAAAATTAGTAAACTTAGACTTAACTCTAAGTTTATTACTTAAGTCTAATTTTACTACGTTTTGGTGTTCACAAAGGTAAGTTACTACTAGTAGCTTTATTAAGTGTGAACTTACTTGTATTAAAGTTACTAACAGTAAAGTTACTACTAGTAAATAACTTTGTGAGGACCAAAAAGTAGGAGACTGACACATAAGTCTAAGTTTACCTTTGTTAACCGGGCCTATTATCTTTAATGAGAGGGAAGCGAAAGGGAACTCTCCAAAACTGGTCGAGGAAGGAAGATTCCAGTGAAGAATGTTTTTTTTAATAAATGGAAGCATGTGTCATTGCACAAAGGCAATCCTCATGTCTAACATTTGCCTCTGTAATGACAAAGAAACAAAATCAAAATTATTCTTGTTTCGGGGCATACTTCTGGAAAGGTTTGTGATTTATAACTAGTCATACATCTGTACCCATATAGTTCCTAAAACTGCAAGTGTAGATTTACAACTTTCAGTGTGAATTGAGCCCTGTGTGGCTAGAGAAGACTTGCACCAAGGTGTAGGAATAGATTTACATGTGATTTACCTTTGTGAACAGGCCCCTAAAAGTACAGAGGAGAAAAGAGGCTGCAGTACCCTCCTTACCGCTTATGCTCAGCATTGAGTGGTTGCATGATGACAAGTCCACATTGTTTAGGCCATAGTCCTCTTGTGCCCAAGTACATTAACGGGCACTACGTTACATACGGAATTGCTGCAACACATTACCAAAACACCAGGGACATTGGCTGGTGAACAAGTAGACGAGCACTTCTTGCTGACAACCAAAAATCCTGTAAAATAAAAAAGACAAGGTTCTTATGCAGATAACCATTATTTCACTGTGTCTGTTCCATAGCCTGAGTTAGTAAGTGAGTTATCTGACTGATAAATGTGCCTTCTTTCATGGTTTATTTAATTGTTACTCATTTAAGTCTCTCCGTACTTTTCAAGCAATGCTGTCTGTGTTTGTAACCTGTACGGAGTAAATATATTAACACGCATTTACAATGCAATAGGTCTTGCAATTGCGAGATTTTTAGCTATTGGCTTTGTAAATGGCAGTGCCTTTTATAATATTAAAAGGCATTTTAATTTATAATACCAAGGCTCAAAGCTGGTTCCCCACCAGCAAAATTTTCAGCTCTGGCCGTTAGGCTGCATTCTCCACCATACTTAATAGTACACATCACGTATGTGTGATTAGTGCTGGGCCCTATCCGGTGTAACGTTCAGATTCCTATTGGTGTCTTGGGAACTGATTGGAAAAGCAAAGATTTATAGTGGTCTTAGATAACAGGCAAGAAAAACTCAACGGAACATGTCTTCTAGGGGCATATTATCAAGGGATTTATCTCCGCTTTTTTGGCTTTAAAAGCCAAGAAAGCGGAGATAAAATGATCTCCCTATCAGCAACAGGGTGCTAACACGCAAATTCGCATATTGGCACCCTTTTTCTCTACGCTTCCCCTTGCATCTCTAATGAGATGCAAAGGGGGCGTTCCAGAGAAAAATAATAGGCGAAATGCTGTTAAGCGACATTTCTCCTATTATCAAGGATATCGCTAACCCTGTTCGTGAAAAAAATGGAGCAGCGCTAACCGCGGTTAGCGCTGCTTTTTTTACACCTGGTATTTTCCTGACTTAGCCATGATATCCTATGGAAGGTGGATATTATGGCTAAGTTTGTGAGCCCCTATCACAAGCTAACGCCAAACTTCAAGAGATTATCGTTGGTTTTCCAGCGATAATCTCTCATTTGGCAGTTAGCGCGAGGATTTTTATCACTTCTGAGATAAGCGTTGCTAATAGCACGCTATCTCAGTGATAAAAATCCATGCTAGCCGGCCATACTTATCCTAGCGCTAAGTGCGCTTAGCGATAATTATCGCTGGGGCTTGATAATATGCCCCCTAGTTTCCAGTTGGTAGCGAACCCCTGCTTTGTTAAGTAGTTATGTGAAGTGAGGATTACATGTCAGACCCCCTCTAAACACAGCTATTACAACTAAATAAAAGGTAGCTACGAGGTGTGGTACCGTCCATTTAATAGCTTTGGGAAGGAGCAGCCCGTGAAAGAGCACTGCCCCAGAATCCAGTTCTGCAGATCTCTTTTTACTCTGGGTCAGGGAGAGCGGTCTTTAGTTACAGCTCTCAGCAGGGCAGTTGTTCAAGCCTTAAGAAGAAGAATGAGCACTGCAAATCTGGGATTGCTGAGGAAGAGGCCAGAAATCCAGCGCCTCTGTTCTGATTCTTGAATGCAGTCACATTTACAGAAGTACTAGTGGTACATCTTCTCTGCACTATCCTTCCCGCACGCATTCTAGAAACCACAAGGTAGCTTTCTTCCTCTCTACATTCCTGGCTAGAGGAGTCCCACCCTGAAATAGCGGAATCAGGTTTGAGTCTTGGCGGGGACGCTCAAAACACCTATGCTTCTGGGCAAATTATTGCACCTCCCTGTGCAAAACAAAAAGCGCTCTGATACCTTCGGATCTAGTTAGCGCTATATAAAGCTAAAATAAAATCACAAATGATAATGTTAGTCACCCAACTCTGTGGTACTTCTTTAATGCAACCCCTGCTAGCCACCCCACCACGAGTGCGGGCGGTGGGGGGCAGGGGGCAACATGGCATAATAAGGTGGGACTAACACGCCTCATAATCAGAAGACAGAATTTACGAAAGACAATGACACGAGCAAATTAATAACATGGCCGGAAGTGGGCAGAAGTAAGAACTTTCAGGCTTTGAGGCGGGTAAACTCGGGAACCACGCCGCCAATCTACACACCCGATACACCGTTGAAATCGTCAGGGTGTGTAGATGGTTATAGGCTATATAAATATAAAAAATAAACGTTATTTACAAAATGTATACAAAAAAAAAGTAATCCCTCCAAAGTAGCGCCGGCCGTGACGTGCGTGCTCACGTCAGGAGCACGGGGAGGAGCGGCGTCCGAGGAGAGGCGGACATGGCACGGGGGAGGAGCAGTGACGTGAGGAGCAACGGACAGGCCAGCGGCGGTGCGAGCAGAGGAGAAGCGGACATGGCATGGGGGAGGAGCGGCGGCGGACAGGAGGTGAGGAGCAGAGCGGCGAGGAGCGGTGAACTGAGGAGCGGCGGCTGAGGTAAGGCTCCGGGGACAATGTCGGGGCAGGCTGGGCCAGGGGGGAAAACAGATCAGCTGAGGAAAGGCAATGTCGGGGCAGGCGGGGGTCGGGGCAGGCGGTGGACGGGGTGGGCGGGGGCACGGGCTGCTGGGCAATGTCGGGGGAGGCAGGGGTAGGGGAAGCCTGAATGCTCCCGGACAAGGTCGGGATGGGCTGCTAGTACTAGATAACTGCATAGCGGCGCGACCTAAAAATGCAGCAATGCTCAGCAGCAACCAAAGTTGTTGCACTGAGTTGCATTAAGGAAAAAGAGCAGCGCAGAGTGATTTTCATTAAATATGGCCTCCTGCTGCTCTCTGCCTTTGTGACAAGGTGTGTGCATGGAATCCAGCATAGATCTAGTACAAGAAGCATGCTGTTCCAGAACAGAATCCCATGCCTAGACAAACTTGAATACATTTCACACATTTGATGTGTGCTGTCGAGTGCAGGAGGAACTGAATTGGTAAAATATTAGGACAACCATATATTTCTCCTACTTACTCACAAGCTCTGTAGATCTGGCTTGCATCAAAATTCATGAGTGGTAGTAAAGCAACACAATAGCGTTATCAGTGATACTTTATGGGCAAACATCCAGTGGGGATTTGTGCTGGAAAATAAACATTTTATCAAGTCTTTGTGCCACTTTCCTTCACTTTGACTTTGTGGCAATGCAAAGTCTTGCAAATTCTGCCCCAGGACTCATACCAATATCATAAATTTAAATTCTACTCACCTACTCAGTCCTCTGTATTTATTACCTTATTCGTTTCATTATCATACAATGTCATCATTGCCTCTCTTAGAAATTATTTGCCTTTTGACCTGTTTACATGTACTATCTTAAATGATCTGTTCCACCCACTTGCATATTCTTTTAAATGTAAAGCGCTCTTGGTCCACCTATAGAAACTAGTTATATGCATAAATTCATATGTAATCCCATCCATGCCGTCACTGCTCTTCCAACTCCTGCTGCTAGACTAGGATGGAAGGCCTCACTCCTCGGTAAGGGAGGTGGTATGTTGAACTGGCTCCACTGCCTACTAGCAGTCCTGTCGCTTATGATCTCAGTGTTATTTATTGTGCAGGTTTTCTCTAGTCCACAGTTTTCTTGTGTCTTTTTGTGTGAATAACATTTCCTTGGAATGCAAAAGATTTATTTACTATAATTCAGCATTGGTGCACGCGCAACAAAATGTGGCGTTTTTCTACTCAAAGCTTCACAAACTGCAGTGATGATCAGTTTTTTGCTTCAAAATATGTTTTGGGCTGAAAAGTTGATGCTGGCGCAAAATAAAATGGCTTTGCATCAGAGGCTGAAAACACCCCTCATTATGTATGCAAAGTGGGCAGAACAGGGCGGCTGCAATGCAAACAGCCATATGTTTTCACACAGAACTAGACCTACTAAAATAGCATCATCTTGCTTGAAGTGCAACCATCACATCAAATAAACTAAGATCATACAAAACACTAGCAGAATAAACCATGATATTGCTGCGGAGAAAATGTGTAATTACTGAAACATGACTTATTTTAAAGGCTTAAACTTGCCTTGATTTTATATTTGTACTGGAGGATATACCCTGAGTACAAATCTTTAAACTAAAACTGTGGCCCAGATTTACAAAGATTTTGTGCTGTGATTGCATCATTCGTTTGACGAAGTCCAGCGCAAATTCTGTTTTGGTATTTACTAAGCCACACAATAATAAAACGCTTAAAAACAGAGGGTGCAGCAGGTCCCAACGGGCTCCCAAATGCTCTTTTCAAATACTCCCCTGAGTTCTGGGCGGAATATCTTACACCACTTTTTAATTTGATGTATAGCCAAAACAAAATGCCCAAGTCCTGGAATGGGAACATAATACATCCTATTTTCAAGCAGGGTGATCATAACGAGCCAGGAAACTATAGGCTGATATCTTTGATTGACGTGGAGGCAAAATTATACGGATCATGCTTGTTGCTGTACCTCCAGGATTGGATGGAGGAAACAAAAATAATACCCATGTTTCAAACGGGTTTCAGGCCAAGGATGGGCACATTAACAAACTTGACAACCTTGGCCCTCCTAAAGGAAAAAGCAGAAACAAAGAAGACCAGATTGTTTGCTTGTTTCATAGATCTTCGAGCAGCTTTCGACAGGGTGAACCGAAACCGACTATGGGAAAAATTAAGATCATGGGGGCTGCCAAAGAACCTATTGGAGGCAATAATAAGCTTGTAAAGTGACACCTGGGCAAGAGTCAAACTGGGAGACGGCAGCAGCATTACTGCCAAAATCAGCACGCAACAGGGCTTAAAACAAGGCTGATTTGTAAATAGGCTTGTTAGTCCCTTCTTGGTACCGCCTTGTCTGCATTTGTTATCTCCCATAATGACTGGGCCTTTTACTGGTGCAGAATAAAAGCACATCTATGAAATCCCTAAAACGAATATATGAAGAAATTAAGGCAAAAAGGACAAATGCATCACGTCCCCGAGGAGTAAGGAACTGAAGTATCGCTTTGCTTTTCCGGCACCTCACCTCCCCTGTGCCTGTTTTCATCTTTGAAGTTAGACACATCCAAGGTACTTTATGCTAAAAGAAATACAGCCGTATATTTATATGGACTGAACTTATTTATCCTTTAAAAAGTGATATCTTTACTTGGTATGTTGGATTTTTGTCATTTGTTCTTGTTTAATTTGACTAAATAGTGTGTATTTTTCTAAACTGGTGTGGACTCATTTTGTAATGTTTTCACTGCGTTACTTTGTGTGTATGTACACATGCTTTACACATTGCCTCTAAGATAAGCCTGACTGTTCATGCCAATCTACCGAAGGGGGGGAGCTGGGGTTATCTTAGCTGTGCAACTCCTTTACCGTGACTAGAGTGAGGGTCTCTACCTCGACAGGAGGCAAACCACTGCAAATTAGACACCCCATTTCAAACTGCGGATCTTATATTCCTATCATGTGTAAGTGATTTGCTCTGACAGGTCTTACTGTTTTGTCACAGGATCAACCAAAGGTTTAATGCAACATTCTTTAGAGCCATTAAAGATGTAAAACAAATCAAATTCCCTTTCACAGCACAACTAGCACAACTAAACATTTGTCTTCCCAAATGTCCTCCAGTTAACTCCAAAAGAAGTCATTGGTCTTTGCAAAAAGAAATACTAAGGCCCCCATTAGGATGGCGGGCGGGCTTTGCCCGCCCGCCATCCCATCGTGGAAAGAGACCGCCCGCCATAAGGGCGGGGGTCCCGGGGGGGAAATTAGGATGCGCCCCCCACAGTGGCGGGCACATCCTGTATTTTTAACATCAGCACCCCCTGCTGCAATGGTAAAAATACATGTAGTGCATTTCAAAGCACAACGTGGCAGGCACCGCGCAGTGCCTGCCACATTGTTATTTGAAATGCTGGGGTGTACCCCCCATGTGCACCCCCCACCCCCCTTGGATTCCCTGGGGGCAAAGCAGACTCTGCATGCCTTTCGGAAAGGCATTGGAAAATGCCCATACTAATATGGCTGACGGTGTCTGATAGACACCGCCACCATAGAGAACCCTTTTCAGCTCGGTCGCAAGGCGACCGGGGCGGAAAAGCGACGGACGGTCTATCCATCGCCACGGACCCCCCCAGCCATAATAATATGGCGGGGGTCATTCCGGCACAGATGGCAGGCGGATTGCCCCCGCCAGGCCGGGGGTGACTACTGCCAGCCTGACGTGGATGATCCGCCCGCCATCCTAATGGGGGCCTAAGTCTTCATAGCAAGGTCCTGACTGCAGCAACATTGCTTCACGATTGCCTAGCATGGATACCATGAAAAATGAGGCAAGTTATACCTTATGTGAGTGTTCAGGGAGTTTTGAAAAATGTAGTTCATGATTGCCATCACGTAGTGAATTCTGTACATTTGTGAATACAGAAGTGAACACTATCACTATGCTATCACTGCAGCCCCTATCTGGTTTTCGTTTGCCACAATACTCTTGTTTCCAGCTTGTAACTCTCGGTCATAATAGGTGTGTGAGGTTACAGAGGTGTTAAAATTAGATTAGGTAGCACTTGGCCAATTATAAGTTACTGATCTTTATAGCTTGTATTGTGGCTCTTAAGGCCATTCTTTAGGGTGATGATGGAGTAGTTTCAGAGTAAACATAGTACAGTATAAATATATCACAGGAGCAGACCTTAAGTTCTAAATCGCTTCAGGAGCAACTGACCAAAGTAGGGTATGTCTATAGGGGACCTTATGCAGAGTAGCATTGGGTTGATAAAGGGGTTATTAATTAGAGGAGACTTACCAGATTATAGTATTCTGATGATTTAGGTGCAAAGGTTCCAGGCAGACCCTGATAGGCCCAAACAGGAGATTCCCTTAACTTGACACCCAGTACCTGGATGCCCGGGTTACACATCTCGGGAAGAAATGCGAAACGGATCACATAGCTTAGTGAGCCCCAGCCTTCAGTGACAATGCCAGTTATGTGATCAGGTCCAATCCGCCCACCCCCAACCTGCACTGTGAAAGTGGGCGGTCAAGCAGTACAACAAAGCAGACTTGTGGCCAACAAGGGTGAGATGGAAGAAAGCAGGAAGTAGGCCCGGCAATAGTTATTCTCAATGCAAAAATAAAAGCACCATTCTTATGTCAATCACTATGACTGCACTGCTATGATGTCAGACAATTAATAATACCTTTATATGGGACTTAAACACACAAAAAGGTGATGGCAGGAATGCTTGCAATTGGTCTAACCACTGATAATCGCTCCAGCAGCATTGCAACCCATCATCATTTTGAGAACTCTGCCATCTCGGATTAGATCCAGCCATATGCAAATCCATCTTGGTCATTCTCCAACAGGAACATTACAGTAAGAACAGCCAAGCCAGGTCCTCTCTCAACCAGAGCACTAGCTTCCCACGACTGGTCTTGGCTTCATTCTGTTTCTTCAGTCAGGTGTAACTTGGTCCTAGTGGTACATTACGCAATTGGCCCAAGTCTGGGCATATCCTTGGGTACTTAGGATGTTGCATCAAACACGCAAAAGGTGATGGGAGAAATGCTTGCAATTTGTCTAACCATTGGCAACCGCCCGGGTAGCATTTAGAACCATTGTTCTTTTGTCGACTGTGCCACCTCCAAGCCATATGCAAATCAGTCTTGGTTCTGCTCCAACTGGAACAGTGTAGCCTAGACTACCAAGCCAGGTCCTCTCAGAACCAGAAAACAAGCACCCTAAACCCAAGTAACCAGAAAAACACCAAATTATGCTGCACATTTACTACTTTGAGGTCCCCTGGTGTCAAGGTTTAACTCCTTTTCCTATGCACTATTTTGCTAATGGATGCTCACACAGTGGGCTACTCAGATCAAGGCAACTCACTTAATATTCCTGCAAGGTGCCTGGACACCCAGGGCCTACTTTCCCTCCTGTTTCGTGAGAGTGACTGATCTCACATGGTTTTGGCTCACAGTTCACTGCATGTTGGTATGTATTGGGCAGTGTTTGAGACCGTGCTAAGAGGCACCACCACAATGTCATCATACTTCACTGAGAATGAGATGTAGCTTTGCTTTCTGAAGGTCCAAATATCTGGACTGGGGCAACAAAGATCAGTATACAATGCCTTCAGAATCAATGGGCCCGATTCACAGAACTAACTTAAGACAAAATCCTAAACTTACTACCTTTGGTATTCACAGGAGGTATTTAGTTGTAGTAAAGTTAGGATTTTGTCTTAAGTCTGTCTTAAGTTTATCTTGGGTCTGTCTTAAGTCTGTCCTAAGTTTGTCTTAAGTCTGTCTTAAGTCTGTCTTACGTCTGTCCTAATTCAAACTTAAGTCAAACTTAAGACAAAATCCTAACTTTACTACTGCTAAATGCCTTCTGTGAATACCAAAAGTAGTAAGTTTAGGATTTTGTCTTAAGTTAGATTTGTGAATCGGGCCCAATGTCCGGACATAAAACGCAGCATCCAAAACTCCTGTTGTTAGTTTTACATCATTTTGGTCTGAAAAACATGTCTATATGAAGCACAATTGTTACACAAAAGGATAGAAATCCCTGTGCAAGTCCAGAAGGAGACTGTGCACTACTTGTGTTGAAAATGCACTGCCTCCGTGTAATCATTAACTGAGAAAACCCACAGGATATTATAGGAGCTGTAAACAATACATCTCAAACGAATAAATAGGCAACCACTGTATGCTTCCCAATTCATGCTGCAGGCAAAGCAGTTTAAGCCAAAAGAGGCTCATGGAACCCTCCTGAGCTTGTATACGTCATGATATGATAGTGGAGAAGTGTGGCTCAGGGGTTAGAGGCAGCAGACCCGGAAGCTGAGATCGGTCCTGGACCAGGGTTCAATTCCCCGCCTCGGCGGGTCTTGCGCTAAAAATTCCACGGACTTGATAATTCTCGCCCCGGTGCCTCCTCGACTCACGGGTTCACACTCTGCGACTCTGGGCAATAGCTTGCTTAATCTCCACAACGGCCCCTCGTGGCGGGATGCCTGACTTTCACCTTGTGGATACCCTGCTATCTCACAGGGGAATACCAGGAAGGGTTCCCTAAGCAAGCGCCGGGAAACCCACTGCGGGTAGCTGTGCGCTATATAAGCTCAACTACATTTACATTTACATATTTCTCTACCACCTGACCTGCTTTTTCATAAAGCAGCACTGTTTACAGCCTCCAAAGGCCCCGCAGCTGATCGTATGCACACATTCCTATGCAGGCTTTGCCCCTGGTTACTAGGCAGAGCAGAGCTATGACCAGATCTAGTGGCATTAATGCATTTAATAGGAAAGTGTTTTGTCTGGTGCCTGAAGTCAAAGAATTGGATGGCATGACAGTGGCTCAATGTACATCTCTTGTCCAAAGTAGAAAATCCTAAGTTAGCCGATTTTTGCCAGTTGTCTAAAGAATGGAGCAGGCAGCATGCAGACGTGCTAAATGCCCTCCATTAACTGACTAGATACATTCAAATCTTAATTAGGTGTAAACGATTCTCCATTATGCACCTCATTGACATGGCCACGAGGGAGGAGGAGTTTGGGTGCTGGAAAATGATACAGGAATGAAAGGAAGAGAAGGAATAATTAGTTACTAGAAAGAACAAATTAAAAGAAAGATTATAAGGTATGGAGTGAGAAGCAGGAACATTGTAAAGAACTGACAATAGGGATGAATGAGTGAGGAAATAAAATAAAAGCAACATTCTTTATTTATAAGCACTAAAAAACACCTTCCCACTATTTATTAAGATTAAAAAAGAGCAAACACTAATCACCACTGATACTATTTTTTTTTGCAAAAACTGGAAAACACAAAAACTCGAATACACAAAAAAACTCCACCAGAATTCACAACCATTAGAAACTATAAACATGAAAACCTATATATAAAATGACAGATGACATTGGCAACTTTTTTCGGGGAAAAACATTGATCGTGTCGTAAGTTGGCTCAATGGATCAAATGTGCAGGAAGAGAAGGATCACGCACAACATGACCTTACTTTCCAGTGTAATCTTTCTCGCCCTACTCCAAAGCCCTACTTCTCGGACAGGTGATGTGCTGGCAGCATCTCTGTACCAGAATCCCTGTGGGTGTTGTCTTTAATATTGTCCAATCCAACAGTGTTCTCCCAGGACGAATGATACACAGTGCATTTTGGCACAAGTAGTCTAACAAAAGGTGTTTGCGCAAAATGCTGCTGCTTCCTCAGGCAGCAATAGGCGTGCTAGTTTAGAGCAGAAATGTGAGACTTGACCTGGAAAAACCTAAATGGGTACATTCTAAACACATTTGTTAGGTTTTAGCTGTTTTTTCGAACTGGATTCACCAATATTTGGAGATAATTCTATGTTGGGAAATTGTTTATCAGCAGTGATAAGTAGGGACCTACCACTAGTAATAAGGCCACAAACACAATAAAAGGTTCAGTCAAAGTCTCAATAAATTATTCTCTTGCTCAGCCCTTGGTAGCTGGCTGCAAGCAGGCAGACTTAACTAAGGAGGCAGGTGTGCAAAGCATTTTAAAACACTAATACATTAAATAAGCAAGACAGAACACACAATACAAATTCAACACCAATTTATAAAAATAGATAATATTGTTATGAACAAATAGACATCAAAAAGACAAAAATCAAATATAGGGACCATGAGATATGAATTAAAAAAAAATGAAAAGTAAAACAAGAGTTTAGAAGCAAATAGAGCTCAAAGGTTTACAAAAATAGTTGTGTTGGACCAGGGCAACGCCCAGAGTTCTGGACACCCATGATATAACACTTACTTCCAGAAGCTTTTCTTGTGAAGAAGTGTGGCTCAATGGTTAGAGCGGCAGACCCTCATGCCGAGGTCTGGCCCGGGGCCAGGGTTCAATTCCCTGCCTCGGTGGGTCTTGGGCTCAAAATTCCACAGACCTGATAATTCTCGCCTCGGTGCCTATTCCAATCATGGAGTCCCACTCTGCAACTCTGGGCAATAGCTTGCGTAATCTCCACAACGGCCCCCACAACGCTAAGGATGCCTGGCCTCCACCTTGGGGGTGCCCAGGAGTGGACACCTCACAGGGAAAGCCAGGATGGGTTCCACAGCGGTATTCGTACAAGCGCTTTGAGACCCTTGCTGGTGAGTAGTGTGCTATACAAGTATCAATTTACATTTTTTTGATGCAGAGAGTGATCCGAAGCCCCAACCAATAATTCAGATGCTCTGGTTTGCCTCTTGGGGTCTGGGACTACAACTTCCACAATGCACCTGGTCAACTTATGGACCTTTTAACAACTGTTGGTCCAAACATTTGAAGTTCCTCTTCTGAGTTCAAAGTGTCCTAAACACCAATTCAAGGGTCTAGAAGCTCTGAGATGGTCCTTGGGGGAGACAGCGTTTAGAACACTCCCATTACATCACATTCCTTTTACAAAGCGGTCGTTACAACCACCACATTATTAGAACGCGATACCTTTACATCGCAAATCATTAGATCGACTGGTGCTCTAACCTAAGGAATTGTATAATTTACTATTCCAAGACCTTTCCTACTGTTGGGCACGCTGGAGTTGGAATAGTAAATTATACTATTCCTAAGTCCAACGCACCCCCTACAGCAAGTCGATCTAATGATTGCGATGTAAAGGTATTGCCTTCTAACAACACAGTTGTTGTAAGACCACATTGTAATAGAATGCGATGTAATAGCATGTGTAGTGACATGCGATATTCGGTCCTTGGATTACAATACCCACAATGTACCTGGCCAAATCCTTAAAAGTCAACTGGACGCACTCCAGGATTTTGGCTTCTTGGTGGAGATGATGCAGGTGGGCGTGATTAACCTGTAGCTTTCAGGAAATCCATCCTTAATCCTTGTAAAACAGGCAGAGTCCTTTGGGCAGTAGTACCAGATTGCGCAGCAAGTGAAGTCCTTCAGGTTGCAATCCTTGGGTGTAGATCAGTGTTCCAGCAGGGCAATCCTTCTTCTATTTGTTGATTCAGGCAGCAGATCTGAGTTGCCATGCAGCTCTCTCATATGTAATTTGTGTTTATGAGCGTCAAGCAAGGGGGCACCCATGAGTAATGGGATGCAGGGTGCCACTCTCAGGTATGACCTATTCCTTTAAAGTGTGGCATATTATTGTCCCATTAATCACTATTCTTCCAAAATCCAAAATGGAGAAACTCTCTTCTGAAGGGTTAGATCTGGCTAAGCCAACCCACTGGTCTGGCTAGGTTTCCCTAGCACTCCCCTTCCAGCCCCTCACTTATCCAATTACATGAGCTCCTGTTTGGCTGGGGATCCCAGATGGAGGGGTTGAGAATGTGTCCTGTCCCAACTGTCATTCCCTCTTTGAAGACCAGTGTGCCCCCTCCATCCCATCCTGCCTTGTGTTCTGCAGCTTGCAGTTCCCCTTTATCACAAGGCAGACCACTTCACACCTCAGTAAGACAGCTGGGCTCAGCCTGGCAGAAGTTGACCAATCAAAGAAGGGCTGCTGGAAGGAGGGGTGTTTGCTCACTGAAAATAAAGTTCTATAACGTATTTTCTTTAATGGTTATAACAAATGTAACAGTGGTAAGTTGTTGGATTTACCATATCTATTCTTTTAAGTCCTTTAAATATATTTTTAGCTACGTTCTATCAATAATTATACTTTATTAAAGTATTCCCATGTTGGCCTATCTAGCCAATGCATTTCAAACGGGACACAAAAATGTGGCAGTTTTTCCCTCACCGGGGCAAATAAAACATATTATATAATGTCCCCGCTTATAGTTACGAGGCACCCTACCCCTTGGGCACCTAGGGGATAACTTAGGGGTGACTTACATGTAAACAATAAAGGACTCGATTCACAGAACTAATCTGAGACAAAATCCTAACCTTACTAATTTTGGTATTCGCAGAAGGCCCTTACTACTTTTGGTATTCACAGAATGAACGTACTACTTTTGGTTAAAATAATACTTTTGGTTAAACATACTACTTTTGGTATTCACAGAAGGCATTTGGTAGTAGTAAACTTAGTTTGGTAAACTAAGTTCACTACTAATAAATGCCTTCTGTGAATACCAAAAGTAGTAAGTTTAACCACAAGTAGTAAGTTTAGGATTTTGTCTCAGATTAGTAATTTGAATCTGGCCCAAAGTAACTTGCTACTTTAGAAGTATCTTTAATTCCAAAATCGAATTTGCATATAATTCTACTTAAAAAAGCATCCTGCAAGGCAGGGTTGGCTTTTCAAATGACAACAGGCAGCACAGTAGTGCACACTTACGTATATTAAGTCTACTGGGCCTCTGGACCTACATTCCCTATCATATACTAGTGACTTACAGGTACGTTGTCAGTACCAATTGCAAGTATACCTAACTAGCATGTACTTTTAATCAGAGCACATACCTCAGGTCTGGTTAGTAGAGCTCAGGGCAGAAAACCAGCACCTAGTAGTCGAAATGGGGGGAAAAAAGATTAGGGAACACTGCAAACAAGTCCTGATGCCTCACATTCGAGGTTTCTGAAGTACGGTTAGGTATGGTTTAGCCCAAAAAGAAAAGGGTGCAGGTGCTTCACCCAAAGAAAGACAAGCATTGGAAATGCAATAGGTCTCGCAGCATTAGAGTTAGTGCTTTTTGAATTGTTTATGGGTTTTTTTTGTAAATCTTTAGCATTTTTGTTTCCTGTAGGCAATGCTAAAGAATTACAAAGAAAAAAAGCCATAAACAAATGTAAAAGCTCTAACTCAAATGCTCCGAGACCTATTGCACTGTGTGAGGGTGAGGGGTTGAGGGTGAGTGAGGGTGAGGGTGAGTGAGAGTGAGGGTGAGTGAGGGTGAGGGTGGGTGAGGGTGAGTGAGGGTGAGTGAGTGAGGGTGAGTGAGGGGTTGAGGGTGAGTGAGAGTGAGGGTGAGTGAGGGTGAGTGAGAGTGAGGGTGAGTGAGGGTGAGTGAGGGTGAGGGTGAGTGAGGGTGAGTGTGAGTTAGGGTGAGGGGTTGAGGGTGGGTGAGGGTGAGGGGTTGAGGGTGAGTGAGGGTGAGTGAGGGTGAGGGGTTGAGGGTGAGTGAGAGTGAGGGTGAGTGAGGGTGGGTGAGGGTGAGTGAGGGTGAGGGGTTGAGGTTGAGGTGTTGAGGGTGAGTGAGGGTGAGGGCGAGTGAGGTGTTGAGGGTGAGTGAGGGTGAGGGTGAGTGGTTGAGGGTGAGGGTAGGTGAGGGGTTGAGGGTGAGTGAGGGTGAGGGTGAGTGAGTGTGATGCTGAGGGGTTGAGGGTGAGTGAGGGTGAGTGAGAGTGAGGGTGAGGGTGAGTGAGGGTTTGAGGGTGAAGGGTTGAGGGTAAGTGAGGGTGAGGGTGAGTGAGGGTGAGTGAGGGTGAGGGGTTGAGGGTGAGTGAGGGTGAGGCGTTGAGGGTGAGTGAGGGTGAGTGTGAGTGAGGGTGAGGGGTTGAGGGTGAGTGAGGGTGAGGGGTTGAGGGTGAGTGAGGGTGAGTGTGGGTGAGGGTGAGTGAGGGTGAGGGTGAGTGAGGGTGAGGGGTTGAGGGTGAGGGTGAGTGAGGGTGTGTGAGGATGAGGGGGTGAGGATGTGAAGGCGCGTTTGGCAGTGTATGTTTTAACGCTCGGAATATCATAATGAACCCAGACATGACAGTCTCCAGCCAACAGCTGTAAATAGTTAGTCAAGTAAGCTCCAGTGGCCCTGCCAAAAGGGCGTGTTTTTTTCGTGTAAAGTTTCTTATGTTCTTGTGAGATAATCAGCCACCCTAAGTTCTAGGGCTCTGTGCAATGACAGAAGTTACAATTCTTGACCAGAGGCCCCAGTTGGCACACATGCAAATCAGAACCAAACTTTCCTCTAAAAGGAAACTCAATCCGCAACACAAGACCTGTAGTGCCGATAATGGTATGATACGGATATAGTGCTTTATACTTCCGATGGCGCTGAAGCTACATTAGAAATGTCACCGTGCGTAAGGAATTAGACTTAGCCATGCTGATTAACACCCAGCTATCATGCGGTAATGAAGGTCATGCTTTTGATACAAACTACTATTCTTGTACTCGTCTGTCCTGCTGGATCTGTTCCACGAGGAATAGAGTATTGCACTTGATGCCTTCCAGGAGACACGGAAACTTGCGTTGCGACAGCCACGCTGAGCCGGTTTTGTAAGGCAGCAAAGCCTTCAATGCTGCTGCCCAATTTGTAAGTGTCCAGTGATCGGGAAAGCCCGTGCTGCTAAAATGGCGACACCCCGCAGATTGCTCTCCAGATTGCTCTCCTGAAGCTGGCTGCCTGATGGAGTGGAGAGCGGGCGGGCAGAGAGAGTGAGGGGGCGGAGCGGGGGTGTGGGAGGAGTGCGGCTGGCTGCCTGATAGAGTGGAGAGCGGGCGGGCAGACACCACAGACAGTATGCGGTCAATAGGCTTGTGTGGTACCATCATTTTTCAGGGCTATAGGGTCAGGATGTGGTCCAAAGCACCAGAGGGCGGACAATAACTTGCGGACGATATCAACTCGCTGGACAATCGCACTGAACTGCCCACGTCATCTGTTTGTTTACCCAGCCTGTTTTGCAAACCTGCAAGTGACTGTGGTTGCAATGATCCGGGAAGGCGTCAGTCAGGGGAAGCAATTAGAAAACACAAATGCATTCTCTCCAAAGAGCGTGGGGAGAAAAGATGGCATTGCGTGGCGGGAGGGGGCGGGGGGAACGTCGAGTCGGAACAAAAAACAAGTGAAAGCGAGATGTAAGTAGGGGGGAGGAGAAGTCTGGGCAGGCAGGATGACTCAGGGGAGGGGGCGGAGCGGGGCAGAGCGGCATGTGGGTGTGAAGAAGCCGGGCCTTTGAAGTGAAGCTAAGCTTCACTTCAAAGGTGTCGGAGGAATGCGGGCGGCTGTGCACGCGCTTTTAAGCTCAATGCACATGCGCATTGAGCTTAAAAGTCACGGGCACTGCAAGGAATCGCCACGATTCCTTGCAAGTTAGATAAAGAGTCGATGAGCCCCTATAGTCTCGCTTGCTCGATGCGCATGCGCATCGACAGGCGAGACCTAAAAAACTCAGAGATGGTGATCCAGTAAGTGTATAATAAGGAACTAAAGAGACACAATGTCAAAAGGAGGAAGAGGATGGAGACAGACCACAGAGAGACAGCACTTACCAAGGTCAAAACTGGCTCGCCTTCTGACAGTTGCCCTGCCCACATACTCAGAGAGATCTTCTCAGCTTGCCCTGAACCCCCGTTAACCCTCCTCAACGACTCTCTCACACAGGAGGCAGTCCTCAACTTCTTCTTCTCAACTTCTTCAAGTCGGCAGAAATTATTCCCATCCTGAAGAAGTTTGGAGCAGACCCCTCTTCTCTTTCTAACTTCCGCCCCATCTCCCTACTCCCTTTTTTGGGAAAGATCTTGGAGACCCACGTCACCACCTGTCTTAGTTCCTTTATTGAGGAAACCCATTTCTTAGATCCTCACCAGGCGGCTTTCGTCCAGCTCATTCTACAGAGTCTGTTGTTCTCTCTGTACTGGATGAGCTTAGAGGTGGCGCTGACATCATTTCCCCTCAGGCCCTGGTTCTCCTGGATTTGTCCGCTGCCTTTGACACGGTCGACCATACCATCTTGCTCGATCGTGTCGGGGGCACTGGCATTCGGGGAACCGCCTTGGCATGGGTCACCTCATTTCTAGAAAATCGCCATCAGGCGATCCAGTTGGCTGGTTTCTCTGCTCCTCCTCGTCCGGTCTCCTGTGGTGTTCCCCAGGGATCGTCTCTTTCTCCTTTACTCTTTATTCTCTACATCCTTCCTCTCATCTCTGCTCTTCAGACACTGGACGTCACGGTGTTTAATTACGCCAATGACCTCCAACTCATCTTCAATCTCTCCCCCTCCTCTGCTTCTGCTCTTAACGTTCAATCCACAATGCTCTTTATCAGGGACTGTATGAAATCTAATCATCTTAAACTGAACCCCGATAAGACCGAGTTAGTACTCACGGGTGGCATCTCCAGCCCCTGGACCTCTGCATTCTGGCCCCCCTCCTTGGGCCCCTCTCCCCCTCCCTCTACCTCTGTTAAAACTCTAGGGATAAGAGTCAGCTCTGATCTCTCTATGCACTCTCAAATTAGCGCTGTAGTATCATCCTGTTTCCTCAAGCTCCGGGTCATACGCAAGATCTCTCGCTTCTTCTCCACTGCAGCTCTGAAAATCATTCTACTAGCTATGATTGTATCGCGCCTGGACTACGGCAATGCGCTATATGCCAGGGCTCCAGCATACGAGCTGCAACGTCTCCAATTGATTCAGAATCAAGCCGCTCGTCTAATTTTTAAACTGCCCAAGCATCATCATGTCACTCCTCTGCTAAAATCCTTACATTGGCTTCCTCTATCTGAACGCTCTTTGTTCAAAATGGGATGCTTAATCTTTCAGGCCTTAGCAGGCAGCGGGCCAGCATTTCTAGCTGCACAAATCACAGCTTATGTTCCTAACAGGGACCTGCCGTCCTCCTCCAAGCTCCTCTTGTGCGTCCCCCGATTTAGGAGAAAAACATGGCGGCATGAGGTTCTCTATCATGGCCCCAGCCTTTTGGAATGCTCTTCCCTTCAGTATTAGGACAGCTGCCTCCTTCTCGATCTTTCGCAGGGCTCTCAAGACCCAGCTCTTTTCACGTACTTTTTCTCAATAGGCGGCCTCCCTTCCTGCTTTTCCGGTATGTCCGTCCTCAGCGCCAAGAAACCGTTCGGTATACGAGCGCTTTATAAATGTTTTAACTTCAACTTTCAACTGAAAATGGGTCACATTGCTTTTACACGGAGCTCTCACCTGAAACGGACTAGGACGCCAGCGGCACCCATACCTCCAAGCCTACTTCTCGCCGCACCCGCTCCGCGGGTGCCGCGTCGCGTAGAGGGGCTTGGGGGATCACTGAGGAGACTTGCTTGCTGTTGTTGGCTGCGGGTGAGAGGCGCTAGCGGGGCTGCGAGCGTGCAGGGACTCCAGGAACCGGGAGTCCCTGCGAGACCGTCTACCACCTTCCGGTCCGCTCTCCCTGCTGGCCCCGCCCCCCGCCTTGCCGAGGATTTTAAAATCTCCCGCCTCTGCCCTTCCTGTGGGTCACATTGCTTTTACACGGAGCTCTCACCTGAAACGGACTAGGACGCCAGCGGCACCCATACCTCCAAGCCTACTTCTCGCCGCACCCACTCCGCGGGTGCCGCGTCGCGTAGAGGGGCTTGGGGGATCACTGAGGAGACTTGCTTGCTGTTGTTGGCTGCGGGTGAGAGGCGCTAGCGGGGCTGCGAGCGTGCAGGGACTCCAGGAACCGGGAGTCCCTGCGAGACCGTCTACCACCTTCCGGTCCGCTCTCCCTGCTGGCCCCGCCCCCCGCCTTGCCGAGGATTTTAAAATCTCCCGCCTCTGCCCTTCCTGTGGGTCACATTGCTTTTACACGGAGCTCTCACCTGAAACGGACTAGGACGCCAGCGGCACCCATACCTCCAAGCCTACTTCTCGCCGCACCCGCTCCGCGGGTGCCGCGTCGCGTAGAGGGGCTTGGGGGATCACTGAGGAGACTTGCTTGCTGTTGTTGGCTGCGGGTGAGAGGCGCTAGCGGGGCTGCGAGCGTGCAGGGACTCCAGGAACCGGGAGTCCCTGCGAGACCGTCTACCACCTTCCGGTCCGCTCTCCCTGCTGGCCCCGCCCCTCGCCTTTCACGTCACCTATTTCTTCCTCTTATTCTCCCGCAGCGCGGGACGCAGCCCGGGCGAAGACAGGGCAAAGACTGGGCCGTTTGAGGCCGTTCGAGGACGGCCGAGGACTGGACTGGCCTACCCTCCTTCGCCTATCCGGGGAATTCGTCCTACTGTGGTTATTGTTGTTAGAAATTATTTTGATCCATAGAAGGTTGTATTTGGGTTCTCACTGTTCACGAATATGTCAGTTAGGATTACCCGTAGTAAGTCTGGCAAGGGAAACACCTCAATCAGTGGCCCAATGGATGATTTTATCACCCGTACTAATCAGGCAATTGATGAGGAAATTGTTAAGTTACAGTCCCGTGTTTCTCTTGAACTGGCAGCCGCAAGAAGATTATCAGAGGTAATCACTGCCTCGAAAAAATCTTCATTGGGGCATATTGCAACTGCTGTTACCCCGGATAGACCTGCCACTCTTAAATCATTAGTTGTGCAGGCAGAGGTTCACCAGGCTCCAACTCTACAACTTGGTTTACAGACTGCAGAGTCCATTGAAGATGCCGGTGACATAATCCCACCTGTATTGTCCCCCGTGAAAAATGTATCTTTTAACTTTTTTAATTCAGCAACTGTAAAACCCTCTGTTGTCACGCAGGTTAATAGTTCTAATTTTCCTGACCCTGTAATTTTTAACTCTTCAAGACCTAATCTAGATTTGGGCACCTCCCAAAAAAGGAAAAAGATTTCCCGGTATGTTTATTATGGAAAAAGGGCAAGACCTGTGCAAAAACCAAAACTGCCCCCTGCTCAAATCCCTGAAACGATCGAAGGGATTACTTCGAAGGAACAGATACACGTAGAGGGTCCCAAGGGTGTGTCTTTACCAGCAAAAAACTTTAGTACCCCTCAGGAAGGGAGTTTAACTGTCGAGGATCAGTTAGGGAAGGAAGGGAAGGACGGGGAGTTTATAAACACGGTTTGGGAAACACTTAAGAAGTTACTCTCCCCCCTTGCACATAGACTCTCCTCCATTGAAAACAGTTTGTTGGAAATGGAAAAAAGTATTATAGCCCTGGCTACTCTGGGCTTGAGAAGTCTAGAAAACCAGGGCATTGGGGTAGAGGATCCAACTCCACAGGTATCTAATTCTCTTTTATCTATACCTCTACCTGTACGTCCAGTTCCGAAACCACGATCAGTGGGCGTGAACCAAATTATTGCGCCTCTACCTGTCGTTCCTTCCCGTCTTTGTACTAAACCTATCTCTAACCCTACTGTAGTTCCCCCTCCTAAACAACGGCCTACAGAACCTTACCAACAGTATCCCCGGGGTTCATCTGAAAAGAATAATTTCAGAGGGGGGTATATCGATCTTCCCCCAGAGGCAAACGACTACGTGGTTGTTCTGACGGGCGTTCCAGAGCTTGTCATTGGCCATCACGAGAACCATTGGTCTTTGAAGAACAAAACAATGCACTGGCTCAACGCGAACCGTGCAATTCCCAATGGCAGGAAGAGCAGTGTGTTGATGGTACGACGTGTCCCTTGGGTGGGCCCTACAAAGAAAACGGTGGTTGGAGATTGTGTAGTGGTGACCTTTGAGGACCCGCATACAGCACGTTATATCTGCACTTGTCCCAATGGGGAAGGTTCCCGTGTAATTCCTAGACCTTTGTCCTTTTTCTATCCTCCACCCCCCAAAAAATCCCTTTACGATGGCTGGTCTTTGGTTCAGCGCAACCCATGGAGGACTTATTCCTCCAATTATCAAGAATCCTCTATGTGCTGGAATGGTTTACCCACCCAGAATAGGTTCAGCTGCCTTGAGGAGGTAGACTGACTTACAAGGCAAGCAAAGGCTAATGTAGAATTAATGGCCTCTGCAACTTCAATGGCAGGGCCCCCTGCAAGCAATCTTGTAACGCCTGATTATAACCACGGACAAATGGAAAGGTATCCAAACCCGATATTAGCACATATTGAAAAGGCTGATGAATGCGCTGTTGCCATGATTGGTCCCCCAGCCAAGATATTGTCCATAGTCAACTCACAGCAAGATAGTGCAGCCACCCCCTTGTTGCCATTGGTCTCTAATAATGTACCAGATGCTCGTAGTACTGAGCCAACCCCCCGATTGATTTTCATGTCATGGAATATCGCTGGAGTGGGTAAAAATCTGAAAGACCCAGAATGGGCAGACTACATTGACAGCAGTGACCTCTGCCTATTGCAAGAAACCTGGGCATTGGACATCCCGCACAGGGTGGGTTACAAAACTTTTGGTAACAAGGCCTCGCAGTCCGTCAGGGGAAGGCCTTGTGGGGGATTGCTCATATGGCTCAAAATTACCTTAACTGTAAGAGCCGAGGTTACAGATACAGGAACCCCAGATATTCTGGCTTTAAAAATTGTATCTACCAATGGGGGCGAATATTACATTATTAATGTTTATAATAGACCAATAGGGCATTCAAAAGTCTCGCCCACTTTGGAAATTTTGGATACTTTCATGAAAAGGGTGGTGGGCGAAACTCCTGTAATAATAGGGGGCGATTTAAACTGCAATTTTGAACCAATTCATGGGATCACAGATATATTCCAAGAGGAAGATCAAGCATATAACATTCCTCAGCTTGACACCCTGAACTATGTCCCCTGTAGTACTCTGGCGGTTCAACTTATGAGGCTAACAGTTGACCATGGCCTTAGAGCGTGTAATGGTCGACTTCCCTCAGACTTTACAAAACAACCTACCTTTGGGAAATCGAATAGTAGATTAGATTTTATCCTCGTTTCATTAATTATTTGGCATTTTATGCTTGATTTTAAAGTTTCCTTGAGGGCAGAGAGTGATCATTTCCCTCTGGAACTTTTTATTGACCCGCAGATAATTAATGACATTTATGGTCCGGCATCATGTGAGGTGGGTGTTGATGTCCCATGTGAGCAGGCACATATAATTAATAATAATAGACGTGCTTTAAAATGGCCACATCTTTTAAGCGAGGGTAAGACCCTGGCTGCAGTTTATTCATTGTTTGATAAGACCTTTTCACCCTTAGTAGGACAACCTTTAGCTACTGATAATTGTGATTATTTTATTGAGCTACACACTGTCTTTTTTGAAGAACTTAGGGTCCATATGTCTAAATTGCCGAGGAAGAACTGCCAAAACGTACGCGTGGGATGCCATGGAAAACTGTGGTATGACCACGCTTGCAAAATGGCTAAGAGAAAGCTCTTAGATGCAATTAGAAGTAAAGTCCAAGAGGATGTTAGACTCGCTAGGGAGGAGTATAAGCGAGTTCAAAGGGTATCTCAAAAAACATGGGAAGAGTCAATCTGGGCAGAAATGTTGTTGTCTGCTAAACGCAATGACAATGTCGGCTTTTGGAGGTTGGTTGCAAATGGGGGACACGCCAGTAGACCCGTGAGGGATTCGTATATTGACGAAATGACATGGGTAACGCACTTTTCAAATTTGTATAAACCATATGAGAATAATAATGAGGAGGAGCCCCCATGTCTACTCCCACCACCTGTGTGTCTTGACTTTACTCTGGAGGAAACACACAGAGCAATTAATGAACTAAAAAATAATAAAGCCCCCGGACCAGATAAAGTATCGGGTGACCTCTACAAACATGTACCTGAAGTTTGGGCTCCCTATATTAACCGTTTGTTTAATGCCCTGTCCATAAGCTGTAATTATCCCGACAGTTGGCGTGCTGCAGAAGTTGTCCCGATTTTTAAAAAGGGAAAAAGATCAGTACCCTCAAACTACAGACCTATTAGTTTGATGGACATTCTGCAAAAACTTTATGCTAAGCACCTACTATTTAGGATAAATGATTGGTTGGAGGAATCGGCCATACTTTCCAAATTTCAGGCAGGTTTTAGGTCCAAGACCAGTACGCTAGATCAGGTCTTTAGATTTTGTTGCCTGATTTGGAAGTATGTCCAAATTCGGAAAGGTCATTTGTATGTAGCCTTTATCGATCTAAGGGCGGCATTTGACCTTGTTCCTCGCAACCTACTATGGAGAACGTTAAACACAGCCGGCCTGCCAGCAAGTCTTTTGGTACACATTATTGAATTGCACGCTAGAAATCACGCAAACATCAGATGGGGTCCGAAAGGTGAATTGACGCGAGACATCCCGATAATGCGTGGTGTCCGACAGGGTTGCGTCCTGGCCCCCACTTTGTTTTCTATTTTTGTTAATGATGTGCCTGATTATCTTAATGCTTGCAATAACGATTCGCCACAACTAAATGGAGAGAGAGTGCCTGCGTTACTCTTCGCGGATGATACCATCTTAATATCCCAAACGAAGAAGGGTCTCCAGGCACTCCTAAACTCCTTTAGTAGCTACTGTGTGACCAAGGGACTAGAAATAAATGTTGATAAAACAAAATGCATGGCTTTAAACCCTATTAGACCGGATAAAGGGAACCTGACCCTGAATGGGGAAACTTTAGGTACTGTGGAGAATTTTGTTTATTTGGGGGTAGTACTTGATTCTAAATTAACATGGAAGGCTCAAATCGAAAAAAGTAAGGTGTCATATGCCCATAATGTAAAACCTATAATCTGCAGACTGAATGCTAGTACAACCAAAAGCATTACTCCTGTACTCGAACTTTTTAAATTCAAGACTCAGTCCGCAGCTTTATATGGGGCTGAGATATGGGGACCTTGGGCCAAGGAGAGTTTTCAAGGCCTTGATAACAAATTCATGAGATCAATTGTAAGGGTCCCAACCAGCACACCATTAATACCTCTCCATTTCGATTTGAACCTTAAACGAACCGACCACCTAGCTACCTTAAGACCGCTAATGTTCTGGATAAGGACTTGGTCCACTCCGGAACTGGTAGACTATAGAAAGGGACTTCAAGAATTATTAAATTTAGATACTTTTAACTCCCTTCGGTGGTTCGGGCATGTTAAAAAATGGTTTTATATTTTGGGGTTAAGTTCATTTTGGGAAAACCCAGACAATTTAACAACTCTCGCAAAAAAAACTGTGAAGAGAGCATATTGGTCCTTTATGACTGATAGACACACTCATGATAGTAGAATTGGCACCCTAACAAGAAACTTCCTAACCTTCAAAAGCGAACCATGTTTTGAACAGTTCTTGGACGAAATAGAGCCGCCTCTGGCCAAAACTCTCTTCCTGAAGTTTAGGTACGGGAACCTTATGTTGAACTCTAACGTTGAGCGTTGGACAAATAAAAAACTAGATTATCCTAATAGTAAAAGTGAGAGTTGTCCTATGTGCTCAGTTCAATGTAAGGAGAACGAGGTCCATATGTTGTTCATATGCAAAGCATATTTAAATGCTCGGAAAAGATGGCTCAAACCGATGTGTGCTCTTTTAGGAACTAGATCATGTCTTGTAGCATACAGAATCCTGAAAACAAATACTGCACAGTTTATTGTATTTAGTATTAGCAGGTTTCTTTACTCAGTGTTTATTGTCCGAAAGAAAATGGGACAGGTCCTTTGAAGATGGATAAATTTTAATATTGATTATTGCTGCTAAAAATTGGTATTTCTTATCTGAATGAATTATGTCTTTGAATCTATTGGCGAGAATTTGATTTTATACCATATTAATGTAATTATCGGTTTATTTGATTCCACGTATATATTGTGTATGATTGATGAATGTATATATGTGTCTCTTTTATGGCCGACGGCCGAAATAAAGATATTTCAGAAAATGGGACAGTGCTGAAAAAGGCGGGAACATAAGGAGCAGCTAGACAATCAAACAGCTTTCCTGGTGCAGAAGTACCTGTCATAATAACAGCTCACAGTATGATGTGACAGATGCAGAAGCACTTGAAGTGAATGTACTCTGAAAAGGACCCCAGGTAGGTTGGCTTGAACAACAACTTATCAATAAATTAATTGTTGAGTTTTAGTGCGTTTCACAATCAAGTCACTTTTACAAAGCACATGTTTTTTACATTGTTAATGCGACCTCCCACAGCACAATGCGAACGGACCTTTTAAAGAGGTTAAATGAGTCTTGAGATTCCGTGTCAAAATAGCTTATCTACAGTCTAGTTGTGGAAGAAGGGCAGTCAAGCCCTCTTTAACATTACATATCCTCAGGATATCATTTTTAAAATCAGTACAACAAAGGGCCTCATGCGGAGCTAACAGAGGTCCTTTTGCTAAGCTAACAAAAGTTGTCATGCCGAGCCTGTGCAGCAAGCTTATACGTCCCATCAGGTTATATGAGGTTCAGATCATTCTCTAGTCATTTCTCTAGCACATATGCCATTATCAAAATGGGAGAAGCCAGCCTATCATGGAAAGTAACAGTGTAATCCTTTGCTCATTATTGGCTTTATGAACTCTTGACAGTCCACTTCCTGTTACTAAATATTCTGTGCCTACCATTTAAAACCTACCTCCCTGCATAATCCTGGAGGAGTAGTCAGTGGGTGGCAAAAATTCCTATTAACCCAATTAATGCCAATAAAATTGAAGCCACATATGTCATAGATTAACAACCCAGCAACCCAGCAAAACAGATGCATCATGGACGGGGTCGGGCTGGAAAATAAAACACCCCAGGCACCAAAATAAAAGTGGCCCCCATTAGTGAATTAGAAAACTAAAAAAGTGGCCACTTTGTAAAATGGGGCAGTTTAGAAACTGTAAAGACACACTGTAAAATTGTTTTACAAGGACTGGAAGAATGTGTGTATTTGACTTTGCTGCAGGCAATATTTTTTTCAATATCAGGTATACCAACAGTAAAAATACAGCCCAACAGGCCATAAGTCATGCCCACAATAAGCCCCAAAAATTACCCAACCACTGATCTGGAAGACAAGCCCATCGGGCACTACCCAATTGCCCTATAGGCCAGTCTGACTCCTATCATAAATGGCAATCATATAGAGCTGAAGTACATCCCACATTATCATGGTGGTATTTGAGACTCTGAGAGGAGAAAGCCAGTTCCAGTATGCCGGGTCCTGAGATAGAAAAGTGAATCCTACCCTAGAGTAGGCAAAAATCAGACATACATAAAATCCGAATTGAAAAACACTAGCCCCGCACAGTTTGAGTGCAAAATGCATAAGTTATCTAATGTCTATTTGTAAAGCACCCAAGATATCCTGGCAGTGAGCAGGTGTGTGCACCTAGCCCTGCCGATAGTAGTTTTCTTAATAGATGAGCCAGGTCTTCAGCTTCTTGTTTAATTCAAGGAGACAGAAGGAGGCTTTGACATGAAGTGGGAGTCCATTCCATGCTTTAGGAGCAATGTAAGTAAACGCCCGTCATCTTGATCTGGCTCTGTGTATGCGTGGGATGTGTACATGTTGGATTCCCATAGACAGGAGGTGCCTTGGTGGTTGATGAGAGGAGGTGCATCTGTTCAGTTGAATTGGACCAGATTGGAAAGGGCAGGTTTTAGCAGCTGCTCTACTTTTCTCAAGATAGAGTTTGAACTACCCTCTGTTGGATAGTAAAAGTTAAAACTTGTAGATGCTATTTCTGCTTTGAATGAATTGGTAAATATGTTGGTATATGGGAGAGGCATGAAAGCATGTGTCTGCTACACTGCTCTGAGAGCTTATTAAGTTGTTGAGGGGACTTCCCCATATGGGGGACTACAAAGTGTTGGTATTTATTACTTTTAGGCCTGCCCTCGGTTTTTATGTGGGGAGTTCTCACCCCGACTGTTATGTCTTCACAGTCATAAACTTACTACTAACTGATCATTTGTGAATAGCAAATATATGGTAAAATTAGACAAAAGTATGATTTTATCTTTGCGCATCTGCCTAGAGTCATTTTCTGTGCATACATTCTTGGGCTTATTTAGGTTTGATATAAATGTGTCTTGTAGTTGCCTACTGTTAGATCTGGGGGTCTCTAGTTGGCCATTGTTATCTCCTTTGTCCAAATAGGGACCCTTACTTCTAAGTCAGGATAAGGGGATTACACTCCTTAATAACCCCTGCTCACCCCCTTTGTAGCTTGGCACGAGTAGACAGGCTTATCTCAGAGCAGTGTGTTAAACATTTGTGAATATACACAGTAGTACAGTGATAACACTGCATATGAACACAGCGCAGGTTTTAAGATTACTTAAAAAGATGATTAAAGTCTCTTAGATCAAGTTGCTGTTAAATGTGACACAGTTCTCGACAAAGTACCTGGAAGCGTAACGCAAGTGAACAAAAGGCTTGCAAAAGGGGAGATGCGTCAATTCCGTGATCTTGCGGAACGGTTGCGTCCTGCCTCAATGCTTGTGCAGAGTAGGGGACTCGTCGTGAGCCTTACCGGCGGAGGAAATGCATAGATTCTCGGCTTGCGGGCCCGTTGCGATGCGCAAGATGGCGCCTCAATGCGATGCGAGGATCCAGTTGCGATGCGAGAAGATGGCACCCTTGATGCGGCGATGCAATGACGATGCGCTGACGCCCTGGGAGCCTTGCGATGACTCTGCACTTTGGAGCCGCGACAGGCCCTGCGACACGCTTCTCCAGTGATGCGATGTCGATTCTCACGATGGAGTCACGCTTCTCGGGTGATGCAACAGCACACAGCTTCGATGAACACACGCTTCCAGGGAGATGCGGCGAAGGCTCGCTTCTCCGGCATTGCGATGATTTCAGCTGCGGCGGCGACACGCTTCTTCTCGATGTGTCACGCTTCCAGCTCCCAGCGGCACGCACGTGACTGGAGTCAGAATTCCCAGAAGGGAGGTGAAGTCTTTTGTCCTTGAGACTTCAGCAGGAGGCAAGCACAGTTCAAGCCCTTGGAGAATATTCTGTAGATGAAAGTCCTTACAAAGGTCCTTCTCCTTTCCCTTGGCAATGACTGCAGACCAACCCAGCAAACAGCACACTGGCAGAGGGACAGTCCAGACTCCTGCAGCTTCCTTGGTTCTTCTCCTTGGCAGTAAGGTTTTAATTAGCGTGGGGCCTACAAATCACTTTGGGGAAATAACAGAGTGTGTTGCGGTCTTCTTTTAATTAAGTCAGCGGGTGGAATACTTCACAGGAGCAGTATAAACTTATAATGTGGTGTTTACTTTTCTGACAGGGAGTGCTACATCTTTTGAGCAAATATTATAATATGGAGGAGGGGGTTGCAAAAAGGAAGCACGCTGTTGCGGTCTTCATTTAAATAAGGTTCTGAGTAGGCTACACTCCGGAGCAATGTTTACTTATAATTATTAGTTATAGTGCAGGGCTTACTTCTGTCGGGGGTAGTGCTACTTCCTTGCAGCAAAATAGTAGGTGTGGTTGCCCTGCAACAATGTACGTCTAGGTTTGAAACTGTTTTTATTAAGCAATAACAAATATACTTTCTTAGGAAAGTGTAGCTGTATATATTAGAGGGGTGACAAATAAAAACACAATTCATAAAATATCCCTTAAGTGGGCCACACCCTACTTTTTTTTGTCACCTATAGTTTGTAAAATTGTTGCCCCATATTCTTGTTAATAGAAGAGTGCATCAGTTACTTTTAGATAAAGTAGAAAAGAAGTGCTACAAGAAACACTCCCTCACTATATCATTTCAGGTCACAACAACAATAACGAGTAAAAAAAGTGTTAAACACAAATGATGTCAAATTACCTAGAAATGTACGCTTCATCAAAACATTAAATGAAGCACTATGTATACAATTTTTTTAAGGACTACTATTTTATAAAATATTAGCAGTGTTACTAACTGTGAGGTAGTAGGTTATCAACGGAAATAAATGTCGTGAATGTTGTTAATGTCTTGCACAGATAGAGCTCCAACCCCTTTGAAGTACTGTAAATTCACAGTATTAAAATGTACAGGGTGAGTTTATAGTGTTCCACAAGAGAAGAAAAATAAGGAGCACAACAAAAAATTCAAAATGTTTACAATTTCTATTCTGTAGAAGTCGGGAAAGTTTTTTCGTAGTGCTTAAAGGTTGCTCACTGCTCTGCTAACATACCACGTACTCCTTTAAGAACATATAGGAAAGTAGTAATATATACACTTCTATTCCTATATATTCTATAGGGAGAACGAGAATAGGAACCACAACAGAGAAAAAGAGAAATACCAAAATATCAATTAAGAAATGTAGGGTTTATCAAAGGCATTCAGTAAAAAAATATCTTTGCAAACAATCTTTTTTTAAACCGCAATTGCAAAAAATATTCTCACTGTAAACATATCTGATCAAGTAAGTTATAAAGGTCAGTAAGCTGTATTTCAGATGTTTTACTCCAAGCGGCGACAAATCTCCAATTCCTCTTGTGTGAAAATATGACACTTTACTACAATATAGAGATTGACACTGATGCTACTCAAAAAAAGCAAAAGGAAAATAAAGTAATGAACACAAAACAAGATCAATTACGAAATATTTTCCATGTCATTTGAAATTTCATCAGTGATGTCATCAGTGATGTCACTGACCATGTCATGAAGGATGTAATATGTGATGTCATCAGCAGTGCATTGCGGGGTGCGAGTTATAGTTAGCTGAACTAACTATAACAGTGGAATTTCTCTAGTTTTGTACGAGTGAAATGTCCAACTAACTATAACGTGCCTGAAACCTATGTTTTTTTCACTGAATTTCTAAGGTTTTGTAAATGCTATAACGTCTGTAAAACCTTTTTTTTCAGTGAATATACATATCTCTCGATATGAAAACACCAGTCTCAAACAATGCACTAATTTAGCACCACAGGGACATGGACATCAGAGATAAGTGCTTAATCTGTTTTTATTTTTCTTGAAATGGCGTGACATGAGATACATATATAGTACTGTTTTAGTAACTCATACCTTTAACTTTTTTTCTTCAATTCTTCCTACACACACTGTAAAAAATAGGTCTCTATAGGACTTCCCATGGAAATAGGAAGTTATTTGGCTGTCGTTGTGCAAAGGGTGTTCTTTCACCCAAGTTTGAGTTTGTACTATAGACCATCATACTGAAAACAAAGTAGCCCTTTTAGCAATTCAAAATCAGGGTACGGAAGAAGAGCACTCCAGGGCTGGCTCAGGGCAATTGCAGGGGCTAGAAACTCAGGAACACACAAAATACCATTCAATAAATCTTTGTTTAGTTACTGCTTTTTCTTTACTTTAATTCACACACACATCTAGATACTATTAATAACATTACTAATATTTACATGATTTCTAGTGAAATTATAATTTAAAATCCCTTATAAAGAGGCCTTGCAAAGTTTAATAAATGTGGGTCTTAGTTTTTTTACTATTTCAGGTTGCACATCGAGCGCATGGGGGCACGCTGCTCCTCTGTCTCCTGCTTTTGTTCTGCTCGGTGTAGCAAGCAGGAGAGGAGGACGGCTGGTGTTCCTTATGCCAGAGAGTGCCATCCCTATAAGCCCACAACAGAGAGGCCCAGGTGCTACCCTGGGGTAAATTACAACATTCTCCATTTTCCCCCATCTCACATTAAGGGGATCCTACTTAATAATGCATGTGCTCACACCAAGATTTCTTAAGGGAATCATGGCACGAACAGGCTCCCCTGAGAATTTTCTGCGACCAGCTCTTAGGCACCTGCGGCATGGCTCTAAATACTGTGTACAAGGTGTCCTTTTTAAATAAGATATTTGGATCCCCACTGGACAATTTCAAATAAAGGTTGTTGTGCTTCCATCCCTTGTGGTGAGGTAAACCAACAGGAATATGCACCAGGAGTATGCATTTTGACCCTCAGAATATGCATACTGATTTGCTGTCATCTTCCACGGCTTCTAGCAATTCCACCCTTAATTAGGCACAATAGGGAATCGTGGAGCTGGTGTGGCCAGTCCTGGAGAAAATCCACAATGTCCAAAGGTAGCTAGGAGTCTCCAAGCTTCTGACTGGGGTTCAGCCTACTTCTTATCTTTCTGAGCCTCTAGCAGGACTGACAAATTGGGGTGGAGTTTCCTATGGTTGGTGGGATAGCCACCCAACCAAGAGGCACACTGTTATCCCTTCACTGCTTAGCATCTCTATCAGGTAATTACCACTGACTTACTCACCATAGACTACCTTCTGGCATGGTCAGGGGTCTTTGCTCAACCCGCTGGTGCAGAAAAGCAGTTAACTACCAACTAGTAACTGAAATCACCAATCTTATTAAGTGCTGACTCAGACATATGGCTAATTATCAAATGCATTGGAGAATCTAAAAATGTCAAATCTGACCTCATAGTTGGATTCCAGAACCCTTATTTGCATACAAGGTACCAACTCTGACTTTTAAAGATACAGTAAAACATAATTAACACATTGTGCACAATTACACCCAAGTGAAACAGTGCAGTCATTCTTGGTCTCCAATCAAATCATAGTAATTTATCCCAGGTCTAATATTCCACTGTACTTCGTCTATGCAGATAAGAGACTGAACCAGACAAAAGATTCCTCTTATAGTCTAAAAATATGTGTTTAGTTGTAACTTTCTCAGACCCCCTTACCCGAGCTGTACAGCAAAAGACCTTATTTTAAAAGGTTAGCACTGAAAGACACAGCAGAAAACCATTTTTTGCAGAGCATTACAGTAGGTGACAATCCATTAGGGATCCCAGGGTACAGCAGGGATTCAAAAACAACGAGTCCAAAAGCTAAAAAAAACTTGAGGTTGTCATGGTGTAGAATCTGACTTTCAACACAAAAAAGTTCCAGTTAAAGCTGAGGGCTCATGTAACTCTCATACGACCCTTTGACCTATACACATTTTTCAATTTATTTTATCCAAAGACCTTTTGAGATAAGATAAAGCCATGGTAGTTACCCAATGAAAGTACACCGGGTTCCGGTACAAGCTTTAGACTTAAGATCTAGGGTTGGGAGAACTTAGACCATTTACATACTCTGGTCAGGAGGCAGCATTTTGCATTCCTGAAAAAGATACATCCATGGACGTCGGTTAGAGGTAGCCAGAGGTAATGTGTAAACATTGGTTTGTCATTTTTTGACCATGTTGTGGCCTGGCACTGCCTTTTCTACCCTTTGTCTAATGGGCCACAAAGGTGGAAACAGTAGCAACTGAAAGTAGACAGGGATCTAAAAAGACTGTCTATTTTCTGTTGCGTTATCCTTCTGCCTTACCTCAGCAGCAGACTAGAAGCTAATAAGGGTAAATATGTAGCAGAACGAGTAAACCTTTTGATGCCATGGTGGGATCAAAGTCTATGTGATTTAATTCATGCTACCCCAAACATTCAGATGAATTAACTTCTTTTGATGCACATCTGCAATCATGAGAAGCACAAACATTACTATTTGTCGTTACCTTTTGAAAGAGTGATTTCTGTTTTACAGAAGGTCTCATCATTTTTGCATGTAATGACTGTTAGACACCCCACGGGGCTCTCTGGATCAGTACATGTCAAGCACTGCAAAGAAGAATATGCTGAAAAAAAGAAAAGAGACAGACACAGTATGAGACATCTGCATGTCTGCCATGTTAGCTCCTATGCTTGACTAGAAATATGTCAGAAATAGGCCTATAGTGAGGTATGTATGAGTTTAGAGATGGCAAAATGTATTCGTGGAAGTCTGGAATGAGTTGAACCTGCCAATTTCTCCATGCCATTAGGCAGTCAAGGGAAATTAAGTGATTCCACACAGCAGGAAAAGCTGTATATTGTTACCCATAGCCTTATTCAACATCAAAGTTGTTGGTTTCAGCCAATCTAATTGGCCTCCCTGCAACCAATGTCTTCTAGAACTGTATTGTCATTCTGTTTGTTGCTGTGTACTCAATCTGATTGGATGCATCTGGTGTCTGGAAGCAGGGCTAGAGGAATGTCTCGTCATTTAAGATGCAATGAGTTTGGGGAAGCGATACTCTAGACTTGCTTACACTGAGTACATCTCAGGGAGGGAAAGGCTGGAAGTACTTGCAGATGTGGGAAGGTCTGGAGTGAAACTTGGCTCATTTGGGGAATGCAGTGCGACAGTGCCTCTAGAATGAACTACAATTCCCTGCAGGCAATGAACTGTATAGCATGGAGAAGTGGTGGCCAAACTTTATATTTAGGAATATTTTCAATATGACTCACAATGACTTTGAAAGGCAATTGTGGTACTTAAGTTAGAACTTTGCTAACTGGATGTAGCATTTATTTTGCAACAAAGAACACGTTACTTACCTTCAGTTGCTTCTCTTCTGGTAGAGACTCTATCTACCTTCATATTCTACACCTTGTGAATTTCTCCCAGGTGCCAGACTGGCTGGGAAATTTTTTATAGCAATTCTCTCACGCATCACACTACATAGAGCAGTGAAGCTCCATGCTGGATTCATCACTGCCCCGAATGCCACATCAAGCCTCTATATCTGCAACACCTTCATGTGCTGACTTTAGTTTCTTTCTGATCCCAGTCTGCGTCATCTGCCGTGGAGCCCACAGAAACCAAAGTATGGCAGTGTATAGAATGCAAGCTTGGAATCGTCCAAAAGGATTGTTTGAGCCCATACCCCGACTGTGATGCTACCACATATTTCTTTGCCATGCAAGTCATTACAATATTGGGTTTTAAGTCCACCATCTTCCCTACTGATACGCTGAATGGAGTTGGAACAGTCATTTACACTATTCTAAAGTTCAGCATCCCCATAGGCAAGTCGTGATGACTAGAGTTGTAAAGGAATGCGTGGTAACATTGCAGTTGGGTGCTAGCATAAAGTGTAAAGGCATTTGTGGGAAATGCATGTGGGGTTCCATCATACAACGCATGCAGACCTTGTGGGGGCTGTTTCCAAGTTAGCCCATAGCAGAGCATAATGCATAGAACAATCAATGGAGAGATAATTATTTTTTACACTGCTTTCCCCTTTTTTGCACCTGGGGTACCCAGAAACACTTGATCATCCAAATAGTGGTCTCTGGTCTGCCCAATGTAAAAAAAGAGGGGGTCACTTCGGATCAAGCTCGTGGAGCCATTCTTCCTTTCAAAAACATTTTATTGCATTTTCAAAAGCGTGAAAGCAGCAGTACATCAAATAGCATTTCTGCGCGCCATTTCTTGGTCTGAGCCACTTACAAGTGCGATGTGTACAGTATCGTAGCAGGAATCAATTGAATGAAGCCAATGCCCTCTATGACTTTTTCCCAATGCTAGGGGGAGCCTTGATCATGACCCTCATGGTCCGAGTGGGGTTAGTGTTCATGCCTCTGGCCCAGACCCGTTCCCATTTGCGTGGACAACCGCTCCCCAGATAAATTGACTTTTCATTTGTCATACACCAATCCATGTCCCGTTCCCACTCCACCAGAGTCCGGGCTTCTCTGGCACCCCATAAACTTGCAATGTTTCTTTTGGCGAACTCAAAATCCAGTGAAAGCCACAACTTAGTATATCTTGGTGGTGAGTCGTCTCCCCATATTTCCAGAAGACATATGTTTGCTGTGTCTTGGGGTGCCACCCCTGTGACCTCCCCCATAATCCTCTGTATTTGCATACAATATGGAACAATGTGTCCCTATCACGACATCTCTGACGACAGAGATCCGTCTGTAAAGTTGGGACCAGATCCCAGTCATTCGTGCACTCCAAACATGTAGGTCCATTCCAGAGTGTCGAACACCATCAAGGCATCCATAGATAATACAATTGTGTATACATCCTCGTTTCGTGAACCTGCCATAATCCAGTACAGCCTGTGCAAATTTAGGCACGACCCTCTGTTTGGTATGAAGCCAGATTAATCTGGGTGGGCCAGGGAGGTGATCACGTGTTGGAGCCTATTTGCCAAAAGCGTGGCAAGGACTTTAATTTCAACTTTGAGGTGGGAAATTAGATAATACGAGCTGCATCGCTTTGGGGTTTTCCTGGTCTTATGTATTACGATGCAAGGAGCTGGTCCTCAGGTAGCACGCCCACCCTTCAGTCTTCTTCTGTTAGACTAGGTAGGTTGATGTCTGATAAAAAGACTCCAGGCAGAAGAATAGCTGAGTAGCCTTTATTCTCTACTGCTCCTCTCTCCACCAGTGAAGCATCACATCACAACATTCTAAAGCAGCCTCCTCAGAACTGGAAGGTGCCAACTAGAAGCGCAGGGCAGGGGAGTGGAATGTACCAAGTTGGCAACATATGACAGTGGCATTAATTGATAGAATTAGAGCATGTTTATAAATAACAATATAAGAGTGTCAAAGAAAATATATATGCGTTACTGATAAACCAGATGAACTAGGTTATAACACATCTTCCCCCCTTAATATAACCACGATAAGGAAAGTAAAGTCTAAACTTAAACAGCACGCTGTTCCAAGAACAGGAGAGAAGTTATTTGTACATAATAAAGTCTTTGTGCCATTCTGGTGTTTTGCGTGTTCTTTGGGTATGGGTAGGGGTGGTTGGCTGAGATGACACTGGGGAATCCTGTTGAGATGAGTTTTGTTCTCGTTGTGACCTGACCAACCTGTCCATACTCCACATTTGGTCATTGTCTAAAATTACGGTGTTGCCTCTTACTTCTGTTATGCACATGGGTTTTGAGAATTTACTCTCAGGATTACTACTTCTGGGATTTTTTATGCAAACCCAGTCTCCTATTTTCCATTCCTGCATTTTGGTACCATGTTTGGAGTCATAGTGGTCTTTGTATTTGCTCTGGTGAATTTGGATTTTGTCCTTGAATGCTTGCATGTCCTTTGCTACGTGGGACCCCCCTCCTAGCCAGTTGGGGGAGAACTTAGTACAAGGTTTCCTTGTCTTAGAGCTGAAAAAGGGAAATTCCTGTGACTTGATTTGGGGTGGTGTGGTAAGCCCACAGCATATCTTGTAGTGCCAGGTCAATGTGGATATTGTTGCTACTTGCTAGTTGGATGCATCCTTTGACCATGCGGTTCATTCTTTCCACTAGTCCATTTGCTCTGGGGCAATATAGTGGTGATTTTATATGTGTTATGTTTAACAAGTTCAGGAATTCTGTCATGGCATGAGATATAAACTGTACTCCGTTGTCCGTGACAATTGTGGCTGGAATGCCCTCCGTAGCAAAGGTTTCTCTGAGAAATTGAATTACCGTAGCAGTAGTTACTTGAGTGACCATCTTGACCACAATCCAGTGAGAATGGTAATCTACTAGGACCAATGCAAATTGCTTAGTTACCCTAGGAAGATTAAGAGGACCCATTATGTCTAGAGCGATTTTCTCCCAAGGTTTGTTTGGTACTGGAATAGGAAAGATGGGAGCCTTCCTAGGTATCTTGGACTTGTCTCTGTTGGCGCATGCATGGCAAAGTTTTACTTTGTCTTCAACTAGTGAGTCCATGTTGGGGAGCCAGTATCGTTCGCGTAATCTAGCTTTGGTTAGGCTCCTTCCCAAGTGCCCTTTGTGAACCAGATCAATTATTTTATCTTTGATAGCTTCAGGGGGAATTATCTTGTCCTTCCTGAATAACATGCCTTTGTCTATGTTAAGTTCATGCTGCACCTCCCAGAACTTCTTTATGTTCGTGCTTACTAGGTCTTTTGAATCAGGCCACCCATGTAAAGTGTAAGCTAAGAGTTGCGTCTTAGTATCGTCCGAGTCCAAGCAATTCGACCATTCTCGGGAAGAGATGGTGACAAGGTTGACTTGAAAGATGGGGCATTCACTTATGTCAAACTATTCTTCTTTCTGTAGTGTACTTCTAGACAGGAAATCGGCTTCAGAGTTTTGTATTCCGGGCACATATTCATCTTTGAAGCAGTAACCTTCCAATCCCAGAATCCATTTTGCTATGCGGGGTGTGTTGCAAGAATTATTTTTCGGGTTGAACATAAAAACTAATGGTTTGTGATCGGTGCGTATGCAGAATTGTAATCCCCACAGAAAAAACTTGAAATGTTTCACCCCCCAGAAACAAGCTAATGCTTCCCTTTCCACCACTGAGTAGTTCAGTTCCGCTTTGGTCAAAAAACGTGAGGCGAATGCTACAATTCTTTCCTTTCCATCAATCTTTTGTGGTAGGGTAGCTCCCAAGCCTTTCCCGCTAGCGTCTGTGGTGAGAATAGTTTTGCGGTTGTGTTCGAAATTGCAAAGATATGGTGCCGAAAGTATGCTTTCTTTTCCTCTTGAAAATGACGTTTGGTGTTCTTCCAACCAATTGAAATGAACATTTTTCTTTGTGAGATCTCTTAGATTGGCAGTGAGTTCTGCAACGTGACTGACATATTTCACCATGTATTCAGCCAGCCCCAGGAAGGATTTAAGTTCTTCTTTATTGGTGGGTGCTGGGGCTTCCTTGACCGCTTCAACAAGACAGAGCTTTGGTTTGAAACCATCTCTTGAAATGCAGTGTCCCAGATATTCCACTGACTCCACTCCTAACTGACATTTCTCTTTTTTTAGTGTGAGACCAGCCTCCTTGATCTTCTGCAGTGCTTGTCTCAAGATCTTGTCATGTTCTTCCACTTGCACCATAAATTAGAACATCATCCTGAAAACATAGCGTTTTTTGTACTCCCTCGAGAATGTGCTGCATAATTTTCTGAAAGGTGGCTGCCGCCGAAGCTAGCGCAAACGGCATGCGACAGAACATGAAGGTTCCTAGAGGGGTGGTAAACGCTGTGAGTTTCCTTGAATCAGGGTGTAACTCCACCTGATGATAGGCCATGGAGAGATCCAGAACGCTGAAATGCGTAGCCTTCCCCATAGTGCTCAACATCTCGTGGATGCAGGGTAAGGGATGTCTTTCCACTAAAATGCTGTTGTTTATATCTTGTATGTCAATGCACATCCTGATGTCTTGACTATGGTTCTTCTTCGCGATCACCATGGGGGTCACCCATTCTGAGCAATCCACTGGTTGAATGATGTTCAACTCCTTCAGCCTGGTTATCTCTTTCTTTAATGGTTCCCACATCAGGTGAGGAATCGGTCTAGTTTTGTGAACCACAGGACAGGCATTGTGCTTCAATTGAATTTTATGTTGGAAGTTTCTGAGTAGCCCTAACTTTTCCGAGAACACTTCAGGGAATTCCTTGACAATGTGTTCACTATTATTTGCAGGGTTGGTGAATAACACTTGCTCCGGATCGTTGGGGTCGAGCTTGATTCCTAATTCTTTTTGGTGTTGCCACCCCAACAAGTTAGAACCATTTTCCACCACATAGACTTTGCCAACTGTGGAACGGTTCTTGAAAGAAATGATTGACTTGAACATTCCCTTCATGGGAATGGGGTCCCTGTTGTAACCACTGGGGGCTATATCAGCCTTGGAGAGTTTATTTTGATCATGACCTGTTAAAGATTTAAAGTCAGAGTAATTCACCAGGGTGAAAGGAGAACAAGAATCTGCAAACATTTTGAAGTTTTTCCATTCAATGTTTACTTCGCATTCAGGATATTTCCTTTCATCAGCTCCCATTTCATTGACTTGCAGAATTATCTTCTTCACTTGCGGTCTATCATCACTTGGTTTGTTGCTCCAGGTTTTCACATGCGTTCTATCATCACTTGGTTTGTTGCTCCAAGTTTTCCTTGGGAAGCATCCACACACCCTGGATAGGTGCCCTCTCTTGTTGAATTTCCTGCACCATGCGGATATTGCTTGACAATTAGGATCTTTAGACAAGTGGTTGTTGCTCCCACAACTATAACATTTTATTTTTATACTCTCCTGGTCCCCAGCATGGTTTTGCCCGTAGTCTTTCTTTGATTTGTAGTGATCGTTTCCTATTTTGCAGATTTCAGATTCCTCTTCTATGTTGACTACTTCTGCTACTTTTTCACTGGGGTCAGTGTTTATTTCTTTAATACAAATGTTTGTACGTTCAATGGATTTAGCTATTTTAATAGCTTCCTGGAGATCTGGTTGCTTTTGTAACAACTTCTTTTGAATTTCTTTGTTTTTTGTGCAACGTACTAATTGGTCTCTTCTTAAAGAATTGTTTAAGTCCTGGAACTCGCACAGCTTACTAAGACCCCTGAGTATTGCAACGTAAGTGGAAATGCTTTCCTGTTTTCCCTGAATGCGACTGAAGAATTTATGTCTTTCTAGAACCACATTCACCTTGTCTCCAAAATGAATGCGTAACTTAATTAGTGAAATGTTGTATGCGTCGTCGTCTTCATCCTCTATTTCTGGTCCTGAGAGTGACTCAAACACTTTCCTACCAAGGGGGCCTAAGTTGTGCAATAAAAGATAGAAGAGAGGTAAGGTGATCCAGGGAAGGGATGCCCAAAAAGGAAGGAGGAACTTACTGTGCCTTAAAGCAGAAGCACGTTAAAGGAGCAAAACAAGATATGTTTCCTTTAGGTAGGCTGTAACTGTAGCTAAGGACTACTACTACAGAGCTAGCATGGCCAGAATTAATTATATCACCAATTGAAAGAAATTTTAGTGTACTTCAAATGACTGTTATAATTTGAAATTATTCACTTGCATTATAAATTGAATTTACACTGTGTAGTAAATAAAGCTTCAATCAGTATAACATCTATGCACACATGAATAATCAATCAATTGAATGTATACTGTGTGATAAATAAAGCTTCATTCAGTATAACATCTATGCACAAATGAATAATCAATAAACTGATGTTGACATGCTGAGAAACTAGGTGAGCGTGCCACCGGGAAGATCGCCAGACAAATACCTTGAAATTGCTTGTGCGAATACAGGTGGGCGTGTCACCGCAGTAGATGAGCAAGTTAAAGTTACTGACACGCATATGGAGTGCATATCTCAAATGGTAGTTCCCTAAAAGATTTAATGACTTTTAAAAAGGTCGGGGAATAGGTGTGCGTGTCACCGCAATAAATGCGCCAGCTTCCAGATATTGACACGCAAGAGGAATGCGTATCTCCGAGCAACGCTACTACAAGGGATTAATTATCGGTTCTAATGCGGCTGGGGCGCCGGAGGTAGCGTCAGACACGGCGGTTCAGTTAGGGACCGCAATGCGCAGCTGCCGTGAAGGAACACCACACATACTTGGACTGGCCCCTGAAAAAATGGCTGCCACTGAGGATTTGTCGAGGTCTGGTGCGCTTGAGCTCATTTGAAGGAGCGAGGTGCCGCCGATCTGCTTTGATGTGTCCTGCCCTGAGGAGAATCCCGCCAAGGAGCCAGAGTCGGAGGCACGTATGAGGCAGGGAAGTCGCTTGGAGAAAAGGCAGCTGGTCGCTATGAAGACAGCGTGGCTGAGGTGATGCAGAGGTGGCAAGCTGAGGTGAAGAGCCGGAAACACAGCTTAGACAGGGAAGCAGCTCTGGAGTCACTGCGGCTGGCCGCTGAGAAGGCAGCGTGACGGAGGTGGCAAGCTGAGGTGACACTAAAGGAGTGGGTGAGTTCTAGCCTATTGTACTTTAAAAGTTGATGCCGCTAAGAGGGCAACGCGGCTGGTCGCTGAAAATGCAGTGTGGCAGGGATGTTGCAAGGAGGCAATTAAGAGGAGGATCGATAAAGTAAAAAAATGTGCTCTTATAAGGGAATGGCGAAATAAATAATGTTAGAATACACCCAGGATGGTACAGGATATTCCACGATGAGGAAGGGAGACGTGAAGAAGTTCACCAGCCAAATCCCAAAAAGTACTTAAACGAGACCTCACCGGCAAGTTTGAAGAAAAGGAAGATGAAATCAGGTTCCCAATAAGCTTGCTTGTAGACGTGGAAGGAAATTATACCACAGCTTGTCAAAGTGGTATGAAGAAATAGAGTTGATGGTGGAGTTCAATCGGAAGGGGAGGAGCAGGAACCATCTGTCCCCTTTCACAGATCGTCGCCACTGATAAAAAGACTCCAGGCAGAAGAATAGTTGAGTAGCCTTTATTCTCTACTGCTCCTCTCTACACCAGTGAAGCATCACATTACAACATTCTAAAGCAGCCTCCTCAGAACTGGAAGGTGCCAACTAGAAGCGCAGGGCAGGGGAGTGGAATGTACCAAGTTGGCAACATATGACAGTGGCATTAATTGATGGAATTAGAGCATGTTTATAAATAACAATATAAGAGTGTCAAAGAAAATATATATGCGTTACTGATAAACCAGATGAACTAGGTTATAACAATGTCCCTCAGGAAATACTCAATCTCTGAGGGTGACCAGCTTGTTTTGGGGGACTAAAGGTGTGGATAGTATTGTGCAAATGCATCTGCCATACCCTCGGGTTCAGAGATGGTGTTGCCCGAATCAGTGTCGATGTGTGAGACCCATCCCCTTATTTGATCTCTCTTCTCCAGCCATACCAGCAGCTTATCTATTTTATTGCCCACTTCAAAGAGGCGTCGTTGAGAGAGAGGGATTGAGACCTTTGCCCTGTCTTCCAGAATATAAACTCTCCTCGTTTGCCGCCTGGTGACCCATACGCTCCAAGGCCATCATTTCATTCTCCAGTGCCAGAAGTTGTGCCTGCCTGTCTCTTTTCCATCCCACTATCAAGGAGTACACTCAACCCTGGATGACCACCTTTTGGGTCTCCCATAAAGTCAAGTTAGAGTCAACTGAACCACCATTTAGCTTAAAATAGGAAGTAGTGGCTTGGGCAAGATTGCCAAAGAGTGTGGCGTCCTTAAGATGCAAGGCATTGATTGGTCAAGGGACCCATGTCGTGTTGGCATGTCCCTAAATCGCCAACCACATCGGCGACCTCCCTGGCCAGGGGGTGGACCTCGGCCATGCACGCTAAGTGGGTGGACTTGCTAAATATATAGTCTAGTCTCGAGAGGCTGTGGTGGACCTCAGGCATTAAGGTATACTGATGCTCTGCCAGATGTCTCATATGCCATATGTCAGTCAGGCCCAGGCAATTGATGAAATCAGACATCGCGGGGTCCCTTTGGGTAGCATGGGTCCAGGAGTGTCTCTCTAGATCGGGTTAAAAAAGGGCATTGAAGTCACCCCCAAGGAGTAGAACGGCGTCTGCTAACTGGAGCAACATCTCCTTCACCCTCGGCAGCATGAGACGATGATGTTGGCACTGGATGTATACTGAACACAGGTTGATTGGGACCCCATCCCAGGTACCTATCTATGCCACATAGTTACCTTGGGGGTCAACACGTGACTTGTTATAGGGAGTTGAATTCTTGATAAGGATACCTACCTTGTGGGCCAGTTGTATAAACAGAATGAGCCACTATTGTGTAGCCCCCTCGGGATATTGTTTTACAAGTATTGTCTAGTAGGTTTGTTCCTTGCAGTAGCACCACATTGGGCGAGTGTTTGTGAATGTATTGATGGACAATTCCCCACTTAATCTTGTCGCTGAAGCTGTTTACGTTCCTAGACAGCATTGTTAAATGAGCTCAAGAACTAGAGGGGAGTGACATGATGTGCGTTGAAAGTAAGGGCATTAGCTCCACATAAGAAAGGGGGACCCCAGGTGGTGTCATTGGACAATACACTGTTGCTGCTTTGTAATATACCTATAACTGCCCCAAGTAAACTAAAGAAAGCCCCCACCCTGCTCCCAAGCCCAATGGATACTACACAGCCCACCCAACCCCAACTGTTGAGGTGCCTATTACCCCTGAAAAAAAGAAGCATTGAAATTAACCTAAAAATTGGGGGCATAAAGTGACCAGGACAGCCCGTTTCACCATAACACTCAAAAAGTTTCATTGTGGAGGAACTGCTCCTTTCATGTTTTATCAATGTAGTGACACATAGGCACCGGTCATTGTACCTCAGTTTTGGATAGCAATGTCCCCATAGGCTGGCCCGCCTCCAGGAAATCAAGAACCCCGCTGCATATGGTAGGATGCCCCAAATTCAATACATTTTTAGGATGCCACGACTACCTCCAGGAAGTTTGCAGGTCTTTCTGGGCCACCTCAGAGGTCCAACGCAGATACGACTCCATCAGGCCATATATCCATGTCATCTGTACTTCTTCTGCCACTCTGGCTTCCTCAATCATTGTCGCATTTTGGTATTTGATGGCTTTGTCTTTTTCCAGCACCTGCAGTGTGCTAGCCCTCAAGCCATTCCAGTACTGCTCCGGTGAGTCAAAAACATGCTCTACCTTCTGCTATTACTCTAAGTTTGGCTGAAGAAAGCATCATGTATTTGATGTTGCGGTTCTGCAGCTCTCTCTTGACATCCGTAAAGCTCCTTGTTATACCTGCTGCTCAGCCAGTGTGACTGGGGTTTTGGAATGTTGGTGTGTGGTAATGCTGTGGAATATTGGATCAGTGAGAGACTCAGTTGGAGAATGGGCTGACAGCAGGAAGGCTGCTCCTGGTTGGGCTCTTCATTAGAACTACCTAATAAACTTCCTACAAATATACACATGGACTACTGGACTTCATTCCAATACAACACTCCTCCACAGATGTTGGACCATGATGGTGAAGTCAGGGCACAGAATAACCATTCCCACTTCACATTTCAGGTCTGGAGTGCGTCTTACTACTTGCAAAATTGCATAGCTGCCTTTGTAATTGAAGATGCATGCAATAATGGTATGAAGGGGCATGCCTGGTCTAGGGGTGGTAGCTGACACTCTGTGCTCTCTCTCAACTGAGAAGAATTTTGATAGAACCCCTGGGTTAAAGCACAGTGGTAATAACATTTTCAATAAAGAGACTAAGCATGAGCGTAAAATCCGTTCCGCTCGCGGATTTTCGGCAGGATGTATGACGTTACAACGCATACTTTTACCACGCCTACCATTACCACGCATTTTTTACAAGGCAGGATCCATTACAACGCATACCATTACAACGCATGTATTTACAACGCAGGTACCTTTACAACGCATACCATTACAACGTAAGTATTGGTAAGTATATAATATTTTTTAAAATGTAATTTAATTAAAAATAATATCATGTAATTTAATTTAATTTAATTAATTTAATTTAATTTAATTTAATTTAATTAATGTAATTTAATTTAATTTAATCAATTTAATTTAATGTAATTTAAATTTAATTATATTTACTTTTTACCCTGTACCCCTTTACCCAAAAACCCAAAACTGACCCTGAACCCTAAAAATACCCCTTTACCCAAAAACCCAAAACTGACCCTAAACCCTAAAAATACCCCTTTACCCAAAAACCCAAAACTGACCCTGAACCTTAAAAATACCCCTTTACCCAAAAAACCCAAAACTGACCCTAAACCCTAAAAATACCCCTTTACCCAAAAACCCAAAACTGACCCTGAACCCTAAAAATACCCCTGTACCCCAAAAACCCAAAACTAACCCTGAACCCTAAAAATACCCCTTTACCCAAAAACTGAAAACTGACCCTGAACCCTAAAAATACCCTTTTACCCAAAAACTGAAAACTGACCCTGAACCCTAAAAATACCCCTTTACCCAAAAACTGAAAACTGACCCTGAACCCTAAAAATACCCTTTTACCCAAAAACTGAAAACTGACCCTGAACCCTAAAAATACCCCTTTACCCAAAAACTGAAAACTGACCCTGAACCCTAAAAATACCCCTTTACCCAAAAACTGAAAACTGACCCTGAACCCTAAAAATACCCCTTTACCCAAAAACTGAAAACTGACCCTGAACCCTAAAAATACCCCTTTACCCAAAAACTGAAAACTGACCCTGAACCCTAAAAATACCCCTTTAACCAAAAACTGAAAACTGACCCTGAACCCTAAAAATACCCCTTTACCCAAAAAACTGAAAACTGACCCTGAACCTTAAAAATACCCCTTTACCCAAAAACCCAAATAATATTTTTAATAAAATAATATACTTACCAATACTTACGTTGTAATGGTATGCGTTGTAAAAGTATCTGCGTTGTAAATACATGCGTGGTAATGGTATGCGTTGTAATGGATCCTGCGTTGTAAAAAATGCGTGGTAATGGTAGGTCGTGGTAAAAGTTGCGTTGTAAAGGTTGTATACCTTTTCGGCAAATTCGCAATCCGCGAACTCTCGCGAACTTGCCGAAAATTCGTAAAATCCGTGCGAAGCGGATTTTTTGCTTGGTCGCACTTGCCAACTAGAATACTATACAATGTTGCGGGAGTAAACACTTGCGAACACGTAGATGCGGCGGGCAGCGACAATCTCGCAATTGCGAGATTGCAAAATTTGCAATTTCGCACAAGAAATCCACCAGCAGGCAGCATAAACCTTGAAAATTATGATTTTAATCAGAATAACTCCTCAGGTTGACATTTGCCTGCACTTTTTCTTTGCAAGGAGTCCATTTTGGGGGGGGGGAGGAAGTGCCCCACAGTCTCCAACTTCCTGTTCCTGTCCAGCAGGCTCCTTCCAGTGCTTTCTTCATGTGCTGGTCACTTTGATTTGGATCTTGACCTGGAAGGATTACTTTTTGTGGATGCTGCTGGATATTTGGATTTTTGCAAAACTGAAAGCACTCAGCAGGTGTAAAAGTTCAATCTTATCATTAGTAACCGTTCCCTGTAGTGCTTCCTGAGGGGCCCCTTCAGAATTCATTTGCCTACTTGCAACTATTCTATGACCCTGCTCTGACCCTCACAGCAGGCTCAGAGAATAGCTACAAGTATACAACAAAGGTCCTGTTAAAAAGATTACACTGCAACAGAAAGCAATTACAGACAAAACTGAAAGCACTCGGCAGGTGCAAAAGTTCAATCTTATCATTAGTAACCATTCCCTGTAGTGCTTCCTGAGGGGCCCCTTCAGAGTTCAGTTGCCTACTTGCAACTATTATATGACCCTGCTCTGACCCTCACAGCAGGCTCAGAGAATAGCTACAAGTAGGCCACAAAGGTCCTGTGAAAAAAAATTGCACTGCAACAGAAAGCAAATTACAGATAAAGAAGCAGGTGCCAGCCAGACTGGAAGTTTAAATTCAGTGACACATTAATCAACCCCAAATTAATTCATGTCAGTTGAAGCAGGACAGGTGTGCTTGCTTTTTTCACCCCCATAATCTACAGTGATAAACCAACCAGAGGGTGGCAGTGATGTACCAGAGGGTGGCATGGGTGTACCAGAGGGTGGCAGTGGTGAAACAGAGGGTGCTGTGAACCTGTGATGATGAACCAGACGTAGAAACAACTAGTCGCGGCCGTTGCGAGCCGACAAGTAAGTTCGCATTTGCGAACTGGTACACAACCCTTGCGAACTGGCAGAAACTCTTGCGAACACAAAAAAAATCTGCAAATTCGCGAGAGTTTGCGGATTTTGCGGATTGCGAATCCGTAAATACGCACGTTCGCGTATTGCCAATTCGCAAAATCCGCCATGCTTAAAAGAGACCAGTTCAGGGCTCCTCTGCTCTTTCCAGAATCCACACTAGGTGATATTATTCTGTCTGGACCTTCCTTCCATGTTCTTCAAATGCGCCTGCATGGGGGCATTGTCCTTAAGTAGGGGAAGTGACCTGTTTCTGAAGCTGGTCAGTGACCACGCTGATATCTGAGTCTTGTGTCGCGAAGTCAGTCTTTTTCCTTAGTTAGCTCTGCTCTCATTAGCAACATCTTCACCACTAAAGAGTCCAATTTTGGCTCTATGGTGCCCTTTATGCTTTGGATGGCTGCCATGATCTCTCTAATTGATGGTTTCTGGGCCTCTTTGTCTGACCGTTGTTCACTCAGCTGTAACCATGTATCCGCGCAGGGAGGGTATATCGCTCTATCTTGCTCGGTAGTGTTTTCTTTCACACCTTTGCCTCCTGCCATGGTGAATAGATGTGCCTTTGAGGCAACTAGACTGTTTGAAAGGGCCCAGAACCACTCTGCAATGCCACTCACTGCCGCCTGCTAGGCCGAGGACCCAGGTAGTGAAAAAGGAGGGTGCGAGAACTTGTGACCCCACCTATGGGCCCTTTCCCATGGCCTGCCGGTGCAGCTGCTTAGTGTGTGGGCTACCAGGCTTCGCTGTTAATTGGTGAGCCCCACATAGGCCTGATTTGTTGGTGGCCCGGCAATAGATCCACCAAGTAAATCACAGGTAGTAAGTATCTGGGCCCAGCCCTAGTCTGTAATATATATCCACAAAGCAGGGGTTCCAACTATTCTCACCTGTCGCCTCCCCGGGTCAACTTCCCAAGCGTATTCATGGGCCCCCACCTCTTACCTCGATTGGCCCAAGATTTGCAGGTAGATTGTTGCTGTTTCAGGCCACCGGTCGATCAAGCACGCTGCTCCTCACCGTGGCCAGGAAGGCAGGTGGCAGTCAAAGACAATGGGCGTGCCCGCGCCTCAGAGGGTCTACTCTCTCCCTCATGGCATTCAGCCCATATTGCATCCCCGCAGCATGCCTCTATCCTTACCATCCAGACGAGGAAGATGCTGCACTTCAGATGGGGGGAAAGGCAGACGGGCCCCTGCAATGAGCCTGCTTACCCCTGCTGGATTGTCATCTGCCTACACTGCGGTCAGCAAAAGGATAGGGCATGACCGAACACCCCATGGTCCTCCTAGACCGCCGAAGCCCAGGCTGATCCAGGAAGGTTACACTCACAGAGTAAATTGGATGATGGCAGATGATATCAGGTGAAAGGAAGAGGGTTCAGGAGCTCTTTCAGATTGTGTCCGGCATGTTCGTTGGTTGACCATGCCCCCACTCATTCTTCTTCCTTGAATGAATTAGGTGGGCCATAGAAAGCCAGGAAGGTGATGTATTACCCAATATTGAAGGGTCTAAATACCTTCAGCAGGAATGCAGATGTTGTCCAGAGGAACTGAGACTGCATGTACCAACTGGTGTGGTCCACCAGCAAGATGCCAAGAAGCCTTAGAGTCTCTCTCACTGCAACCAAGGTCAAAAGCTGAAACTTCAGGATTGTAGCCCAATGTCCTGGATTCATTGAGGTGGAGGGAGAGCTCGGGAAATCACTGCGTCCTGATTGCTCCAAGAAAGGGGATACATTGGGAACAAGTTAGGGGCATATTCTCAAGAACGTGTGCTAACTATCGCAAAAGTAACTTAACGCAACTTGCAACATCGCAGTCTATCGTGGTAAAATGACGCTGTAATAACGAAGCATTCTCAACAGGTCGGTACCATGCGATATGCTCCAGATAACGTGTCAAATGACAGTGTTAAATTCAACGTCATGCCGCAAAAATTCGAAACACGAACGCAAAAAAAGTTTAGATGAGGCCAATCGCAAAACAAAAAGTAGTGAAACCCAGCAGTAGGCCTGCAAATCCCACGTGGATGGCGGGAAAATGCACTATAAAAGCTACAGAAACAACACACCAGAAACATTCCAAAGCGCGTAGCACCATGGATGCACCCTGACCGAGCACAGAGGCCATCGCTAACCCCCATAACCCCACAGACTACCAGCAAGGGAAAACACAGTCGGGGAAGGCCAGGGAGAAGAGGGAGTGTTAGACGGAGTGCAGTCCGCAGCAAAACAAGATCAGCCTCACGGAGGTGACAGGACATTACCATCAACTGACCCACAATTAGATATCGGAGTGTCGAGGAGGACAATGGAGGAGGCCAAGAGGCGCTGTCATGATGTAATAAACCAGGCACAAACCTGCTGCCAACATGAAGGCATCAATGGTGACAGGAGGTGGGAGTCCTGGGCCACAGGAGGAACTGGAGGAAATGGAGGCCACAGTCATTAGTGTAGAGACAGTGCAAGGAGGTGGGAGTACTGACACAGCTTGGGAGCACCTGACACAACATCAACAGTGTGAGTAACGACCAGGGACGGAGGAACGGGGGAAATGGGCACAATGGCACAATGGACAGTGATGTGTAGCACACTGCACACCCACAATGACCCTGTATCATGTCCCTGATCCCCATGGCACACTTCAGTACACACAGATAGCAAGCATAGCACACCCAAATTGACAACAATGTGGTACAATGCACAAACACGACTGCATAACAGAGGACACAACTAGGTCCGCACATGCGCAGAAACAGGCCTACTTCATCTGACAGAGCTGGAAACTGTGAAATGGAAATGTACGCATACAACCTTACAACCGTCATGTAGTCAAAATGTTCACAGTCCCGCACAGTCCCGAATCTAAATCCTGCACCCCCAAACAGTCACAATGTACATTGTCATACAGACTGCATGTCAACATAATGTCAACATGCATCCCCCTTCAGATTGCACAGGGACACACAACACCTCCAGCAGAGCACAGAAGACCACACATCAGTGATGCCGCAGAGGACCACCACACCTTCAACACCGACGTCCTACAACAGCCCAGGACATCCCACGCAACCCACCACCAGAACCAGGTACTCAAAGTAAAACACAGACCCTGCAACAGACCACACAGCAGGAAGCACCTGCAAGCACATCTGGCTCCCAACACTTCACCGACCCACGCATGGTATTCCAATGCCAGGTGTGAGACAGCCAAAAGGAGGTGGTCCAACAGGTAGGGGTGGGGTCCAAACCCATGGAAGGTGAACCAGATCACATACGTGGGTGTCCATTATCCTTCAGGGACCACCTACACCCTTCAAAGGAGACCCACACTGACATAGACACATGCAGATGCACATTCACAGCACAGAAACACGCCCAGGGGCACACAAACATCAGTCACACACCCACGTTGGCTCTTTGTATGACGGCACAGTCCACTCCCCTTAGGAATTGAGTGGATGACGACAAAGGTAGATCTCCAAGCTCTAACCCGCTGCCTGCAGTGACATGTCTTCATGCGCTGTACACAGCACAATGTAATGTCGTAGGGCCCAGGGCCCTCATGCATACAACAAGAGCACAGGGACACACGCAGATTTTATGTTGAATTGACTATCGGCACGTGCGCCCAGACCCTTTATTGGCGGGGCCACTTGTAAAGTGACAATGTTTGAAAAAATAAGGGTACCACTGACTAAGTTCGAAATCAGGGTGCATCAAGCAATTGAAATCAAACAATTTAGGAACGTTGAAAATAATATTGCAGACTTGAAAAGCATACAAAATATTCAATACATACACCATTAGTTACAAAAATATGTATTTTTTATTTTTTTTATATAGTAATCACATTTTAGTGTAATTTAAGAACAGAATGAGAAAGATATACTAGAGGTAGTGATGACCTCTGTATTTAAAAATGTCTAGTGTTTACACATTTGGTTTCATCAATCGTTCTAGACAAAGAATACAGTGATTTTTCTTGTATCTAAAATTAATTAAATATTTTTCAAGATATTGTACAAATTCTTATTTGATGTAATAGGGTACACATTAATTTGGGCATGGCTCTGGAAATTTTAGATCCTACACGAGTTCCGGCTTGGAGCCCTATCAGGACGCCATGTACATATAAAACCTAAACAGGGTGTATGTAAACAAAAACAAAAACAAAAACAAAAACAGTGTTGCATATAGGTCCTATTTACAAAAATGTTTACCCCAAAGTGGGGTATTCACAGAGGCCTAATATTGAATTAAGATATCATTGAACTAGTCCAAAGATTGTACAAACATTTAGAGAAAAAAAAACTTGATATGTGCAGTCTCTCTATACATTATTGTGACTGAAAACCTCATGACCATCACTGCGTGCGAAATTCCATAGGGAAACTTAGAAGTGTGACTTCGAGATAAGAGGTGTCAAGAAAGAAGAAACAATTATCAAGACTAATATCAGAAATCATATAATCTAGCCCAATGCATTTTAATGGAATTTAAACTTTCTTTTCAAGATACAAGAAATATGAGGTAAATTTAGAATGGAAACAGGTAAATACCTTTTATTACATGTAGGGGACTTTTAACCTATGAAAAACTTCAAAAAAGGATAGAAGTCTAGTACGTGAAGTTTCTGTAAATCATAGAGGAAAGTGATTTTGAGCATGTATGAAGGGATATGAAAAAGATACGCAATCAAGGTCCTAAAAGTCCTCTCATTACCTTGAATTAATATCTTGTATCAAGAACGTAGTCCTTTGCAATATGCCTACTCTGCCTACGAAGTCATAGGAACTGTCAAAGCTGGATGCTGTTTTTTTGTATTTGAGGATGGTAACTGTAAAAATGGAGCAAGGTGTTGCGGGCTGTAGGCTTAACATAGAGGTCCACCTCAAGATGGCCTTCTCTATTTTGGATATCCAAAAACTCTACTTTGTGATTGCTAACATTAGCTGTGAAACAGATGTTCGCATCACATAAGTTAAGCCAGAACACGAAATCAGTGATGCCTACACTATCATTAGCCAGATGAAAGAGACATCATCTAAGAATCTTGACCATAAATATATGGACTCGCTAAAAGGGGCAATTTCATTGTAGACTTATTGTTTTTCATATAGGGCCATAAAAATATTGCCCACTGTTGGGGCACAGGAAGCCCCCATGCTGATGCCCTTTGTCTGTTTGTAGAGTGCGCCATTGAACTCAAAAGTATTTTCAGTGAGAACTAAACTTAAACAATCGAGGACAAACGTTCTAGGACAGTCAATCTCGAACATACTCATAAACCAAGTGACTGCTTCCATGGCTCCTTCCTGTGGAAGGTTGGAATATAAGGCTTCTATGTTTATAGTTACCATGATATGTCTAGCGGCATTAAACTGAATATTTTCAACCTTATTAATGATGTCTCGTGTGTCCCTAAAGTATGATCTGAGTATACTGTCCTAGCAGTTCCTCTTATTTAGCTAGTATATAGAACTTAACCCCTTTATACAATCTGAGATAAATTAGAGAGAGAAACTAGATTCAACTGGAATTCCTCTAATACTTAGAGACGTGTAAACGCACAGCCTTTTTGCATGTTCTAAGTCAATAATTCATTATGTCCATGTTTATAGGCATGACCTTTATTTATGGTTCTTATTTGTCTCTGTCTCTGTTTGTATAGAGCATATATTGGGACTTGCTGGCTAAATATACAAACAGGAAAGTAGGCATATCGCAAAGGACTACGTTCTTGATACAATATATTAATTCAAGGTAATGATAGGACTTTTAGGACCTTGATTGCGTATCTTTTTCATATCCCTTCATACATGCTCAAAATCACTCTTTCCTTTATGATTTACAGAAACTTCACGTACTAGACTTCTATTGTTTTTTGAAGTTTTTCATAGGATAAAAGTCCGCTACATGTAAAAAAAGATATTTACCTGTTTCCATTCTAAATTGACCTCATATTTCTTGTATCTCGATAAGAAAGTTTAAATTACATTGAAATACATTGGGCTAGATTATATCTTTTCTGATATTAGTCTTAATAATTGTTTTTCTTCTTTTTTGACACCTCTTATATCGAAAATTTAGTCCAAGACACACTTCTAAGTTTCCCTATGGAATTTTACACTCGGTGATGGTCATGAGGTGTTTCAGTCACAATAAGGTATAGAGAGACTGCACATATCAATTTTTTTTTCTAAAGGTTTGTACAATCTTTGGACTAGTTTTTAAAATGATATGTTAATTCAATAATAATACTCGGTGAATACCCCCTTTGGGGTCAATTTTTTTGTAAATAGGACCTATATGCAACACTGATACATGTTTTTGTTTACATACACCCTGTTTAGGTTTTATATGTACATGGCGTCCTGAGCAAGGCTCCAAGCCGAAACACGCGTAGGATCTAAAATTTCCAGAGCCATGCCCAAATGAATGAGTACCCTATTACATCAAATAGGAATTTGTACAATATCTTGACAAATGTTTAATGAATTTTAGATACAAGAAAAATCACTGTATTCTTTGTCTAGAACGATTGATGAAACCAAAAGTGTAAACACTAGACATTTTTAAATACAGAGGTCATCATTACCTCTAGTATATCTTCCTCCTTCTGTTCTTAAATTAAACTAAAATGTGATTACTATATAAAAAAAGAATAAAAAATACATATTTTTGTAACTATGGTGTAGCTATGTATTGAATATTGTGTATGCTTTTCAGGTCCGCAATATTATTTTCAACGTTCCTAAATTATTTTGATTTCAATCACATGTACAGTGACGCCTGTGCTAGATGTGTGTGGGGTGAGTGTAAGCCAGCCCGCATGGAGTGCTTGGTGCTGGCAACAACCTGAACAGTGAACACCAGTGCAACTGAAACAGAGTCAACTGCTGAGTAACATGGAGGGAGCCGGAGCAAGTATAGAGATCACACAACATACAAACAGAAGTGTCCTTGAGTTGCAGTGCACTGAGGTTGGGGGACCAGAGCTGAGCGCGCTCATGTGATGAAAATGACTAGGATAGTGTCCATTCGGGTTATTCCAGATACATACGCAGTGGGGTGTGTTAGACCTGCATCATCTTCCACATCAATGTACCAGGTCTCCCACACTGCTTGAGGTGACATTGCTGCGTAACCTCCCCACAGCACAAAACTCAAACAGTAACGGTCCATGAGTTGCGGTGCATTGATTTAGTGGCACCTAGAGTGCTGGGCAGGGTATCAGGCAGATGACGGCATCCATGACAGGTGTGATCAACTCCGTCAGTCGATTCTGGCAGGTGGCGGTTGGAGGTGGTGCTGGCGATGGTGGCATGTGCCTCCTGCTGTGAGGCCACGTCCGGGCTGGTCAGAACTCGACTGGATGTGTGAGCCCTGGTGGACCGCAGTTGAGGCCAGATGCAGTGGACAGCTCAGGGCCACAGACCCATGGCATTGACGACACCAAGGCCATCGTCTAAGAGGCCATCAAATATTGAATCAAACGGGGTCGCTGACTTGAGCTGCACAGAGTAAGTGGCCCCAGATGCACAGCTGCCAGCACAGGCACCCCGCCATGAGACGGTGACTTTGGTCCACTAAGGTAGGGCCAAGCAGACTGAGCGGGTCCTCATCCATGTCGAAGGTGAATGTGTTGGAGGGTTGCGGTGGACAGTGGAAGGTGTCCGCCAGGGCATGATGCAGAGGTCTGATATTATCCGGAAGAAGCAAATGTGGGAGTGGGAAGAGACAGCCTTGTTGCCACAACCAATTCAGTATCAGCTACAAGAGGATGAAAACTACCCCCTAGTCCATAAACTCAGATGCCAGAGAGTGCCAATGAATGTCGGGGAACAGACTTAGTGGCACCGGGGCTGAGAGGGGATGCAGTCTGTGATGATGCCGATACACTGATATGAACTCCACCATTGCCAAATCAAGACTCTGAGACATACTAGACTGCAGTGTAGGGCGGAGGCAGTGGTCAGCAGTGGCACATAGCCACGTGTAATTGGCTCGCGATGCATAGAGTTAGTGACACCAGGGCAGTCGTCGGTAGTTTTCGGTCACCTCCGTAACGATGATCCTTTTTCCTCCTGACTGCAAAGCGTCATCCTCTTACACCTCTCCTTGCATGCAATGATATGTACTCTGCCATAGAAAAATCGATGCTCAGTTCCAAATCTGTGACCTACTCAAGCGCAGAGTAGGCCGGAGGCAGTAGTTTGCGTGGGCCCACAGAATCTTGCAGCTATGATGAACTACTTTAACCTGGTGGCACCACATCGAGGGGAGTATAGTGACATCAAATGTCCCATGAACATATGAACTCACACATAAGGATATCAAGACTCAGGTCCAAATGTGTGACCTACTCGTGCACAGCGTAGGCCGAGGGCAGTAGTCCATGTGGGCCCACATGCACGTATGATTGTGATGCTCTTTACAGACTTGGTGTCACCACATCAAAAGGAGTATAGTGAGATGAACCCATCCATTATTAATGTGCTCTGCCATGGTGTAATCAAGACTCAGTTCCAAATGTGTGACCTACTTTTCCGCTGTGCATGCCGGTGGAGTACTGCATGAGTAAGGAGTACTGCGGGCCTTGCTTGTGGAGGTCATGATGTTCTGAGCAGGTTGCCAGGGTAGCGGGCCTCCGGCTTGGCGCTTGCACTGGCACGTGGTGGGCCCTCTTCGACACACACTGGTGTCAGCAGGTGAGCATTGATGCCCGGGTGCGCAGGGCCGGGCAGGACTGGTACGGGGACCAGCGTCCTGAGGTGCAGAAGGCGCACAGGATCGCAGGCAACACCGCTCACAGCGACGGTGTCAGCCTTGTGGCGGGGTCAGAGGCGCCACCCTGTCAGAGACGTTGGGCATTTCAGAAGAGAACCACGTCCAGAGTTACGTGCCTTTTATTCACATCCCTACGCTGGCCTGGCATACGCTGGGCCAGCCCACTCCGCTCATGCTTCTGGAGGGATGCAACAAGGTACATTTCTGCAATCTTCTCCACTGACATGGTTATGTCAACTATCCACTACACTCCATACACAAGCGGGGTATGTCGACATGGATATGTGTGTGATTCACATACTGCAGTCTGTCCAGCACAACCACGCTACACTTGTCATTGTGTACATTCATATTCATCAGCCACTTGCCTCCTTCGCACATGTCTGGTCCCCACCTCTTCCCACATTCTGCTATTGTGTGGCTGAGGTGCCATGTCGATGATGGCTAATGTACATGGCTGGTCCAGATACCCACAGTAAGTTGTGCTGTCTTGTCTGGTGGATGTGCATGTTGTATGTACATGTTGTATGTGAACTTGTGTTGTGTGCATTTCCTGTGTTGTGAGTTGCATGATTGTGGAGTTGAGGTGTGTGGTGTGTTCATTTTATATTGGCCAACGAGCAGTGCATTTCCATGGGTGCTATCCTGGTAGCGCAGGTTGATGGTGGACTGTCGGTGGTGTAGGAATCATGCACCCTCCCTGGGTGGTTGGCGGCGACATTGGCCTTACTTTTGGATCACTCCTGTGCGCTTAGAGAGCGGCCACAAACAGAGAAAGGTCATACAAGGGCATAATTAAAGCTTGGCATCTGGGGGGGTGTCAATGTGCCCGTCTTCAAACTCAGAAACTCTCACCCAGATGCCAAAGCGACTACCCCTATTGAAATTATGATCAGTCTGATGCTGATACTCTGATGTTTGCATCCCAAGAAGCATGATATAGGAAATGGCAGCTATTGTGAAGCTTGGTGGGAAGAACTATGGTGCCAGGGCCAGGCATCTTCTATTCAGGGGCCTGGTTAACAGATGTGACATCGGACTTCAGGCACTTAGAACTACTGATTGTGAGGCCCCTGGCGAGTGAATGGAAGAGTAGAGGAGCAGTGGCAAGGAGCCTCCAGAGTTTGTGACAATGAGATAATGCACAGGTTCACATGTCAGATCACTCTACCAGGTAAGGGTTTATTGGAGGAGGCCTGGATTGCTAAAGTACCGGCTACTAGAAGAGGGGATATGCTGACAGTCGAGGCATTTGTAAAGTATATGCCAAACAAGAGACTGCACAGTCTGGTAGAAGATTGGAACGCAAAGGCATGGAGATGAGGCTATTACACGATTGGACGATATAGTTGAGAATAAAGTCAAAACCTATATATCTAAAGGAAAATGGAGGCCCATACATTTTAGAAAGGCTGCAATGATGATATGACAGAATGTACTGGTGATATGATTGGCATGCTGAGGTCACAAGGGCGCAATCTTTGAGTGCCTCTCATGTTACAACTATATTAGCATTGGGAGAACTTGCAAGTTAACCCTGAGTGCCTGACTACTCCTATTTATTTTCTTTGCACAGCTGCATGCTTCCTGATTTATACTCAAACCCCAGGTACAGAATCCCCCGTACATTCCTGACCCTCGATTAGGGGTGGGTAACTCGTAGAATTTGACTCTGGGGAATAGCGCAGATTTACAAAAAAAACTGTGAGATTCTGAGGAGTTCCATCTATCGGCAGAAACTGGGACGTTGCGTTGCTTGCGCTGTGATTTTTTGCCTGAAGCGTGTTCTGCGCTGAAAAATCAGATGAACGGCACCGCGCCAGAGGGGGCAACTACTCATGCTAATTTTGCTGCCACTCTAGCAGATATGCTACTCGAGCGACAGTCTTCTGAATTTGTTGAAAAAATCTCACCTGATGTCCTACCAATCGAAAATTGCTCTAGCAAACACCAAATCTCGCTCACCAACGTACCCTTTTCGTGTGCAGGAATATATACCACCACATGACAAATGGTGGAATTTGAACAGAACCCCACATTAGAAGAGTAAATCAGAGTAACAAACATACCACCAATTCCACGGTCAGAACAGAATATTTCACCCACCCATACCTCAGATCCAAAGAAAATGGAAATCCTTTCATGGCAATGCTCAGTCTTCACTACCCATGTTGTGGAAAAGTAAATTTTGCCATGTTCTGTGTCCCTACGAGTCCTCCATCATATGTTATCTGGGCATGATTAATATGCCTATGTATTCCCTATGTACCGATTAAAGACGCAATTACAGTTGTGTCCACCTCTAGTATGTCAGTTTCCAGTTCTCGTGAATACTACGAATATCAGGCCTATGTAAAGTTACGTTGCCACGTTTCCCAGTGTGCACGTTATTTCATTGTAAAGTCCCCGTTTCTAGGCCTCAAAAGGGCCCGGACACCAGATTCAGCTCCTGTCTCCTGAGTCTCGTTGAGGAGCGATACAGCCCCCACCTGTATCCTCGACCCTTCACTTACTTCCTGCCTTGCAGTGCCCGGTTCAGCCTGGCTCTGCCTCTGAGTCTGCCAAGAGTATGTTATGATTCCAGTTATCAGTTCAGCCCTCCTTCTCTGCATTCCTAAGCTACTGAACTGCATCAATAGTTTCCGTCATTGTCTAGCCTTTACGTCTCCATGTAAGAGAAATACTGCATTTAATGGTCATTTAATATTCTTCATCACGCACTACATGTAGAATAATGTATGCTCCAGTCTTAGAGTCCGTTAGCCTCTCCCCTCCTGACTCTTAGTTCATATCAACATGTTCTCTAAACATCAGATACTAGATACTGCTTAGGTACATGTCGCCCTGACTCTCCAGACTTCAGTCTCTGCTCCTAGCACAGAGTTCGTAGCCCCCAGCTTCTCCTAGTAACACGTCATTGCCAAGTTTGCGCGCACCATTAGGTCAGAGGCCCCGGCTCCTTAGGTAGCCCCCTCCATGTCTCCGCCCCATTCATGACATATTCTGTTACGTTTGCATCACATGTCTATGTATACGCCTCTGTTACACCCACTTTCACCCTTATCTTTCGCGACTGCTACGCGTCACGCCTTCTGCTCCACCCACTGCTACGCCTATTGCAATGTAATGCTATGTGTTTGCGTTATGTATATATGCTCGTGTACTGTTATTAAAAAGTCATTCCTTTTCCTGCTTTTTGCCCGATCCTGACCCCGGCAGCGCTGTCGGGCCCTGTCATCCTATTCCTGTGCAGGTCGTCCTGTTCCTGTCCTTATGCTGTATTAAACCTGCAAAACTCCTACTACCTCGAATCTTGACTCTTATTTATTGAGCTATCTGTTATTCATTTATTCATTAAAAAATAGGGTATTATTTATTTATTTACCACATAATGGCACCCGAATAGGGACTTGCCCTTTCCCCACGCGTCGGTGAAGCCACGCCGACCCCCTGACCCTCTGCAGTCGTGACGGAACTCTTCTGCGCACCGGCAGATATTTCTGCTTCAAGTATCCCTCAGGCCCACGGAGGAGACGGAGGAGGCGGTCCAGCATCCAGACGAGACGGTGGAGGAACGCGGCGAGTCCCGACCAGAGCCCAAGCCGAGAGTCCAAGGTCCGAGGTATCCGGAAGCCCACCCGTAACAGAAGTCCGAAGTTCGTCCGTCCGACGTCGAAGCAGTCCAGTCCAGTCCGAGGCCTTCCGTTCTTACTGCCCGGTGAGTACCATTACTGGGGTAGTATCTAGACAGGGTCAATTTAATTGACTCTGGTCCGTGGGTTGGTGGTACACAGACCCACAAACGAAGTGTCCACTTCGGTGGATGCGGGTCCTGACGTGTCTCTGTATGAGACCGGTAAGTTTCGTACTGTTTCAGCAGTGCATCTAGTTTCTGTTCCAGTCAGTTCTGTTCTCGAGAAAATTCATGTATTCTGTGTTCCGTATTCCAGGTAGTATTCTGTTCGAACTGTTATTTTGAATGTTCTTCATGTATTTTAATGTCGTGGTATGAATGGGGAATAAGTATCGTGTTCATTGTGTATTGTATTGTGTCTAGATTACAGTCCAGTTATGCCCTTGTTTTCTAAGTTACGTCAGTTAAAAACTAGAAAGGGTCTGCTGGAAGCAGCAGTTCCTGTTCCGCCTAGGGACAGTCCAGGTCATTTTATGTATCAGAAGCATGGCATAAGCGCCATTTTGTATCTAGATTTATGGGTAGAGTATACCAAACAGTTAGAAGAAAAGTATAGATGGCCCGTATCGGGTACATGGGATGCCGAGTGCATCATGCGAGTAGAAGAAGCATTATGGAAAAAGAAAGCCAGACAGTCACAGAAAGATGCCATCGAGTTATGGCGCAAAGAATCTCATAAAAGAACCGAAAAAGAAATCAGAAAGTCAGAATTAAGTAGAGAATCCTTGGAACGAGCCCAAGAAAGGGAATTAATCGAGACTGGTGAACGAGTTAAAACCGAACAGTCAGACAGACAGAGGCATGCCCTCATCAAGGGTATGTATCCTCTTCTTGCCGAGGGCTTGCCAAAAGCGACCCCGGAGGCATCCAGTAATTTCCCGCCACCATTAGTTCCGACCAAGCTACGTCACAAACCGACCGCAGCTGATATTTTCATTTCGTCCTATTTGGACGACACAGTCCCAGAATATGCAAATCCCGCTCCGCCAGTCCCTGTAAATCAGGCACTTCCCGCTCCTCCAGACACCGGAGTACCTGTTACGGTACCCCCGGTCCAGCCCGCCATACAAGTCCAGCCTGCGTTTCAATTTCCCACTCTGCCAGCACGAAGAGTATCAGTAGACGACTCTAGTTTAGGGGCCGCAGGGGGAGGTCCTCCTCAAACCCCGCCGCCACACAAGCGTTTAACGTTAGCCGAATTACATATGCAAGCGTCACAGCGTACGCCCAGACATCAGTCTGTAGCAGAAATAAGAAAATCCCTTGCCGAATGCGGCTATGATCCAGTCCCAGGCGAGGATAATATGGTTTTATATTCATTCCGCGTAAGAAAGGTGACCGAGTATCTAGTCACCTTACCGAATATGAAAGAAGATCTAGACAGAATATATCGTTTCATCCGTACAGGGGATGATCCAGAAAGCATTGGCGAGGCCATGTCTCAAAGGAAAGCTGAGACCCAGCTCATGATATTAAAGTTTCTGATCAATTGTCTAATAAGAGAACAAGATTACCCGTCTAAAGATCCGGCTGAAATGAAAACCCTGACAAGGTGGAGTGATAATATAGCCGAGGGTAAGCACAAGACCGTCGGTGCTATGGAGAGTATGTACAAGAAAATCCGTAAAGAAATAATAAAGTTACATGATCAACGCAAAGCAGCACAAGTAAGCGAGAAAGAAAACGACTCTCCTACAGAAGAGGTAGAGGACGAGAATCCCGACAGAATAGCGTATGTAGGAAAATCTAGATTTCCAGATCGCCATCTGCGCCTAGAACACAAGTCAATTTTTCACCATCCAGCACCAGAACAAGGTTCTCTAGAACAAGTATTTCAAGCTACCGATCACATTCTGAAATCACGAATCGGTTATAGTGAGTTAAGTACTATGCATGAACAAGAACTAGTCCGATCAGCAGTCCGATGGACTACTGATTCTACCACTTTTCCAGACGAAATAGTGGCACAAATGTTTCTGAAATTGCCCCCAGCCGAGCAACGACTGACGGGTATGTATATGATCCAGCACCTCATTACATTGTATGAGGGTCAACATTCTGATCCAGGTCCGTTACACGATGTCCTGAACGAGTTACTCCAGTATAAATGGAAAGGTTTAGGTACCGATTTGATTAGTGTCATTCTAGAACAGCGCCACAAATACAGAACGTTTTTGAACCCGCATTTTGTTCATGTCTCACCCCCAGAAAGTAAACCCTTTTACATAGACAGACAGAATCCGTTAAGAGAAGTACATCCAGTTAAGACAGACGGTGGTGAAATGCAACGAGTGTTTGTTTACACCCCGATCACAAAGATGGAACTCTTAGAGATGAAGAAGCTAATTCCCTGTCATGATAAAGATCCAGCAGGGTTCCACCGAGAATTAAAGGACATGCTCCGTATGGGAGAATACACGTATCCAGATATCATTAAAATGTTAAAAGTCTTGTTGCCCGCAGGGGTATATGAGAAACTCAAAGAAAAAGAATGGGAGGTGGGAGAGAAAAAGATCGATTGGGCAGTTCTAGAAGCCGAAGACAAGGCACGAGTACCAGGTACCGGTCTTGGAGATAAATGTAAAGAATTACCAGAACTGTTAATACAAGTTTTACCCAGATTATTGACAACTAGAAAGGAAGACTGGGATGCCATCTCAGCCTGTAAACAGAAACAAGACGAAGATATTAGTGATTATTATTCCAGATTTGAGAAATGTTTTAGCATCAACAGTGGCCTCAAGACAAGTAGTGAGTCATACCCTCATCTTTTTGTTACTAAATTAGTCGAGAATTCAAGTCCACAAATTAAAAATCGAGTTTTGAAAGTCGAAAGTACCTGGCAAGCTAATACCCCGTCCCAGATGTTACAGATGCTCCAATATCACCAGAATAGAATCAGAGAAGAGCAAGAACATGAAAGAAAACGTATGAAAGACACGAAAATGAAAGTGCTAGTTGCACAATCCGTTCCTCAAGACAGTCAGAAAAGGGGTCCAAATCAAGCCAGTCATCCTGCAGCTCCCGTTAAAGGGAACTGCAATTATTGTAAACAGCCAGGTCATTTTATAAACGAGTGTGCAGTTCTGAAACACAACATAGCTACTGGTAAGACTAAAGAAAGACCACGTCCACCTAGACAAGAACAAGTTTCACAGACTCCTCAGCCACGGAATGCACCACAGACAGTTACAGCACCGCAGCCCATCGCTGCAACACAGCACGTTACACAGCAGATGTACCAGTATGCACAGTCTGAGTATCCAGAGTATCAGCCATATTCATGAAACAGCCTAGAGAGGGACGTAGGCTTGCCTCTCATCGAGATACCTGTAGATCAAGAAGGTCCCTATGTCCACAGTCAAGTATTAGGGAAAGACAGAAAGTTTCTGATTGATACAGGGGCAAGTAGGACCACAATTAGTCACGCCGAAGTTCCAGGGGCTCCGCTCTCAAGCTCAAGAAATGTTTCCCTTGGATTTTCAGGAAAGCCTATCGTAAATGAAATATCAAAGCCAGTTACTCTAGAAGTAGGTCCATTGTCCCGTACTACTGATCTGTTACTTACTAAGTCATGTCCAGAAAACCTATTAGGCATTAAAACACTGAAAGAGTTAGGTGCAGTTATATGCTGTTCCCCAGAGGGAATACGTCTGTTCCTACGTGACTTTAAGGGTCACTATGTATTACGAGATTTTGATCCTAGATTGTCTAATGTTCCGCAGCATCTATGGGCGCAAGGTCCAACTGATGTTGGCTTTATGCAAATCACACCCTATCGTGTGACTCTTAAGCCAGGTGTAGTCCTGCCACGAATCAGACAGTACAGATTGCCACCTGAGGCTGTAGCAGCCTTATCCAAAATTATTGACGAGCTCATCGCTCAAGGAGTGGTTGTAGAAACTGACTCCAATGTATGCAATTCTCCGATCATTCCTGTCATGAAACGTACTGATCCAAATGCACCCCCAGTATATCGATTAGTGATTGACCTACGAGAGCTTAATAAATGTATTATTCCTCAGTATCCAGTTGTCCCAGATATCTCTTCCCTATTGACAGCCATTGATTCAGAAGCCACATTTTTCACTGTCATAGATCTCAAGAACGCATTTTTCAGTGTTCCCATTCATCCAGACAGCCAGTTCCTTTTCGGATTCTGTTTAAATGGAAGGAGCTATATGTTCACACGAGCTCCTCAAGGTTTCACAGAAAGTCCTAGCATTTACAGTCAAGCACTTAAGAGACAACTAGACAACATTCACATGCCAACTGACACTGCCCTGCTCCAGTATGTCGATGATCTATTGGTCACAGCCCGTTCTGAACGTGCTTGCGAGCGAGCATCCCTCACAGTTCTGTATTTCCTAGCCGAGATGGGGCACAAGGTGTCCCCTTCTAAGCTTCAATTCTGTGTCCAGCAAGTGATCTACTTAGGACACTTACTGTCCAAGAGGGGTAGGCAGTTGACACCAGACCGTATCCAGTTAATAGCGAGTCTTCCTCAGCCCAAGACCCAGAAGGAGGTACGTGCTTTTATTGGCCTTACTTCTTACTGCAGACAATGGATTCCTCAGTATGCATTTCTAGCCAAGCCACTGATACAGTTAACGACACAGGAGGCAGCCGTATCGACTGTCCTCCCTTGGACATCTGAACATACACTCAGTTTCAATGAGTTAAAGAAAGCTTTATGTCAAGCTCCAGTTCTAGCTACACCAAACTACAGTAAGCCTTTTACACTTTTCGTCACAGAACGCGAAGGTACAGCATTATCTGTCCTCACACAAGATCAAGCAGGACAATACAAGCCCTGTGCTTATTTTTCGAGCACATTAGATCCTGTAGCCCAGGCTCTGCCTGCGTGCCTCAAGTCAGTTGCAGCCACAGCACTAGCTATCAGACAAAGTGATTCCATAGTATTAGGACATTCCTTGACAGTACAGGTTCCACACTCCGTGGAAGTTCTTTTAAACCGAACACAAACTCAGCACTTGACAATTGCACGTTTAACAGGTTATGAATTGACACTGTTCCAGCCACACATAGAAATCAGACGCTGCAACGTTTTAAATCCTGCTACACTGTTACCATCAGTTACTTCGAATTCTGCCACACACGACTGCGTGGAAGTAGTTAACGTTACGACAAAGCCAAGACAAGATCTGACAGATATCCCGTTACCAGATCCCGACCTGACACTTTATGTGGATGGTTCATGTATGAGAACAAGTACAGGAGAACTAGTCGCCGCGTATGCAGTGACTACTGACACTGACGTTATTGAGACACACCGTATTGACACCCTGTCTGCTCAAGCAGCAGAGCTAGTTGCTCTGACACAAGCCTGTATACACGCCAAGAACTTGAAAGTTAATATTTACACCGATTCACGTTACGCATTTGGAGTTGTACACGACTTTGGAGTGCTCTGGCAAGAGAGAGGTTTCATGACTTCTCATGGAACCAAGATTCAGCATGGTCTCCTTATTCAAGCTCTGTTAGATGCAATACATTTACCAACATCCATTGCTATCATGAAATGCAAAGCACACACGAAAGTTACTGACATTATTTCCCAGGGTAACGATCTAGCAGATCGCACAGCCAAGCTTACAGCACAGACTCCAGACATTCCAGTTAACATGACACACACTCCAGATCCGACTACATGTATGACAGTTAAGGACCCTACTCAAGATGTCATAGATATCCAGTTACATGCTACTCCCGATGAAATCAAGAAATGGTCCGAACAAGTAGGGGTCCAGACAGATCAAGGATGGTTGACGAAGGGTAGAGCCACATGGTTTCTCCCCGACTCTATGGTTCAAGTCATTATCAATACCGCACATAGTCCAGCACATTTAGGAGAAAAAGCTATGTTAAACAGTATCCAGAACATTTGGTTCAACAAGCATTTACGAGCTGCAGCCAAGCAGAAAGTCCGTACCTGTATGATATGTTGTCAGTTCAATCCAGGTAAAAGTGTCCCGGTGGAACAAGGTGGATTCCAGCCCCCTGACCACCCTTTTGAAGTCCTCCAGATGGATTACATTCAGATGGAGCGATGTCGAGGTTTCAAGTATGTCCTTGTAGTTGTATGCGCTTTGTCCAGGTGGACGGAGGCATATCCAGTTCCAGATTACACAGCCGCGACCACTGCCAAGCAGTTGGTTCGTGAGTTCTTCCCCCGTTATGGACTCCCTAGGGTCGTATATTCTGATAACGGCCAGCCATTCTCATCAGAGTTAATGAAGCACGTTTCCCTGTTGTTAGGGTACCAGTGGAAGTTTCATTGTGTACGCCATCCTGAAGCAGCAGGTCTCGTAGAGAGACATAACCAGACCCTGAAAATTCGCATCGCCAAAGTATGTAAAGAGAAAGGTGTGGACTGGCTAGTAGCTCTGCCAGTCGCTTTGTTTTACATGCGCATGGTCGCACATTCCAGATCAGGTCTGTCCCCGTATGAGGTCGTTTTCGGCCGCCCCCCAAATATGTGGGGTACACCTAGACCCCGATGTATTACCGATGTTTCAAGTAATATGCTGACAGATTACCTAGCTTCCTTGATGTCTGCCCTCAACTCTTGTCGTTCACAGGTTGCTGCCGCATTTCCAGACAATACCGAGGTGGCACCGCATGAAATCGTTCCAGGATCCATGGTTCTTGTCCGGAATTTCGATCGCTCAAGTCCGCTAGAGCCTCGCTGGAAGGAGCCCCGACAGGTCCTCCTTGCCACCCGTACAGCCGTGAAGTTGGAGGGTCGCAAAGGCTGGGTGCATCTTTCGCATATAAAGAAGTTTTATGGACCGAAACCTGTCTCAAAGAACATTTCCCAGGATTCAAAGGACTGCCAAAGTTCTATTCTCAAGGACTGTCCCGCAAAGAACAATGATACTGAACCCTCCCTGTTAGAGAAAACTCCGCAACAGGAGTATAAGTTGAAACTCCGGTCTAGTAAAATAAGTCAGCCAGTTTGATTGTCTAAGTCCTCCCCTAGGTGAAACGGTTAGACTGTTTCTGACATGTATAAAATAGACCCCCATAGTGAGAGAGTTAGTCAAAACTCAATCCAATGTATCGTTTTTCTATGTTTCATATTATTTCTCAGTATTATGATTTCCTGCACCAGTTATGCATTTTATCTGTATTTTCCAGTTTCTCATGTAAATAAGTCTTCTAATGCTACAGTAGAGCACACGTTTAGTGATCTGCCTCCTCATGAACTCTCTTACCGCCTCGCTATGCGTAATAACTCTTTCATCCGCATGTTACATTATTCACACCAGACCAGCAATGCTACTAATTGTTGGGTGTGTGGTCGACTCCCCCCTTTCCAGACGCCGAAGGGAGTTCTGCCACTCTTCCCTTATCCTTTTTCACATAATGGTTCGTGTGGAGCATGGTCCACGTTAACGTCATCCTCAACAGATATGTCTTTTCTTAACAGTACATGTTTTCCAGACAAGCAAGGTCTCCCCCACAGAACCGGGTTAGATCTAGAAAATGAAGTGTATAATTTAGGTAATTATTCTTCGAATTTCATGGTCCTGAATGTTCAGTCTGATACTACTCCAGACTTACCTGCTATTTCAGTACTACCAGTCAAAGGCGAATTATGTGTCCGAAATAATGGTTCCGTACATGTAGGACATAGCGATTGTACTACTATTATCAAATATAGTGACAGTGGGAAATCTATTTTCAAAGCTTCACGCCATTCTTATTTTATTTGTGGTCAAACTGCATATGTTCGTCTGCCCCTCGATTGGGAGGGAACCTGTTACATTGCCTTCCTACTGCCACCAGTTTTCCTAGCCCCATCTGATTATCACAGAAACACACATCTAGTACACATTAGGCATAGAAGGGAGATCGAGTCCCCGATTGTCGATTATACTGAAACTGCTCTAGAACAGTATACAGATTTCAATAGAGGTTTCTTTTTCTTTATAGGACCTATCCAGAATAGTAAGCTAATCCGTAGGTTAACCAGAACCCTTGAAGCAGTAGTCAATGAGACTGCCTCTGCCCTAGGTAACTTAACCGAAGAGCAATCTGCTATGAGATTTGTCGTTTTACAGAATCGTCTCGTCCTTGACGTCATATTGGCCGATAGGGGCGGGGCCTGTAGAGTCATCGGATCTAGTTGCTGCATTTTCATTCCAAATAACGCGCCGTCTGTTTATTCAGCTATAACCAGACTCCATAAAATTGCCCATCTGTTACACCAAGATCCAGGCACCTGGACGTGGTCCGGTTGGTTCTGGAACATAGTTTCCGCCTGGGGATGGAAAGTAATGTCATTTCTAGGTATTGCAGTAGCGATCATATTCAGCTGCTGCCTCTGTATACAATGTGGCCCTGCGATTTGCGGCATTTGTGCTACCTCTTGTATTCCTAGTCCCAAGCCCCGTTCTAAATCCCGTTCCAGGATAATTCGAGACGAGCAAATGATACTGTATGAAATGATAGATGGTATCATGAATATTGATGTTTCCTGATGGAAACGTAGTGACAAGGAGGGAATGTGGAAAAGTAAATTTTGCCATGTTCTGTGTCCCTACGAGTCCTCCATCATATGTTATCTGGGCATGATTAATATGCCTATGTATTCCCTATGTACCGATTAAAGACGCAATTACAGTTGTGTCCACCTCTAGTATGTCAGTTTCCAGTTCTCGTGAATACTACGAATATCAGGCCTATGTAAAGTTACGTTGCCACGTTTCCCAGTGTGCACGTTATTTCATTGTAAAGTCCCCGTTTCTAGGCCTCAAAAGGGCCCGGACACCAGATTCAGCTCCTGTCTCCTGAGTCTCGTTGAGGAGCGATACAGCCCCCACCTGTATCCTCGACCCTTCACTTACTTCCTGCCTTGCAGTGCCCCGTTCAGCCTGGCTCTGCCTCTGAGTCTGCCAAGAGTATGTTATGATTCCAGTTATCAGTTCAGCCCTCCTTCTCTGCATTCCTAAGCTACTGAACTGCATCAATAGTTTCCGTCATTGTCTAGCCTTTACGTCTCCATGTAAGAGAAATACTGCATTTAATGGTCATTTAATATTCTTCATCACGCACTACATGTAGAATAATGTATGCTCCAGTCTTAGAGTCCGTTAGCCTCTCCCCTCCTGACTCTTAGTTCATATCAACATGTTCTCTAAACATCAGATACTAGATACTGCTTAGGTACATGTCGCCCTGACTCTCCAGACTTCAGTCTCTGCTCCTAGCACAGAGTTCGTAGCCCCCAGCTTCTCCTAGTAACACGTCATTGCCAAGTTTGCGCGCACCATTAGGTCAGAGGCCCCGGCTCCTTAGGTAGCCCCCTCCATGTCTCCGCCCCATTCATGACATATTCTGTTATGTTTGCATCACATGTCTATGTATACGCCTCTGTTACACCCACTTTCACCCTTATCTTTCGCGACTGCTACGCGTCACGCCTTCTGCTCCACCCACTGCTACGCCTATTGCAATGTAATGCTATGTGTTTGCGTTATGTATATATGCTCGTGTACTGTTATTAAAAAGTCATTCCTTTTCCTGCTTTTTGCCCGATCCTGACCCCGGCAGCGCTGTCGGGCCCTGTCATCCTATTCCTGTGCAGGTCGTCCTGTTCCTGTCCTTATGCTGTATTAAACCTGCAAAACTCCTACTACCTCGAATCTTGACTCTTATTTATTGAGCTATCTGTTATTCATTTATTCATTAAAAAATAGGGTATTATTTATTTATTTACCACATAATGGCGCCCGAATAGGGACTTGCCCTTTCCCCACGCGTCGGTGAAGCCACGCCGACCCCCTGACCCTCTGCAGTCGTGACGGAACTCTTCTGCGCACCGGCAGATATTTCTGCTTCAAGTATCCCTCAGGCCCACGGAGGAGACGGAGGAGGCGGTCCAGCATCCAGACGAGACGGTGGAGGAACGCGGCGAGTCCCGACCAGAGCCCAAGCCGAGAGTCCAAGGTCCGAGGTATCCGGAAGCCCACCCGTAACAGAAGTCCGAAGTTCGTCCGTCCGACGTCGAAGCAGTCCAGTCCAGTCCGAGGCCTTCCGTTCTTACTGCCCGGTGAGTACCATTACTGGGGTAGTATCTAGACAGGGTCAATTTAATTGACTCTGGTCCGTGGGTTGGTGGTACACAGACCCACAAACGAAGTGTCCACTTCGGTGGATGCGGGTCCTGACGTGTCTCTGTATGAGACCGGTAAGTTTCGTACTGTTTCAGCAGTGCATCTAGTTTCTGTTCCAGTCAGTTCTGTTCTCAAGAAAATTCATGTATTCTGTGTTCCGTATTCCAGGTAGTATTCTGTTCGAACTGTTATTTTGAATGTTCTTCATGTATTTTAATGTCGTGGTATGAATGGGGAATAAGTATCGTGTTCATTGTGTATTGTATTGTGTCTAGATTACAGTCCAGTTATGCCCTTGTTTTCTAAGTTACGTCAGTTAAAAACTAGAAAGGGTCTGCTGGAAGCAGCAGTTCCTGTTCCGCCTAGGGACAGTCCAGGTCATTTTATGTATCAGAAGCATGGCATAAGCGCCATTTTGTATCTAGATTTATGGGTAGAGTATACCAAACAGTTAGAAGAAAAGTATAGATGGCCCGTATCGGGTACATGGGATGCCGAGTGCATCATGCGAGTAGAAGAAGCATTATGGAAAAAGAAAGCCAGACAGTCACAGAAAGATGCCATCGAGTTATGGCGCAAAGAATCTCATAAAAGAACCGAAAAAGAAATCAGAAAGTCAGAATTAAGTAGAGAATCCTTGGAACGAGCCCAAGAAAGGGAATTAATCGAGACTGGTGAACGAGTTAAAACCGAACAGTCAGACAGACAGAGGCATGCCCTCATCAAGGGTATGTATCCTCTTCTTGCCGAGGGCTTGCCAAAAGCGACCCCGGAGGCATCCAGTAATTTCCCGCCACCATTAGTTCCGACCAAGCTACGTCACAAACCGACCGCAGCTGATATTTTCATTTCGTCCTATTTGGACGACACAGTCCCAGAATATGCAAATCCCGCTCCGCCAGTCCCTGTAAATCAGGCACTTCCCGCTCCTCCAGACACCGGAGTACCTGTTACGGTACCCCCGGTCCAGCCCGCCATACAAGTCCAGCCTGCGTTTCAATTTCCCACTCTGCCAGCACGAAGAGTATCAGTAGACGACTCTAGTTTAGGGGCCGCAGGGGGAGGTCCTCCTCAAACCCCGCCGCCACACAAGCGTTTAACGTTAGCCGAATTACATATGCAAGCGTCACAGCGTACGCCCAGACATCAGTCTGTAGCAGAAATAAGAAAATCCCTTGCCGAATGTGGCTATGATCCAGTCCCAGGCGAGGATAATATGGTTTTATATTCATTCCGCGTAAGAAAGGTGACCGAGTATCTAGTCACCTTACCGAATATGAAAGAAGATCTAGACAGAATATATCGTTTCATCCGTACAGGGGATGATCCAGAAAGCATTGGCGAGGCCATGTCTCAAAGGAAAGCTGAGACCCAGCTCATGATATTAAAGTTTCTGATCAATTGTCTAATAAGAGAACAAGATTACCCGTCTAAAGATCCGGCTGAAATGAAAACCCTGACAAGGTGGAGTGATAATATAGCCGAGGGTAAGCACAAGACCGTCGGTGCTATGGAGAGTATGTACAAGAAAATCCGTAAAGAAATAATAAAGTTACATGATCAACGCAAAGCAGCACAAGTAAGCGAGAAAGAAAACGACTCTCCTACAGAAGAGGTAGAGGACGAGAATCCCGACAGAATAGCGTATGTAGGAAAATCTAGATTTCCAGATCGCCATCTGCGCCTAGAACACAAGTCAATTTTTCACCATCCAGCACCAGAACAAGGTTCTCTAGAACAAGTATTTCAAGCTACCGATCACATTCTGAAATCACGAATCGGTTATAGTGAGTTAAGTACTATGCATGAACAAGAACTAGTCCGATCAGCAGTCCGATGGACTACTGATTCTACCACTTTTCCAGACGAAATAGTGGCACAAATGTTTCTGAAATTGCCCCCAGCCGAGCAACGACTGACGGGTATGTATATGATCCAGCACCTCATTACATTGTATGAGGGTCAACATTCTGATCCAGGTCCGTTACACGATGTCCTGAACGAGTTACTCCAGTATAAATGGAAAGGTTTAGGTACCGATTTGATTAGTGTCATTCTAGAACAGTGCCACAAATACAGAACGTTTTTGAACCCGCATTTTGTTCATGTCTCACCCCCAGAAAGTAAACCCTTTTACATAGACAGACAGAATCCGTTAAGAGAAGTACATCCAGTTAAGACAGACGGTGGTGAAATGCAACGAGTGTTTGTTTACACCCCGATCACAAAGATGGAACTCTTAGAGATGAAGAAGCTAATTCCCTGTCATGATAAAGATCCAGCAGGGTTCCACCGAGAATTAAAGGACATGCTCCGTATGGGAGAATACACGTATCCAGATATCATTAAAATGTTAAAAGTCTTGTTGCCCGCAGGGGTATATGAGAAACTCAAAGAAAAAGAATGGGAGGTGGGAGAGAAAAAGATCGATTGGGCAGTTCTAGAAGCCGAAGACAAGGCACGAGTACCAGGTACCGGTCTTGGAGATAAATGTAAAGAATTACCAGAACTGTTAATACAAGTTTTACCCAGATTATTGACAACTAGAAAGGAAGACTGGGATGCCATCTCAGCCTGTAAACAGAAACAAGACGAAGATATTAGTGATTATTATTCCAGATTTGAGAAATGTTTTAGCATCAACAGTGGCCTCAAGACAAGTAGTGAGTCATACCCTCATCTTTTTGTTACTAAATTAGTCGAGAATTCAAGTCCACAAATTAAAAATCGAGTTTTGAAAGTCGAAAGTACCTGGCAAGCTAATACCCCGTCCCAGATGTTACAGATGCTCCAATATCACCAGAATAGAATCAGAGAAGAGCAAGAACATGAAAGAAAACGTATGAAAGACACGAAAATGAAAGTGCTAGTTGCACAATCCGTTCCTCAAGACAGTCAGAAAAGGGGTCCAAATCAAGCCAGTCATCCTGCAGCTCCCGTTAAAGGGAACTGCAATTATTGTAAACAGCCAGGTCATTTTATAAACGAGTGTGCAGTTCTGAAACACAACATAGCTACTGGTAAGACTAAAGAAAGACCACGTCCACCTAGACAAGAACAAGTTTCACAGACTCCTCAGCCACGGAATGCACCACAGACAGTTACAGCACCGCAGCCCATCGCTGCAACACAGCACGTTACACAGCAGATGTACCAGTATGCACAGTCTGAGTATCCAGAGTATCAGCCATATTCATGAAACAGCCTAGAGAGGGACGTAGGCTTGCCTCTCATCGAGATACCTGTAGATCAAGAAGGTCCCTATGTCCACAGTCAAGTATTAGGGAAAGACAGAAAGTTTCTGATTGATACAGGGGCAAGTAGGACCACAATTAGTCACGCCGAAGTTCCAGGGGCTCCGCTCTCAGGCTCAAGAAATGTTTCCCTTGGATTTTCAGGAAAGCCTATCGTAAATGAAATATCAAAGCCAGTTACTCTAGAAGTAGGTCCATTGTCCCGTACTACTGATCTGTTACTTACTAAGTCATGTCCAGAAAACCTATTAGGCATTAAAACACTGAAAGAGTTAGGTGCAGTTATATGCTGTTCCCCAGAGGGAATACGTCTGTTCCTACGTGACTTTAAGGGTCACTATGTATTACGAGATTTTGATCCTAGATTGTCTAATGTTCCGCAGCATCTATAGGCGCAAGGTCCAACTGATGTTGGCTTTATGCAAATCACACCCTATCGTGTGACTCTTAAGCCAGGTGTAGTCCTGCCACGAATCAGACAGTACAGATTGCCACCTGAGGCTGTAGCAGCCTTATCCAAAATTATTGACGAGCTCATCGCTCAAGGAGTGGTTGTAGAAACTGACTCCAATGTATGCAATTCTCCGATCATTCCTGTCATGAAACGTACTGATCCAAATGCACCCCCAGTATATCGATTAGTGATTGACCTACGAGAGCTTAATAAATGTATTATTCCTCAGTATCCAGTTGTCCCAGATATCTCTTCCCTATTGACAGCCATTGATTCAGAAGCCACATTTTTCACTGTCATAGATCTCAAGAACGCATTTTTCAGTGTTCCCATTCATCCAGACAGCCAGTTCCTTTTCGGATTCTGTTTAAATGGAAGGAGCTATATGTTCACACGAGCTCCTCAAGGTTTCACAGAAAGTCCTAGCATTTACAGTCAAGCACTTAAGAGACAACTAGACAACATTCACATGCCAACTGACACTGCCCTGCTCCAGTATGTCGATGATCTATTGGTCACAGCCCGTTCTGAACGTGCTTGCGAGCGAGCATCCCTCACAGTTCTGTATTTCCTAGCCGAGATGGGGCACAAGGTGTCCCCTTCTAAGCTTCAATTCTGTGTCCAGCAAGTGATCTACTTAGGACACTTACTGTCCAAGAGGGGTAGGCAGTTGACACCAGACCGTATCCAGTTAATAGCGAGTCTTCCTCAGCCCAAGACCCAGAAGGAGGTACGTGCTTTTATTGGCCTTACTTCTTACTGCAGACAATGGATTCCTCAGTATGCATTTCTAGCCAAGCCACTGATACAGTTAACGACACAGGAGGCAGCCGTATCGACTGTCCTCCCTTGGACATCTGAACATACACTCAGTTTCAATGAGTTAAAGAAAGCTTTATGTCAAGCTCCAGTTCTAGCTACACCAAACTACAGTAAGCCTTTTACACTTTTCGTCACAGAACGCGAAGGTACAGCATTATCTGTCCTCACACAAGATCAAGCAGGACAATACAAGCCCTGTGCTTATTTTTCGAGCACATTAGATCCTGTAGCCCAGGCTCTGCCTGCGTGCCTCAAGTCAGTTGCAGCCACAGCACTAGCTATCAGACAAAGTGATTCCATAGTATTAGGACATTCCTTGACAGTACAGGTTCCACACTCCGTGGAAGTTCTTTTAAACCGAACACAAACTCAGCACTTGACAATTGCACGTTTAACAGGTTATGAATTGACACTGTTCCAGCCACACATAGAAATCAGACGCTGCAACGTTTTAAATCCTGCTACACTGTTACCATCAGTTACTTCGAATTCTGCCACACACGACTGCGTGGAAGTAGTTAACGTTACGACAAAGCCAAGACAAGATCTGACAGATATCCCGTTACCAGATCCCGACCTGACACTTTATGTGGATGGTTCATGTATGAGAACAAGTACAGGAGAACTAGTCGCCGCGTATGCAGTGACTACTGACACTGACGTTATTGAGACACACCGTATTGACACCCTGTCTGCTCAAGCAGCAGAGCTAGTTGCTCTGACACAAGCCTGTATACACGCCAAGAACTTGAAAGTTAATATTTACACCGATTCACGTTACGCATTTGGAGTTGTACACGACTTTGGAGTGCTCTGGCAAGAGAGAGGTTTCATGACTTCTCATGGAACCAAGATTCAGCATGGTCTCCTTATTCAAGCTCTGTTAGATGCAATACATTTACCAACATCCATTGCTATCATGAAATGCAAAGCACACACGAAAGTTACTGACATTATTTCCCAGGGTAACGATCTAGCAGATCGCACAGCCAAGCTTACAGCACAGACTCCAGACATTCCAGTTAACATGACACACACTCCAGATCCGACTACATGTATGACAGTTAAGGACCCTACTCAAGATGTCATAGATATCCAGTTACATGCTACTCCCGATGAAATCAAGAAATGGTCCGAACAAGTAGGGGTCCAGACAGATCAAGGATGGTTGACGAAGGGTAGAGCCACATGGTTTCTCCCCGACTCTATGGTTCAAGTCATTATCAATACCGCACATAGTCCAGCACATTTAGGAGAAAAAGCTATGTTAAACAGTATCCAGAACATTTGGTTCAACAAGCATTTACGAGCTGCAGCCAAGCAGAAAGTCCGTACCTGTATGATATGTTGTCAGTTCAATCCAGGTAAAAGTGTCCCGGTGGAACAAGGTGGATTCCAGCCCCCTGACCACCCTTTTGAAGTCCTCCAGATGGATTACATTCAGATGGAGCGATGTCGAGGTTTCAAGTATGTCCTTGTAGTTGTATGCGCTTTGTCCAGGTGGACGGAGGCATATCCAGTTCCAGATTACACAGCCGCGACCACTGCCAAGCAGTTGGTTCGTGAGTTCTTCCCCCGTTATGGACTCCCTAGGGTCGTATATTCTGATAACGGCCAGCCATTCTCATCAGAGTTAATGAAGCACGTTTCCCTGTTGTTAGGGTACCAGTGGAAGTTTCATTGTGTACGCCATCCTGAAGCAGCAGGTCTCGTAGAGAGACATAACCAGACCCTGAAAATTCGCATCGCCAAAGTATGTAAAGAGAAAGGTGTGGACTGGCTAGTAGCTCTGCCAGTCGCTTTGTTTTACATGCGCATGGTCGCACATTCCAGATCAGGTCTGTCCCCGTATGAGGTCGTTTTCGGCCGCCCCCCAAATATGTGGGGTACACCTAGACCCCGATGTATTACCGATGTTTCAAGTAATATGCTGACAGATTACCTAGCTTCCTTGATGTCTGCCCTCAACTCTTGTCGTTCACAGGTTGCTGCCGCATTTCCAGACAATACCGAGGTGGCACCGCATGAAATCGTTCCAGGATCCATGGTTCTTGTCCGGAATTTCGATCGCTCAAGTCCGCTAGAGCCTCGCTGGAAGGAGCCCCGACAGGTCCTCCTTGCCACCCGTACAGCCGTGAAGTTGGAGGGTCGCAAAGGCTGGGTGCATCTTTCGCATATAAAGAAGTTTTATGGACCGAAACCTGTCTCAAAGAACATTTCCCAGGATTCAAAGGACTGCCAAAGTTCTATTCTCAAGGACTGTCCCGCAAAGAACAATGATACTGAACCCTCCCTGTTAGAGAAAACTCCGCAACAGGAGTATAAGTTGAAACTCCGGTCTAGTAAAATAAGTCAGCCAGTTTGATTGTCTAAGTCCTCCCCTAGGTGAAACGGTTAGACTGTTTCTGACATGTATAAAATAGACCCCCATAGTGAGAGAGTTAGTCAAAACTCAATCCAATGTATCGTTTTTCTATGTTTCATATTATTTCTCAGTATTATGATTTCCTGCACCAGTTATGCATTTTATCTGTATTTTCCAGTTTCTCATGTAAATAAGTCTTCTAATGCTACAGTAGAGCACACGTTTAGTGATCTGCCTCCTCATGAACTCTCTTACCGCCTCGCTATGCGTAATAACTCTTTCATCCGCATGTTACATTATTCACACCAGACCAGCAATGCTACTAATTGTTGGGTGTGTGGTCGACTCCCCCCTTTCCAGACGCCGAAGGGAGTTCTGCCACTCTTCCCTTATCCTTTTTCACATAATGGTTCGTGTGGAGCATGGTCCACGTTAACGTCATCCTCAACAGATATGTCTTTTCTTAACAGTACATGTTTTCCAGACAAGCAAGGTCTCCCCCACAGAACCGGGTTAGATCTAGAAAATGAAGTGTATAATTTAGGTAATTATTCTTCGAATTTCATGGTCCTGAATGTTCAGTCTGATACTACTCCAGACTTACCTGCTATTTCAGTTCTACCAGTCAAAGGCGAATTATGTGTCCGAAATAATGGTTCCGTACATGTAGGACATAGCGATTGTACTACTATTATCAAATATAGTGACAGTGGGAAATCTATTTTCAAAGCTTCACGCCATTCTTATTTTATTTGTGGTCAAACTGCATATGTTCGTCTGCCCCTCGATTGGGAGGGAACCTGTTACATTGCCTTCCTACTGCCACCAGTTTTCCTAGCCCCATCTGATTATCACAGAAACACACATCTAGTACACATTAGGCATAGAAGGGAGATCGAGTCCCCGATTGTCGATTATACTGAAACTGCTCTAGAACAGTATACAGATTTCAATAGAGGTTTCTTTTTCTTTATAGGACCTATCCAGAATAGTAAGCTAATCCGTAGGTTAACCAGAACCCTTGAAGCAGTAGTCAATGAGACTGCCTCTGCCCTAGGTAACTTAACCGAAGAGCAATCTGCTATGAGATTTGTCGTTTTACAGAATCGTCTCGTCCTTGACGTCATATTGGCCGATAGGGGCGGGGCCTGTAGAGTCATCGGATCTAGTTGCTGCATTTTCATTCCAAATAACGCGCCGTCTGTTTATTCAGCTATAACCAGACTCCATAAAATTGCCCATCTGTTACACCAAGATCCAGGCACCTGGACGTGGTCCGGTTGGTTCTGGAACATAGTTTCCGCCTGGGGATGGAAAGTAATGTCATTTCTAGGTATTGCAGTAGCGATCATATTCAGCTGCTGCCTCTGTATACAATGTGGCCCTGCGATTTGCGGCATTTGTGCTACCTCTTGTATTCCTAGTCCCAAGCCCCGTTCTAAATCCCGTTCCAGGATAATTCGAGACGAGCAAATGATACTGTATGAAATGATAGATGGTATCATGAATATTGATGTTTCCTGATGGAAACGTAGTGACAAGGAGGGAATGTGGAAAAGTAAATTTTGCCATGTTCTGTGTCCCTACGAGTCCTCCATCATATGTTATCTGGGCATGATTAATATGCCTATGTATTCCCTATGTACCGATTAAAGACGCAATTACAGTTGTGTCCACCTCTAGTATGTCAGTTTCCAGTTCTCGTGAATACTACGAATATCAGGCCTATGTAAAGTTACGTTGCCACGTTTCCCAGTGTGCACGTTATTTCATTGTAAAGTCCCCGTTTCTAGGCCTCAAAAGGGCCCGGACACCAGATTCAGCTCCTGTCTCCTGAGTCTCGTTGAGGAGCGATACAGCCCCCACCTGTATCCTCGACCCTTCACTTACTTCCTGCCTTGCAGTGCCCGGTTCAGCCTGGCTCTGCCTCTGAGTCTGCCAAGAGTATGTTATGATTCCAGTTATCAGTTCAGCCCTCCTTCTCTGCATTCCTAAGCTACTGAACTGCATCAATAGTTTCCGTCATTGTCTAGCCTTTACGTCTCCATGTAAGAGAAATACTGCATTTAATGGTCATTTAATATTCTTCATCACGCACTACATGTAGAATAATGTATGCTCCAGTCTTAGAGTCCGTTAGCCTCTCCCCTCCTGACTCTTAGTTCATATCAACATGTTCTCTAAACATCAGATACTAGATACTGCTTAGGTACATGTCGCCCTGACTCTCCAGACTTCAGTCTCTGCTCCTAGCACAGAGTTCGTAGCCCCCAGCTTCTCCTAGTAACACGTCATTGCCAAGTTTGCGCGCACCATTAGGTCAGAGGCCCCGGCTCCTTAGGTAGCCCCCTCCATGTCTCCGCCCCATTCATGACATATTCTGTTACGTTTGCATCACATGTCTATGTATACGCCTCTGTTACACCCACTTTCACCCATATCTTTCGCGACTGCTACGCGTCACGCCTTCTGCTCCACCCACTGCTACGCCTATTGCAATGTAATGCTATGTGTTTGCGTTATGTATATATGCTCGTGTACTGTTATTAAAAAGTCATTCCTTTTCCTGCTTTTTGCCCGATCCTGACCCCGGCAGCGCTGTCGGGCCCTGTCATCCTATTCCTGTGCAGGTCGTCCTGTTCCTGTCCTTATGCTGTATTAAACCTGCAAAACTCCTACTACCTCGAATCTTGACTCTTATTTATTGAGCTATCTGTTATTCATTTATTCATTCAAAAATAGGGTATTATTTATTTATTTACCACAATATCCTGATGATGACACGAAACTTCAGACTGGGTTGAAACACTTCAATGACAAAGATGATTAAGACAACGATAATATTGCCTTTTGCTATGCAAATTCTATATTTCATTTATTTGTAATTATATCGACTATGTGATCACCTTATGCACTCAACAGTACTTACCTTACATATATGATTTAAGTTTATTGGATTTATAGTAGAACCAATATTATGGTGATCCTTCTGGTATTTGGGCGATTTACTTTGCATTAAGTTTTTTCGAATTGATTGTGTGTGTTTTATGCTTTGCATTATCCTATATGATATTTGTACTCAGCAAAATATTCTTATGGTTTGGTATACAATGGTGCAGAGAATCAGGATCATTGCTCGCAAGGTTAAGTAACAGGTAGCAAAGGAGAATCGAGTAGCATATGAAAAAAAATAACTAGGGGGCATATTATCAAGGGGGTTTATCTCCGCTTTTTTGGCTTTAAAAGCCAAGAAAGCGGAGATAAAATTATCTCCCTATTACCAAGCTGTCGCTAACACCAGTTAGTGACAGCTAATAGGAGATAGCGACCATCTTGGGCCCCGCTTTGCATGTCAGTGATATTTATCACTAATGACATGCAAAGTGGGCGTGCCAAGATGTTAGCGACTGGAAACAGTCGCTAACATCGCTATCTCCTATTACCAACTTTTGGAGATATTCGCGCTAAGCGCGAATATCTCCAAAAGCTAACACCTGCCCATAGCAGTTCTTCACCATGTTATCCAATGGGAGGTGGATAACATGGCTAAGAGCATTTGCTCGATAATGCATGAATATCGCTGACTTTTCAGCGATATTCATGCATTGTGGCCGTTTTTTATCGCATTTGCGATAAACCTTGCTAATAGCAAGGTTTATCTGCGATAAAAATCGCCGATGTGCGGCGATAAATTTTGTCTCTAAACAAGTTAGAGACAAAAATTATCGCTAGTTGTTGGTAATATGCCCCTAGATCTTTGCATTTTCAGCTGATGAAGATTTGCTTTGCAGACATTATTCCTGGTGTTAAAGATGTGGAACAGCAGCTGTGATCGAACTACGGGGCATATTATCAAGGGGGTTTACCTCCGCTTTTTTTGCTTTAAAAGCCAAGAACGCGAAGATAAAATTATCTCCCTATTACCTAGCTGTCGCTAACACCAGTTAGCGACAGCTAGTAGGAGATAGCGACCATCTTGGGCCCCACTTTGCATGTCAGTGATATTTATCACTAATGACATGCAAAGTGGGCGTGCCAAGATGTTAGCGACTGGAAACAGTCGCTAACATCGCTATCTCCTATTACCAACTTTTGGAGATATTCGCGCTAAGCGCGAATATCTCCAAAAGCTAACACCTGCCCTGAGCAGTTCTTAGCCATGTTATCCAATGGGAGGTGGATAACATGGCTAAGAGCATTAGCTCGGTAATGCATGAATATCGCTGACTTTTCAGCGATATTCATGCATTGCGGCCGTTTTTTATCGCATTTGCGATAAACCTTGGTAATACCAAGGTTTATCTGCGGTAAAATTCGCCGCAGCTCAGCGGTAAAATTTTGTCTCTAACCAAGCAATAGCGATAATTATCGCTATTGCTTGGTAATATGCCCCTACATTCTTTGAGGGGAGACCAACATGATTCTCATGCGGTGAATCCTCTCTCAACCACAAAACAAAACTTTGGATATAGCTCAGAGTATGTTCCCTGAACAGTCCAAACGTTGATATCCAGTTGTAGACTAAGATGTTAAGAAGAAACTAGAGGTATCTAAAATAATGGATTTATCTGGGGCTTTATAGCAAGTGGACTCAACCTCAAAGGGTGGAAGAACGCTGTACATAAGAACAATGGAGTGTGCTTTAGAAAGGTTTTGAATAGTAATATTGTTTTGTTTAATTTCAGCATAAATACAGGTTACTGTCCTTGTTAACTTAATTGTTGTAAAGTAGTGCATTGCTATGGTATGTGAATATTCTCCATATAGTCAGTGACTTATATCTGTATTAGGGGTATCACACCTAGTAGCAAAGCTGCATACATCTCGTGGCATTTTGACCTACACCACCGCAGCAGATTAGTAGTGTCCTTCATGGACTTACGCTTCCAGGTCGGATGACAATAAAGGATGGTCACAGTACGTGCAGGGGATCAGCATGATTTATGGCTTGCTAACCTATTGTACACATGCTCAAATTAGTGTATGTTCTTCTCCTGCACGTGAGATTAGGGATTTGTCAGAAAGTCTCAGGAGGTTAGGACTCCAAGATGTATTTTCTGCTCCTCTGCTAAGCTGGTGTGTCTATGAGTAGATGCTTATGCCTAGGTCACCCAGCTCACGAATAAAACATGACGCTAAACATGAGATGGTGGTATGGTGAAGTTGCATACTCCATCTTCTGGTAAATTATGCTTGTTGGTAGTAGCAGGTCACTTGAAGGGAAATCAAAGAATGCAGGAGAACAGTGTGTCACACCAGACTCCAGTGACAGTCTTCCTCTTCGGTTAAACTAGCAGAAGAATCCTCTGTAGGCCAGATAGGAGGTGTGCCTCTATTCTCCTCAGTAGGTATACTTTAGCTGTACATTTGGTAAACGATACGTGGTCTTGTTTATTTTTCAGTTTTGACAGCTTTTCCATGCATACCTATGACTTATGGAAACTAGGCTCTTTGTTGCTTCATTTCTGTATAGCGGCCGCCTGTTCAGTAATTAACTTGTTTTTGCTGGGAATGGTGAACTTCTTCAATGCCTCACCTCTAAGTGATCACCCAGAATCTGCCTGCTCAAAATATGGGACTACCTGACCTCCAAATGGCAGCCTGTTGTGTGCTCATATTGCTTCTCTCAGTACCACCACACGGTCTTTTTTTACTACCATTACACTTTGTCTTTTTGCCAGAATCTAGGGATCCCTCACAGCCACTGTACTCTGCTATCTTCTGTATATAAACAGGATGTTGCTCCTTGTGTTGAAAGTTTCATTGTTGAACTAAAAGGCAGGCACCCATCTAGGGTTATATGTTTGCCTGGCCAGTAAAGGAGTGGGCTAAAAACATTGAACTGAAAGTCTTCTTTAAGAGTTGGGTCAAGCTACAAGGGGCAGCAAAATTGGAACAAATCAACCCTATTCTGAAAGAGTCAAACAATACCCCTAATGTGCTAATTTCGGACCAGTCTCTTCATCTTGCCATGGCTAGGAAGTGCCACTGAATGTGGAGCTTTCAACAACTATTCAAATCGACCCACGTTTACCACCTGATCGCTGACTGCCAATATGGCTTTAGCACAAAGACAGCCACTTAGGGTTTTCATTGACCCTAATTGCAAATTAGGTGACTTTGACCTTTGTCCAATCATATTCCTTGACCTATCTGCAGCACCTGACACTGAATTGATATTTGTATTGGGTAAACCTGACTAGGAAGCAACAATGTATTATACATAACATGAGGGGGGCGATTTGATAGTGGACATTAAGTGGGAATTACACATATACACTTGACACTTTTCAAGCACAGGGAGATTAAGTGATTTGCCAAACACCACACAAAATTGAGCCAAGCACCGAAGCCATTTTTCAAACCAAGCTCCAAAGTCAGCACCTCTAACCACTAACCCACATCCATTCTAATATTCAGCCATCACAGGCAGCTAAACAGGCTGGACTGCATAGCTGGTTTGAATTTTATCTAGCTCAGCTATAGAAAATCAGTAAAGATTGTCAATCACTTGGTCAGTTCTGCAAGAAGCCATTTAATTCTGATTGTGGAACCTTTCACCACAGAGTGGACTTCTGAATCAACATACATTAGTGTTCGGAGGATGTACGTTGTTACAACGCATGCTTTTACCACGCATGCCGTTACAACACAAGTTTTACAACGCAAGCCATTACAACGCATTGCTTTGGGGGGTGCTGGATAGTGAATAGTTTATTTTACTATTCCAACCCCAGTCCCCGTGGATAGTAGGGAAGGTGTTGGATAGTAAATTAAACTATTACTTATCCTAGAGCGTCCCCCAGTGCAATGCGTTGTAATGGTTTTCGTTGTAAAACCTGCGTTGTAAAAGCACTGCGTGGTAAAAGTTGCATGGTAAAGGATGTTTCCCCTGTTCGGATGACTCTCAATTCTCCATAAAACCGTCTTTTAATCCTCATTTCCAGTTTGTTGAACATCCAACAACATTCTCATGTTAAATATCCCAAAAAGTGGATCGTTTCCACTCTAAACAACATTTTTTTTACCAATGATATCACCCCCTCACGGTGACAGGTGCTCACTGAAGACAATCAGGACCCTATGACCCACCATATCAACTGAAAAGTTCTGACTTATAATAATCACATTATATCACAAATAGACTTGGCAAAGGCCATTTTGTTGTAAGTTCTCTCTTGACCCAGTTAAGGCTGATTCCTCAAGGCAAGATTGATAATGTCACCACCAAAAGAAAATTTGACAACATCGCCTGGTCCTAAGTGACCAGCTGTAGCTTCAAAACATACCTGAAAGCCTGGGCTATCAACTGTCTCCTGTGGACAGCGGGTCGCAGGGGCAAAAATATTCAGCAGTTGAAAACTCCAAAATTAATACCCTTCCTAATATTGAAAGCTGCAACAAACGTCTTGCACTTCCTTCCTGTTCTCCCAAAGTCAACATGCAAACCCAGGGGCATATTTACGAGGAAGTGGCATAGCGCGGTGTTCGACTCCTTGGCTTAACGCTGCACTCCACCACTAATGAAATGTAGAGCAGCACCGTATTTGCTAGAATACGGTGCAGCTCTGCATGTCCCCCTGTGCCTGAGCTAATTTAGCCTTCTAGCACCAACGCAGCCACCCATGCACCATAGTGCAAGTGTGCCTGCGTTGCAGGGGAATATTGTTTATGTGCTGGGAGGTGTCCCTTCCTGCACATAAACAACCGATGGCCTTTTGCTGTATCTATGTGTGCTTCACCATGCAACACACATGAAAACAGCAAAAACAAGGAGAAATAAAAATTTCTTCTCGTTTCAACAGGGTAAGACTAGGTTTTCCCAGGTCTTAATTTTGGTTGTGGCCCATATTTACCCCACCCTTGTAAATATAGGGCAGTGTCAAAATCAATGGGTGTTGTGGTGGAATGCCCACCACAGCACCCATTGCCCACCCTTTTCACGTTAAGTATAGGGTGAAATAGTACCTTATTTACAAGGCAGAGTTAAGCCACGTTAAGTGGCCTAATGCTGCCTTGAAAATCAGGCAAAGCCCCTATTGCCACCACAATGTCAGAAAAAGTGATGCCGTGGTGGTGATAGGGGCTTGTAAACATGTCCCCCAGTTTTCTGTCCAGAAAAAACTGCCCAACATCAGCTCAGATCTCTGAATACCTTTAAGCCCTTTATTCCTAAAGGGGACCTTATTTTATTAGTACTCCCAACTATGAAAGCTCCATCTTAACTGGCATGCCAGACACACGGGCTTCACTGAAAGCAGCCATCCACTCTCCACCCTAACTAGACTCAGAAATTAAATGACCTGACCAAGTCATCCCACTGAGTGTCACCCTGCAGTGGCTACACATTGAAAAAAAGAAGCTTCAGGCTATGTTGTATTGTACACAAAGTTCTCCACACAGAGACACCCGAGTACCAATGAAGAAAAATCTAACCTATTGAACTTGCCAAAACCTCTTAAGTATGGGCTCCCTTATCTGGGAAATACTCTTCTTCAGGGAACAACAAACACTCTCTCAATTCCTCACAGGGAGTGCTCAGAAGATCTGGAACACAATCCCAACAGACATCCAGATAAACCCAGAGCCCAATTTGTAAGGAAAAGAAAATGTGTGCCAGGGCCTTTGCCTGGGATCGACTGCAGCTTGTACTTCCCCTGCCAGTGACAGTACCAACAGAACTACTAACCACCATACTCCAACAAGTGTGACAGCTCAGATTGTTCTAGGTCCTCAAAGCTATAATATTTTCTTGGGTGGGAGGCATTAGTCATTAGTCATTTTACTGTAGATTGAATTAATAAACAGCTGCTCAATTTTAAATTAGGAAAACAGCACTACTGACAGACTGTCATAAGTGCTGGTGTTGACAATTAAATGCTGGTGCTGAGCATCAGAAGCCACCTGCTCAAATTAAACCCATTTAACAGCTGCCCTCTGTGAAAAAAATAACTTCTTTACTTATGGTCAGCAAAGCAAATTAGAATGGAACAGAATCCTGGGACTCATTTTCCACCAACTTTTAGGAACATCTCGACAATTGACTACATTTTCCTTTCACCGTTACTGGGAAATAAACTAACCAGGATGGAAATTCCTCCACGTCATGAGAGGGACCGTAACCCCTTAACAGTAACAATGCAACTGCTAGCGCCAGCCGCCGCCGAAATAACAGTGGTGGGGCACTCAACGCTGGCTGAACTCCACACAGCAGTCAGAAGAATCAAATGGGATACATCGGGTTCTGCCAAAGTGGGCGCTTGGCTTACAGGAGAAACTCCTAATTTCAGGCACAACTCTATCACTGACCTACATCATCGGTGGGATGACGCCATTATTAAATTGCAAGATCTCTTATTAGGTCCCAAGCCTCAACATAAATTCCATGGGCTACGCCCGAACCGGACCTATGACCCAGAGCTAGCCACCAAAAGGAATGCCCTAAGGAGGGCCGAGCGCCTGCACAAATTGAACGGCACAGAGCACTCTGCCAATAACATGGCTCTGCTGCGCAAGGCCTTCAGAAAATCAGCATGGACTGCCAAGGGATTAAAAGAACAGAACGAGTGGCGAAAAATATTCGCCCTGCTAAGGGGCAAAAACGTGTCCCAGTTCTGGAACTACATGAACAAGCTCTGCTCGTCGAATATCAATAGAGGGAACACAGTCCGCGAAGAAGACTGGGCCCAGCATGTAACCCAATTATACTGCTGTGACACGGCGGATCCCGTGGTGATCGAACTAAGAGACCGCGTCGATCACACCCGGACAGAAATCCATGAGCTGACCTCTGCAGCTGAAGTCCCCAAATTTCTGAAGGCCATGAAAAACGATGGGGCACCCGGGCCCAACGGTCTTCCTGCAGGGGTATTCAAATGTGCTCTGGAGGAGTGGGCCACACTTCTTGCCTCACTTTATAACAATGTGTATACGACCTGTCAGCTACCAGACTCATGGCTAGGTTCGATCTCATGCCCCATATTTAAGAAAGGAGACCCCACGCTCCCAGCCAACTATCGACTTATTGCTCTATTAGATCTTGAGGCGAAGGCATATGCCCGGTGTCTTCTTAAGCTCTTAGAAGATTGGGTAGCAGAAAATAACATCCTACCCTACTTCCAAACAGGGTTTCGCACCTCGGCTTCCACCGTAGATAACATCACAACCTTGGCCTTTCTGAGTCAACAGGCAGCACAAAAAAACCATCTCCCACTATACTGCTGCTTCATAGACTACAGCGCAGCCTTTGACAAAGTGTCTCGCGAGATTCTATGGAGGAAACTGGCCAAATGGGGGATTCCACAGAGCCTGCTAGGAGCACTTATCTACTTGCATAAGAACACTTGGGTGCGAATTAAAACTGGCCCAAAGACAGTCTCCAGAAAAATTGCTATCGGAGACGGCTTGAAGCAAGGCTGTGTTCTCGCCCCTCTTATGTTTAATCTTTACACTGCTGACCTGGGAACATATCTGGAGAAGAGCAACCTCCTACCACCAAAGCTGGGCATTGCAAAAAGGAATCTGCACATTTTACAATACGCCGATGATATTGTCATAATGGATCAGACAAAATCGGGGCTCCAACGAGCGCTAAGTAAGCTCCATACATACAATACCGCCAATGCACTAAAAATTAATAAAAAAAAGACCAAGGTCATGATATTCGGAAGCTGCAAGAACAAGAGAAGTCTAAGGTGGCAAATTGGGCCCGCAAAGAGCAACCTAACACCAAAACACAATTACTTGGGAGTATGGTTCTGCGAGACTTCTAGACCAACAGCTCACTTAGCTGCCTTGAAAAAAAGAGCAGGTGCAATAACATACTCCCTGACTCGACTGAATCAGTCTCTGAGCAGCCCTTCCGCAGAACCCATTTTGAAGGTTATTAAAGCTACACTACTCCCTGCCTTAAACCATGGGCATCAGGCCTTTCCTGGTGCTTGCTCTGCTATTCTTGACCACGCCCAAGTTTCCATCTATGAAAAAATCTTTCACCTTCCGAAATTTATTCAGAGGGCAAGACTACGTCTAGAGCTGGGCCTACAAAAACAGTCCATCTACTGTGAGGCAGACACTTTGAAATATTTCATAAGGTCACTAAAAGCTGCAGACACCACCCTAAAATTCCGCTTAAAAGAGATCTTCACCAGCCCTGGAAATCCATGGAACCGTCAGATTACAAAGGCCATTAAATCGCTAGAGATTGACAACTCACTGCTGACTTCAGACACTATTCCATACTCAGTCTGGAAAAAATTCATCAATAAGCAGGTGAAACTAATCTCCTATCGGATGGACTTCCAGGCCTTAAATACACCTACTGCTCTGCTATCCCTGAATTCCTCATACCAGCCTGGGGTACCGCAATTCTATCTGCTGGAAAACCTGAACGCAGTGGCACGAAAGAACATAATGTTTGTGCGCCTCCTAGGCCTGTGTTCTACGGCCACTTACAGATGGGCACCCTCAAAGGAGGGGGGGCGTGCAGACTGTGCACATACCACACAGAATCATGGCCGCATCTTTTGTGCTGTTGCCCAGCTATGGATGCCCCCAGAAGATCACTTTTAAAACCCATATTTTTAAAATGGGGCATTAGGTCATGCTGGGAGGCGACGGCCCTGTGCTTTACCTCCACAGACATTCAAGCGCTCGCTAGGATTGGAAAGTTTGTGAGACTCCTGGTTAATCTCTTTTCACCCTCCCCGGCCCCAGCGCTGCCTGTCCCTCCATCTCAAAAACTTATTACAGACTTTTTTGGCCCCCTGGTTTAGCACCTCCTGTCTTAATCCTTTTATTTCTGGGCTAAAGCAATAATGTAATAACACTGGTAACTATAAGATTGTTTTTATACGTATAGACTTTTTAAAACTGACAGTGTATCCCGCCAGTTTCGTTCCTTAATGTGATAACTGTGCCCAATGTCGATATTTTATAGCAATGGTTTTAATTAAGTGCGCTAACCAAATAAACTTGAAACTTGAAACTACTTAGACTATTAAACTCTCAGATGCCATTTGTAAATCTGCAATCGTAAAAATGCCTGATTGCCCTTCTGGTTTTACCATGTTTCTTTTTTTAGGTCGAGCCTGGCAGTGCGCTTGCACTGTTTACCAGACATGCTGTAGTCATTAAAAGGACTTTGATCCCACCTGCTTCTTACCATAGGGTAACTCCAGCATTGATCTTCTTTACTGTCTCCTAATTGGCTCTCACACCAATACATCACTTCTGCTCAACTACAGATGAATTCCCTTTGATTAGTGGCCGTACGCTTTGATGCAGGTACTACTTCTTCGATCCCCTCCTATTTGCTGTTCTAGGCCCCTCTCAACCCCTGCAGCCTCCGGCTCCCCATCACTCATGTGCAGCAAGCTACTGGGTGACAGCCAGCCAGGGCAAGTGCTCAGCTCACTGTGCAATACTTTCCTTTCAGTACAGAGGAGGCAGTGTAGCCCCGCCCACTCCCTGCTCTTTGAGGCTTGCCTTTCACAAAGATTTCATTTCGGTGCTCTGAATGGATTTTCTTTTTCATTTTTGAAGGAGGAGGGAAGGACTTTAGGAAGTGGGAGGTAAGTTTAGAGCAAAGTGCACACTCTTACTCTTCGGGATTAACTTTATTGTGCCCTGCCTATTTTAAACGGAAAGTAAGTTGCCAGCTGGTAGCTTAATGAAAAACAACATTTAGCAAGCAGGGGGTCGTCTCCCGGCAAACGATGCGTTTTAGAAAAAGGAGACGGGTGCCTGTTTTGCTGTTGCCTTTTTTCATTCTCTCCTATTTGGCTCTTAACTTCCCCCCACCTTCTCCTTTAGCTCTGGGTGCCCCTCTCTCCTGCTTGCCCTGTGCACAGAAACTGCCACAGTCAGTCATGGCAAAGCTGGAAACAGGCAACTAGAATCAAAAATACTTTAGAAAGGCTAGATTTTAGTTGGGGGCATGCAAGTTAGAACCTGACCAGAGAACTGATAGTCCTCGCCAGACACACAGCGAGCTGTATAATGGGACATGATCACGTGTCAGAAGTGTATGTTGTTTGTTCATTTCTTAACTAAGCAAGTCTTGTCGGCTATCTAGCCAGCGCTGATAGCTGTGTATTATACAAAGAGAGTGGCATAAAAACATATCAAAGTCCTAATACTAATGTGTGTCTACAACCATCTATCACAGCTAGGCTTGAGATAAAAGGTGCATTATCGGATCCTGTCAATTTCATGTTTCTTGATTTAGCAAAGAAATCTCCTTCACTGCACACCCTCCCACCCCACTCCACAAAGTGACGCATCCAGGTAGATGGGTCACTTTGTTAACCTCTGCGCCACATTAAACCTGCGCCAGGTAAAATGTATTACTGGGGGCGATCCGACGCAAGAAAGGGTGGTAGAAGTGACGCAGTGAAATCTATAAGATTTCACTGCGCCACTTCTAGGACGCAAATGCGTCAATATCTTACAGGCGTAAGACTGACGCAGGCACATTTCACGTGGGACTTGCCCATGTTGAATGACCCATTGCTGGAGTTGCGTCACTTTTGTGACACACTCCAGCAATGCGTCATTTTTGCACCTACAGATACGTCAGAAATACTGACGTATCTGTAACTCCTTGTGACATGATGTGTCATACTGTAAATATGACGCATCATTGGTGTCGCAAGGAGGGCGCAATGAAAAGTGACGTGTCGCTGTTTTCTCGCAGCGATGCGTCACTTTTCATAAATGAGGCCCCTTGTGTTTTTTTGTGCACACGTAATTTGACAGCAAACCACATAATTGTACTAAACAACACAATTACATAACACACTACATGCATTCTACACACACCACATAATTTAACATCACACCACGAAATTCAACAGCACACCACATAATTAAAATCCACTACGTGACACTCCAAAACACAATTCCACATATTTATACTCCATGACACACAACCCCACTCCAAATAATTGCAATACACTCAATACCACATAAGTCCACAGCTCACCATACCACAGAATTCCACTACACAAATCCACTCCAATCCACAAAAAGCCACACCACACAATGCCACAACTAACAATTCGAAACAAACACACATAATTACACTATACCCCATAGACATCAACTCCACTCCAAAACATACATGTAAACACATTTGCAATACCAATAGCTCTAAATCGTGTTCTATTTTATTTTGTAAAGCACATGCTTTTGCCTTAGGGCGTCTGTATCAATTACAACTCATGCCCATGTGTTTTTTCTAAACGTAATATATTTTGTTATTTGGAAACATATTAAAAGGTTTAAATAAACATAGCACACAAAGACGACATTTAAATATTTGTTGCTAATATTGGTGTGTGGGAGGGGGGTTAGTGCATTAAAACTTAACAGACATTATCTATTTTTACACACAATTGCTCAGTTCCACATCACACAAATCACCTCCAAACATTTATATTACACATCACATAATTCAACAAGAAACCATATTACACTAATACACAACACAATTACATAACATGCCACAGGCATAAATTGTACCCCACATATTTCAACATCACACCACAAAATTAAACAGCACACTTCATAATAAAGCTCCACAACAGAACACTCCTCAATGCAAAATGCCATACCACAGATTTACTTTCCATAACACACAATCCCACTCAAAAAAGTTCCTCTGCACTAAATGCCAGAACGTTTCTATCCACATAATTCAACTGCATAACATACTACATAATTCCACTGCACACCACATACATCCACTCCACTACAAAACAAATAAGGAAAAAACACATTTACAACGCTAATAGCTCAAACTCACTCAAATGTGAAACCTATTGCATTGCAAATACTTGTTTATGATAGCCTACCCTTTTATCTCTGACTGCTGACTCAAATTTCTGCTGTATGCCTGTTATTATGCAGCTGAAACTTATTTAACTCTGTAAAGCTCCCTTATATCTTAGGGATACAGTGCATATGATGTAAAATCGCTAAAATAAGTAAAGAAAAAAAAGTTATCCAGCCCTGAGAGGCTGTTATAGTAAAACCTGGAATCTTATGTAGTTCTCTTTCACATGTACCCTCAATACACAGATTTTACAAACCACAAAGCCACATTTTTTGTCCAGGAACAGGTAAAAAAAACTAAGTGGGTTTGATTGTTGCACAAATGGTTTCTGCAAGGCCATGGCAGTGGAAGCAGTATTAGCCTCCTGAGCTGTCTCATTGTTACAAGACCAAAAATGTCATTCCTTTTGGAGAACTTACCTAATGCAAAAAGCATGGGTGCAGCCAGAAGAGTACCACAGAGCACCTTCATCTCCTTAATATGATGAGGTTGCTCAGATAGAAGCCAGTCTTTGAGTGATGCCTTTATATAGTATGACAGTTTGCTGACATACCAACTGGTGAAGATACCTGGGAGAGACAATTTCACTGGCTCTTAGATTGTCTTTCAGAGAATAATGTTGTGTGTCTTCCAGGAGGCAGGTAGAGGTTCTAAAATATGTCAGGCAGTGATAAATGTCCTTTATTGATAGGTGTGGTGAAAGGTAGACGCTCTATTTACACTGGGAGAATAATTAATTGCAAGAATAAATATAAATCCGCTAAAAGGTTTAATACTTCTGGCTTTATTTCAACTTAATTTGCACAGTCTTTTTAGAAGCATACAGGATATTTGTTTGTGTTTAAAAGTTCTGTCATTGCCTGTAGTGGGCATTGGAATCATATTTTTATTTAAATCTTCTGTGCCTTTTTTTTCCTTCAGTCTATATAATGTGAGGATTACTTTATACAATGTATACAGTTCTAAAGTACATTAAAATAAATTATTCATTTTTAATTTGGAAAGAGAGAATAATACAAGTTTTTAATTGGCCTTTACATACAGGCCATGTGATTAGAATATTGGGCAATTGGAATTCTAATGATTGGACACGTTTCTGGCCGAACAATTCACAAGCTTGCCCAGCTGCCTCTCTCTGGAGGCCTTCTTACAACAAGTTTCTTTATTTCTTCATTCTTGGATATTGAAATAGAAAACAGACTAAAACATTGGTTAAAATTGCTCAAAATCCTTGAAAGCATTAGAGATAAAACAATGTTGAGATGTGCAACAATTTTCAGGTGAGCACAACATTCCTTATAGTGTTTATCAGCCTTGATATTTTATACTTCTGTTGTTCCACGAGGCTTCTTTTGCACAATTTCCGCTGGTAAATATTGTGCTGGTGTGTATCTAGGGTTCCAAAGGGCAGAGAATGTGTCCAGTTTTCATATACATAGATTTGAAGAACTAGGACAACTTATCTTTGAAAATTAACAATTTGATGTTTTGAATGCAATAATGCTTGTGTTTTTTGTGTGGTGTCTCCAAAGAACAGCACCTTCCCTCAGGACATTGTTCCAGCACTACTTCAGAATTTAGACTAACATTCGACAAACAAAACTATAATTTGAATAATGAATAGATCATAGTTATTGTCAGCTATGTGGAGTGTAGGGGGTTAAATGATATATTAAGTCCTCACAAATGATCACAAAAGATGAGATCATCTAATTTCAGTATTCCATGCCCGCCACAAATCTTTGTACCAACTTGGATCTACTGTTCAACCAGATTTGTTTCTTTTGAGCTGTGTACCTTGAACTCCCTTCACTTTTGGGAGAAGATAAATCCATATGATCTGTCGTCTAGTGTGCTGCTCTACTGCCTCTCCTGCTGCCAGCCCTGACAACATTGTCTGCCTGCACCTCATCTTGAGGCTGTAGATGCCGGTTCAGTACCAGGGATGGTGACCTGCTTAAGATTCTCCCACACCCCTATTCCACCTGTGCCTGTGTTTGTTTGTGCCCCTATTTTATTTATTGGTTCCCTTACTTAATTTTATTTGTGCCATTTTTGTCCCTTTCGCTGCGGCTGACTAGTTTGCAGTCACTACCCACTCCTGCTGTTATTCCCACTTCCACCCAGTCACGATCCCTGCCCTCCCCCTCCCTGATAGCCATTCCCACCTCCCGGGGCTTCAAATGGAGGCTGCTGCATGGCCCCTGCGAGCAGCCCTGGACCTCTGGTCCAGTGTGCCTCTGTCATACCTGCCCCTTCTCCCGAGCCTCTGGATGCTGATTTGGTCCCATGGACTAAGACATGCTTGACGCCCTCCAACATACCCTAATGCCTTCTTCTGCCTGGGCTTTTATTTATTTATGCCTGTAGTTTAGTTATTGGTATCCTTAGTTTATTTTATGTGTGCCATTCTTGTGCCTTTTGCCATGGATGACTTGCTTGTAGTCACCACTCTCTCCCACTTTTTTATCCCCTCGTGCCCTTTCATGATCCCCACCCTCCTGCCTCCCTGCTGGCCACTCCAACCTCCCAGGACTACAAATGGAGGCCTCTGCAAAGCCAGGGTGCCAAAGGCTAGCCCGTCTGCGCCAGTGTGCACCTGGACTGCACCCAGCACTAGGACCCCTGGGCATCTCTGCTGCCTCTATATACATTGCCAAGGAACTCTTGGAGTTGGACCCTGGACACTGAAATGATAGCTGCTTTACCTCCATATCTATATCAACTGTGGGACCCTTCACCTGTAACTTCTTCTGCAACTCTGTTATTCTGTGCCAGGTTCACCCAGAAGACCGCGAATAACCCGGAACTGCTCCAATGTATTTTGATTAGTGCTTGCTTCATCTGCAAACAAACAATGGAATTCTGAGAAACCATCACTGACATCTCCACCGACCTCTCCGCGGATGTTGCCTTCATCACAGAAATGCAGCACATCCCTAAATTGAACCCTGACATCACCACCGCCAATCACAATGGCTCCAAGATGAACAAGAGAGAGGCATTGCCATCATCTTCAAGGAAACCATCAGATGCACAATCACCGATGATGACCCCACGCCTCTCAGGCAACACATCAACTTCCAACTACAGACTGATGCAAAGACCACGAAATGAGGAACCCTCACCTACAGACCCACAAGACCTGACCAACTATATGCAATGCCATTGTCAGCCTTATTGGAACCCTGGCCATCAACTTCCACTGTCCTACTCGGCGACCTCAATCTCCACATCAATGACCCAAACAATGCTAACTCGATCACCCTCCCGAAGAACCTGAACAACATTGGTCTCACCCAACTGGTCACCAAATCCACACAGAAAGCTGGACACGTACTCAAAACCATTTTCATCTCCAGCCACAGAATCAAATTTGGCCAAGCCACAGAACTCACGTGGACTGACCATGCCATCATACACTTCACCATCTCCGATGCACAGCACACCTTCACTAAGACTCACATCTCTTAGCACCATAGCTGGAGCATGGTTACCGGAACTCAGCTGACACAGGCCCTCACCACAACCCAACCCAAAGCCTCAGCAGACCACTTCCAGGCTGTCCAGTATTTCGCCACCTGAATCACCAACTACACCAACAGCGTTGCCTCGAAGAAAACCAACAAAAGCAACAACACCTCAAAACAAGCCAGCTGGTAAACCCCTGAGCTCAAGACCACTAATAGTAACTGCTACCAACTGGGAAAGTGATGATGCATCACGAAGAACCCCACCGACAGAACTGCCTAGAAAACCGCCCTCAGCAACTATTAGCTGAACATTATAGAAGCCATAAACCAGCCACCATTGCCCAGAATGACACAGCAGCCAACCATACTAAGGAACTCTTCGAAATAGTCAAGACAGCCACAGAGAAAGCCATATACTCCCCCTAAGAACTCTGCAACACCTTCTCAGTCTACGTACACATTAAGATTGCCACAATTTTACAACAATTTTGACCTCCAGCCCTCTACCCTCAACCTCAACGACCTCATGTCTTCCATCCATTATGAGGCGCCCACCGACCTCTGGCCCCACCACCTCCATCACCACAGCAACCTAGACCGTTGGAAACACTCAGACCCCTCCTAAACACTCTGCTGACCCCAGGTTCTAAAAAATTATCAACCGATCCCCCTGCTCCCCTACTAGTCAAAAGTACTTGAGAAAGGCATCAACAACAACTCACAAAATTCCTAGAATAAAACCACTGACTAGAAGCCTCACAATCAGGATTCTGAGCCAACCACAGCACTGAAACCGTGCTGATTACTGCCACATATGACATCTCCTAGACCGCAGAGCAACTGTGACCTTGATCGTCTTCAACCTCTTTGTGCCATTCAACAACGTCTCGAACAACGCCCTCATCAACAGACTCCACAACATCTGCATACAGCAAGTTGCCCTCAAGTGGATCACTTCCTTCTTTACAGGATGCACACAGCGTATCTGTCTGCCTCCCTTTACCAAGAACAGCATATGCATCGTACTCAAAGGATGCTTTTTTAGCCCCACCTGATTCAACATGATTCCTCTCGCAGATGTCATCAGAGCCCACTCCCTCAACATCATTTGCTGTGTAGATGACACTCATCTGATCATCTTGCTCTCTATAAACTCGGCCAATGCTAAAGACAATTTCTGTAAAGCCATGATAAACTAAGCCAACTAGACCGCGGCATCAGACTCAACTCCGACAAGACAAAAGAACTGATCTTTGGGATCAGTACCTCTACTTGGAGCCACAGCTGGTAGCCAGCTGATCTAGGACAAACTGTGTTACTTAGTGATGGCTGCTCCTTCTCCAAGATCACTGCCAAGATCTTGAACACACGTTCCCTCCAACTCCAAGCACTGGCAGACGTCAGGAAGAGTCTCAAGACCTTACTTTTAATAGAGACACAGCATTCTCAGCACTCAGATACTCATAGTGGTGACAGTGTTGTGCATTACAAAAGCTGACCGATTGATTGATAGCAGAAATCACAAAAACCATACTGATCTTACTCAATCAATCAATCATTTGTAAAGCGCCCTACAAGGTCTCAAGGAACTGGGGGTGGAGCTACTGATCAAACAGCCAGGTCTTGAGTATACTCCAGAAGGTCAGCAGGTCTTGGGTCTGTCGTAGGGTCAGTGGGAGGGTGTTCCATGTCTTGGCGGCGAGGTGGGAGAAGGATCTCCCACCTGTGGTTGTTCTTCGGATGCGCGCGACGTGGCAAGTGAGAGGTCGGCAGAGCGTAGCTGGAGTTTGGGGATGTAGAAGGAGAGCCGTCTGTTGAGGTAGGCTGGGCCGGTCTTGTGGAGTGCCTTTTGTGCGTGAGTGAGGGGCTTGTAGGATATCCTCTTGTTGACGGGGAGCCAGTGCAGGTTTCTCAGGTGGTGGGTGAAGTAGCTGTGGCGTGGTACATCGAGGATCAGTCATGCCGAGGCGTTTTGCATGCGGTGTAGTTGTTTGAGGAGCTTGGTCGGGGCTCCCGCATAGAGGGTGTTTCCGTAGTCGAGTCTACTGCTGATGAGGGGCTGGGTGACTGTCTTTCTTGTATCTGTCGGGATCCATCTGTAGATCTTGAGGAGCATGTGGAGGGTGTTGAAGCTGGAAGAGGAGACGCCGTTGACTTGCTTGGTCATTGAGAGCATTGAGTCGAAGATGATTCCCAGGTTCCGTGCGTGGGTGGTGGGTGCGGGGGCTGCCCCTAGTGCCGTCGGCCACCAGGAGTCGTCCCAGGCTGAAGGGTTGGAGCCGAGGATGAGGACCTCCGTCTTGTCCGAGTTCAGCTTCAGAATGCTGGTCTTCATGCAGTCGGCGGTGCCCTTCATTCCTTTGTGAAGGTTGGCTTTGGCGGTGACGGGGTCCTTGGTGAGGGAGAGGATCAGTTGAGGGTTGTCGGCATAGGAGATTATGTTGAGGTTGTACTGTCGGGCTAAGTGTGCGAGCGCGGCTATGTAAAAGTTAAACTGCGTCGGGCTGAGGGAGGATCCCTTGGGTACGCCGCAGATGATCTCGAAGGCTTTGGAACGGAATGGGGGAGGCGGACGCTCTGGGTTATGCCGGAGAGGAAGGAGGTGGTCCAATCCAGAGCCTTGTCTTGATCCCTGCGGCATTGGAGGTGTGTGCGTAGTGTGCGGTGGTAGACGGTGCCGAAGGCGGCAGAGTGGCTTATTAGGATGAGTGCTGCGGTTTCGCCATTGTCCAGCAGGGTCCTGATGTCATCGGTGGCGGCGATGAGGGCAGTCTTGGGGCTGTGGTTGCCGGGGAACCCTAACTGGGAAGCATCCAGGATTCTGTTTTCTTCGAGTTATCGGGTTAGCTGTCTGTTGATGGTTTTCTCAATGACCTTGGCCGAGAAGGGGAGCAGAGAGATGGGCCGGAAGTTCTTGAGGTCCCTTGGGTCTGATTTAGGTTTTTTGACTAGGGCGTTGATCTCGCCATGTTTCCAGATCTCTGGGAAGGTTGTGGTCTCGAGGGAGAGATTGATGACATTGTGCAGGTGGGATGCGATGGAGCTGCTTGCTCTGTTGAAGAAGTAGTGCGGGAATGGGTCTGACGGAGAGCCAGAGTGGATTGTGCGCATGGTCTTGATGGTGTCATCGATGCTCACGCTGGCCCAGGCTAGCAGGGGGTTGCTGTCGATGGTGTGCGGAGGGTCTGTTGTGTTGCTGTCTGTTTGGACTGTCTGGGTGTTGAAGCTGTCGTGGATGTCTGCTATCCTGGTGGGCTGAGAGCGAGGTTTACGTGTAGTTGGTCTTCGGTGATTTTTCTCCAGCAGCGGCGGGGGATCTGTTGGGTGTGGTGGTGTGGTGGGCTTCTGGAAGGCAAAGTGGATGCAGAGGTGGTCGGTCCAGAGGAGTTTGGTGGTGTGGCTGACGGAGATGTGCGTGCTTGAGGCAAAGACGCTGTGACAAGTTGCTTCAGTCCGAGGTTGGCGAGGTTATCTATCATGGTTGTGGAGTTGTTGTTTTTCTCAAGCTGAAAGTTCAGGTCTCCGAGGAGGATGTAGTCGGTGGAGGTCAGGGCGTGTGTGCTGATTAAGTCGGCAATGGAGTCGCTGCACTGGGGTCAGGGTCCGGGGGGTCGGTAGACGAGGATGCCTCTGAGGGTGGAGTTAGGGTTTGGGTGGACCTGGAAATGCATGTGTTCGGCGTTGCTGAGCGCGTTGTCTGTGCTAGTCGAGACACTAATGCTGTTCTAGTGGACGATGACGATTCCTCCTCCGACTCCTTTGGTGCGGTCTCTGCGGGTGATCTTGTAGCCGCCTGGGATAGCTATGGCGATATCGGGTGCGTAGGAGTCGTTATACCAGGTCTCTGTCAGGAAGGCGACGTCTGGGGATGTTGTGTCGAGCAGGTCCCAGAGCTCGACGGCATGCTTGCGTGTGGGGCAGGTGTTTGGTAGTATACATCGGAGGTGGTTGGGGTCTTTCTTGGCGGGTGGTTCGTCAGCTCTGAGGCTGGTGTAACTGCAGTTCCGGCAGGTGAAGGGGCCGTGTCTGCGTTTCAGGGCGGCCTTGAAGCAGGTGTGGTTCCGTCTGGAGTTGAGAGCGTGCAGAGTGCTGGTGTCGTAGTGGCGGCGGTCATTGTGGTGGGTGCATGGGCCAGGGGTTCTGGCGCTAGGCGCGGTCCAGGTGCGGACGGGCTTGACTTAGGCGAGCCGTCGGTGTGCCAGCGGCGCTGCCGCGCAGCGGCCGGCATATATGGGGAGGTGGGAGGGAGGAGCAGCTGGGAGGTGGGAGGCGGGGGCAGCAAATGGGCAGTGGGCCGTCAGGGGGGCGGGGCCGCATGGGACACAGCGGCGAGGGTGGTGAGGGACAACAAAGGTAACAGAAGGAAAAAGGGGCACAAAATCGAGGGAAAACAAGTGGCACAGAAGGCAAAAGAGCACAAAAAAACAAGTGGGACAGAAGGCGAAAGGGGCACAGAAACGAGGGAAGAGCGAGTGGCCCAGAGGGCAGAAGCTAGCAAAAAAATTAGTGGAACAGGGGGCAGAAGGGCACAAAACAGGGGGCAGAAGGGCACAAAAAACGAGTGGAACAGAAGGCAGAAGGCAAAAGTGAGTGGCACAGAAGGCAGACGGGCAGAAAAAATGAGTGGAACAGGAGACAAAAGTGGCACAAAAATGAGGGAAAAACGAGTGGCACGGAAGGCAAAAGTATTTACAACAAGGGGTGGTGATGGACAGAGTCTCTGAATTAAGCAGAGTACTCTCACCCAGTCAAGAGATCAGGGCTAGATCCAACACCGTTTTTTAGCTCATCGCACCATCCCAGTTTCAGAACCTGGCTGTATGCAAATTAGTCTGTCCCTGGCCCAGTGCATCATGGGAACAGGGCAGACCAGACTACAAAAGTGTATTCTTACACTGGGAAGGAAACAAGCTTCCGGGGACCGGTTTCTGGCATTTCAGCCGTCTTCGGCCCGGCTTGCTTGAATCCTGATGGTGCAATGAGCAAGGGACTCACATCTGAGTATACCCTTCCACGCTTAGGGTGGACAAAATTATTTACAACAAGGGGTGGTGATGGACAGAGTCTCTGAATTAAGCAGAGTACTCTCACCCAGTCAAGAGATCAGGGCTAGATCCAACACCGTTTTTTAGCTCATTGCACCATCCCAGTTTCAGAACCTGGCTGTATGCAAATTAGTCTGTCCCTGGCCCAGTGCATCATGGGAACAGGGCAGACCAGACTACAAAAGCCAATTCTTACACTGGGAAGGAAACAAGCTTCCGGGGACCGGTTTCTGGCATTTCAGCCGTCTTCGGCCCGGCTTGCTTGAATCCTGATGGTGCAATGAGCAAGGGACTCACATCTGAGTATACCCTTCCACGCTTAGGGTGGACAAAATTATTTACAACAAGGGGTGGTGATGGACAGAGTCTCTGAATTAAGCAGAGTACTCTCACCCAGTCAAGAGATCAGGGCTAGATCCAACACCGTTTTTTAGCTCATTGCACCATCCCAGTTTCAGAACCTGGCTGTATGCAAATTAGTCTGTCCCTGGCCCAGTGCATCATGGGAACAGGGCAGACCAGACTACAAAAGCCAATTCTTACACTGGGAAGGAAACAAGCTTCCGGGGACCGGTTTCTGGCATTTCAGCCGTCTTCGGCCCGGCTTGCTTGAATCCTGATGGTGCAATGAGCAAGGGACTCACATCTGAGTATACCCTTCCACGCTTAGGGTGGACAAAATTATTTACAACAAGGGGTGGTGATGGACAGAGTCTCTGAATTAAGCAGAGTACTCTCACCCAGTCAAGAGATCAGGGCTAGATCCAACACCGTTTTTTAGCTCATTGCACCATCCCAGTTTCAGAACCTGGCTGTATGCAAATTAGTCTGTCCCTGGCCCAGTGCATCATGGGAACAGGGCAGACCAGACTACAAAAGCCAATTCTTACACTGGGAAGGAAACAAGCTTCCGGGGACCGGTTTCTGGCATTTCAGCCGTCTTCGGCCCGGCTTGCTTGAATCCTGATGGTGCAATGAGCAAGGGACTCACATCTGAGTATACCCTTCCACGCTTAGGGTGGACAAAATTATTTACAACAAGGGGTGGTGATGGACAGAGTCTCTGAATTAAGCAGAGTACTCTCACCCAGTCAAGAGATCAGGGCTAGATCCAACACCGTTTTTTAGCTCATTGCACCATCCGGTCCCCGGTAGCTTGTCTCCTTTCTGGTGAAGAATTGGCTTGGTAGTTTGGTCTGCCCTGTTCCCATGATGCACTGGGCCAGGAACAGACTAATTTGCATATAGCCAGGTTCTGAGCTGGGATGGGGCAGTGAGCTAAATAACGGTGATGGATCAAGCCCTGATCTTTGGACTGGGTAAGAGTGGTCTGCTTAATTCAGACACTCTGTTCATCACCACCCCCTTTTCTGAATCGTTTTTGGCCACTATAGGTGTGGCAGGGTATACTCAGACATGAGTCCCTTGCTCACTGCTCCATCAGGATTCAAGCAAGCCGGGCCGACGAGGCTGAAATGCCAGAAACCGGTCCCCAGTAGCTTGGCTCCTTTCTGGTGAAGAATTGGCTTGGTAGTTTGGTCTGCCCTGTTCCCATGATGCACTGGGCCAGGGACAGACTAATTTGCATATAGCCAGGTTCTGAGCTGGGATGGGGCAGTGAGCTAAATAACGGTGATGGATCAAGCCCTGATCTTTGGACTGGGTAAGAGTGGTCTGCTTAATTCAGACACTCTGTTCATCACCACCCCCTTTTCTGAATCGTTTTTGGCCACTATAGGTGTGGCAGGGTATACTCAGACATGAGTCCCTTGCTCACTGCTCCATCAGGATTCAAGCAAGCCGGGCCGACGAGGCTGAAATGCCAGAAACCGGTCCCCGGTAGCTTGTCTCCTTTCTGGTGAAGAATTGGCTTGGTAGTTTGGTCTGCCTGTTCCCATGATGCACTGGGCCTGGGACAGACTAATTTGCATATAGCCAGGTTCTGAGCTGGGATGGGGCAGTGAGCTAAATAACGGTGATGGATCAAGCCCTGATCTTTGGACTGGGTAAGAGTGGTCTGCTTAATTCAGACACTCTGTTCATCACCACCCCCTTTTCTGAACGGAAGGCAAAAGGGCACAGAAGTACTGGAAAAACTAGTAGCACAGAGGCAAAATACAGAACCCAGAAATACAGGGGCAGCTAAGAACAGAAGGCAGAACAGGCAGAGAGGCACGGGGGCAGCGAGGGGAACAGAAGGGAAAACCGGGCAGAAACACGGGGGCAGCGAGGGGAACAGAAGGAAAGACCGAGCAGAGAGAGCACAGGGACAGCGAGGGGAACAGAGGGAAGAAAAAGGGGCATGGACCACGTACAGGCAGCAGGGGAAGACAGACAACAGTAGTCACAGACACAACAATAAAAATGCAGGTAATACATTAAAAGCAATAAAGCGGAGGATGAACAAACCTACCTACGGCCTACCACTGGCCACGAGGGATGAGGCGCAGGTGGTAGCCTGCAGGTGGTGGAGGGCCTCGAACTTCCTCAAAATACGGGCTGGGGCAGGGAGACCCAGGTGGTGCTGTGTGGAGGGGCAGCGACCTACCTGGTGGGGTCAAGGGTCACTCAAAGGGAAAACACCTAACACAGATTGGTTTCCTGACCATTTTTTTTATACCTCCTTTAACAATCTGATCACTGTCGTAGCAGACCCATTCCAATATTTCCTGACATCGTGCCAAGTCCTGGGTACTGCAACAGACACCTCCACATTTGTAATATTTAAGACAAATAAATATCCCCTGACAAACTGCAGTTCAATATGGGGTCTTATTCTAGATTACAGGATTTATGCAAGAATATTGGGTAGCGGACTGGAAACTGTCACACAAAAACCTATACTTTCATTATAAGTAAGTTTCCTGCAAGGGAGATGCTCTAGCGATAAACCAAGGGTGCTTTGCCCCATAATTTTAAAAGCCAAATACACACTCCCTCTACTGCTATAAGAATGGATGCAGAGAAGGTTCTTTCTGTTAGGATGGTTATGGCAATGTTCGATCAATCACAAACCAGTGTAATGTTCAATGGTAGCATGAAGCAAACCTTTGGTCAAGGGCAGGGTAGAAGACAGGGATGCTCACTCTCACCGCTGCTGTTATCTGAGGCACTATTGGCTTTAATAAGGAGTTATGACTCCTTACTTGGTATCCATTGTACCAATCCGGTCTATAAACCAGAGGATTATTCCAATGACATCCGTCTATTCCAATGGAAACCAATGCTTTAATACCATCATCAAAAATTATTGATCTGTATACATCCAATAGAGTAAATTCAGACATTTATGTTGTAAACTCCTCCTATACTGACACTTAGCAGGGGTCACTTGCCTTCGCTTCCAACAATCCTATCTGGTTGAACAGTAACATATAGGAATCTGTCACTAATAACGAAATAAGGGCTGGCAGGATTAGTGGGGTAGAATGGGAACTATTAAATGATGTTCATGCTGAAAGGATTCTGCTCAGGAACAGAACTATCGTTGGGACCAATGAACCTCAGTATATAGGGATTGGGTCACCACACCACCTCAGTATCTATGAGTGTGAGTCCGACTGGCTATAGTGCCTCACTTGCCCTCCTAATCTTTCCAGGGACACAAGTGATTTGGCACCCCAGGACACAACACTCTTGACAGTCTCATGGATTCCAGTAACAGGAAGAACCCTTTTGCTCTCTCACTTGTACTTATCTTCCAAAAGATAAAAAAGAAACATTAAGGAAGTTTACAATATTTATTCAAAGCATCATGATCTAAGATGCAATAATTGTGCCACAATTAGAAAACAAATGCATGTCTTTAATATCATCAGCATGGTTATTAAGCCATATACCATGAAACTCACTGTTGTATTATCTGACAGATCTGCCATAACCATCCTATCAAAGCTAAGTGATTATATAATATAGATCTCTGGGTCTAGTGGCAGACCCCATGCCTTAGCATACATATGTGGATGTTTTACATCTCGGCTGACGCAGCACTATCATATCAGGACCTTCGCTCTGTGAGTGTGTTTTTCAGAAACCCTGTTCTCAGTTATATTGCAGGAAATTTAATGTATTATGTTTATGTGCTAGTGTCTGACCAGAGAGAATAACAAGAGGCAATGTTGTTTGACTTTGCCTATACTGTTTAGACTAAATCCCAGGGAAAAAAATAGAATACAAAAACATGAGCAGATTCTTTAATAAAATGATGCACAAAGGCAAGAGTGATATTCCGTAATGGGTGCAAAATAAAAGCGGCCTACAACATACACAATCAGGCTAACAGAGAAAACTAAAACGGCCATACATGAAAAACATGACATACACTCCATTTGTCAATACCTCCTCCATATATTACAGATCCAACTATTGAATGAATTCTTCAGATCCATTGATGAACAATTTTTGAAGTTCTTTTGGAACAGGTAGAAGCTATGTGTATGAATATGTAAAATGGAGACTCAGCAAGAGACTGGAGGTGAAAACCTTGTGAACATTTTCTTATACAACACATCACATCTGGGACAACAAGTAGCTTGCTACCTCCAAAACAATGTTTCTCTCTTAACCTCGAATGATAAAATGTTAAGAAATCCATAGTGAACCATACAGCCACCACCTGCGCTAATAACAAAATAAAAATAATCTATTCTAAACATATCTCACATGATCCTGCCAAGGCATTACTAAACATACATGAAATCTACCCACTGAAATGTCTTGTTTCCAGTGCCACAAAAATATCAAAACTGAAGCAGACACTTTGGATTTCTATACATTTCTTAAATTAAAACTTGTCATAATGTGATGTGGCCAACATTTGGATCCACCAAAGCTTCTGGAAAAATTTTGTTAGGGTCACATGGTTTCTAATTAATATTAGCTATTCATCCTGTCTACCTATAGCTGAGGAACATAGCACATGCATTTGGGATTTACATTTTGTTGGAAAGTTATCCCATGCTATTGTTTAATCTAGGTTTGGGCCAGCTCATAGATCTTTTTGTATCGCCAAACCACCACTCAAACTATGGCTTCTCCTCATTGACTCCTGCCGGAACCTTCAGGATGACAAAGCTTATTTACCTCAATTGACCTTCAAGTGCTATTTGATCATTCTAGATCAAGATATCTAAGGTCAGTAAGAAAGTCTTTCAAATTGACAAGGCTTTCAACAAAACCATTGTTGTTTAGGAGATTATGTCATTTATGACGTACCTGCCCAGTATTTGGGAATGCCCTTCCCCTCTAATTGTTCCTGGCCATGGGCTTTAAAATGTTAACTGGAAGAAGGCTTTCAGGTTTCTCTTCACACTTGGTGAGTCTGACTGTGTTTTACAAGCATTTATGATAATATACCTTTTATCAACATCGGAAGACCTCTCTGGAACAAACTTGATGCATATAGCCACAGAATCGTGAGAAGTGTGGCTCAATGGTTAGAGTGGCAGACCCTGATGCAGAGGTCTGGCACGGGACCAGGGTTCAATTCCTGCCTCGGCTGGTCTCGGGGGATCATGGGCTCATAATTCCTCGGACCTGATTTCTTGCCTCGGTGCCTACTCTAAGCATGGGTCCCACGCTGCAACTCTGGGCAATAGCTTGCTTAGTCTCCACAACGGCCCCCTACAGCGCTAGGGATGCCTGGTTGCACCCTGGGGATGCCCAGGAGTGGACATTTCACAGGGAAAAACCAGGAAGGGTTCCCTAGCGGTATGAGTACAGTGCCAGGACACTCCGGAGTATCAGTGCGCTTTACAAATACGCCTACATTTACATTTTACATTTACAATTGTCATCTACCAGGAACCATACCAGGGACATGAACATAAGTGATATCCTCCCTTCTATCTTCTTCCTTTTCGACGTCCATTCCTATATTTACCGTCTCTACTTTAGGGGGGTGTACCCAATTGATCATCTATACCACCTACTGTAGCTTTGTGTGCGTGGATGTTTCAAATATCATAAGTGAGTGTGTGGGTGGCACCCAGATAAATTAGTTCCCACACCACATTAATTGTATATATATATATAAATAGGTTTTACCAAGACTACAATGTCACCACTGATTACACATCAGACACATCAGGCACAACTGAAACAGAATCATGGGACATTGACAAGGAACAAAAGTGGGGTAATATAGCAATGAACAGGAGAAGGCCCTGAAGAGGCTCATGGCAAGGATACAATTATCCAATAAAAAGCTGGAGTCCTGTGAGGTTCCCCAACCCAGGATGCACTGAGGTGCAAATGTGTTCAGACAATCCAAAAGCATTAAATCAATAACATCCTTTTATTATCCAATTGATTCCAAGTGTAATCAGAAGTAATCCATATCTGTCCAACCAGACGTTTTTTGTGCTTGAAATGTTTACAAAGGTTCATCGAGTGCCAACTATCTGCCACAGCTTTTCTTCCAACCACCTTTTGCCCAACATAATCAAAACATGATATCTTGGGGTCCCCTATACAACCCAATGGTGCCTCCATACTTTCAAGGCTATCAACACCCACCTTTTTAGGCAGAGGCCAAGCCCGAAGAAGAATGAGAAGGAGAAGGGACTACAGAGTCCAATAGGACCTACATGGCACCCGAGTACATACTAAGAGCATGACACAATCACACTATGCCAAGTGTAGGAGAGTAGGATATGCTTACTATGGTTACCCCCACTTTTTGAAGGAGTTTCACTGTTTTCCAACTTTATTCTGGCTGGGGCCCTGCTATCCAGGACCCCAGCGTAGCTGCTTTCTCTGTAAATTGATTACATGTCCTTTAGGTTCACTCCAGTTTAGTTACTGGGGTACCCTTGTGAGTCCCTAGTACATGGTGCACTAGGTACTAAGGGCATAGGTACCCCAGAGGCCTACCTGGGGCTGAAGTATGTATTATGCCACCCCGGGGAAGCCTTCCAAAATGGCACCACAGGACTGCCACTGCATCCTGGGTAAGGTGGTGCATGCACCCCTTACTAAGATATAGGTTACCTATATCTACCTTTAATCACTGACACATATAAGCCTATCAGTCACTCCTATGGCATGCCTTATCAATCCTGAAGGCAGAGTGCTTGGTTTTGTGCAAGAGGGTGCCCATGCATGAGCTGGGCCCCTCTGTAGCTTTCGGAGCCTATTCCCTGAGGCTGTTCTGTGTTGCAGCTAGACCAAATTCTCTTAAGTGCATTATAACCTCGCAGAAAATGCTAACTTTGGAATGGCTGCCCTGGCATCACAAAATGGACGCTGCAACCACAGACATGAGTCTGGCCTCCTTCTGCTGACCAAAACTCCGGCAGGGGAGGGCAAATAATAGGTTTCCTGTCACAGGGAGATGTAACCACCTCCCAGACAGGCTTTAGTGTATTGGAGCTGGGTGGGTGCACTCCATGAGAGCTTTGAAAGTCTGCGCTGGGGGCACACTCGGTGTCCCTGTTTATGTCCAACCCCTGTTCTTACTATAAGTAAAGGACCTGTGGCAACATGGCTTTAGATTATACCTGGATGAAACTCTGAAACTGAATCCTGGACCTTCAACGCTCTACTAAAGACTAGAGGACGGAAGAATCTCCCTTGGGGTCAAGGAGTGACTCCCCTGCTCAAGCAGACACCAATGAAGCATCTTGCAGGTCTGCATTTCCAAAGCTCCCGCCGGACTCACAAGAATTTGCAACACAGGTAGAGGATTTCCAGACTTCTCAGAGGCCGAAACAAGTCCCCAGCAAAGCTGAGACCTGCAGCCCTCACGAGTGACGTTGAACCGGAACCACTGGATACCGTGCACATTTGTTAGTGCATTGACTTCTCGACATCCCTTTGAGTTATGCTTTGGGTTACTTGTAGCCCAAGCCCCTAGCACCATCTGTATCGAAGATTGTGGGCCTGTACTACACAAGTTTTCCGTGAACCTGATTCTTGTATTTCAGCTTGAGGCTCCTTCATGATCCCTGGTCCATCAACTGGTGGGTCTCCACAAAGGCAACTCTGATTTTCCTTGGGCTTCCCTGGTTGCTACAGTCATGCCCTAACTATCCACTGTGTGGTGAGTCCCTCGATCATTGCTGGTCCACACTGAAGCATTTCTTTGATTCCTGCGTGGGTTGCTGGTGCCAAGGGTTATTGGATCCAATCCGGGTACTGACACCGCAGCACTTGACAACTTTTATGGGACAGCTTGATTCCAGATCCTAGTTATCCTCGACACCTCCTGATCCTCGTGGCTGAAGAGTCAAGCTTCACCTTCTTCACCTGAAATCACCCAACATCGGTAGGCATTCGACTATCGTGCCCCTGGTCACTGGCAAGTGACCCAGACTCTGTCCCCTCTGCTTTCAGGTTCTTCTCATCCTCGATACAGGCATGGATCATCCCAGACACTTTCCACTTGGACGGCAGTAGCACTTTGCAGCAGATCTCCATTGAAAACGACGACGAAACCTGACACCAAAAGATACCTATGCTCCTGGCTTCCCTGGGTGAGGTAACTCAAGTACTTCAGTGCTGCCATTGGTGTTGGCTCTAGAACCCCTGAAGTCTAAGGGGGTTTGCTCCAAGTCCTCTCCTAAGTGTCCTTTATCTTTAAAATTCCGACCGCAACTTTCTCCATAGAAGTTAATGGTTATTCGCGGCTTCGTACACACTCTGCACGCGTCCCCCGTCGGTCCCCTGTGTCACTACCTTGGGTGGTTCCTGGTACCCCCAGCGGTTATACAGGCTCTAGGCCTTGTGTCTATGCAAGTCATGGTTCTTATACCACTTTCCTAATATATGGGTGTGTACGCCCCTAGGGCTCAACGTGTATTGTGCTAATTTATTGTGTGTTATTAAGTTTACTGAATGTACTTTTGCCTCTAGCCTCATAAAGAGACTAGAGGGATGTGTTGAGAATAAATAAATATATATATTTTATATATATACCTGGTGTGGTTCTCCTTTCATTTGGTCATTCACGAGTTATAGGCTGGTAAAACAAGCTGCTTTACATTCCTCCAAGACTTAGCCTGAAGGCTGCTCTCCACAGCTACCACTAGGATAGCTTTCTATTAAGGTTGTCTTTAACCTACCATCAATAAGTGTTGTTTTGACTGGTGTAAGGTGACCACTAGAATAGTGGACAACATATGCCAGGCCAACTTCTCACATTGGTGTGCAGCATGTGGGATTCCAGCAGGCCATTGTTTTACCAGATAATCTCAAGTGATCGACTATTTGAAAATCATTAAAGGTTCCAGAGGTACATATAATACAAGCTTAACTACAGTAAGTTCTACTGAACTTAGAGTTGTGTGTTAAGGGCTCAGCACACTCTTTCTACAACTCAAGAGGGTTTAGTAGGTAACAACTAGAGTATGGAGGGTCATACACCACATCTCACTAGTAATGTCTTCAAGGCCAGGAACCAGTGGGTCCCAGCCAGTAGTCAGTATGTTACAGGCATCCAAGTATGACACATTCCCATTCTTAGAATTGAGGGCCTTGTGTACTATTAGTAAATTGAAAACAGGCAAAAGTGCCAATCCCCAACGCCTCAAGAAGGTACTACTGTTAAATGATCTTAGAAAGGCTTCAATGCCTGAAGGGTCTGGCAGTGGGGATGGGGCAGCAGAGGAGGAAGAGACCGGTGGTAAAAACCACCAGGACTCAGACTCTGAAGCTGACCAGGAAGGTAACAATAACCTTGACCTGTACAATCCAGGTTCTACTGAAGATGAGGAAGAAATCCAAGGTGGCCCTATCTTTGTCCCTCAAAAAAGGGAGGAAGTTACCCCTATAAACTTTACAGGGAGGGGGTATGTGCAAAAGTCAAAGGACATAGACCCTGTCACGCGATGTTACATAAAGAGACTTTCAATTGTAATAGGTATTCCTAACAAATATCTTACACACTGTATATTAATGCAGGCAGAATAACATTTAGCAACAAAGAAAATTCTAATAATATTCTAGGTATCACAATGCATTATGAAATCACATCTAAGAAAAATATTGGTTAAAAGAAAATATTTATTATTCTTCATATATCATTAGCCTGGGGCTTCCCTAATGGTTACAATCTAAAAAGATAAAAAGAACGTATATCTATTGAATGAGACAGGTACATGAAGTTAAAAAATAGTCAACGCGGCGTTTCGGTGTACAGTAGTTTCCACCTTCATCAGGACGTAACAATTTCTTCTATTAAAATCTAAACACAAAAATGAAAAACAATACATTTAGATCACTAGCATATGTTGTGGACCCTATCATTTAGTTGCTAATGTTGTCAATTAAAAATGCCTGTCTCATTTTATTTATTCTAACCACCTAGTATATCAAACTTTATTTAAAACAACTTTATTCGAACACATATTTAATTTTGTCACTACTTAACGGATATTTGATCTGCATAGCTCTGAGTATCTATCATTGAGCCTTTAGGTCATGCCCTTATTGGCTGAGCTTGGGAATTTTACGGTCTTTATAATAAAAGTTACAATCCATACCTTATTATATTCAAAGGGTTACGTATCCTCAATTTCATAATCCCTGGGGTGCTTTATTTAACCACCTTGAATTTGGCTGTTGAATTGGAGCCTCTATAATAAACAAAATATTTAATAATAAAATATTTAGTAAAAGCCTGGGTAAATGCTTATGTCCAGTAATAAAAAAATAAACGATAATGTAATACCTTCTGACTATATGTAATAGCTCCCTCTTGCAGTTATACGTTGGAGCCACCGTCTTGTAGTGTCAGGATTTAGAATAAAATTTCAGCTAAAAATAAAGGTAGAGTCCCTTTACTGAACTATTTCTATTTTGTCACATTGGTTTACTAATTTATCACTTGATCTTTATCTGACTTACCGCTAAAAATCGGCTTGAATATATTAATAGTACTTTCTGATTCCTCTTAGTATTGGTCATCAGATTATGTGGAGTCTTTTCCTCAATTAAGACTTCCGGTGCTGCAAGATAAAAATGAAGGTTTCGAGAACTTATCAATATTAAAAGTGCCGCCATAGCAAGATATATAGCCTCTTATTGTGCCGCGTTACCAAGTGCGCAATTTCAAACAAATGATTATTGCCGATGAAGACAAACATGCCCGGTGTAAGGGCTACCTAGTTTGTCTAGCCATAACGGGATATATATCTTCTCATTGTGCCGTATTCCCAAATGCGTTATAAAACGAACCACTATTGGCACATTTAAATTTTGAGCACAAGGTAACTTCGGATAAAGCCAAACATGTTCGATGTTAAAGCAGCCTTGTTTGTCTTTCATTGTCATTACGCTATCGTATTTATTAAACTTGTATAGTTTAAATGTCGCGAAATATCCCCAACCTTGAGGCTATGACAGAATCGTCGCTGGATTTTCTAATTATGCAGTTTTCTGCAATGTACAAAAAGGTCTCACGCCGTGAGAGTCCTCAGTTGCATTTGAATTCTCAAACAGCAAATCTTCACGTGTTTGAGCAGTTCTTCAAAAGCGTTCAATGGCGTGCTGTTTACAAGCGTGCCGATTACGAGTTTTAAATCGCAGTACTATCCTATTGAGTTTACTAGTGCTGTTTATAAGCGTGCCGGTTATGTGTTTTAAATCGCGGTACTATACTATTAAGTATCGTAGTGCATACCTCGTATATCAGTAGCGGCCTCCCTGCTCCAACGTATAATTCCGGAAGTTCTCAAGAGAATTACTTTCGGAGACTCACTCTATTTATTTAGCTCTCGTAGAATATGCCTGGAACTGTTTGAGCTACATTGCCAACAACGATATTTCCTCAGTATTCATTGATTATTATCAGATCGCTCGATATTATTAATGTGCATCTGCCTTATTTGCCTTTAATTCCAAGTAGGTGGCTTGATGAAATGGCCCTAAATATTCTGCTAGGAGTATCTAGAGTGGTTACTCGATCTCGTAAGAGTGGCGGCCATCTTAGAATGGGATTACGAGTTTCGTAATGCTACTTTATATAGCCGCAAATAATTACATATATCTCATATCATGTGATTTACTGAAGCATTCAAATATTCTATACAGTGCTCAGATTCCTACTTTTAGTCACAAGGCAATACAAAAAATATATACAAATTTCTAAAGATTTATAAAGAAATTCTAAAACTAAATCTAGACCTGGCTACATAGCTCCAAGTCACTAAAATGGAGATATGGTACATTGGATTATTCAATATATATTTCGCTGTTGCCGTAATAATATTTTTATCCTTAAGAGTATACAATACTCATTATATTATCCATTCAATTATTCTATACAGTGCTCAAATTCCAACATTTTCTATAAAACAATACCATATTATAAACTAATTCTAATATTTAGCTGTTTACACAGTCCTATCTCCAGAATGTGCGAACTTGGTTGCGTAATTAATTCTTAAAGCAATATTTTCTTACCGATTGCTGAAATTGACAAATTATCCTAAAAGAGTTTACTTTACAAGAAAACATAACAGTTGCAATTTACATCTACTCTTTGTCTCCTTGCCATTTTTTACACTATAAGAATATCAAGATCATATCCCTAGCACTCTGTATTGTTTATTTATGCAGTTATCAAAACTGTGCAAAGACATGCTAGTACTTTGTGGTTTATTGGATTAACCTCTCCCATTCTTCTTTATTGTTTAATCCATTTTTATACGTAGTAAAATAAGACATATAAAATTGTTCTCGTTTCTTTCTCTTGACAAAACTGTTACCTCATCTAATGCTGTGTTCCATTACTTCAATGCCACACCACTTAAGCTCATCTATTGTGTGGTTGTTGGACACCCAATGTTCCACTAGGGGGGCTGTATGTTTTTTGGTTCTTATTGCCGATTCATGTTCGGTGATTCTAGTTCTTAGTTCTCGTGATGTCTCACCGATATAGCCTTTCTTGCAAGGACATATGATGAAGTAGATTGCATCCTTTGTTTCACAATTGATGAAGTGTTTTACCTTATGAGTGATATCATTATATATGACCACATCTCCTTTCATCAAGTTGTTACAATTTTTGCACATACAACAGGCAAAATTCCCTACTGGAAGAGGGGCATTATTTGTACTAGGTTGTCTCTGTATTCTCTCTTCCCTGTAGGTATGCACTAGTTTATTTCCGATAGTCCTGTTTCGTCTGAAGCTAAACATTGGCTTGGGCAGTGCTACCTTATCTTTGTCATTGAGTAAGGCCCATTTCTATTGATGATGTCCGTCACCTGATTGCTTGCGCCACTAAAATTGGTAACAAAAAATAGTTGAGCTTCTGTTTTTTTTATTTTTCTCAGTTTTCTCATTAAACAAGGAATCTCTGTTACAATATTTGGCTCTTTTGTAAGCTTGGCTTATCAATTTTGTTGGATAACCTCTACTCTTTAATTTTTTAGTAAGAACATCAGCGTGGCAATTGAAATCTTTAATGTCTGTACAGTTTCGGCGTATCCTTAAATATTGCCCAAATGAGATATTGTTCTTTTGGTTACTGGAATGGTTGCTCCTGTAGTGGAGCTTTGTGTTGCGGTGGGTGGGTTTGGTGTATAGTTCTACAGATAATTTTCCATCTGTATGTTTGATCTTAATGTCTAAAAAGTCCACACTTTCCTTGGCATAATTTGAGGTGAATTTTAAATGAACATCCCCAAGGTTAAGCCAATTTATAAAATCATCAAGATTCTCAGATGTCCCTCCCAGAACCCACCACAAAAACGCCCATATATGAGAACAAGAAGACAGGCGATGTGGGATTAGAGAATACGGAAGACATTATCAATCTCTCAAACAAAGTTCTGACTGAAGATGAAACTAAGGTATTAGAAAAAGGATTAGGATTTGCCCTTTGTACCCAGGTTGATAAATACAGTCTGGAGAGAGATCTACAGAGTTTTTTTTAGAAAATTAGACTACAAGACTTCTTTAAAGATAAGGAACAACCAAATATGCATTCATTAAATAATTAAACATCATCAATAGAAATTGGCCATTACTCAATGACAAAGATAAGGTAGCACTGCCCAAGCCAATGTTTAGCTTCAGACGAAACAGGACTATCCGAAATAAACTAGTGCATACCTACAAGAAAGAGAGAATACAGAGACAACCTAGTATAAATAATGTATGTGCAAAAATTGTAACTTCTTGATGAAAGGAGATGTGGTCATATATAATGATATCACTCATAAGGTAAAACACTTCATCAATTGTAAAACAAAGGATGCAATCTACTTTATCATATGTCCTTGCAAGAAAGGCTATATCGGTGAGACATCACGAGAACTAAGAACTAGAATCACCGGACATAAATCGGCAATAAGAACCAAAAAACATACAGCCCCCCTAGTGGAACGTTGGGTGTCCAACAACCACACAATAGATGAGCTTAAGTGGTATGGCATTGAAGAAATGGAACACAGCATTAGAGGAGGTAACAGTTTTGTCAAGAGAAAGAAACAAGAACAATTTTATATGCCTTATTTTAATATGTATAAAAATGGATTAAACAATAAAAAAGAATGGGAGAGGTTAATCCAATAAACCACAAAGTACTAGCATGTCTTTGCACAGTTTTAATAACTGCATAAATAAACGATACAGAATGCTAGAGATATGATCTTGATATTTTTATACTGTAAAAATGGCAAGGAGACAAAGAGTAGATGTATATTGCAACTGTTATGTTTACTTATAAAGTAACCTCTTTTAAGATAATTTGTCAATTTTAGCAATCAGTAAGAAAATATTGCTTTAAAAATTAATTACGCAACCAAGTTCGCACATTCTGGAGATAGGACTGTGTAAACAGCTAAATATTAGAATTAGTTTATAATATGGTATTGTTTTATAGAAAATGTTGGAATTTAACCACTGTATTGAATAATTTAATGGATAATATGAGTACTGTATACTCTTAAGGATAAAAATAATATCACGGCAACAGTGAAATATATGTTGAATAATCCAATGTACCATATCTCCATTTTAGTGACATGGAGCTATGTAGCCTGGTCTAGATTTTGTTATACCTTTTAGAATTTCTGTATAAATCTTTAAAAAAAATTATATATTTTCTGTATTGCCTTGTGACTAAAAGTAGGAATCTGAGCGCTGTATAGAATATTTGAATGTTTCAGTAAATCGCATGATATGAGATATATGTAATTCTTTGTGGCTATATAAGGTAGCATTACGAAACTCGTAATTCCATTCCAAGATGGCCGCCACTCTTACGAGATCGAGTAACCACTCTAGATACTCCTAGCAGAATATTTAGAGCCATTTCATCAAGCCAACTACTAGGAATTAAAGGCAAATAAGGCAGATGCACAATATTAATATTGAGCGATCTGATAATAATCAATGAATACTGAGGAAATATCGTTGTTGGTAATGTAGCTCAAACAGTTCCGGGCATATTCTACGAGAGCTAAATAAATAGTGTGAGTCTCCGGGAGTAATACTCTTGGGAACCTCCGGTATTATACGTTGGAGCAGGGAGGCCGCTACTGATATACAAGGTAAGCACTAGGATACTTAATAATATAGTACTGCGATTTAAAACTCATAACCGGCACGCTTGTAAACAGCACTAGTAAACTCAATAGGATAGTACTGCGATTTAAAACTCGTAATCGGCACGCTTGTAAACAGCACGCAATTGAACGCTTTTGAAGAACTGCTCAAACACGCGAAGATTTGCTGTTTGAGAATTTAAATGCAACTGAGGACTCTCACAGCGTGATACCTTTTTGTACATTGCAGAAAACTTTAGAAAATAAAGTAATGATTCTGTCATAGCCTCAGTGTTGGGGATATTTCGCAACATTTAAACTATACAAGTTTAATAAATACGATAGCGGAATGACAATGAAAGACAAACAAGGCTGCTTTAACATCAAACTTGTTTGGCGTTATCCGAAGTTACCTTGTGCTAAATTTAAATGCGCCAATAGCGGTTCGTTTTATAATGCATTTGGGAATTCGGCACAATGAGAAGATATATATCCCGTTATGGCTAGACAAACGAGGTAGCCCTTACACCGGGCATGTTTGTCTTCATTCGCAATAATCATTTGTTTGAAATTACGCACTTGGTGGAAAGGCACAATAAGAGGCTATATATCTTGCTATGGCGGCACGTTTAATAATTAGTAAGTTCTCGAAACCTTCATATTTATCTTGCAGCACCTGAAGTCTTAATTGAGGAAAAGACTCTACATAATCTGATGACCAATACTAAGAGGAATCAGAAAGTACTATTAATATATTCAAGCCGATTTTTAGCGATAAGTCAGATAAAGATCTGGTGATAAATTAGTAAACCAATGTGACAAAATAGATATAGTTCAGTAAAGGGACTCTACCTTTATTTTTAGCTGAAATTTTTATTTAAATCCTGACACTAGAAGACGGTGGCTCCAACGTATAACTGCAAGAGGGAGCTATTACATATAATCAGAAGGTATTACATTATCCTTTGTTTTTTGATTACTGGACATAAGCATTTACCCAGGCTTTTACTAAATATTTTATTATTAAATATTTTGTTTATTATAGAGGCTCCAATTCAACAGCCAAATTCAAGGTGGTTAAATAAAGCACCTCAGGGATTTTGAAATTGAGGATACGTAACCCTTTGCATATAATAAGGTATGGATTGTAACTTTTATTATAAAGAGCGTAAAATTCCCAAGCTCAGTCAATAAGGGCAAGAGCTAAAGGCTCAGTGATAGATACTCAGAGCTATGTAGATCAAATATCCGTTAAGTAGTGAAAAAATGAAATTTGTGTTCGAATAAAGTTGTTTTAAATAAAGTTTGATATACTAGGTGGTTAGAATAATTAAAAGGAGACAGGCATTGTTAATTGACAACATTAGCAACTAAATGATAGGGTCCACAACATATGCTAGTCATCTAAATGTATTGTTTTTCATTTTTTCAAGAAATGGGGTGTGGGTACTTATTTACTAGGGTGCCATCTGCACACTCACTTGTGATATTTGAAACATCCGCGCACACCACGCTACAGTAGGTGGTATAGAGGATCAATTGGCGGCACCCTCCCTTCTGTTTCTTATGGTTTAAAGTTTGGGAAGTTGAGAGCCCACCCATATCAAAGCCTTCACGTTCCTTCTAAGTTTTGACAACTCTATCCTGATCTCTTACATCAGTGTCTGTTTGTTAGTCAACTACAACACCATATCTCCACAAAAACATAGCCTTCACTCAACATGGGTAATAAATTATTTATTTGCATGGTGGTTCAATAAATATTACTGAAAGAAAAAGAGGGCATCAAACAGCTCATATGCGAACAATTTAGGGACTGGGATTCTATTGATTTTATCAAATAAAGGTAAATTCATTATAAAGTGTTAGTCTAAGATCAAACTGTATCTCTTATTAATTGTATTATTTTATTTGTATGGTATCTTGAACATACAACAGCAAAGCCAACAGGTTTGATCATGCAAGTTGTGCAATAGTTATATTTATTTACATTTTTATTGCAAGTGTACGCTAAGAAGTATCAACAAAGCCAGTAGGTCTCAAATTTAAATGAAAAATCCATTGGTTTTGCCAATTTTTGCTTGGACCAACATGATAGCGCATGCATCAAGACACATGCACATGCATGTCTGCTAATCTTGGGATGGGTTTCCTAGTAAAGGAAGTCCAAGCCAGGATGGCTACTATGTATCTGCAACTTGACATACAACTGTGCAGGCTTCCTAATGACTTGTGCACACTTGTGGGTTGTGAAGTGTGTGCATGCAGGTCTGTGAAGCATGGGGGAATATCTGTCATGCCTTGACTTGCATTTTCTTTTGCTTTTTAAGTTGCCATTCCAAGATGGTGGACACAAAGCTTGGTGCATGAAACAAAAAAAACCCATAAAATCTGAACAAAAACACATTTTCAGAAAGGTGAAGCCCAGAAGCAAATTTCAGCCACCCGACCCTTAAAAAATAAAAAGTAAACAAATGAGCTCCCGAGAAGTACTTAAAAGATATGAAAGAAAGTAGTGTTGGAAAATGGTCCTCTCTGAAGGGTCACAGCAAACATTTTCCCTTCCTGCTGGCTTAGCTGAATCTTTTTGTTCGGCATTAGGAAGCTGAGCACTTTACCACTGCTGACCAGTGTTAAAGTGCCCCTAAACATCTTTGAAATTAATGGATACATGATTGGCATAAGTAATTTACTTACCCATGTAAAGTGGTATACTATATACCCAGGACCTGTAAGCTAAATGTTACTAGTAGGCTGCAGCACTGAGTGTGCTACCCACAGAAGTAGCCTTTCAAACCTGTCTCAGGTCTGCTGCTGAAGTGCCTCTGTGTGCAGTTTCACTGCCACTTTGACTTGGCATTTACAACTACTTGCCAAGCCTTAAAACTCCCCTTTTATTACATATGTTACATCTAAGAGTAGGGTGCTATGTATAAAAGGCACACCATGTACATGATTGTTTTACATGTCCCAGTAGTTACAAACACACAAGTTTGTTTTTCACTACTGTGGGCCTGCTCCTTTCATAGATTAACATTGGAGATTCCTAAACAAACCTTTAATCTGTAGTTCCTGATTGCAGAGGAGTAGCTGCATTATGTGGTGTATCTTTGGATTGGTAAAGACAAATCCTCTTTACTGATAACATTAGATTTGACATTATCAGTTTAGGAGTGCGACCTTTAGAAAGTGGACATTTGTCTGCACTTACTGTTCTATGTGCTTTACAGCTCACATCCAACACATGTCTGGGCTGGATGACAGTTACACTTTCTGCATTCCCTTTAGACAGCCACAAACGTAGAAAGGTGAGGCTCATCTGCATTCAAGGCACTCATCTGCATTCTTATGGGTCTTCCTGGGCAGATAACTCAGCAGACAGGACTGTGTTGAAATGGGATCCTTATGCACTTCAGAGAGCTGCCTTGAAGTCACCTTCATATCGAAGCCACGTTTAGGTATACATACTAGGTCTCTTCCCCCTAAAATCAGACACTACAGAACTTGCAACTAAGCTCTGCCAGAGGAACTGATGTGCTGCCTAAAGAACTCAACTGGTTTGCCTTTCTAGAAGGACAGTTGGACTGTTTTGTTTGCTTGTTGCCCTGGTGCCTGCTGCTCCTTGACTCTGTTGAGGGAGAGCTGGACTCTGCCTTATGCCACAGTGATCTCCAAGGGTATGCTGCCTTCTGCCAAATTGATCACCAAGGGCTAGTTGGCTTGCCCGCTGTTCCTAAAGTGGTAGGGCCATCAAAGACTTAATTGACTTATTGCTTCTGTGGGGCACTGCAACCCACGAGTCTGACACCTGAAATTTAACAAAGAGCAGCACTGGCTTAATCATCAGTAGTGTTTTGTGGAACAAAGAATCTTCCTGCTTACAGATTGAGTGCTTTCGCTTCGTTCAGGATCAGTGCCTCACATTAGGCTAGGCTGCAGCCCTACGAGGCTGTGTGGGACGATCACCACCTTTTTTAGATACCACAGCAGTACCTCCCAGTGTGGTTCTCCATTTACATTTTGCCTAGGAGACAAGGGGTGTGCCTGCGACAAGGATCCATCAGTCTAGTCAGTCCATCTCCACACCCAGGATCAACATGGCTCTTCATCCCATCTCTGCCCCCAGGATCAACGCATACAGCCAGGTTCTGAAACTGGGATGGTGCAATGAGCTAAAAAATGGTGTTGGATCTAGCCCTGATCTCTTGACTGGGTGAGAGTATTCTGCTTAATTCAGAGACTCTGTCCATCACCACCCCTTGTTGTAAATTACCCAGGATCAACGCAGCATGTTCTATTCCATCCTCCCCACAACCAGGCACCAGCAGCAACACCGTCCAAAGACTGCTGACTTCAGAAATCTCTTCCCACAAGGTACTCTGAATTAGCAAGGCCTTTGGGAGACGTACTCTGCTGCCGGCCGAGGCTCCTGTGCAGGGGTTACTATTCATTTCAGCTGTTTTGGACTGAGTCATCTCCAAAAAAACCCTGCCTACTCCCTAGTAACTTGTGGGTATTATTTGATTGAGATACTGGACAATAACCTCTCTGCAGGATACTTTTTGCTGGTCCAGCATGACCACCTATAATCATTTTAGCATGAAGAACTCTAACAAGCCATTACTTTAAAAATATTACATGCACTCTTATAGTTCGAATCTTGTTCTGTTGATACTACAATAACCTATTTGTATAAACCTGTGTGGAGTCTTTCTGTGGTGTATTCATTGTGTTACTGTGTGGGTGTGTTGCACAAATACTTTACACATTGCCTTTTAGATAAGCCTGATTGCTCTGTACCAAGCCACTAGACGGTGAGCAAAGGTTATCTTTTGGTGTACCTAGCTTACCCTGACTAGTATGATAGTTCCTGCTTGGCCTGGATGCATATCTCAGCCAAGCATAAATCCCATATATATCAAGCAGCTGCAAGAACGCAAGCAATGTCAGCAATGGTTGGATACACGTCTACAAATCAGTACTCAGTGAGACTGAAATATTCCCGGTCAGGCAAACATAACAACAAGGAAGAAAGCCATAAAAGTAGGAGGACACACTGAGATAGACAATAAAACCATGCAATTATGAGTAAGGGAGGGAGTCCCATAGTAGCAGGGCCAAGGCTGATTTGTATATTGCTGGGTCTAATCTGAGGTTGCATGTAGTCTAAAAGAGTGATGTGTTAGAATGTTACCTGAGCGTTTGCCGGTGGTTAGGCAAATTGGGAGCCTTCCCCCATTACCGTTTGTCTTTTTACAATTGTTGAAAAAACACAACTAGAACTGTTGTGGTAAATGTCACAGCACTCTGTACAGTTCCCAGTAATGAAGTGCTCACTCCCAGGACTAACTGTCCAAAATGCTCTAATAATTACAAACAACAGCCAGGAGAAAGAAGTACTTCGATGAGTGCATTAAACTAAGGAATGCAGGATAGGTCCAAAGTGAAGTCTGAAATTGCAAGTAAGAATCAGAGAGGTCCGAGTTACATTGGAGATATACATCACAAACTACACATGTTAAAAGAAAGCCATTCTTTATTTCTCTGCTTCACCTTTTGAAAGAATGGACAAGGACACAGTCAACGTATTTCATCCTGTGACGGGTTTTCTTCAGGGCCGTTAAAAACATGTAAGACAAAACTTCAGAAAAAGAAACTAAACACAAACCACCATAGGTTATAAACAATATGTAGAACAAAAAGGAATCCTTTTTGTGCAATTGTCCTCGAGTTGTTTTTAAATTGTTCTGAATTGTTTTTAAATTGTTTTAACACAATGAAATACATTTTTGTGCAAACGTTTGCATTCAAAGATGTATTTGAAAGTGTTGGATGGTGGAAAGTCTGTTTATAACTGAGGTACGTGATTTTAAGTATGAATGATATATATGATTGGACTTGATTAAAATAAATGAGAACACTCTCTAGGCATAATGACCCAGTGACCATTATATAAATCATTGTTTATTGTATTCTCATTGCTTCTTGGTAAGCACACTATGGGCTCCATGTAGGGCGGTTGCACAAAATTGAATCCGTTTTGTTCTAGATATAAAACTAACCTGTCCCTTTCGGCAGAGAAGGGTGTCTCTCCTTTTTTTAGTGGAGTTTATAAACAAAATGCATACAATGAAAAAGCAATATGTACAAAATAAAAATAAAAACGACAAGATCTCCAATCAAAAACAACATGGAACATAAATTCAACAGGTCAATGAAATAATAACATAAATATCTATTTTTAAGAACTTCTCAGACTGAAACATTGTAGTTCAAATGACTAACTTCAAAAAGTATACTAATATTGCTGTGTACTAAATAAAAATGAAATAATCAAATATATGAAAAATTGTGATGACCACAAGTAGAACGTGACTTTTTCTCCTAAATAATGGATAATCATGAGTATATATTCAATTCTTTTAAGCCCTATTATTTATAGTGATTCTGAGAACAAAGCAAGTTTTATGACTAGTGATTAAGATAAGCAGGCAAATAACCAGTCATTCATTCATGGTTCTGTAGCGCTGCAGTTAGGCCTACATGAAATCATGCTAATATAACGTGGAATATATAGAATTATCAAGCAATCAGTCACTAGAAATTTAAAGATGTAATGATTCTAGTATTACTTTGATGCACTTGAATTAATTTAGTATGGTTACAAATAACACATGTCAGTATGACAGATTTCTGCCTTTCGAATGACCTAAAAATTCATTTTCGAGATTTTGTTATAAAGGCACGATATTAGTACATGTATAAAATAAAATCTATGAAAGTTTTATGAAAGCATACAATTTTAAATGTGCAAGAAAACTTCTTTTGTCTTTTCGGTGCACATGTTTACACATACAAGAAATGTAATACTATTCAACATCATAATCAAGATAATCCAAAATAATTGATTAATTCTGATTACTTATTCACACGTAAATGATAATAAAGAATGATTAGAGATAAAGTCCATTACGTGAGAATTCACTTTTTTCACATTTCTAACACCTGTTAAGGAAATATAGCATGCTGGAAGGGAACTCAATATTTTATGATAGAAGAGACTGCAATCCTCAAATTTATGATGGTGCATAGTACTTCTATCAATACCACAAAGTTTGCATGCTGAATAAATTCACTAATATTTGTCCCGAAAATGTGACTGCCAAATTGTGATAATATACACAATCCCATTAGGTGGACAAATAAAATAAAACCAAAATAGCCACATTCTCTTGAAAGGCAAATAGCATTGGAACACTCTACACTTAAATCATTTTATCATTGAGCTGCCAATTGAGAAACACAAAATTTCTAGGAATTGCTTAAGAAATGAGGAATCCTAAGTCAAAGGATCATGACCATATGGAAACAAAAAGTATATACAGTTAGTGTGAGGGCTTTTTAGAGTGGAAATCCCCTCTTAAAGGATCATGTATGCTTCAACGTTATGCACATACTTCTCATCCAAAGAATGATGGGTTAGAATGCTACCCTAAGTGGCTGTCAGTAGCTAAGCACATTTCAAACATTCCTCCCATCAGTTTTTGTGTGTCGGATGTAAGTCCAGCACCATCCATGGTCACTTACAGGTATTGCAGGACCCTCCCATGGAAAACAGTAAAAGCATGCCCTAAAAAAAAATCATAAGTAAATAATGTTCAAATACACTTAAACAATATATAAACATATTTAGTTTTAAATAAAAAACTAAATACAAATTATAAAGAAATATTATACAAATGTGATTACTTTTTTAAATTAAAACTAAATGAAACTTCATTTTTAATATAAATACAAGTTTTAGGAGGAGAACAAATGGTGGTGGGCCTCCAACCCTACTGTAGGTAAGCGGAGGGCTTCTTGGTCCCCACAAACCCTAGCATCCAAGAGGACTTCATCCCCCAACCAGCAGTGCATCAGAGTGATGATATAACGGAGTGTTGCCTCCAAAGACCTCTCAGCAATTCCGCTCTGTGGGAATTAGTGGAGGTAACAGGAGGGCTTGTTGCTTTCAAGAACCATCAGCATCCAGGAGGAATTCCTTCCCCATTCAGCAGTGTGCCAGTCGGCGCATTTGCTGAGTGATGGATAAAAGGGGTGCAGCCTCTGAAGACCTCTCAGCAATCCCGCTCTGTGGGCATTACTTGAGGTAACAAGAGGGCTTGCTGGTCCCCAAGAACACTCTAGAGCCAAGAGGACTTCATCCCCCAACCAGCAGTGCTCCAATCCAGCAGTGCTTTAAATGGCAGGTACTCAGTAACTGCACTGCTTACTTGGAAGTGACAGTACCAGCAATACTCACCCCTGCTGCAATGCATTTAATGGAAGAGTACCAGCACCTCTCAGAAGCAAACAGGTATTCTGTGACAAGGAGTACCTGTCACATATGTCCTTCTTGCCTAGTTCTTTGTGCAAGTCCCTGTGCGTCGCTAATTGAGAATAACAAAATAAAAGGAGAGATAGACACAAGCTTCTGTATCATTTCCTTTTCTAGATAGAAATCTCTGACACAGCCAGTGCATGACGAACCATATTGGAAAATAGACCTCCCACAAAATTAGCAAGTGCTGTTGTGAGAAATTAAGAACTGTTTGAGGTGTCACCCTACTCTTTGCCCCCATTTAGACTACTAAGTGCTGGTTTTCTGACTCTGATTATGCCTTGGGCTCTGCCAGCAAGACCCACGGCCTAAGTTCTGATTAAAAGTATATGGTTTGGCAACGACAGACCTCTGTAAGTTCCTAGTATATAATAAGTCGAAGGGGATTCAAATTACCTATAAGTCCCTAGTATATAATAGGTCAGGGAAGGGTGGAGGCCCAGTAGGTTTCCTGCACTAGAGTGTGCACAATTGTGTTCCCTTTGTCATTTCTAAATACAACCCTGCCTTGCAGACTGCTTTTAAATTGTAATTATATGCAAATTCGAATTTGGAATTAAAGGTAATTCGAAAGTAGTATTCTACCTTATTTTAACATACAAGTCATCTCTAAGGTCTGTCCAGGATGAGATGACTTGTAACTAAAAGCAGCAACATTATAACTATGTTTTTCTAAGCCCCAGTGAGGGGAAAAATGCAATACTGTTTTCCCCTATTGTAGTGAATGGCTTCATAGACTAACATTGAGATATTTTATTAAGTATAAATATTGATAGGAGCTGCCTAAAATAATCATTAAGGTTTCTAATTAATAGTTAAGATCTATCCAGCAACTTTCCACTGTTAGATTTATAATAACTATCACAGAAAATAAGTTATTGAACTTTCTTTTCTGTGAGCCAAAATGTAGCCTTTCAGCTGTTCTTTCCAGATTGGTCAGCCTAGGCTGCTCTAATTAGGTGCTAAATGCCCTTCTAGAGAGACAATGGGTTTCCTGTGGGAGGAGAAGCACAAGCTGCAGAGCAGAAGGCATGAAGGGGGTGAGGGGTAGCCAAACTGGTCTTTAAAGGGAGAATGACACTTTTAAAAAGCACAGGCTGACCGTCCCATCCTGCCACCCCAGCCACACAGGAACCCCTGTATTTACATTAGGGAGAAGGATGGGAGGGGAGTGTTTAGGAAAATTAGCCACACCAATAATTTGGGTTAGCCTGATCCAGCTCCTCTGGAGAGACGTTCTCCATTTTGGATTTTGAGTGAATAGTGCTTTCTGGGACAAGAATATGCCACACTTTGAAGGAAGTGGTAATGCACATGAGCGACCAGGGGTGTCCCCCTGCTTGACAACCAGGAACACTGAATAAAGATGTAAGAGCTGCAAAACTCCTCAAATCTGCTGCCTGGCGCTACTAGGAGAAGAAGGACTGCACTGCTTGGAATGTGGATCTGCATCCAAAGTACTACACTCTGAAGGACTGCACCTGCTGCACAATCTGGTACTGCAACCCTAAGGACTTTGCCTTGTTTAAAAAAGGATTAAGGAGTGGACTTCCTGCAAGTTACAGGTTAACAGAGACCACCTGCATTATACCCATCAGAGTCCTCATCCTTGAGCGAGCCCAGTGGACCTAAAAGGATTTGGTCAGGTGCAGTTTGGGAATTGTAGTGCACACATCCCAAGGAACATCTAGGAGATTTCAGACACTTGGAGTTATGTTTTGGACACTTTGAAAAAGTTCCAGAATTTTGAAGAAATGTTAAGCAACTTTTGGAAAAAGCTCTAAAAGCTGATCTACTTGACATCGAGAGCCAAGCTAGCTACCTTCAACTTTGATCCAGCCTGGACTTTAGGTACATCCCACTGTAAGCTCCGGAACTCCAGATTTCCAGGATTCAATGAGGGCATCGAGGAGAAGCAATCCGACAACGTCACATCAGATCAGCCTGCCGGAGGGGACTACTTGATGTCGAGAGAATTTCCTCCAGAAAATGGTAAAGTCAGAAGGCAACATTTTGACCTAGGCCTCCAGCTTAGCATGTCTGGTAAGGGCTCCTTCGCAGTCTTTGAGTTTGTCATGGACAAGTGCAACCAGATGTCCCAAAGTGGGAATATATGTTTTTGAGTACCAGAACGTGTTTATTCTTTAAAAATTCATAACTCTGGTTCCCTATATTGGATTTTTGTTGTTTTGGTGTCTATTATTTCATATAAATATAATGTATTTTTATCAATTGGTTTGGAATGTTATTGTGTGTTGTGTCTTATTTATTTGATGTGTTTGTGTTTTTAAATGCTTTAAACGCCAGTCTCCTAAATTATGCCTGCCTGTCTGTTGCCAGCTACCAAGGGTTGAGCAAGGGAATACTTTGTCTGAACCTTTTATTAGGTATGTGGCCTTATTACTAGTAGAAAGCCACTACTTATCACTATATATTAATCCACTTTCCAACAGCAGTAACTGTAGATGAAGTATTTTGACTGTTGGTTGATTTTTCCCCAGGTGGAAGCAGACATACATTGACAAAATGCTATTACAATGGGGGTGGGGGGGGGGTAAATCACTGAAGTGGGCTGATCTATTGCCCCATGGTATAGGTTATGGTAGACAGAAGCAAAATGTAAACAGTGGTTAGTGCCTTTCTATGTACAAATTTGGGGCCCATAAAGCGCTATTTGATGATTAAAACAGTGCAACTGAGGCTAGTCCACAGGTCAATACCTTTAAATATCCCAATTATTTTACAAAACAAGGGAAACCCAGAAGGTATGCCATAGGGACCTTGGGCAGTAACGTATTTTAAAGAACATGGTGTGTAACTGGTTATCTAAGTCTGTCATAAGTGATTACAAACATACAGACACATTTTATACCCTGCCTTTGGCCATTCTGTTTTTCGTTGGTTTGTCTTGTGTTCTGTAGGTCACGGCTGTGCCCACTTGTTATTTAATGTTTTGAATCACAATTAATTGAACCTATATGAAAATAAATTCTTGTCCGGCTGGACAAAAGACATACGATACATTTAAGCGTATGATTATTGTGTTTCTCTATTTTTCCTTCCAAAATAGGGACCTTTAAATATCCCAAAGCATATTTAGCTCCACATCAAAGCCTGCAAGTGGTGATGATTTCAAACCATAAAGGTTCATTAAAGGTTTAAAGTTTACAAGATAAAACCATCAAATTAGTTCCAATCAATCAATATATAAATGAACTAGTTAACCTACGTTGTGCTTGTTTAAATGACTCCATTTTTACATATGCTACACCTATACATTGAAATGAAATGAAATGAAATGAAAGGAGTCTTGTATCGCGCAACTAAGCCCGAAGGCATCAAGGCGCCTAACAGCAAAACCATAGGAACAAAAAAGAAAACAGTAACTACGGGTACGCCTTTGCAAACAACCATGTTTTCAGTGCTTTCCGAAAAAGCAGAACGGAAGACTGAGATTTAATTTCACAAGGAAGGGTATTCCATAACTTAGGGGCAATTGAAGAAAAAGCCCTACCGCCCCATTTATTCCTACGGAAGTGAGGTACAACCAGCAGGTAAATCGTAAATCGTAAATCATACGTTCTTATATAGCGCCTTTCACCGTAAGGTCTCAAGGCGCTTGCTTTGGGAACCCGTCCTGGCTTTTCCTTGCGAGAATACCCCTACTGGGCATCCCCAAGGTGAAAGCCAGGCATCCCATCGCGGTGGGGCCGTTGTGGAGACTAAGCAAGCTATTGCCCAGAGTTGAAGAGTGTGAACCCATGATTCGAGTAGGCGCCGAGGCGAGAATTATCGAGTCCGTGGACATTTTTGAGCTCAAGACCCTGCCGCGTCGGGAATTGAACCCTGGTCCCAGTTCTGACCTCTGCGTCTGGGTCTGCCTCCTCTAACCGGTGAGCCACACTTCTCCAGAAGTTCTTTGAGGAGGAGCGTAAGTTTCTGCCCGATACATAGGGTAGCAGCAGTTTCTTAACACCCCCCACCCCCTTACCAGAGAGTGCACTATAGGTCAGGCAGAGCGTTTTGAAGAAGATCCTCGATTCAATAGAAAGCCAGTGTAAGGCCTTCCTGGCTGCCGTTGCTGACACTAATCTGGGAGCGTCCAGAACAAATTTTGCTGCCGCATTTTGGGCAGTCTGAAGACGCTGTACCAGGCTCCTATTCATTCCGGTGTATAAGGCGTTACAATAATCAAGTCGCGAAGCGACAAGTGCTACCACCACTTGCTTCCACGCCTGAGGAGACAGGTAATGTTTTATTTTTTGGAGAATTTTAATAATACCCCAGCAGGTAGCAACAGTTCTATTGACCTGCAGAGTCATGGAGAGGGCGGGATCAATCAACACTCCCAAATTCCGTGCCGACTCCGTGGGAGTAGGACTGGTCCCCAACGAGGGCGGCCACCATTCAGGTGACCAGATGTTATTGTTTGGGCCAAACACCAAGATCTCAGTCTTCTCACCGTTCAACTTTAGTGAATTGTAGATCATCGACTGGGACACTGCTTCCATGCAGTTCCTGAAGTTGAACGGTGACGAGTTAACCAGATGGGAGAGGGACACCAAGATCTGTGTGTCGTCAGCATACGCGACTACCTCCATCCCAAAAGATCTAACAAGCCTGGCACGCGGGGTCACGTAGATGTTAAATAGGGTTGGACTTAATGCCGACCCCTGTGGGACCCCACATTGCACAGGTAGGGATGGAGATAGGAACTCTTCCAGCTTAACCCTCTGTTCCCTCTGGTCCAAAAAGGAGGCCAGCAGACTCAGAGCTGTCCCTTCCACCCCTATCTCCCTCAGGCGAGATGTCAAAACCGAAGGGGATAGGGTATCAAAGGCGGCTGTCAGGTCCAAGAGGACTAGGACGGTGGTATGACCCTGGTCTACATTGTTTGCATAAATGAATTCAACTGAGTTAGGGTAAAGAGATACAATATTGAGGTGTGGCGCAGCGGCCAGGGCGACTGACGCTGGAATCTGGGGACCACGGTTCGATCCCCGGCTCCGGCGGCAGGTTAGCTCAGCACCATGTGACTCTGGGCAATAGCTTGCTTAATCTTCCCGACGGCCCCCAGCGCCTAGAGACCCTTACGGGTGATTGTGCGCTTTACAAATGCCGACTTTACTTTATTGAGCTCTTAGGGGCATATTACCAAGGGCTTTATCTCTACTTTTTTGGCTTTAAAAGACAAAGAAGCGGAGATAAAAATATCGCTATTGCTAACCCTGTTAGAGACAAAAAAAAGCAGCGCTAACCACAATTAACGCTGCTTTTTTACGTCTGCTAATTTTCAGACTTAGCCATGTAATCGAATGGGAGGTGGATTACATGGCTAAGATCACCCTGCCCTATCAGCAAGGTTTCGCTGGTTACAGTGTGATTATCGCTGGATTTCTAGCTATAATTACACTGTTTACCAGCTAACGCATGGATTCCTATCGCTTGGGAGATAAGCGTTGCTGATAGCACGCTATCTCCCTGATGGAATCCAGCGTTAGCCTACGATAATTATCCTCGCGCTAAAAGCGCTGAGCGATAATCATTGCAGGACCTTGCTAATATGCCCCCAAGTTTCTCAGGATCTTCCTAAACTTACAATTATCTGCAACACAACGAGAGACATTTGATCAGCCTGTACTCTGCAGATGCACTGTTGCAACAATTTAGAACATTCTACAGTTGTCACATAAAAGAACACATTTCACATGGGAAAAAAATTAAAGACACATCGCGTCTGTTAATTAGTACTTTAACTTCTCCTAGAAATACAAAGCACGTTTCATGATTCACGATGGTACCAAAATGTTATCCATTTTAACCACAGGCCTAAGTTAGCTATGGCCAATCATGAGTAATACACAGTTAATAACATTTGAATGTTTATATGTCAATTAAAGGAACAAATATTTATTAAGAAAAAAAACTCTTTCACAGTTGAACATACCAATGAAAGCTCATGTATGCATGTATTTACATGTATGCTATGTTATATTATGATGTTATGTTATATGTCATGTCATGTTATGTTATGTCATGTGTATTTATTTAGCACACTTACACCCTTCGCTTTCATGGCCCCACACTTGTGTTCACGTATGTTCATGTGTAACCAGCCCAGTGCATCGTACTCTAGTTGAGCTACAGTGGCCCTATCTCAAAAGGTGGACACTGGCAGTACACATGTGCAGTCCAATTGCCATGTAATTACTGTGAGTGAGACTGGGTTACCAGAAACCAAAAAACATGGGTTGACTAAATGGGCGGAATCCATTTTTCTGCAGTGTGTTTTAGCACTTTTTGGCGGGTTTAGAGGTGTTGTTTGATAGTAATTAATGTCTTGGCCCTGGCAAAGGTTTAGGGTAAAAGTCAGGTGAACAGTAGAAAACAACATGTCACCATTTTGTTCTTGTTGTCTCAGCTTTTCCCACAAAGCCTATTGCTGGAGCAGGAACTGCAACTGAGTCTCTTTGCTGAGTGGAGAAAGTCTGGGAATTTTAGTTCAATTCACTTGGGGTTAATTGCCAATCCTAACATAACATACCATGCTTTTTCTGATGGATACTTCTTCCTGCAGATTCCTCACTGTATGAATATCCCCAGGCATCAAGCATGATTCAGAAATTTTACAATAACGCTCATGCACCAGTAGATGGTGTTTGGTCCTGTCTCAGCAACGGTTACTGCTTGGAAGTGATGTCGCTGGAGCCACTCTTTTACGCAAATGCAGAACTGCTCTTTGTAGAAATTTTTCACACCAAAGTTATCTTTTTTATTTGCTAGTAAAAAATTCAGAATTTAAACCCTGTGCTTCTGACATAGGTAGATGTCCACTGCAAACCTTACAAGTTTTCTTGCAGTGCTTGGGGCCTAAGCAGATAAAAAAGTTGTGTAAGCATTGCAGCCTCATGCATTCAAAAGGCATTTAAGAGTGGGGGACAAAGGTGTGTATGGTGCATGTTGAATGCTAGGCTTTGTACCCATTGTGCTTCAGTTTGAGATCAAAATAACATCCTTCTTCCAAGTCATCTAAAGACAACTATTAGAAGCACAGAAAGAGGTGCTGATGGGATGACTACACGCCTAGATGTGGTTCTCACTCCATAAGCATGTCACCTCAATTGTAACCACTATCAGCAGATTCACCTGTGAGCAGGAGTTGGTGGACATCACACCATCTGAAGAACCGGCATTGACTCTTGTCTCTGGCCCCACACCGCTTTCTTCCCTGATGCAAAGCCTCCTTCCAGAATAATTCCTAGCACCGACCAGTCACAGTAACTTGCTTTCACAGAAACAATGATGGCACTTTTCATTGGTGCATCCGTTCCCTCTGGTGCTCCTTCAGGCTCCCCAGATTTCAATCCTGAAGGTCATGTTCCTGTTGGTTCTGCTGCCTTCCTGCAAAGTGTTGGTCACCCACAGACTCTCGTACATGAGTGCACTACAGTGGTGCTCCCGTCTGCAATAGTTTCAGCATGGGGCCAATCTGACTAAGTCATCAGAATTCCCCCAGATATCAGGATCAATGTCCAGTAGTGGTAGTTCAAAGAGAACTTGTCATGCAGAAAGTCCTTTTTCCCACCTCCAGCAGAGGCTACAGTGGTGATGGATGCCTCAACTTTAAGGTAGAGTGCCCTTCAGGGGAGATACAAATCTGAGGCCTCTTGTCTCCAGAGGATCTGAGGGTGATTTGCCTGTTTCAAAAACTTTCCTAGACTCTTTTCAAGATTGATCTGCTCATATCTTGATAGAAAACACAACTGTGATCTGCTATGTGAACAATCATGGCAGTGGAGGACCTCATTGTCTGTGCCTAGAAGCTTTAACAGCCTGATTTGCCGTTACCGTGCCAACCAGGAGTGGTGTTTGTCCCCAGGGGTGGTACAGAATCTCTTTACCCTATGTGGCACACTCCAGTGGATTTCTGCATCACAACAATCAAGTGCAATATGATACTCAAATGAACTACCACTACTGGCAGGTAACGCTGCGCACTGTCCATGCGTAGTCCAACTGGACTCTATTGGTCAAGTCAAAAACAGTTATCCGATACATTTTTCATTCACAAAGGATTATTAACAATGACTTTCTTGGCAGTGCCCGATGCATTTCGGGACAGTGATGTCCCTTCTTCAGGGGAAATCTGTGAAAGCAAAAAACGACTATTCAAGATTTACAATGAGGTAAGCTTATTAATGAAACAAGGTGCTATACACTAAGGACGTGACATAACCATGTGGGGGTCATAACATAAAGGTAAACAATAGTATAGTGCGCACGCTTATCACACTTATCATTAAGTACTCGAGTTCCCTCAAATCATAGAAAGTAAGACCACACTCCTAAGACAATGTTATTCACAGTGCTAGAAAGAATACAAAATAAAAAGTTTGGGTGATATTAATCAGTGCCTTAACCAAAAGGAAGAAATTACAGAAAGGGAGAAATGAAAATTCTCCCAAGAAAGTCATTGTTAATAATCCTTTGTGAATGAAAAAATGTATCTCAATGTTGAGCAATATTTGATCGGTTCTATGATTTAATGGACCAAACAAGCGATTAATTTACTGCCACTTGTTTGTAAGATGAAAAATGTGTTTGTATATTGTAATTGAGAATTTTTGTGGATATATACATAAAGAAATAACAGGTTTATTTCCTTGAAAAATTGTTGAATGTGTATACTTTATCGGATAACTGTTTTTGACTTGACCAATGGAGTCCAGTTGGACTACGCATGCACAGTGCGCAGCGTTACCTGCCAGTAGTGGTAGTTCATTTGAGTACCTTAGTCATGGGCGGCATACCTAAAATTAACAGGCAGATTGCGAAGCATCCCTACCTAACTCTGGTAGACCCACAGTTCTAATTAGCTCTTACAAAACTAAGAGTTTAGTGGCCCAACCCTCATGTGTTAAGTTGAAGAGTGGCATTTTCCCATCCACAAGACCAGAGAGATAAAAGGGGGTTCCAAAGTTTGTATTTGTATCAGAAATCATAACCCTACATACCACAGATGCTTCTTTTTGAGTGGCCATGTATACTGAGCTAGTAACAAACAATCTGCCCAAAGATAAGAGATGCTAACTGCATCTAAGAAAGATGAGTTTCAACCCAGAAACGGTATATTTTCACAAATGATGGTCTTCTTAATAATATTGTATTTCTTCCCATGTAATTACAGGAGAAGATGCACAGATGAGTCACAAAGGTACCAGCATGAATACTGTCATTAGTTGGATGTTAAAAGGTATCCTTTTGCTTTTAAGTACCATTCATTTGATTTTATTTCACCATATCATTTGATTGAATATGTTCAATGTTTTCTCCATAGCAGTGACAGAGTTGCCTATCGATTGACAAAATTCCAAGGTTCATGTAGACGTAATATGAATGATCATTAGATGTTCTGTTGATATTTTGTATAATTCCATATTATAACTTAAACTTAATTAGTTTTCATTGTGTACAAAATATTGGAAGGACCAAAGGAATTTTGACAATAATTAGAATCCAATTACAGCCTATAAAAGTGCAAACCAGAGCGCTCTACAAAATACCCATGTAGATATATTCCCATAGTTCACCTTCTTAACTTGTTGCCATCAGACTCAGCCCAGGCAATCAGATGATCCACAAAATATCAGGTGTTGCAGCCTTCAGGTCCATATCTCTCAAACGTGAAGCATTTGGAAAGAGTGTCAAACTCTTGTGATGTCTCGTAATACGTAAGGGAAGTATCAGCAAAAGTAAGGAAGCAGAGTAGTAAGGAGAATATGGGGAAAAGGTAAATTAAGGATGGCGGGAAGATAGGTTGCCTAAGAGATTTAAATGGGGCAGGATGGAAAAGCTTGTGCAGACAAAGGAAAAAGTTTGCTTCTTGCATCCCTTCGTGGGTTGCTTATCATATATTCAAACTGAAAAACCCAATATTAAAGTCATTCAAGACACCTCGGAATGTTCTGCTCAGCTCCAACAACCTCCGATAACAAACATTCACAGGGAGGAATATAAGTGGACCACTAAAGCAGAGAGAAATCAATTAGGTTGTCTGTGAATTCTGTCACATTTATGAACCAGCAGCATCCTAGATGGATACAGCTAACCAAGAATTTATACAGCTTTAGCTTGAAAATGCTTTCCAATAAAGAACTAGGGGCCAGATGTAGGTAGGCAAATACTGGTCGGTAACGGCCGAAATTCGGTAATTTTGGCCGTTACCGACCGGTATTTGGAAAATGAGATGTAGGTGGACATTTTACTGAATCGGTAATTTACCGAATCGGTATTTTAAGGAATCGGTAAATTACCGATTCCTTAAAATACCGAAACGGTAAATGACCGATTTTGCTATGTAGGGACCACTCAAATGAGTGTTTTTCCCCTTTTAGGATTCGTTATTTACCACCAACTACAAGTTGGTGGTAAATAATGAAAACCTTGGAAAAAGCATTTCTTTTGCTTTTCCAACAGTGCCATGTTGCAGACATACATGCCCTTAGGGCATGTATGTCTGCAACATGTGCACCCATGCACAATTGAGGGGTGCAACAGGGTGTCAAAGTGACACCCTGCCACCCTTCAATGCTTCCCCTTTTACTGAATCGGTAAATACCGATTCGGTAATTGGCATTCATTCCTATGGGCCTCCAGGCCAATAGGAATGAATGGCAATTACCGAATCGGTATTTACCGATTCGGTAATTAACAAAACTTACCGATTCGGTAATTTTTTGGGTAAAAATACCTACATCCCATTTGCCTGTTCTTAAATACCGAATCGGTATGATTCGGTATTTAAGAATCGGTAATCTGGGATTACCTACATTGGGCCCGAGTCCTTTGAGTACTGTGATTGGTTGTTTTTTAAATCAATGGGAATTGTTAGGATAAGTCTTGTTGTAGCAAGCACGTGAAATAGAGTGTTAAAGTCTTTCCCAGATATTCAGATCCTAGCAGAGTTCGACTCGGAAAGTATAGACATCGTGAAATCAAATATGTTGGATAAATACTATCCAAGAGGGAGCCAACACCTACAAAACATATGCCTTTATGAAGTACTTCAACATTACAGATATAAAAGCAATGTAACAGGAAAGGGTAGAAGAAGGAAAATATGCAGTAGTTTGATGTGATTGATGTTTGGTCATACACGCAAAAATAAATTTAATTAGCCACAGGAAAGTTAGTTGCTAAACTCCAGACAAAAGAAAGTTTTTCTATTGGGCACTTCTACAACTCTTCAAGCATTGGCGTGCTGATTTGGAGTTACATGAAGACTGTCAGTGCTACGAAGATTCTTTCAAACCTGTGTGAAAGACAGTATTCAGTGTTCAGTCTTTCCAAACCATTTGCAAATGTTTAATGATGAAATTGAACATGAAGAAACAATTGCTGCTTAGATAGCTAGGGAGAGTTTACAAAGCAGCCAAAATTCTGGACCACTGATTCATGATCCTCTTGGATAACCAAGCTTTGAAAATGAAGCTGCAAAAGCCATGAATTTGGTGGAAAGTGTAATGGAATAAGCAAGACTGGAAAGTGCTGATTTGAAACAATTAGTTGGACAACTGAACAATGAACAGAAATAAATGTATATGGAGATGAAAAAAGAAAATAGAGCATGGGTTCCTCCACAAGAAGAATGAATGTAAATGCTCAATATTTAAGCCAATAATATTATACATCAGTGGTCAAGCAGGCACCAGGAAAAGCTTTTTAATTTGCTTACTTACAGAGCACTGCAGGTTCAAATTTATTGTGTGCAGTAATAGCACCAACTGGTTTAGCTGCAAACAACATTAAAGGAATTACTTTACATTGGCTACTTATGCTACCTGCTGAACATAAGTATAAACTGGAATACCAGATTTTATCCGTTGAAAATTGTCATGAAGTCTTTAGAATACTAAAGAAGTTGAAGCTTTTAATTTTTGCTGAGGTGAGCATGGTCTCAAATTTAATGCTTGATTTTGTACACTTTAGAATGAATCAGATTTTAAAAATAGAATATGACGTGCTGTGTGGCGGAAAGCATTTAATTGTCTTCGGTGACCTATTGCAATTTACACCGTCAAATGACAGCTTGTTTTGAAGACACTTCTCCATGATGAAACTGTGAAATCTTTGGCAAGTATTAGTAATGAAAAGATATGGCTAAACTTCCAATACAAGGAAGTACTTAAAAATGTGCGTCAAGTATCTGACATGGAATATGGAAATATTAGAAAGACGTTAGAGTAGAAGTTCTGACAAAGGAGGGAAAACATTCCTTAGAAAGTCATTTCATCAAGAAACTATTTTCCTCGATCAACACAGCAGTTGAATTTAATTGCAGAAAAAAAATAAGGGGCGGTAATGATGTCGGTCGGTAAGCCTCTGACCGCTAGTCATAAGCTTTATGACAGCGGGCGGTGGCTTTCCGAGCAACACAGTCGTTTTGCGGTCTGACCACCAGATCACGATGCTGGTGGTCGGAACAGAAACCTTCCGTCATTCCAACTTGGTTCCGACCGGCTCTCGGAGTCTTTCAGCCGGTTGGAACTGCACTGTAATACCCTATGGACGGTGGTGTCACCGTCAGGATTAGGAGGTCGATATTCCACAGCCTTTCAGTGCCGGCCTTTCCGACATTGAAAGGCTGCTGGAAAGTGACTTTAGGGACCCTAGCAGGGCCCCCTTGCCTTCGCGGTCTAAGGTTAGTTGTCGAGGGAGTACCTAGGATCCCAAGTCCAAGACGGTGTCGGTCGAAGGCAACTCCAATCAACATCGTAATAAGACCCATAGTCTAGGCTTCTGGAGTGCCCCAATTTTACCAAAGAATTACTAAAACTAGAGAAAGAGCAATTTTTTACAATTACAGCAATCAACAAACGAAACTCCAGGGGAAGACAGTACTTCTAAGTATAAAACTGAAATCAAATTTGGATTCGTTGAAGAAATATGTACCCAGGACTGCAAGATTCGTGAGCAAAAACTGTAGAGTAATTTTGCACCATAAAAGTCGAGTAAGGTTTAGTAAATTGTTTTAGTTAATTTTGTAAATAAGGATCAAGTTGAATTCTGAAGCAGTTTGGCCAATGTGTTGTACATTTTTTGCTTGTAAAGGACTTATATGCCTGGCAGCAGCATTTCCCAGTTTCTCTAGCATACACAGTAACTATCCATAAAAATCAAGTTTTAAGTGTAGATGCAGACTATAATAATATTTGCAGATTGTGTTAGAGAGTACATTCAGTTAAGAAGAGTACACACTCCTCATTTAGGACAGTATCCCATTTATGAAAAATTGATAATCTTTTCAATGCAGAATCTCACAATTTAATCTACAGATGTTGCTGAAAAGAAGCAGTACAAGTGAGGTGTTAAGAAGAAAAAAAAACTAGAGAATGATAGAGAAATTGTAGGTTATCAGTTGTTAAACACTTCTGGTGTTACCTGCTATGCAAATGTTGTTCTCAATATACTGTTTCATTTAACACAGCTCCCTATTTTGCTTTCTAACTATGAGTCGGCACTGTTTCAACCTCGACCAAGGCTGTGCCTTGATCCTCAAGGGCAATCCATCGGACTCCATTACTCTACTCTGTCCTGGCCTTAAGGCAGGTCTTAAACTCCAAGTACCTACAGAAACAGAATAGAAACCACAGAAGAGATTATGTTCTGCATTGTGTGGTTTGCCTCAGTGTCTCTGTCTTGAGGGTAAGAAGCTGTATTAGTTTGCTCTCCAGTGGTTCAAAAGAAATAAACTTCAGGTGGGGACCAAGTTAATATCCCAAAGGGGCATGATAAAGAGAGAGGGTAAAAACAAATGGTGCATATCCTTCAAAACGCATCTCAACAGGTGGCGTGGAAAGAAAGGAACTAACATCAGCTCGCACAAGTGGCATCTAAATTCAGCTCTCAGCATCACTTCCAAAGCCGATCAACGTTCAGCATGGAGCTGCACGACTCAATCTGCCTGCCAGCAGAGGTACTGATGAAAAGTTTTCTCCTCTGGAATAATCAAAAGGAGAGGAATCTGTTGTTAGCGGTATCTATCAGAAACAGATTCAACTGTCTCACCTGCCTTATGTAATCAAAAAAATAGCAATAAAAACTAAATACATATTTACATACATAGAGGGATTTCTGGTCATATGGTTTACCTGCTGGTTTATTAGGCTGTCATTAACGTTTTGCTTCTGCTACTACAGCATACAGTATGAGGCCCTACAGCCAATGGTACGCCTTAATTTGAGTAATAGATGATTTAAACAACATGCTTGATCTTGCAACTATAAAAAAGAGTCAAATGAGAAGACATATGTCCCTTATCTGTGCACATATCAATTCCTTACTGAGCTAGGGAAAACTGAAAAAGCAATACTTTGGATTACCTGGCTTGCAGAGGTGCAATCTTTTGAGTACCGCAGCAAACAGCAAACTTCTCTCAATGGTGGACATATACAGATTTTTTAAAGGGTGCTTGGATTCCAAGGTGACATCCACAACTCTGGGAGGGAGCTGTTGCTGCTCAATCAGCAAGCATTGAGGTTCATTTCATATAAGTCCTGCCCTCTACTGTGACAGAAGCCTTTCCTGAGGCATCAGCATGAATAGAGGACAAATTCTCTTGCCCAGGAGTTTAGGATACCACATTCTCTGTGGCCAATCTTGTTCCTGATCTTCTTCAGAACCCATGGGAGGAGAGGTACTGGCTGAAAGGCACACCGCATGCCTGAGTTCCACTCTAGGAGGACAGCCTCTCTGAGAGAGAGAGAGAGAGAGAGAGAGAGAGACACTTTGGGAGTTTCAACAGGCAAAACAGCTGATATTGCATGTTCTCAGCAGAAGCAGATCCAGTCAACATTCTCCTCTTTTGCTGAAGAGACATTGCACCACCTCCAAATGTAAATATGCTTGTGATACACTAAGTGCCAGCAGCAAAGTTTGTCTGCTATGGCATCTGGAGTTCTTGCTAGGTGGTATACCACCAGGAAAATCCCCTGGTGTTCCTGCCATTTACAGAGGTTTAGTGCCTCCTGACACAGGGTTCCTGACCCATCCCAGCCCTCCCCAACCAGGCTGGTTTGTTGCAATATCCCATGGCAGGGGTGTTGTCGTGAGCTCCTGTGCCAGCCTCTCTTTGATGGATAGTGCAAAGGAATTTAATACCAAACATATAGCCCAGGTATATGTAGCTGAACTTGATGGTAATATTGAAAGCCCCTGCAAGAGATAAAAAGGAAGTGAAACAGTTGGTGTGGCCGATGTGGAATGGCAGACACGCCTAAGGAAGATCCTGTGGCCCTGTCATTATCAAGGGACAAATCCGCCTGCTCAGTAAAACAGTGAGAGCCTTCTAAAGAAAATATCCTTTACAGTAGTCTAAACATCACCAGGGAAACCAGGGGACTCATCCATGCATGCCTTCTGATAGCCACACTTATCCCAATTGCCCAGCCTGGGCAATGTGTTCAATCCACAGTGGATGATAAACGTATCCATATCATAGCTTTCCTGGATTGATTACATGAAGACGGAATGCAAGTCGACAGGGACAATATGTGAGATTTGTGTGCCAGACTCCCGTAGGGCATAAGTATAAACCCCTCAGAGGCAGCCGGCATTAACATACTATAATACCAAAAAGACACGTCTAAAAGGTTTCAATACACTTTGAGCTCCAGTCTGATGGTGTAGCCAGAAACGTATTAGGGTTACCCTCGGTCCATGAGGGCTGCATGACCAGGCTCTCCAGCATTGGGGTGCTCAGTCCAAATGTCTAGAACAGCGGGGGCTGGACGATGGTGTTGTATTATCTGTCTCTTCACCATTGGTCTGCAGCAGGATATTGCGGAAGCCCTGGGAAGGGTGTCTCTGAGGGCTCCATTACACATCAGTAAAAACATTAATCTTCATCTCCATAGTTAGTAACTGGAGGTCTAGAATCTTGGATGCATGCTGCTTGACCATTACGAAGAGGTGCTATCTCCCCTGGCAGGGCTGGAGGTGAAACTAGGCCAGTGTCTGGTGACATGTCCAAGCCACTGAGAACCTGAAGGTCCTCATAGCAATTGTCATCTGTATATGGTTGGGCAAATTCATCCCCAACGTCATAGGAATTATTGTCAGAATCCCTTCCGGGACAGCAGAAAATGAGTCCATCTTGGTTTGCTCAAATGCTCCAGTATCCGCTATGTGGTCCACTAGCGTTTCTGCCATGCCTCCTTTCATTCCAGTGAAATACATGTGTATGGGGTTGCTGGGTAAGGCCAGGCCGTGGGTCTGGGATGTTAGGTCCTTGGAGAAATCCTGGTCTACCCTTCCATCCGCAACTGGGGTCTGATTCCGCTCTGATATGTTTTGGGACTAAGGCCCTATCTTTCATTGACTGGGCTTAACTCCATTCCCTTTTTGTGATTTTGCCTTTTTAACGTTAATGCCTGGGGCCTTAAGAACTGCTTTTTTATTAGTTCTTCTAGAAATAGCAATGATCCTACAGGCCTCGAAGACTCTGTGCTCTGTGTGGGAATTTCCAAATGATGTAAAAAGCGGAAAGCGCCTGTTCTGTTGACCTTAATTGCCTGGTTTGCCTAATTTGCCCTGTCATCTTTGATAGCAAAGTTGGTGTCACCAAGTTCATCAAAAGGCATCCAACCTTTTGAGCTGGTTTGGCTGTTATGGGCACCTTATTTTTGCCCTTCCTTCTTGTTCTTACACAGGTGGGCTTGGCCTGGCTGTGCATACTTCTCTGTGCAATGTGCCTTGTGTGTCTTGTAGTTATACTTATACTTGAACTTTTGAGTTCTTTTAAGTACTTTTTTTAAAACCACACTCAGTGTTTTTTTTTTGCTAGGCCTTTTCCCATGAAGCTGGACATGGGAGTCTGTGTACAAGGGCTTACACTGACCTTATGTACCCTGAACTCTATGACCTGTGCTCTTGATTTCCATGCTATGCGGCTTGATTGTGATTATAGTTGTGGTTGTAGTTAATGCGTGTGTGCTCAAATACCCATACCAACCTCATAGTCCAATCTCTGAAGCCCCTACTGGTTTACAGTTGCAGCAAAGGTTACCACTGCTGGGTTACAGGGTGGAAGTAGCAAAGTTCTGCATGACTCTAAAAAAAGTGTAAGGTGATAGGCAATGGGTTTGTATTTTTTTTCTTACAGAGTTTTATATAGCGCGGACATGACCCGCAGGTATCGGGTTTCAGAGTGCTTTACATAGCACCAGTTGCATGAGGACACATTCATTTTGTTAGGCACGGGGAGATTAAGTGATTTGCCCAGAATCACATTATTTTCAGCATTGTTGCCGAGACTCAAACCCATTACCCCAGATTCAAGTCCCACCGCCCTGGCCGTTATGCCAACTCCTCTCCCCAACATAATTCGATGCTGTGTATCTCTCAGGCTGCTTGCATAATGCTTACACGTGCCAGTGCAGCATATGTCCTTTTATCGTTATTCACATCGCTATGCTGTGACTACAATTGACCTCAGTGCCATGGTGCAAGCCACACCGACCTATCGCCGGCTGGCTCCTACCACATCAGGGAGATTGCTGCCCCATGCCAATCACTCAGCGTGTGTTCTTTGCTATTGGCACTTGCTGCCGCCTCCTTATTCTTCCTGCTCCTCGCCTTGCCTCACCTCTGCCTCGCTCTGCTGCCTCCCGGCTTCTCTCTAATGGCACTCTGGCTCCTGTTTATTGGGTTAATGGGGCGCTCAGAGATTCTGTGTGCATAGTGTGCAGGGTCTGGGGCTGAGACTGGGGGTGGGACAAGGTCTGTGCCTAAGGCTTGGTCAGTGCGGTCCAGGCCATGAGTATCATCTCGCAAATGTTTCCGGTCACAGATGGGGTTCAGCAGCACATCGTGCTCACCACTGGAGCGTCAGCCGTTTGGGCGAGCTTCGGCGGTGCCACTGTAGTATCCTCCGGCCGGGTAGCGGTGCAGTCTACCCGTGTTCGGAGGACGCTGTTTAGCACTGGCGTGGCCCGGCTCCGGCATTCAGACCACGGGAGTGAAAGGAAAAGCTGTGTCCCTCGCCTAATTGCGGCTGCGGTGCTAGTTGTAATCACGCTCTGGCAGCCCCATTACACTGACGATGAGGCGGAAAAGAGCCTATGTGCACTGCTGCATGCACTCGGTCTCCAACAGTGGTGTAGAGCCCTTGATGTGGGCCATATCACCACAGGGGTACTGGTAGCTCTGCAGAGGCCTACTGTGGTGCTCCTGTGAGACCTGCCCCGGGCTGTTGGAGACCCCAGCCCCGTGGGGTGCCTGGAGAAGGACGGAAGTGTCCCTAGTTGCCCTGCCTGAACCCTGCTTCGAGCATTTCACGCTCCTCTGGAGGGAAGACTATCATGGTGAAGCCTGCCACCCAGAGTGCAGAGGCGAGGTTACTGAGCAGAGAAGGTAGGCCAAGCACGTGCCGTGAAGAGTGTCTGTGACTGCGCGGAAATGACGTCGATCCCGGCCATTGAGCCGTTCACAGTTGATGGCGCCCCATCTTCCCTCGCCCCGTGGTGGAGAGACTGGATGGACCAGCCCCAGATATACTTTGAGCGGGCAGGCATAGCCAGAAACAGGCGCAGGGCCCTACTGCTCCATTTGGGAGGCAAGGACATGCACCGCATCTACAAAACCTTAGTGGAGGCCACTCCCAAAACCTACATGACACTGCTGAATGCCCTAAAAGCACATTTTGAGCCAATGGCGAACAGGAAGTGGAGGAGTCGTTAGACGCATTCCATGGGCGGTTGAAGGAACTGGCAAGTACATGCGGATTTAGGACATGCGCCTTCTGAACGCCGCGGTGAAGAGAGAACGTCACCTAACCTCCACCATCGATGACATCTTGGGGGAGCTGAACGGAGCGAAATGGTTTTCGAAGATGGACCTACGATCTGGTTATCACCAACTGCCACTACACCCTGACTCTCGATACATCACCACTTTCTCAACGCATGTCGGTCTCCGAAGACACCGACGTTTGAATTTCGGAATCTTGAGTGCCGCGAAGGTGTTCCAAAACATCATCCGCGAGGTTCTCAGTGGAATCACGGGAGTCCTGAATGTGAGTGACGACCTGCTAATATATGCTTCGTCGATGGAAGAACACCACTGCCGACTTCGCAAAGTCCTTCAAAGGATCAATGAATCCGGGCTGACCCTTCACCGAGAAAAATGTCAGTTTTTGAGGAACAAGATCAGTTTTTTTGGCTACACCTTCTCCGATAAAGGAGTGGCCCCGGATCCCCACAAGGTGAAGGACGTCCAAGAAGCCCCAGCACCGTCCAACATCTCGGAAATCAGAAGTTTCCTAGGGATGGTGAACTTCTGCGGGCGTTTCATCCCAGACTTTTGCAACCTCACGAAGCCCCTCTGGGAACTAAGAAAATCTACCACCGCGTGGCAATGGGGCCCAGAACAGGAGCAAGCTTTTAAAGACACCAAAGCAGCCCTGTCGGCAGACACTACACTATCATACTTTGACCCAGCCCGACCCACCAATGTTGCTGTGGACGCCAGCCCCTATGGGCTAGGAGCAGTGCTCACTCAACTACAGAGAAACGGAGAATGGGCCCCAATCGCATATGCAAGTCGTTCACTGACGGAAACGGAACAGAGATACTCGCAAATCAAGCGAGAGGCGATTGCCATCCACTGGGCCTGCCGGCGCTTTCACGTATACGTGTATGGCCATCCATTCACCGTGTCCACAGACCACAAACCCCTCATCCCCCTGTTCCAGGGGTCAGTATCCAAGCCTCCCTCGAGGATTGAAAAATGAATCCTCCAGCTGCAAGGGTATGACTACCAAGTGGAATACAAGCCAGGTTCCTCCAATGCAGCGGACTACCTGTTGCGGCATCCAAGGGCCGCCACTAGAGCATAAGAGGAGGACGCCGAGGACACGGAAGAATATGTCCGGCTGGTGACCGAGAGGTCGTGGCCGCTCCCCATGAGCCTTGAAACCATCGTGGAAACCACCTGGACATATGAATGTCTGCAACTAGCCATCGGAGCAGTCCAATCGAACAACTGGCGCCACATCCAATCCACCATGACCAGGCGGATGCCACAAGCAAGAACTGTCCTGGAGGCCGTCATGAAAGTAAAAGACGAACTGTCGGTGGACAGCAGTGGTTGTCTACTCAGAGGCCTTCGACTGGTGATCCCCTCGAGTTTTGCTCAACAAGCTGTGGACCTCGAAACCGAGGACACCATGGCATGGTGAAGACGAAGAGCCGGTTAAGGGCAAAAGTGTGGTTCCCAGGAATGGACCCCCTGGTGGAACTCACGGTCAGGACATGCTCATAGTGCCAAGCGTTGGGCCAGCCAGACCGGCCCCACCCTGTCATCACGGAAGTTAACCCGCAGCGGCCATGGGAATGCCTCAGCGTAGACTTCGGACACCTCCCAGATGGACGGTATGCACTGGTGATCATTGATGACTACACGAAATATCCGGAGGTCGAGATTGTGAGGAACCAGACAGCCACGGAGGTGATCACCAAGCTTGAGAAAACCATCGTGCCCATGGCATCCTCGAAGTGGTGAAAACAGACAACGGCCTACCTTTCCATGGACAAGACTTTGCGGATTACCTCAAGGCATGGGGCATTCAACACCGGAAAGTGACCCCCCACTGGCCCCCAAGCGAATGGGGAGGTAGAAAGATACATACGCACCCTCAGCAAGGTAATACGCATTGCGCATACCGATAAAGCACCCCTTGAAAGAGCCATATACAGTTTCCTGCTGGAGTACCGGCTGACACCCCATCTCACGACTGAAGCAGCTCCAGGGCCGGCAAGCATGGGCCGAGTAGTAAGAGACACCATCCCACATCACCCGAGCTGGACCCCGTATCGGATTGACGCTGGAAAAGTATTAGCTAACAGGACCAATTCCAATGACCAAGCCAGCGCCAGCCGACGACCCAGAGTGTCGGCCATTCAAAGGGGGGACAGAGTCTACCTCAAGGACCGGTACCCGGGAGTAAGTTCCGGCTTCCATTTGAACACCAACCCTGGACTGTCACTCGCCGCTCTGGCACCTTAATAACGGCCTGAAGAGGAGCCGAAGAAATCACCTGCAACATCTCCTTCTTCAAGAGGGTACATGCTGGAACTTGGGAGCAACCGTTAGTGGACAACTTGGACGCCAGACCCAATCATCGACCGGAAGAAGCAGAACCAAATGGTGACTGGGGAAAACCCTCGAAGGGACTCCAGATGTGTTCGGCCAGAGTACCCCTGAGCTGATGGGAACGCCAGACAGAACCCAGCCAAGACCTCAGGAGGGGGAGGACTCACAAGAAATGGCTCCATCCTTGCCCTCCTCCCGGGGAGAGCACTCCGGGTATGACCTGAGACGCAACCCAGTACCGTCCTCGCGCCTGTCAGGGTTCCTGGTGTGATGAACCACGGACTAGACCTTTCAAAGAACTGGTAACAGATCTACGCTGTCATTTCATTGTTAACTGTTTGTTGTTTAATAAAGGTTGGAAGGAATGTAGTATCCTCCGTCCGGGTAGCGGTACAGTCTACCCGCGCTCGGAGGACGCTGTTTAGCGCCGGTGTGTGTCGTCACACGCCAGCTATAAAATAAAGGGGCGTGGCCCAGCTCCGGCAGTCGGGACCACGGGAGTGAAAGGAAAAGCTGTGCCCCTCGCCTAATTGCGGCTGCGGCGCTAGTTGTAATCATGCGCTGGCAGCCCCATTACAGCCACTAAAGCTGCTGAAAGCAGAAGGCAGGACAGGGGCGCATCAGGAACAGTGCGCCCAATTCATTTACTTTTATCTCATCTACAAATTCACTTGCATTTTGAATCGACACCCTTCATACAACAAAAAGATCATTCATGAAGGACATGTCCATCCCATGCCTCCCTGTGGCAAATGTGGAGCTGTTCATCCCACCAGCCGGTATCTAGATATGCATAGCTGGGGGTGAAACAGGCGCTCATTCTCATGCTACAAATTTGGTGAAATAGTTGTGTTTGAGGTAACTTTCTAATCATTTTGAGCACCATCTGCGTGTGTTTCTACAGCTCCATATGTCTGCTGCATAAACAATGTTAAACCACCTTTAAACAATCTTGATGGCCCATATTTGTGTATAGAACTGTGACATCCAATGTTATTTTAACATAACTCTCATCCCACGGCATATCATAACTGATTTCTTTTTAAATTCCCTGGGTCCTTCACATAGGATGGAAGGCTTTTTACACAGTCCACTAGAAAGTAGTCAACATATTTAGACATATTTTTAAATAATCCACTGATTGCCAATAATATAGGCCTTCCTGGTGATGTCTTGCAATCCTTATGTACTATAGGGATCATGTACATTATTGGAGTCCTTGGTTGATCTACCTGAATGAACAGGTACTCCTCAGGACTGTGACTGATTAGGCCACTATCCCTCCACCTAATTTGTGCTGTTTTTAATCATCTTTTCTCGTCTTCTAGCTCCATCCTGCTGCATTTAGACTGGCCGCAGGACAATGTTTCCTCCCTTACTGGAGTTTTGCATTACAATGTTCACATGCTGTGTGGTTTTTTAACCAATATTTGATATCTTCCTTGCCGCTTTGTCAGAGTGTGCCACTTGATAGTAGCTGTTTTGCATGAAAAACTATAATCGCATCATGAGGTGTCATAGGTATAAAAGTTGAGGCTGGATTCTACGTCTCCCGAGATATTCATTTGCTGCTCCCTAAAGACCATTGAATCCAAGACTTCTTCAATTCCTCCCTGACATTCTTTTTCTGGGGAAATTAGTTAATTCAATAACTCAATGTCTCATACTTCAAGTCCATGCTCAGATGCTACTTTGGCCCTTTTCATTGTGGCCTGTTTCCTTTTAGAACTTGCATGTAGCTCCAATAATTTCCTAACAAATCTGAAAACATTGATTCATGTCTGATTGTAATTCAATGTACTTTCTGGGCAAAAACATAAAACCTATAGACAGAATTTGTTTCTCAGCCTCGCTTATTATATGCGACAAGTTTGAAACAGACTGGGGTTGACTTTTTAATGTTGTTTTCCACAATGCTCTGTTGTCTTGTTGAATTTCTGTGTCACTCCCCCCTCCTCCTTCTCTGCTGTTGTGATGCTGATCATGTGGTCTTAAGATTTGGCATTGGTCATGTCTCAAAAAATCAAATTCCTGCTTCTGAGGTACTGCTTCTAGCACTGCCCTCCATATCTGTTTTCCAATTCAGAGCTTACTTCTTTTTCAATACCAGCATTCCTCTGCTCTTGTAATGATCTATTCCCATCAATTAGCTTTTGACGTTTGACAGAGCCAAAACTGTGAGCAAATGTTAATATTTGGCAGCATATGATCAAGTTTGTCTCTTAAACAATTTGAGCCTTCTGTTGTTTGTCTAAGCACACTTTCATCTCTTCCCTGAATGTGTTGATTATCTCCTACTGAGGATCATTGACCAGTTTCCTGTTAATGAATCAATATATTGCTGCAGCTTGGTCTTGTCGTTATCCACATATTTTACCAGTTTTTGCATTAGCCTTGTAAATGCATCCAGATTGCTCTCAACCTATTACTTCACCATATCTGGGTTCGGGTTTTCAAAAGCCGGCGCAATTAAAATTTGAAGTCCCCTCGGGATGAGTCCAGCTATTTTTTTGGGTAAACTTTATTTAATCGGCATGACTGGTGCAGATTTATTACACTTAGAGGAGAGTCAGAAGCAAGCATAGGACATTGTTTATACAATTACATTTAATCAGTGTTCAGTTTCTCGTTCTGTGATGACCATCTACCTCCCTCTCCCGCTTCACTTCGAGTCTTGGCTCTTTGACCCCATCAGGTCGGAACACAAACAAAAAGACAAAAAAGGAAAAAAACGAATCCCACCCCAACTGTGTTATAAACATGCCTCCCACCCCCTTACTGCCCCTACCCCTCCCCTGGTGGTGCTGATGTCTCAACTGTCTAAATGTCTATGAGTGGTGGGACTAATGGCAGAATAGAGCGGCACCTCCTATACCAGGTTTGTAAAACCTGAAGGGGTGAGGCGAGCATCTAGAGGTACCCAAACAAGTAGGGAAAATCGGCCTGAAGCTGGAAAAGATATAGTGCTCTTATAGAAGATAGGCATACTGCTGAGGGAAGGCCTCTCGAAAGAATGGAAACCAATGGTTTATACTCAAAATGTTTATATTCATCTCAAAAAATGTCTGCTACTCTTTCCATCAAGAGTATTTTCCAGAATCGAGAGTGCCAGAGAGGCAGTGCAGGCACCTCCTTCTATTTCCAGGCTGCTGCTATTGTACTTTAGGCTGCTCCTAAGTATGCCCAAAGAATCACTTTGTCTGGTGCTCTAACCCCGGATACCTGATGTCTAAAAGTACCTCCTCGATGGAGGTCGGTATGGGGTAACCTAGCATTTTCTTAATGTGAGCGAAAATCTCCTCCCAGAAGGGGTGGATTGTCGGGCAATCCTACCATATGTGGTGAAAGTTCCCAAGGAGACCACATCCGCACCAGCAGAGATCTAAAGAGTCAGGAAAAATGTTTTTAAGTTTGGTAGGGTAGAGGTACTAGTCAAAAAGAATTTTGTAATGGGCCTCTCCTAGACTCACAGAGTGATTGTTCTTAGTTATATCCACCCATAAATGTTCCCACTCCTCCCCTGAGATATCTCTCCCAATGATCTGTTTCCAGAGGGACATGTACTGGGCCCATGGGGCATGTGTTGTCTAAAATTGCAAGCTATAAAGGAAAGAGATTGCTCTCCTCCTAGTGCCTGCTTTTTGATCCTATTTTTCTATCACTGTGCGATCTCTGGTGGTGACTTCCCTCATCCTAGGCTGAGAGACACAATGTTTGAGTTGAAGATAGTGAAAATGTTCACTGCTCGGGACCTGGAATTGTCTTTGGCATGTTTCGAATGTCACAATTGTGAAACATGTCCGAAACCATTAAGCATCCCCCCTCCCGGCAAGTGTGAAATGGGCCTTCTTGCATGGCTGGTGGGAAGTCCGGATTGAAATGGACGGGTGTGAATGGGGAAGGAAAAGATGTCAACCCTCCCTCCCTCGTTATGTCGTCCCATACCTTGAGCGTGGTGCGTGTTGGAGTACTAATATATGAATTTTCTGGCCTCTTTTTTCGACCGCCAGAGGATATCCCAAATCGTTCTGCCCATTATCACCCTCTCCATGTGGAGCCAATCCTTATCAGATTCCCTCATGGACCACTCCACTAGATCCCTCAATTGGACCACCTTGAAGTAGACTGAGGAGTCTGGTAGGGCTATCCCCCCCCATCTTCTTTGGACGTCGTAAGACACGAAATGGTAGGCACGCTCTTCCCCCCTGCCATATAAATTTAGTAATTAGGGAGCGTAACTTGGGCAGCAGCTCACGGTCCAAATCAATTGGGAAAGCTTGGAATAAATAGAGTAACGTAAATTGATATTTGTATAGCGCACTACTCACCCGCAAGGGTCTCAAGGGTGATTTCAGGAGCAACGTCATTTTGATGGCATTGATCCACCCCAACCAGGGAATGTATAATGACTTCCAGCGTTTGCGATCCTGTTGGATTTGGGTCAGCATAAGGTGATAGTTGGCCTTATAAAGGCCTTCTACTCTAGAGGGGATCCCTAAATACTGTATGGAGTGTTGGCCCATTGGAAGGTGGTTTGGCTCTGTAGTCGCGAGGCTCCCTCATCAGGGATTGTAAGATTTAGTATGAAGGATTTCGAAGTGTTTACTTTGAATCCAGCTATGGCTTTAAAGTTCTTTAGTTTTGTCCGTGGTGCTTGTAGGGAGGTTCCAGGTCTGTAAGCGTCATTAAAATGTTGTCTGCAAAGAGAGAGGTCTTATGTTCCGTGCCCCCGAATTGTATGCCTCTAATCTCAGGGTTTGCTCTCTACCCAGCTGCCAGTGGTTATGAATCCCGATTGATCAGTGTGGATTAGTAAGTGCATTAAGGAGTCTAGTCACACAGCCACTATAGCAGCGAAGAATTCGGCATCCAGGCTCAACAGCGCAATAGGGTGATAGGATGCACAGTTATGAGGATTCTTCCCTAATTTGGGGATCCCGTGACCACTGCTTCAGCCATAGAGTATCAGACTTAGCTGTGTCCCAGTAATTTTAAAAGCTCGCAAATGAGCCCCAGCAGTCAGTGTCTTTTCCTCAATCCTGCTTCTGTGTTCCACAAAATGGGCATGGTGGATACCAAGCCGAGTGGCCCCCCGTGGCGTGGGTACTGGGACACAGCTAAGGTGCAGCAATATATGCCAGAAATGTCCGTGGACTTCCATTCCCATAATGCCCCATGTAAAGAAGGAGCCTATGTTGGCCGTGGTATTGCATTTAAAACTGGAATGGAGACCGGAACTGCCGTCACTGTACCTCTGAGGAAGAAGGCAAGACCTTCGAAACGCGTCAGGTTTCATGGACGGAGCAGCTGTTTGATTGTACTGGCAGCCGTGATGCTTTTCCATACCTCTGATTAAAAGGCTTCACCTTTGTTCTGTGTGGCGTGCTGCTCAAAGTTAGGGCAACCTTTGGAGCATTGATATTTGGCGGCAGCCGCGCCGTCGAGCGGGCACCACCCCGAGGGGGGCCACTCGACTTGGTATCCACCATGCCGATTTTGTGGAACACAGAAGCAGGATTGAGGAAAAGACACTGACTGCTGGGGCTCATTTGCGAGCTTTTAAAATTACTGGGACACAGCTAAGGTGCAGCAATATATGCCAGAAATGTCCGTGGACTTCCATTCCCATAATTCCCATCCCTCCCACTGGTGACCGTCCTGATCTGATCAGAAGCGGTCGCTCCTCACGCTGCTCCCAGCTCCCAGCTCCCTGCTGATTGGTATCGTAGTGCCAGACTGCCAGATTAATACTTGCTAGCTCGCATTGCTCACGAAATTAATAGTGCCTGACTGCTCATTATATTTGTATAATAGCGCTATACTGCGATAGTGCGCTTTGACGATCATTGTACTGTGCTGTACTTTGCCTAACTATATCTCCTGTGACTGATTGTGCCGGTGCCATTGCCAATTTGATCGTGTTTTAAAGTTTGTGCCCCAATCCTCTTTCGCTTTTGGCTCGCAGCCATCCATTTTGTTGTTTGTTGTTGTACCTCCCTGCCCGGCTCTCCACCCCGCTCCCGCCTCCCAGCTGCTCCTCCCTCGCCCCTCCCCCCTCCACTATCCACATATGACAGATGCATTTGCGCGCAGCGTTCACGCGCAGCGGTCGCGCCCCATGCGCGCCGAAGGTGCGCCAAAGGTAAGCCCGTCTACGCCCGTCCGCGCCTGGACCGTGCCCAGCGCCAGACCCCCTGGTCCTCGCGATTCCCATTCCACCCGCATAACATATGACGCCGCAACCCTCTCAGCACTCAACCCCGGCCGTCTCCAAGACTGCTACCAAGCTGCCCCAGGACTTACTCATGGACCCTTTGCCTGCCACTCCTGCAAATTAGACTGCACCAAGACCCACACCAAATCCACAATCTCCAAACAGAGCTCCGACACTAACCACCTAAAGTGCTTCCTGCTCAACACCCGCTCGGTCCACAGACACTCCATCGAACTCTGGAACCTACTCGACACTACTTCGCCGGACGTCGCCTTCCTTTCAGAAACCTGGATGAATGCCTCATCAGCGCCCGACATCGCCATAGCCATCCCGGACGGCTACAAAATCATCCGAAAGGACCGCACCAACCAAACAGGAGGAGGAATCGCCATTGTCCATAAGAACACCATCCGCATCACGACCAGTTTCAACGATAACCTCGCAGCCGCTGAACACCTTCACTTCCAGATCAACACCGACCCCAAGACCACACTCAGAGGCACCCTCATCTACAGGCCACCAGGACCCCGCACACAATTCAGCGATGACATCGTTGACTTCATCACCCCACATGCCCTCCCCTCCGAGAACTACATTCTACTGGGAGACCTCAACTTCCACCTGGAAAAGTCAAACGACAGTAACACCACCACCCTCCTGGACAACCTGGCGAACCTCGGACTCGAACAACTTGCCAATACCCCCACCCACTATGCTGGACACACGCTCGACCCAATCTTCACCTCCAGCAAGCACATCTCCTTCGATCACACCACAGCTCTCCATTGGACGGACCACAGCTGCGTTCACTTCAACTACTAAAAAACCATGACCCTCAACCTCCCACAACCTATTCCCCGAAGAAACTGGAACAAAGTTACCACCGACCACCTCTTCACTTCGCTTCACCAAAACCCTCCTGCCATATCATCGGACCCAAACCAAGCAGCCACCAACCTCACACAATGGATCACCCACAGCGCCGACGAACTAGCACCCTTGAAAAACCATCAAATCAAACAAGATAGCAAAAAAGCCCCCTGGTTCAACGATGACCTTAAGAAATCCAAGAAGCTCTGCCGTACCCTTGAGAAAGCCTGGAGAAAAAACCCAACCACGGACAACCTGGCCACCTTTAAGAACGCCACCCGCAAACACCACCAGCTGATCAATCAATCAATCAATCATGCCATTTGTATAGCGCACTACTCACCCGGGAGGGTCTCAAGGCGCTTGGGGGGAGGGGTATGCTACTGCTCGAACAGCCAGGTCTTGAGTTGTTTCCTGAAGGCGAGATGGTCCTGGGTCAGCCGAAGGTGGATGGGGAGGGAGTTCCAAGTCTTGGCAGCCAGGTAGGAGAAGGATCTTCCTCCGGCGGTGGCTCTTCGGATGCGTGGTACGGCTGCGAGGGCGAGGCTGGTGGACCGTAGCTGGCGGGTGGGCGTGTAGAAGGTCAGGTGGTCATTGAGGTACTTGGGGCCCAGGTCGTGGAGAGACTTGTGTGCGTGGGTGAGGAGCCGGAACGTGATCCTCTTGTCGATGGGGAGCCAGTGCAGGTTCCTCAGGTGGCTGGAGATGTGGCTGCGTCAGGGGACATCCAGGATGAGTCGGGCGGAGGCGTTCTGGATGCGCTGGAGTCTTTTCTGTAGCTTGGCTGTGGTTCCGGCGTAGAGGGCGTTTCCGTAGTCCAGTCGGCTGGTGACGAGTGCCTGGGTGACAGTCTTCCTGGTCTCGGTCGGGATCCAGCGGAAGATCTTGCGAAGCATACGCAGGGTGTTGAAGCACGATGAGGAGACAGCGTTGACTTGTCTGGTCATCGAGAGGGAGGGGTCCAGGATGAAGCCCAGGTTGCTTGCGTGGTCGGTTGGCTTGGGTGCGGTGCCCAGGGCTGGGGGCCACCAGGAGTCGTCCCAGGCGTAGGGCGAAGATCCCAGGATGAGGACTTCCGTCTTGTCCGAGTTCAGTTTCAGGCGGCTGTCCTTCATCCACTCGGCGACGTCTTTCATCCCTTCGTGTAGGCAGGTTCTGGCGGTGTCGGGGTCTCTGGTGAGGGAGAGGATCAGCTGGGTGTCGTCGGCGTAAGAGATGATGTTGAGGTGCTGGCGTGCTATGGCTGCGAGAGGTTTCATGTAGATGTTGAAGAGGGTGGGGCTGAGTGAAGATCCTTGCGGGACGCCGCAGATGACTTCGGTGGCCTCGGAGCGAAACGGGGGGAGGCGGATTTTTTGTGTTCTTCCGGCGAGGAACGAGATGATCCACTCCAGTGCCTTCTCTTGGATACCGATGTTGCTGAGGTGCTGGACTAGGGTGCGGTGGCAGACCGTGTCGAACGCAGCGGAGAGGTCCAGGAGGATGAGGGCCACTGTTTCCCCCTTGTCGAGCAGGGTCCGGATGTCGTTGGTGGCTGCGATGAGGGCGGTCTCGGCGCTGTGGTTGGCTCTGAAGCCGGACTGCGAGGGGTCGAGGGATCCGTTCGTCTCGAGGAAGGCGGTCAGCTGTCTGTTGACGATCTTCTCGATGACTTTAGCAGGAAAAGAGAGGAGCGAGATGGGGCGGAAGTTTTTGAGATCGGTGGGGTCCGCTGTGGGTTTCTTCAGGAGGGCGCTGATCTCGGCGTGCTTCCAGCTCTCCAGGAAGGTGGCGGTGTTGAAGGAGGCGTTGATGATGTTCCGGAGTTGGGGTGCGATGGTGGAGTCGGCCTTGTTGAAGACGTGGTGTGGGCAGGGGTCGGTCGGTGATCCGGAGTGGATGGTGTTCATCGTGCGGGCTGTGTCTTCGGTGGTCACCGTGGTCCAGGTGCGAAGGGTGGCGGTGGGGGGCGTTGGTTCGACGATTGGGTGCGTGGGTGGGGCGCCGAAGCTGTTGTGGATGTCGGCGATCTTGCGGTGGAAGAACGAGGCGAGGGAGTCGCAGAGGTCTTGTGACGGAGTGATGTCGTTGGTGCCGGTGCAGGGGTTGGAGAACTCCTTGATGATAGTGAAGAGCTCTTTGCTGTTGTGGGTGTTGTTGTCCAGTCGTTCCTTCAAGGATTTCTTCTTGGTGGTGCGGATGAGCTGGTGGTGCTTGCGGGTAGCGTGTTTGAGGGCGGTCTTGTTGTCAGTGGTCCGGTCGAGGAGCCAGGCTTTCTCGAGGGTGCGGCAGGTCTTCTTGGAGTCCTTGAGGTCGTCGGTGAACCAGGATGCCTTCTTGCTTCTGGGTCTGCTGGGAGGGTTCTTTAGTGGCACGAGGTCGTCGGCGCAGGCGGTCAGCCACTGTGTGAAGTTGCGGGCTGCTTCGTTGGGGTCCTTTGTGTTGGCGGGTGGGCTCTGGCGGAGGGAGGTGGTGAGCTGGTCTGCAGTGATCTTGCTCCAATTCCTGTGAGGTACCTGTTGCGGGTGGTGGTGGGTCGTGGATCTTTTGAAGCTGAAGTGGACGCAGCTGTGGTCGGTCCAGTGGAGTCCGGTGGCGTGGCTGAAGGTGATGTACTTGCTGGAAGAGAAGACGGGATCAAGCGTGTGGCTGGCGTAGTGGGTGAGGGTGTTGACCAGTTGCTTGAGTCCGAGGTTGGCGAGGTTTTCCAGCAGGGCGGTGGTGTTGCGGTCCTTGTTGTTCTCCAGGTGGAAGTTGAGGTCCCCGAGGAGGATGTAGTCAGTGGAGGGGAGGGCGTGCGGGCTGATGAAGTCTGTGATGTCTTCGCTGAATTGTGTGCGTGGTCCCGGGGATCTGTAGACGAGGGTGCCTCTGAGGGTCGTCTTAGGGTCGGTGTGAATCTGGAAGTGGAGATGTTCGGCTGCGGCGAAGGAGTCGTTGGCGTCGGTCGTGATGCGGATGGTGTTCCTGTGGACAATGGCGATGCCACCTCCGGTCTGGTTGATGCGGTCCCTCCTGATGATCTTGTACCCGTCCGGGTTGGCGATGGCGATGTCGGGTGCAGAGGAGACGTTCATCCAGGTTTCCGTGAGGAAGGCGACGTCCGGTGATGTAGCGTCGAGGAGGTTCCAGAGTTCCACGGCGTGTCTGTGGACGGAGCGGGTGTTGATCAGGATGCACTTGAGGTGGTTGCTGCTGGTGTTTGTCTTGGTGGGTGCGGGGCAGGTTCGGAGGCAGGTGAACTTGCAGGTGCAGCAGGTGAAGGGTCCGTGGGTGCGTCTCGGGCTGATCCGATCCACCAAGAAATCAGCATTCAAGGATCGACTTGATAACAACGCCCAAAACAGCAAGGAACTATTCAACATCGTCAAAGAATTTACCAACCCCACCGCCGGCAACAACGACATCACTCCCTCCCAACACCTTTGCGACTCTCTTTCATCATTCTTCCACAACAAAATCATCGACATACATAACAGCTTCAAAAACCAGCCCGAAGACCTATCCACTCCACCCACCTCCGAACCAAAACCACACTCTAATAACCTTAGCGCCTGGAACCCAATCACCACTGAAGACACCATCCGCCTGATGAACTCCATCCACTCAGGATCGTCAACCGACCCATGTCCCCACCACATTTTCAACAAAGCAGACTCGATTATTGCACCCCATCTCCGCGACGTCATCAACTGCTCCTTCAACTCCGCCACCTTCCCGGAAAGCTGGAAACATGCCGAACTCAGCGCCCTTCTGAAGAAACCCACAGCAGACCCCAATGAACTTAAGAACTACCGCCCTATCTCGCTCCTCCCTTTTCCTGCCAAAGTCATTGAGAAGGCCGTCAATAATCAGCTCGCCGCCTTCCTTGAATCCAACAAATCCCTCGACCCATCTCAGTCCAGCTTCCGAGCCAAACACAGCACCGAGACCGCCCTCATCGCAGCAACAGACGACATTCGAACTCTACTGGACAACGGAGAAACAGTTGCCCTCATCCTACTTGACCTCTCCGCAGCCTTTGACACAGTCTGTCATAGCACCCTCATACAACGCCTCAACAACATCGGTATACAAGAAAAAGCATTAGACTGGATCATCTCGTTCCTCGCCGGAAGAACACAAAGAGTCCGCCTCCCCCCTTTCAAATAAGAGGCCACCGAAGTCATCTGCGGCGTACCACAAGGTTCCTCACTCAGTCCCATCCTCTTCAACGTATACATGAGTCCCCTCGCATCCATCGCGCGCCAACATAACCTCAACATCATCTCCTACGCAGACGACACCCAGCTGTTTCTTTCACTCACCAGAGACCCAAAAACCGCCAAAACCAACTTACACGACGGAATGAAAGAAGTAGCCGAGTGGATGAAGAACAGCCGTTTAAAACTAAACTCGGACAAGACGGAAGTCCTCATCCTTGGTTCATCCCCCTCTGCCTGGGACGACTCATGGTGGCCACCGGCCCTGGGAGCCGCACCCATACCCACGGATCACGCACGTAACCTGGGCTTCATACTGGACTCCTCCCTCTCGATGAACAGACAAGTCAACGTCGTCTCTTCATCATGCTTCAACATCCTACGCATGCTCAAAAAAATCTTCCGTTGGATCCCCACCGAAACAAGAAAGACGGTCACTCACGCACTAGTCAAATAGCAGATCCTGAACCTCCAGATTGTGGCGAACAAAGGACCACCGAATCCCAAAGTAAGGCAGACAGATTTTATTTCACCAAATTTTGAAGCAGCAGCAGACTGACGCGTTTCGGGCAGATGCCCTTGCTCACAGTGAAATGTCAATTAACAAGCCTTATTCTTATATGCTGTGATGCACACCATGTGATTTGTAAACATAAACGACATACTATTAAAGTGAACATGGCTCCATTTAAGAAAAGACATGCGTTTTCCTGTCACATTACTTAATATAATATTATGTCACATAGAGATATAATTCTAAGTAAAATTGTTGGTAGCAATTCATACCTGCATAAATGCAGAAGTATATAAATTATATCACAAAGTTCTACAATTCTTACTTGAATTCATTAAATGGCAAATAGTACCTGCATGAATGCACAAATATATATATTTCATACCAAAAATTTAGAAGAGGACTTATTTTACATATGTATAGATACCGTACAAAATGATCAAAATACCATTAGCAGCATTGTATGAATGTGCAGAATATCGCAAATGTAAACAGTGGAACTAGTGCAACATATTTGACATAAGTTAAAAAGAACTGACTTTTATACTTTAAATCTAATTAGAAATATTCAAACGTCCAAAGAGTCCTCATTCCATGTGGAATAAGCAAAGTATCACAAAGTAAACCAATGAATATTGTGCAATTTATGCTAATGGTACAAGTACTGTCATGGTTGAATATACAAATATACTCAATTCATTTTATTCCTATTGGGGACATCTATAATAGATGGCAACCCCAATGTGTTAAGGAACCCATAAGTCATAATCTAACCTCACATGGTAGATTTCAAATGCCATATATAATGTGTTGGAATTCAATGACAGGGAACCCACAAATGACTGCCATGGTGTGATCAAACCGTGTTAGTACAGCTGATTCTAATAAATCAAAACTGTGATTCCTAGTGTCAAAAAAACCAGTGTTGTAACTACCAATGAAGGAAAAATAATATTTTACCAAAGAATAAGCTAATAAAAAATAACTTTTCAGATATAGTCAATATAGAAAGGTACTGTTGAGGACGGGGGCAAAATGGCCTTTTAATGCTGGAAAAACAGTTATGTGCCAAAATTTTAACTTATATGTATCCCTATCTTCACTATCTGTAGAGCCCTACAGAAAGTGGGAAAGGTCCTCCGTAGTATTGAGCCCATTGGGGACCCTACTGTCTAGTTCCAGAATCATTTTTGATTCTAATTGTCGTAACATTTTGTCCCTGTCGCCTCTCCTACGTGATTTTGGTACCGAAGTGAGAACAAAATAATTGAGACGCTGTAAGTTGTTATTATGTACACTTTTAAAGTGTCTTGCGACAGGGTAGGAACTATCGTTGTTAACTATAGCTCGGAGATGCTGCAATATTCTGGCGTGCACCTGCAGCCTGGTGCTGCCAACATATCTCAGGCCGCAGGTGCACCCCAGAACATAAACGGCATACTCCGTCTTACAATTATAGTTGCCTTTAATGGATAATGGAACAGGACTGAAAGGGGTATTATATTCAGTAGTATTTATGCCAAATTTGCATGCCCTGCAACTCGAGCATTTGAAGAACCCCAGCCGGGGTTTGAACCACGACGTGCTTTTGGGTAGTTCAGGAAAAGAATTGGAGACTAACGACCTCATAGAGGGGCCTCTGCAGAAAGTGATTTTAGGATTACTGGGAAGTTGTGATGATAAGACTCCATCAGTCATTAGAATGGGCCAACTTTTAGTCAGGATTGATCTTATTTTTCTTTCCTGACAACTAAATGACGTAATGAACCTAATATCACCGTTATCTGCATTGTCCCCAAGGTTGCTGTCGGAAGGTTTGGGCAAAAGAAGCGAGTCTCTGGTTCTTTGTTTAGTTTTATTGATTGCCGTGCTAAGTACCTTATCACTATAACCTCTTGCCTTGAATCTAGTTAATGTATCTGCAGTACATGAAAGAAATTCCTCCTCACTGTTGCAGATACGTTTGAGGCGGAGAAGTTCTCCATAAGGGATATTGTCTATAACATGAGCACTACTTGCGTGGAGCGTCGAATTCCCCGCCGTGCTTTTTCTATGGAGGGTAGTGCATATTTTGTTGTGATTTGAAAAGACCCTAACATCTAAGAAGTCCACAGTGTGTTTGCTGATATTCGATGTGAACCTCAAATTTACTGAATTGACGTTAAGGCTTGAAACAAAAGCTCTAGCTCTCAGTTCATCCCCCCTCCAAATTAAAAACACGTCGTCAATAAAACGAACCCACAGTACCACATGCTCCGAAAATGTCTTGAGGTGTTCACCCATGAGGACCCACTTCTCCCACCAGCCTACGTGTAAACACGCATAGCTGGGGGAAAAGCAGGCCCCCATGGCTACACCCCTCTACTGTAAGTACACCTCTTTACCAAAGACAACATAATTATGATACAAACACCATGACACAAATTCTAGTATCATTTTGTTGTGGTTATAACATTGGAGTGGTCTAGTGCCTAGAAAATATTCTAATGCTGTTAGGCCTGTTTGATGTTCAATGCTCGTATAAAGAGCTTCTATGTCCAATGTTATAAATACCAAATTGTCTGTCCATGGAATGTCTTTGATTTTATTTAAAAAATCACTAGTGTCTTTGATACATGTAGGCAATTTGGACACCAGATCCTGCAGGAAATAGTCAATAAATTGTGCCATTTATATATATAAGTAAGGACCTAGTTTCCATAGAAAAAGAGTATTTTAGTTTGCTAATAACTTTGCAGCCGTTTGACAAATTTTCACAAAATTTTCAAAACATATACACACCTGAGTTCATCTGCTGCCTGGAAAGTGTTGGGGTGATTCATTAAGTGGGGACAGAAAAAAGTAGCAGTCCAAAAACACATTTTCCCCGTGCAATTTCTCTTAGGTAGTTTTTACACAACTGCAACCCAAACCGCCGAACGGAATGGCACCAAATTGGGCAGAAAGCTGGATCTTGGTCCGGAAAGAGTGCTTTTTGTGATTTAGTATAAATCCGTTCTTTAGTTTTTTAGATGTTAAAATAAAAACAAATTTGCATATCAAGAGGCGCAAAGCCTCTCCGAATCCAACAGATCTCATGCTGAGATCTGATAGGCTGCTAACACTTCAACCAGGAAGCTTTAGCCGCCATTTTGGGACTCTGACACACCCAAGTTAAAAAAAAGTTGTAGTGTATTCCCAAATGTATCGCAAGATTGGAAGAAAAAAAGATTTGGTCTTTCAGGCTGCTTACCTTTCAGCCCCGATTGGGCAAAGTTCTGGGGCAAATGTTAATAAATATTATGGAGAGAGGGTTAATGTGGCCCCCTTCCAATGGCTGAAATGGGCCCCAGGTGCCAAAAACTCCAGAGGGCCAGGCCAATATGGAACTATAGGAGGGCCCCCTCCTGTAGGTCTTTTATGGCGAGAGGAACCACGAAATCCCTGGGGCCATGGCAAATTAGGATGAAGAGGGAGGGGGACTGTGCAGTCCTCTTTCAGCACCATTTACCGCCCTGAGGACTGCCAGCCCCCTGTGGCCAAGCCGATTCAACATAAAGAGGGAGGGAAGGCCACTTGGCCCCCCAATGGGGGTGTTATATTTAAAACTCATAAACCTTTAAAAATACTCAGTCACTGGATGATGCCATCAGTGATGTCACTGACCATTTAATATGTCAGGTCAAAAGCAGTGCATTGCAGGGGCGAGAGTGATAGTTAGCTCACTAACTATGATGGCTGAATTTGTCTGGTTTTGTATGAGTGAAACGTCAGCCTAACTATAATGTCCATGTAACCTTTGTTTTTTTCAGTTAATTTCTAAGGCTTTGTTTATTCCATTTTCTAACTATAACGTCCTGTGACTTTTGTTTTTTCAGTAAATTTCTAAGGTATTTTAATTGCTTACTATAACGTCCCTGTAACTTTTTGGTTATTTTCAGTGGAACTCAACGTTTTTTTTTAAGTAGTACTTGCATTTGCTCAGTGGTGGAGAAAGGAGCTGAGCCTCTGACTAGCTCCCAAGAATCCCGCTGTGTAGGAGAGGACGTAGCAGGAGGGTTTCTTAGACGTCGTCCCCCAACCTGTATTGCACCAAAAGACGTGGATGGTGGCTCCATGAGCCCTCCTCCTTGATTCACCTCATGCCCTTGGATTTGACCTACCAGGGGGCTCTATAAAAAAGAAATGTGGGAACCCCTGCATCTTTTTAAAAACATTTTGCAGCAGTTTTATAAATCCACCAGCAAGACTGCTGCATTTTATTTTTATTTAAACATCAAACTTCTGCTTTCTGATGTTGCCAAGGGCGCGGAGATACTCCCAAGGGAGTCGATTCTTAGCGCGGTACAAGCCTGAAAATAAAATAAATAAATAAAATACATCTGGGAGTCAGGGTAATCCTACCCTGCCCCCTTTTTCTTTATTTTTGACTTTTTTTTCGGGGACTCTGCTTCAAGCTGAGTCCCAAGATTGCTGCCAACACGTATTTGTTGAATGTTAGCAGCCAATAAAATATTAGTAGGATCCGCAAGTCCACTAAAAGGACTTGCCTCCCCAGATGCCTATATTTTTTTACACTTTAATTTCTCTGAAACTACTCAACGGATTTAAACCAAATGACAAAAGGTGCCCTTTCTGGACATACATCCAGCTTTCTGCTAAATTAGGTGTAATTCCATTCAGCAGTTCGGGCTGTAACCCTGTTAAAAAAATGAAAAATCCTCATGGATATAAAATGGGGAAAACGCTTGGTAGGTCCACTTTTTTCTCGCCCCCCCTCCCCCTTGACTGATCATAATTTTTAAACAACACTTCATCTCCGGAAGAAAGTAACACACTCCAGGGTGCAATTTAAAAATATTTATTTCACCACTGTAAACTGACTAATCTGTTTTGGCCTGAACCGGCTTTTATCAATGTCAATGTTCAATCCAGTTAGCCTCCATTTTGTTGGACTAGAATAAAGCAGAGAAGGAAGGAAACAAGGAAAGTCAAAGGGAGCGAGCGAGAGCGAGGATTTAGAGGAGAGAAAGAAAGAAAAGGAAACCAGAATTTATAGTACGGAGTAGAGAAACGATCACAGCTAATACAGCGAAAGTTCAATTACATACTACAAGTTCATGATTACATCGATAGCAGGAGGCCTAGACTGCGCCGGGATGCTTCTAACTCCCCCCAGTTGAGACCCGGATCAGCGTAAGATGGAGATTTTTTTGTCTTGTGCCCCGTTAATCCAATTGCCCAAGAGCTCCCAGACCGCCAGCCCAGTTTTTTTGCCACGTTTACCCTTTTTGGAATAGATTGCCATTTTTAATTTACATGTCGCCAGTAATCTTGCCTGCCACTGTGAAAATGACCGGGGGTTCGGATCTTTCCAATGTGCTGCAATACATATCCTATAGATGGTCATAGCAACAAAAATCAGAGGCCCCCCAGCCTGGGTAATGTCATCCACCCCCAGTACAATTAGTGACAAAGTTAGTTGTATATTCTGTCCCAGTACCACTTCCATAAAAATCTGTATTTGTTGTAACAATGGTGCCAGATTTGGGCATGTGGCGAACATATGGGCCTGATCTGCAGAAAATTCACGGCATCTGGGACAAAGAGTTCCACTCTCGGTTCCCCACTTCGCTATTTTGTCCGGAGTAATATAGAGGAAAAATCCCTGTTTTGTAGAATTGGGCCTGTAGCTTAGTGGACAGTAGGTATTTATGGGCTAGTTTCAGAGCGTTACTAAAGAGATTCTGGCTTATATTTAATTTTGTTTGCCATTTTGTATCTATTTTCCCCAGGTCATCCGGCATCTTATCATTTAGGATGGTATAAATTGCCCCGATCCGTAACGGTTTATTCCCCTGAATTTTATAAATCATTTCTATTTTATCAAAGCCCGCCAGGCCTCCGGTCTTGTTGTCCAAGAAGTTTCTGGCTGCCATATAATGAAAGACCTGATTTTCCTCAAACAAAAACTGGGTTCTGAGATCCGAAAAGGACCGGATCCCATTCAGAGTAACTAGGTCCCCCAATTTAGTCACCCCTGCATTATACCATTTCTGAAAGTATGAATTGTCGAATAATGACGGGAGCATTGGGTTATTCTTAGTGGGAGTATAGCAATTCAATCTACCTAGGCCAAAAAGTTTCCGAAAGTTAGAGAATACCTGGTATGCATTCATTAGGGACTTAAACCTAACGTGTTTGTAATAGCCAAATTCAAGTTGCCTCCAGAGGCACCCCTTGCCGTCTACCCCCAGTAAAACTTTATAGGGGGACGGTAAGCCTTCATGTACCTGGACTATGTCATCATGGAGTAAAAAAGAGCTATACTGTAACGTGGTAGCCTAGCAGTATAGTTTAAGATTTGGCAGCGCCCATCCTCCTTTCTCCTTGGGTAACAAGAGCAATTTGCATGATCTTCTTGTGTTTAAGTAAGCCCATATAAATTGGCAGAAGATTTGTTTAAATAAATGGAGGATTTATTATTAAATTCCAGGGGGATCGTTCTGAAGAAGTATAGAAGTTTTGGGAAGTAGGTCATCTTTACTACATTGCACCGTACTATAATCGTTAGATGAAGATTATCGATTTTCTTAAGTGCTTTCTTGGTATCTAAATATAGTGGGATCAGATTTTCTTCCACTATTGCGTCAATGTTGGCCCCGATGGTCACACCCAAATATTTTGCTTTAGGGGTAACTCGTCTATCGCCCCAGGCTATTTTATCATTCAGATTTATCTGGGTCTTGGTTTTGTTTAGAGTGTACCCTGAGAGTTTCCAGAATTCCTGTGGTTCCCACTCCAGAGTTTTAATGGCATTTTTAGGATCAGGAGTAATGACTGCCAAATCGTCAGCGTATGCCATGATTTTTGTGCTAATGCTGTGCCTGACATCTGCTGGAATCTCAGGATTTTTGTTTCTATTCTGGTCATAAGTGGGTTTATAAAAAGGGCAAACAACAGTGGGGAGCAGGGGCAGCCGTGCCTCGTCCCATGTGAGATTTCTATTGGCCCGGTTAGGTTCCCATTCACCATTATTCTGGCCCTTGGTGTTTTATATAAAGCCTGGATCGCCTGCAGCATAATAGGACCAAAACCTGCCCAACTTAACACCTCCCATAGAAATCAAGCATCAAGCAGCATAATGGTTCTTCGTACATGCTCCGTTGTTCCTTTTTTTGGGATAAACCCATGTTGCCACCCTGAGACTAAGCTCTGTATATTTTGGGAAATTCTACTGGCCAATATCTTGGAAAATATCTTGGAATCCGTATTTATTAGAGTAATTGGCCTGTAGGATGACATTTCAAGTGGGGATTTATCTTTTTTTGCAAAAATTACAATCTTTGCCAGGGACCATGATGGAGGAGGTGGGGTACCACCAAAAATTTAAATAATTACTAGTGTTACAACCTCTTTTTTGCCATCTAAACCTGTTGCCTTACCATCCGGCAGGATCTTAATTGCGCTCATTATTTCCTCCCACCTAGGAGGGTGCTCCATCAGTTCTTGTTCTTGTGGAGAGAGTTTGACCATGGGTATAGGGTCTAGATATTCCACAATGTCTACCTTCTTAACTTCTACCGGTCTAACATCCTCCTCAGTGTATAAATATCTATAAAATCCTTCAAAAGCTTTATGTATCGCCCCCGGGTCTTTTGTGGGCTTTTCCAAATTAGTTTTAATTGCAGTTATTGTATTCATTGTGGACTGTTGCCTGATTACTAGTGCCCTATCTGTTCCCCACATTCATAAATTCTTCCTCGTGTTGCGGCCCATTTAGAGGCTATCCTCTCCGAAAATATTGAACCAATCTCTGCCTTAACTGCAGCTATTGTATGTTGAATTGCCTCTGTCTCTCCCCCTGTTTTGATTACCTGAACTAGCCTTGTTTCTTCTACTGTCAATTTGTCTTGTAATTTCTGCACCTGATCCTTTTCCTTTTTACTTCTACTGATGGAAAAACTGAGAGTCTCGCCCCTGACACCAGCCTTGAATATATCCCATACTATCATAAGTGGGGCAGAGTGTAGGTTTATTTAAAAAAATTCCTCGATCCACTTCTGCATATACTTTAAATATTTAACATCGTATAACAACGCTTTTTCAAAAGTCAAGTTTGTATTTGGACTCTTGTTTTTTAGACCTAGGAGGGTTAGTGATAATGGGTTATGATCTGACAAAAGCCGGGGTGAGCTCTCAATGTGGGAGAGATTGATCAGTGAGGAAATGATAAAAAAATAATCTATTCTTGTTAGTGATACATGCGGTGCTGAAAAAAATGTAAAGCCCTCTTGTTTAGGCCTCAGTTCGGCCCAAACGTCTACCAGCCCATGCGTTTCAATCAGGTTTAGCATGGCTTGGAACACCTTTGGTTTTCTCCCTGTGTATCTCCAGCTCCTGTCTGCTTGCCAATCACTAGGTAAGTTCAAGTTCAGATCTCCACATGGTATGATGGGAGTATTCCAATGCACTAACTCCCCAGAAACCCAATCTATTACTCCCGGGTCGTCCTGATTGCTCCCATATATAGAGCATAACGTAAAAGAGCAGTTTGCTGTCACTGAGCTCCCCACTATCACCCATCTCCCGAGATTGTCATATTTAACCCTGTCTATTTGTAGGGCCAACCTGTGATTAGCTAACACCCCTACCCCTTTGACCCTCGCACCCTGTGTTGTAGCTCCTATTACCTTGTACCCTAGTGAATTCCCCAAAAAATTCTGGGACCCTTCGACATGTGTCTCTTGTAGACAGATTAAATCCGGGCCCAGTAAACGCAAACCCTGTATTACCTTCTGTCTTTTTGCCACATCGTTGAGCCCACAGATATTAACAGATACTATTTTAATTTTAGTTGTGTCAGTCATCCCTTACTAGTAGGTTTCTTCAACACCCTACCAGGTAATCCCTTTTTCTTTTTTTGCCCACTTTTCCTCCCCTTTGTGCTTCTTTATCGAAAGGTTTTTTGTGACCTGTGCCTATATTCAAACTGTCCCTTTGTGCCCATTCCAAAACAACCTTTTAGTGCCCCCCTTCCCTCCCCCCACCCTTTTTGAGCAGTCAAGATGACCTTGCATGATGGCAGTCAAGTGTGAGTTCCAGCCACCGAGCCACCCTTACGAAACATCGAAGGAACACAAGATTCCCGGGAAACTCTATACTATTCATTTAGTCCGTAGGTTGATCAGAATCATCGTCTTTGTTCAGTGATCTCCTTTAGATATTCTCCAGCCTTAACTTCCGATAAGAAGACTCGCGTTTTCCCTTCATGCAGCACCTTTAGTCTAGCCGGGTTCATCAGAAAGACCTGCGCCCCTCTCTGCTGGAATGGTGAGATTAATTGGCGCAGCACCGTTGCGTGGCAGAAGTCAGGTTTCGCAAAGAATTTGACGCCATTCGCCTACCTCTGTGCATTGGGCCTTGCCTTGTCATAAATCATCTGCCTCAGTAAGAAATTGCCAAAGAAAACTCGAAAGAACCTGGGTTTGGTGTTAGTGTAGTTTTCGCCCCGTCTAGCCTTGATGTTGAAGGGAAATTGATGGGCTTTTTGAACGTCTAGGTCCCAGTTCCAATTAGTTTCGGTGTGAAAAGCAGCTCTTAACCGTTTGATTATAAACCCTCTGGGATTCTCCCCTTCAACTCCCTCTGGAATTCCCAATAATCGAAGGTTGTTACGGCGTTGCCTGTTTTCCTGATCCTCCAGTTTGGTCATTAGATCCACTAGGCAGGCCTCATGTGAGCTCACTTGTTCTTTCGCTTTTGCTGCTTCTACTTCTAGTGTTTCAGTCCTAGCTTCCACCATGGCCACTCCATCCCCAATGTCTATACAAACTTTATTGAGCTTCCTCATACCATTTTGCAGTTTTTTAGCCGCAGTTTTTGCGGAGAGACTGTCTGAACGCACCTCCTTAAAATTAAAATTGTTTAATCGAGTTTAAGAATTAGGCTAGAGAGGGTATTTCTGGTGCGCCCTTGATCCTTTCCGTGGCTGAAGAGGCAGTTTCATGTTGGGATGCACTGGGTGTATTCCCAAGTGAGAGTAATCCAGGAGAGTCGGAATAATCCCATTTTAGTTGGTCTCTTTTCCTCCTGGACTGTCTCTTCCTCATGACTGTATCAGCAGCTTTCCTTTGTGCTAGCTCGTCTTCACTATAATTCTCTTCTGAGAATGAGCCATCTGATGTGGAGGTGTATTCTTTCTCCGTGTCTGTCAGAGAGCCGTCCAACACTGAGTAGAAGTTTTCAGCATTTGGGTCTGGGGTCAGTGGTTGTGGGGGCCTAGAGTCATGAACCTCCTGCAGAGTTGCCCCTTGCTCCTCTGTTCCCATCATCGTCATGGCTGCTGGGGTTGTCTGAGGGGGAGGCTGAGGCTGAAGCTGAGGGTGAGGCTCCTTGTTGCCTTCAATTGTGCCTTCAAATGTGTGCTCAATTAGGTTTGGCCCACCCTGACCATTCTGTCCAACCTGTCCCTAAAGCCATTCAACCCGGTCTCCATGCTTGTCTTTGGAGAAGTCTGGTCCTCTATCTCCTCCGTCTCTGCCACTATGATTGTTGGGGATACTTGGGGGCTAGGGTTGGGTAGGGGTCTAGGACTCCCGCTACCCCCACTTGCGGTTGTTAGGCCCGGTTTTTACCACTGTTTTTAACTCCGGAAAGTGCTTACTGATAGAGGGGGAGCCACCAGAGTTAGTAGAAGCCGCCTCCCGGGAAATGTTTGGTTTGCCATTGTGTTTTTTTACAGCTCCCAAGTCCCTTTTACCTTTTGTGGGCAGCTCCGGCTTTTCTCCTCCTTTCTCCCCATCTGCCAGTGCCGGGGGCGGCTTTGCCTCGATCTTCTGGCCCCTCGTCGTCATCCTCTTGGTGTATTGCCGGTTGCCAGCAAACTGAACTGCTCGCCGGTTTTTGTTATATCCTGGATGTGTGTCAAATGTAATTGACACCGCGGCAGTCCACCGGGCTCGTACAATAAGCCCCGAGTGATAAATCAGGCGGAGCGCAGCCCAGAGCTCCGATCGTACCTGCGGAGGTTTTTTCCACATATACTTGGGCAAACCGGCTCCTCTAGCCCCTGCTTTCACACCAAAGGTCAAGGATGCGGTCAATAACACGGCATCGCTCGCGGCCCCCACACCAGCTCATGCATCCTCCGCCGTCTCTCCCGCTGTCAGGCTGACTGTGCGATGATCGCCGATCATCGAGAATTTGCCCTCATGCATCAGTAGCCCGGTGGATGGATCGTGGCTCTGCTCACACAAGCCCCATCACTGCCCACAGACTGTGTTATCCAAATGCAACTAATACATGATAAAAGTGGCTCAGCCATCTTTAAATATGCAACTTGAACAAATGTTATAAATGATTTAAACAATCATCGGAGATTAGAGATTACAAAACTCATTTTTAAACCTCTTTTACAAAGGCTGAAAATGCTCTGTTTGGGCTTTTGTTAATTTAGCATTTTGTTTTGAATGCAACATCTTTGCATTAATACATTCTGTTAGAGGTACAATTACCAATATGACTCTAATATGTAAAAGGCTGATAACATCAACCTCAACTATGCCTTGTATGGTTCCTAAAGATCTGTGTGCAATTTTACTTTATTTAGAGCCATGTTTTTACAACTCTAAAATTTCATTGTCATAAATAAAAATACCTCCAACCACTTACATGTATGATTGCAGATGCAATCATAAATCTCTTTTAATGATATTGCTTATTTATCTACTCTTCTACTAGAGGACAGCTCCCTATATTGGATTCGAAAATATTCCAATGTTTACCAATAATATTTCAAATGCTCTCAGAATGGGCAGAAAAAGTTAAAATTATTCTAGTTATAGGATCCTCTTTTTGCTCCCTAGTGCGCTGTGCTAATAGTTGTAACCTTTCCTGTTGTTTCACGCTATTAGATGCTTCCCCTAAAATCTTTTTGGAGTACCCTGTCCTTTGAATCTCTTGTTACTTCTTTTTCTGCATGTTCATAGCTATCAGATGTGGATCAGTTGTGTTTAAGTCACAACAGTTCCCCACATGGAATACTTCTAACTAATGGACGCGGATGGTGACTTATAAAATGTAAATTGGAATTCCCCACTGAGGGTTTGAGATACCATTATTTCATTAGTTGTTGATCCTCCATATACATCAGCAGTTCCACTGTCTTACTGATATTGCTATTAAATATAAATACATCATTGATGTCATAACTATAACTACCTACTGGCCACCATATATATATATATCTAGAACCTACTGGCGGTAGTTATAGTTACGACCTAGTTTCTATAGGAAAAGCATTTTTTTGATTTGCTTATAACTTTGGTGTCGTTTGACAAAATTCTCCCCAAAAAGTCTATGCAGGTCAGCTCCTATACTGAAAGTTTGGGGGGATTCGTAAAGCGGAGGCTGAGAAAAAACGTGTTTTTCCTATGTTAATTTCTATAGGAAATTGTGTGATGAGCTACAGCCCAAACTGCTGAACGGAATTACCCTAAATTTGGCAAAAAGGTAGAGCTTGGATCAGAAAGCAACCTTTTTTTAAATGGTGTAAATCCGTTCAGTAGTTGCTGAGAAATTTGAAAAATAAAAGTTTCGATATCTGGGCGGAGCCTAAGTCCAGAGCAAGAGCTTCACTGTGATTGACTGCCAACACTGCAAACCAAGAAGTGTTGGCAGCCATCTTGTGAATCGGTAGAAGCAAGTCACCAGAAAACAGAGAAACAAAGGTATAAAATAAGAGAAGGGGGAAGGGTTGAACTCCCCTGATCTCATAGGCCTGCTCAGGGGGTCCCCAAAGGACCCTCAGGGCCAAACAAAGCATTAAAAAAATAAATCGCCGCAATTTACGCTGGGGTCGCTGGTTCCCGCGTTTTATTTTATTAAGACCCCTGGGTGGGCTAGGTTCCGGGGGCATTTCTTAAAAAATAATAGCAGGGGCTCTCTGGGGCTGCATGGGCCCACTGGGGTCCTCGCAGCCCCGGGACTTCAATCATGTTGGGAGGGGGGTTGCGCGGCCTCCTCCTGGAGCCCTCCATGTGCTTATAACTTTAGCGTCGTTTGACGAATCTTTATGACATTTTCCAAAAAGTTTTTCTTTTTTGATCCACTCCTATCTTGAAAGTGTGGGGGTGATTGGTCAGGGGGGGCTGAGAAAAACCGGGAGTCCCAAAACTTTTTTACTCACTGCATTTTCTGTAGGAAACTTTAGAGAAGGCTACAGGTCAAACTGCTTAACAGAATTACGCCAAATTTTGCAGGGAGAAAGGTCTTGGTCCAGAAAATGCACTTTTGTTGAAATGGTGTAAATTCGTTCAGTAGTTTTAGAGATATTGAAGGAAAAAACTATATATACACCTGGGCGGAGCCTAACTCCCGAGCACGAGCTTGCCTCTGATTGCCTGCTAACACTTCAAAACAGGAAGTGTCCTCTGATTGGCTGCTAACAGTTCAAACCAGGAAGTGTTAGCAGCCATCTTGTGCCTCGCATTGAGTGAAAATATAAAAAAAGGTCCCGGGGGCAATTTAATATACAGGAGCCCTGTCTTTGCGAGATAACTTTTTCACGCCCCCCCTGCCCTCTGGAAGCTACTAAGCTGCTGTTCCTTTGGGGGCGGACGGCCCAAAGTTCTCCCTCTGCGAGTCAAGCCCACGGGCCGCAGTTGTCCCTCTTTGAGCCTGGGTGCGAACTGTTGATAAGTCACACTATATGAGCATTGAAAAGCCGTTTTGTGATTCAGTACATCAGCTGACATATGTCCGAGGCATCTCTGAAAACATACCGGAGCTCTGTCTGTGCGAGATACCCCTTTCATGCTTCATCTCCTCACATCAGCAGGTAACGCACCCTTGTCCCACATCACCAGCATACTCCCAACAACCTTCGTGGGCCCGCAAGTCTCCCTCTGTGAACCACTTGTTGACCCGCAGCTCTTCGGGTGCGACTTCTCAGTCACGCAGTTGTATCTGTGAAGCCAAGACTGGGAATATACCACAGGTCTCTTTCTGCGAGATACCCCTTTCATGCTCCCTCTCCCCACATCACTGTTCCACAGCTATCCATTTGGAAGCCGACGGCATGCACCTTTCCCTATACCAGTCGGCCTGCAGGTGTTCCTCTATGAGCTGGCCCGCAGCTCTCCCTCTAGGAACTGATGGGCCGTGGCTCTCCCTCTCTGAGCCAGCCAGTCGGCTTGCAGCTCTTCATCTACGGGCCAGCCCGCTGGCTCGCAAGTCTCTGAGAACAGATAGAAAGTGGAGGCAACGATCATGCAGGTCGCACACCCAACACTGCTCCGTCATCCCCCAGTAGCAGCTCCTTGTACACCATCACCCCTCACCCCCACCTCCAGAAACAAATGTGACAGTCACGTTAGGGTATCTGGAATGTAAAACATTCTCTAATGTTGTACAATTATTAATATTAATATACTTGTGAGGTTGGACAAATAAGAATTTTAGTCATGTATGGATTTACATTTAAAACTTTTTATTAAAACAAAACAACAACGAATAAAACTATGGACCATTTGTGAATCACAGCCTGCAAGACAAAAAGAAAGATAAGAGGGTGCGTCATGGGTCCAGCAAAAGAGAGAGAGAAAGGGTGAGAGAGAGGAAGAGAGAGAGAAAGAAAGAAAGTAAGAGTGAGAGAGAGAGGAAGACAGAGAAATAAAGAGTGAGAGAGAGAAAGAGTGAGATACAAGGAAGAGATAAAGAGAGAAACAGTGTGAGAGAGAGTAAGAGAGAGAGAAAGAGTGAGAGAGAAGAAGAGAGAGAGAAAGAGTGAGAGAGAGGAATAGATGGGACAAGAACTAGAGTGAGAGAGAAAGAGAGAAAGAGTGAGATACAAGGATGAGAGAAAGGGAGAAGCAGTGTTAGAGAGGAAGAGAGAGGAAGAGAGAGAGAGGAAGACAGAGAAAGAGAGAAAGAGTGAGAGAGCGAGGAAGACAGAGAAAGAAAGAAAGAGTGAGAGAGCAAAAAAGAGAAAGTGTGAGATACAAGGAAGAGTGAAAGAGAGAAACAGTGTGAGAGAGAGGAAGACAGAGAGAGAGAGAGAGAGAAAGAGTGAGAGAGGAAGAGAGAGAGAGAGAGAGAGAGAAATAGTACGATACAAGGAAGAGAGAAAGAGAAACAGTGTGAGAGAGAGGGAGAGAGAGAGAAACAGTGTGAGAGAGAGGAAAAGAGATAGAGAGAAAGAGTGAGAGAGGACGAGAGAGAAAGAAAGAATGAGAGAGAGAGGAAGAGACAGAGAAAGAGAGAAAGTGTGAGAGTGAGAAAGGAATAGATGGAGAGGCAGTGTTAACACTGGAGAAAATCTTCGCAGCTCACCTTTATATCACCAGTGTGTCTCCAACCACGTGCCGGGACATAGTGCATGCTCAAGTTTAGTCATCTGAAAGATAGTATAGAATTAGTAATTGCAGAGTACATACAATAGCACTCGCATAATTCTCTGTTTCGCTGCTACGCACTAAGGCTGCTGCACCCCATCCACTCCCACTGCAAGGAGATATCTGTGCGCTCTTGTGCACCCTGGCTGCTGCACACTATCCACTCCCACCGCCCAGAAGTCACTACCCGCTGCTGCGGAAAGAAGCTTCTTTGCTCACCTTCTGCTACTGGCATTTGTGTACATGTTGTGCAGGAGAGCGCACAATTCAGAGTCGGTGTTGATTGTCAGGATGGCCACTCATCATCGCAGGTTGGAGACGTGTTCAGCTCTGGGGGCACTGAGTGGCTGAAGCTCCGTGTTGGGGAGGCTGTCAATTCATAAATCACAGCCTGTTAGATAAAAAGCAAGATAAAATTGTGCGTCATGCGTCCATCAAAGTAGAGAGAGAGAGAGAGAGAGAGAGAGAGAGAGAGAGGAAAAGAAAGAGTGAGAGGAAGATAGAGAGATAGAAAGAAACAGTGAGAGTGGGAGGAAGAGAGAAAAAAAGAAAGAAAGAGTGAGAGGAAGACAGAGAGAAAGAGAGAAAGAGTGAGAAAGAGACAAAGAGAGAGAGAAACAGTGGGAGAGAGGAAGAGAGGGAGAAAGAGTGTGAGAAAGAGGAAGAGAGAAACAGAGGAAGAGTGAGAGAGAGAAAGAGAGAGAAAGAGTGAGAGGGATAGAAAGAGAGAGGGAAACAGTGTGAGAGAGAGAAAGAAAGAGTGAGAGGAAGACAGAGAGAATGAGAGAAAGACTGAGAGAGACTACGAGAGAGAGAAACAGTGAAAGAGAGGAAGGGAGAGAAAAAGAATGTAAGAAAGAGGAAGAAAGAAACAGAGAAGGAGTGAGAGAGAGAGAGAAAGAAAGAGAGAAAGAGAGGAAGAGAAAAACAGTGTGAGAGAGTGGAAGAGAGAGAGAAAGAGTGTGAGGGAGAGAAAGGAAGAGATGAGGCGGGACAGTGAGTGTCCACACTGTGGACAAAACCCTCATATCTCACCTTTACACCACCGCTGTGTCTCCAACCACGTGCTGGGACCTAGTGGAGCCCTCAAGCTCCCACATCTGAAACATAGGCCTTATTCACAGAACTAACTTAAGACAAAATCCTAAACTTACTACTTTTGGTATTCACAGAAGGCATTTAGTAGTAGTAAAGTTAGAATGTTGTCTAAGTCTGTCTTAAGTCTGTCCTAAGTTTGTCTTAAGTCTGTCTTAAGTCTGTCTTAAGTCTGTCTTGAGTCTGTCTTAAGTCTGTCTTAAGTTTGTGTTTAGACTTTCTTAAGACTGTCTTAAGTCTGTCTTAAGACAAAATCCTAACTTTACTACTACTAAATGCATTCTGTGAATACCAAAAGTAGTAGGACAGACTCAAGACCGACTTAAGACCGACTTAAGACAGTCTTAAGACAGTTTTAAGACAAACTTAATACAAAAAAGACAAACTTAGGACAGGCTTAAGACAGACTTAAAACATATTTAAGACAGACTTAAGAAAAACGTAAGACAAATGTAGGACAGACTTAAGACAGACTTAAGACAAAATCCTAACTTTACTACTACTAAATGCCTTATGTGAATACCAAAAGTAGTAAGTTTAGGATTTTGTCTTAAGTAAGTTCTGTGAATCGGGCCTACAGTACAGAATTAATAATGGCAGCGTATATATGACTGTATACGCCTTAACCGCTGTGCATCCAGGCTGCTGCACCCCATCCACTCCCACCGCTCAGAGGCATCTGCCCGCTGCTGCGCACCCAGGCCTCACTGCTCACCTTTTAGCTGACAGGGTAACCTCCACATCATGCAGCCCCACTCCGCAAGCCAACAAGTCTTACATTTGGTGCTGTGTCTTGATTTTGCCATGGCAGAGGACATACTAGTGCACCCGGCATCATCGCAGGTTGCATACCCGCTCAATCCTTGCAGTGCCACTAACTCAGTGACCAGTGAGGCCCCCCTGTTCGATGGCTCAGGCCTACACTGCGGTCCATCAGGGCACACAAAACATGAGGACGGGCCATCACCGCAGGCTGCACACTGGCTCAGCACTTACAATGCCACTACCTCAGTGGATCAAAGTTCACCGTCCCGTGGCGGTGTGCCAGTGCCGGCCGGAGTTCATCCAGTGCAAGCAACAATAAAATGGCGTAGAGCACGTGCGCCGGGTCTTTTTTATTGGCAGGGTCCCGTGTCCTGTGATGCCTGTGCTAGATGGGTGTGGTTTGGGTGTATACCAGCCGTGAGGGAGTGGCATACTGACAACTAGACCTGTGACCAGCAGATCACTACAATGAAAATCTGGGCCATGTAGCGTTGTTGTCCTTCCCTGTAACCGTAAGCAGAGTGGGCTGGCCTGGCGTATGCCAGTCCTGCATGAGGATGTGAAGAATGACAATCCGGAGCTATGGGCGTGGCTCTGAGGTGAGTTGTATGAGGAATCAACTGATACGGGTGTCCCTGTTGTAGTGCTGCCGTCACCCGGGTCGCAAGCGCCAATGTGTCACTCTGTGAACCAAGTCCCACAACATGGCCAACATGGAAGGTACAGGGAATCACTGACCCTACATTCATCCATAGTTCCATAGTTCCACACAAGAAAGATGGTGGACATGACACATCTGTGTGGATATGAATGTTTATTGCACATTCAGTGGAGTGTTGCAGCTGTAGCAATACAGGGCCATGGAAAGTTCAAGTTTCAGTTTTTAGCACATGGAGGGCAGCCAATTAGAGCCAAGCTTGTGTTCGGGGTAAGCTGTGCCAACATATGTAGTTAAACAATCACTCCGCCAAGCACTTATAAATCCACTATACACTCTCCTTGCAATACTCTAATGATCCAGTCTCTACGTACGTACTTGTACAATGACTGAGACAAAGTTATAACCAAAGTTTTCCCCTTCTGCCAAAGGTAACATGGTTGCATGCGCTGTCCACAGCACAATGTAATGTGGTAGGGCCCAGGGGCAGCATCTTGCATAAATAATTAACACACAGACACAGATAGATAGTTGAACTGGGTACGGGCACGTGCACTCAACTCCTTTTTATTACCAGGGTCACATGTCCAGGGACGTCTGTGCTGGATGCGTGTGGGGTGAGTGTAAGTCAGCCCTCCTGGAATGGTTGGTGCTGGCAACAAGTACAACAGTAATCATTGGATCAGACACAGAGATTTAATCATAAAGGGTCCATGAGTTGTGCTGCACTGAGGTAGGGGCATCAGAAGCTTCCAGCGTGTTGACAGCCAGCGATGATGCATGGTCAGGTTGGGCCGCACTGGGAGCAATGTCTCTTGTCTACTGGACTGCGTCATCTGCAATTGCGACTCCATCTGAATTGTGAGCCCGCTGTCCGCAGTGAAGGTATATGGAACAAAAAAAGAAATACTTATGAAATACACTGTCATCATTTGTAGGTTTAAGGGACGTTATAGTTCTAATTGGAAGCTCTGCTGTCCGGAGTGTAGACTGCCATTCAGTGTTCATTTGGACATTGTAGTAAAGCCTTAACTGATATAAAACCAGTTCTTGAACCAAGGATACTAAAAGGATATTGTGCAGGTTTGAGAGACGTTATACTTAGTTGCTTACTGCACTCTGCAATTAATGAATGAAGACTCAATTTTAATTTGACCACAGTGTAGGCAGGAGGCAGCGGTCAGCAAGGGTCCACATCCATGTGGCGTTGAGTTGAGCTGCACAGTTATTGGCAATCCAGCGTGTGCGCAGCCGGCGATGATAAGTGGTGCACAGAGTTAGTGGTACCTCTGGCGCTCAGCGTGTGCGCACCCTGCGATGATGTGTGGTCCGGGCGGGCCGCACTGGAAGCAATGTTTTTTTCTAATGAATTCTGCTTGAAAAAGGCCACATGACAATGACTTATGGTGCAGTGAGTTAGTGGCACCTGAAGCACTCAGCTTGTGCGCACCCTGCGATGATGCTTGGTCCTTTCGAGCCGCACTGGTAGCAAAGTGTCTTGACTACTGGACTGCCTCATCTGCAATCGCCACTCCATCTGAATTGTGAGCCCTGCTGTCCGCAGTGTAGATCGAAATCAGTAGTCTGTACAGACATAAGTTTGCGGTGCTGTGCCGCTGGGTTCGCAGGGGGCCTGTGTCGAGGAGGCCCGCGGTCATAGCACCAGCCACGTGGCAGGGTGAGGGTCGCCACTCTGGCAGACACTTTGAACTTCCCACAAGTGAACCACGCCCAGAGTCCCAGCCTATTTATTCATACTCTTACGCTGGAGTGGTGTATATTGAACTACCATTTTTGAAACCATAGACAAACTAATAGCAGTTACTATATACCCACTGATTAATTCCTAGCTATACATACACATTCATTCACTCACGCATACAGAATTTCTATGGTTTTTTAAACGCTAATTTCTAACTATAACATCCCTGAAACCTATATTTTTTTCGGTGAATTTCAAAGGTTTTTTTAAGCGCTAATTTCTAACTATCTAACTATAACGTCCCTGTTACCTTTGTTTTTTTCAGGGAATATATATATGTCCAGAACCACCCCTCCAATACCGAGGAGTAAGAGGCCACACGGGGGGAAAATCCAGTCAGGAGCCTTTATTGTGGACACAGGGCATGATGCATTTCGGCGACCCTTCGCCTCGTCAGATGCCTCCACACACAGAACACTACTCCATCTCCACCTTTATGAGTCTCCTCCCGTTCTCTCATTGGTCGGAGAACTCGGCCCACTGTTGATGACATGCAAACCGCCTTTAGTCTTTAAGTCATGACTACATATCCCAGAGTTCTCCTGGATGGGAAGGCAATGCACGGGGTATCAAAATAAATGATTGTCCTCGGGGAGAAATGATGGTCGCTGTAGTGATGTCTGGCCCCGTGTGGGATAGGTGTCCGCTTGCTCCCTCGGGCCCCCACAAACATCCCAGCCCCTCCTGAATCCACTTGGCAGGCCGTGAGTCGGGATACAGTGATTCCCGGCTCCTCGCACAGTGTCGAGCTGCTCCTGGCAGCAGCCCAATTCCAGCCTCAACAATCAGAGGCGGGCCTGGAGCTACCAATACCTTGGTGATTTCTGCAAATGTGTCAGCAACGTTCCGGCCACAAAACGGGACGGGGCCTCTTTGTCACGCTACTGGCCAGCGTGAATAAATGTCCAGAACCACCCCTCCAATACCGAGGAGTAAGAGTCCACATGGGGAGAAAATCCAGTCAGGAGCCTTTATTGTGGACACAGGGCATGATGCATTTCAGCGACCCTTCGCCTCGTCAGATGCCTCCACACACAAAATACTACTCCATCTCCACCTTTATGAGTCTCCATCAGTTCTCTCATTGGTCGAAGAACTTGGCCCACTGTTGATGACGTGCAAACCTCCTGTAGTCTTTAAGTCATGACTACATATCCCAGAGTTCTCCTGGATGGGAAGGCAATGCACGGGGTATCAAAATAAAAGATTGTCCTTGCGGAGAAATGATGGTCGCTGTAGTGATGTCTGGCCCCGTGTGGGATAGGTGTCCGCTTGCTCCCTCGGGCCCCCACAAACGTCCCTGCCTCTCCTGAATCCACTTGGCGGGCCGTGAGTCGGGATACAGTGATTCCTGGCTCCTCGCACAGTGTCGAGCTGCTCCTGGCAGCAGCCCAATTCCAGCTTCAACAATCAGAGGCGGGCCTGGAGCTACCAATACCTTGGTGATTTCTGCAAATGTGCCACCAATGCTCCGGCCACAAAACAGGACGGGGCCTCTTTGTCACGCTACTTGCCAGCGTGAATAAATGTCCAGAACCACCCCTCCAATACCAAGGAGTAAGAGGCCACACAGGGGGAAAATCCAGTCAGGAGCCTTTATTGTTGACACAGGGCATGATGCATTTCGACGACCCTTCACCTCGTCAGATGCCTCCACACACAGAGCACTACTCCATCTCCACCTTTATGAGTCTCCTCCAGTTCTCTCATTGGTCGGAGAACTCGGCCCACTGTTGATGACGTGCAAACCTCCTGTAGTCTTTAAGTCATGACTACATATCCCAGAGTTCTCCTGGATGGGAAGGCAATGCATGGGGAATCAAAATAAATGATTGTCCTCGGGGAGAAATGATGGTTGCTGTAGTGATGTCTGGCCCCGTGTGGGATAGGTGTCCGCTTGCACCCTCGGGCCCCCACAAACGTCCCAGCCCCTCCTGAATCCACTTGGCGGGCCGGGACTCGGGATACAGTGATTCCCGGCTCCTCGCACAGTGTCGAGCTGCTCCTGGCAGCAGCCCAATTCCAGCTTTAACAATCAGAGGCGGGCCTGGAGCTACCAATACCTTGGTGATTTCTGCAAATGTACCAGCATCGCTCCGGCCACAAAACGGGACGGGCCTCTTTGTCACGCTACTGGCCAGCATGAATAAATGTCCAGAACCACCCCTCCAATACCAATACCGAGGAGTAAGAGGCCACATGGGGGGAAAATCCAGTCAGGAGCCTTTACTGTGGACACAGGGCATGATGCATTTCGGCGACCCTTCGCCTCGTCAGATGCCTCCACACACAGAACACTACTCCATCTCCACCTTTATGAGTCTCCTCCAGTTCTCTCATTGGTCGGAGAACTCGGCCCACTGTTGATGACGTGCAAACCTCCTGTAGTCTTTAAGTCATGACTACACATCCCAGAGTTCTCCTGGATGGGAAGGCAATGCACGGGGTATCAAAATAAAAGATTGTTCTCACGGAGAAATGATGGTCGCTGTAGTGATGTCTGGCCCCGTGTGGGATAGGTGTCCGCTTGCTCCCTCGGGCCCCCTCAAACGTCCCAGCCCCTCCTGAATCCACTTGGTGGGCCGTGAGTCGGGGTACAGTGATTCCCGGCTCCTCGCACAGTGTCGAGCTGCTCCTGGCAGCAGCCCAATTCCAGCTTCAACAATCAGAGGCGGGCCTGGAGCTACCAATACCTTGGTGATTTCTGCAAATGTACCAGCAACGCTCCGGCCACAAAACGGGACGGGCCTCTTTGTCACGCTACTGGCCAGCGTGAATAAATGTCCAGAACCACCCCTCCAATACCGAGGAGTAAGAGGCCACACGGGGGGAAAATCCAGTCAGGAGCCTTTATTGTGGACACAGGGCATGATGCATTTCAGCGACCCTTCGCCTTGTCAGATGCCTCCCCACACAGAACACTACTCCTTCTCCACCTTTATGAGTCTCCTCCAGTTCTCTCATTGGTCGAAGAACTCGGCCTACTGTTGATGACATGCAAACCTCCTGTAGTCTTTAAGTCATGACTACATATCCCAGAGTTCTCCTGGATCGGAAGGCAATGCACGGGGTATCAAAATAAATGATTGTCCTCAGGGAGAAATGATGGTCGCTGTAGTGGTGTCTGGCCCCGTGAGGGATAGGTGTCCGCTTGCTCCCTCGGGCCCCACAAACGTCCCAGCCCCTCCTGAATACACTTGGCGGGCCGTGAGTCGGGATACAGTGATTCACGACTCCTCGCACAATGTCGAGCTGCTCCTGGCAGCAGCCCAATTCCAGCTTCAACAATCAGAGGCGGGCCTGGAGCTACCAATACCTTGGTGATTTCTGCAAATGTGCCAGCAACGCTCCGGCCACAAAACGGGACGGGGCCTCTTTGTCACGCTACTGGCCAACGTGAATAAATGTCCAGAACCACCCCTCCAATACCGAGGAGTAAGAGGCCACACAGGGGAAAAGTCCAGTCAGGAGCCTTTATTGTGGACACAGGGCATGATGCATGTGTGTGCCCGGTCTTTCCATGTGGGGAGCCTTGGTTGATATATATATATGTGGGCCACACACGCGGGATTGAGGGAAGACGCTGTTAGCTGCGGCCCATCCACGGGCTTGAAATGATGACAGAAATTAGTGCCACCATCAACGGATGTAATTATCAGGACTTCAATCCCCAAAATGCAACAGTCATTTGACTGGCCAATCCGAGGGCGTAATCAATAACATTAAAGAGACTGAAACCATGATGCACGCATTCAACTCCACAAGCCTCAGAGGAAGTAAGAATTACGAAACGCGTCAGGCAGAGGAATTGACTGTCTTATCCTAGCAGAGAACAGAAGCCTTCCCATACCCTGATTAAAGGCTTACCACCTTTCGTGTGCGGTCGTGTGCTGACTCAACTAGTGGGAACTGGTAGTTGGAGCTTTGATATATATATATGTATATATATATATATATATATATATATATATATATATATATATATATATATATATATATATATATATATATATATATATATATATATATATATATATATATATATAAAACACACAGAAGAGTTGCCCCCTTGGTGAAAGCCACACGACGCCAGGTAAATTATAAGCGGTTTATTGGGAGAGCTGCAGTTGCCTCGTGCAAACATCCAACTGAAAATTAAAGTAAATCGCCGACGCGTTTCGTGCGCTGTACGCACTTCTTCACAGGCTGACTTCACGAATGGTGCAAGCAAGGTCAGGGCACCTGTATTTCATTATACCAACACGCCCCAGTGGGCGTAAACAGTCCCGCTGCCTGCTGGTTGATGTAGTGCCGTGCATTATTTTCCAAGTGGATTGCTTGCCAATAATCCTTCAAAGTTAATTACAAAGTCCCCAGTGGGTAGATGGAGGTTTCCATCAAGGCAGCGACACCATCCGCCTCTCCTCCCCGCTCCTAGTGCCTCCAAATGCCGGCGTCGGTTGGCGCCAGCACGCAGACCGAGGGCTCGGCAGGGCTTCCACCGCGGCCGGACCAGCCGCATCCATACAAAACACACAGAAGAGTTGCCCCCTTGGTGAAAGCCACACGACGCCAGGTAAATTATAAGCGGTTTATTGGGAGAGCTGCAGTTGCCTCGTGCAAACATCCAACTGAAAATTAAAGTCAATCGCCGACGCGTTTCGTGCGCTGTACGCACTTCTTCACAGGCTGACTTCACGAATGGTGCAAGCAAGGTCAGGGCACCTGTATTTCATTATACCAACACGCCCCAGTGGGCGTAAACAGTCCCGCTGCCTGCTGGTTGATGTAGTGCCGTGCATTATTTTCCAAGTGGATTGCTTGCCAATAATCCTTCAAAGTTAATTACAAAGTCCCCAGTGGGTAGATGGAGGTTTCCATCAAGGCAGCGACACCATCCGCCTCTCCTCCCCGCTCCTAGTGCCTCCAAATGCCGGCGTCGGTTGGCGCCAGCACGCAGACCGAGGGCTCGGCAGGGCTTCCACCGCGGCCGGACCAGCCGCATCCATACAAAACACACAGAAGAGTTGCCCCCTTGGTGAAAGCCACACGACGCCAGGTAAATTATAAGCGGTTTATTGGGAGAGCTGCAGTTGCCTCGTGCAAACATCCAACTGAAAATTAAAGTCAATCGCCGGCGCGTTTCGTGCGCTGTACGCACTTCTTCACAGGCTGACTTCACGAATGGTGCAAGCAAGGTCAGGGCACCTGTATTTCATTATACCAACACGCCCCAGTGGGCGTAAACAGTCCCGCTGCCTGCTGGTTGATGTAGTGCCGTGCATTATTTTCCAAGTGGATTGCTTGCCAATAATCCTTCAAAGTTAATTACAAAGTCCCCAGTGGGTAGATGGAGGTTTCCATCAAGGCAGCGACACCATCCGCCTCTCCTCCCCGCTCCTAGTGCCTCCAAATGCCGGCGTCGGTTGGCGCCAGCACGCAGACCGAGGGCTCCGCAGGGCTTCCACCGCGGCCGGACCAGCCGCATCCATACAAAACACACAGAAGAGTTGCCCCCTTGGTGAAAGCCACACGACGCCAGGTAAATTATAAGCGGTTTATTGGGAGAGCTGCAGTTGCCTCGTGCAAACATCCAACTGAAAATTAAAGTCAATCGCCGACGCGTTTCGTGCGCTGTACGCACTTCTTCACAGGCTGACTTCACGAATGGTGCAAGCAAGGTCAGGGCACCTGTATTTCATTATACCAACACGCCCCAGTGGGCGTAAACAGTCCCGCTGCCTGCTGGTTGATGTAGTGCCGTGCATTATTTTCCAAGTGGATTGCTTGCCAATAATCCTTCAAAGTTAATTACAAAGTCCCCAGTGGGTAGATGGAGGTTTCCATCAAGGCAGCGACACCATCCGCCTCTCCTCCCCGCTCCTAGTGCCTCCAAATGCCGGCGTCGGTTGGCGCCAGCACGCAGACCGAGGGCTCCGCAGGGCTTCCACCGCGGCCGGACCAGCCGCATCCATACAAAACACACAGAAGAGTTGCCCCCTTGGTGAAAGCCACACGACGCCAGGTAAATTATAAGCGGTTTATTGGGAGAGCTGCAGTTGCCTCGTGCAAACATCCAACTGAAAATTAAAGTCAATCGCCGACGCGTTTCGTGCGCTGTACGCACTTCTTCACAGGCTGACTTCACGAATGGTGCAAGCAAGGTCAGGGCACCTGTATTTCATTATACCAACACGCCCCAGTGGGCGTCAACAGTCCCGCTGCCTGCTGGTTGATGTAGTGCCGTGCATTATTTTCCAAGTGGATTGCTTGCCAATAATCCTTCAAAGTTAATTACAAAGTCCCCAGTGGGTAGATGGAGGTTTCCATCAAGGCAGCGACACCATCCGCCTCTCCTCCCCGCTCTTAGTGCCTCCAAATGCCGGCGTCGGTTGGCGCCAGCACGCAGACCGAGGGCTCGGCAGGGCTTCCACCGCGGCCGGACCAGCCGCATCCATACAAAACACACAGAAGAGTTGCCCCCTTGGTGAAAGCCACACGACGCCAGGTAAATTATAAGCGGTTTATTGGGAGAGCTGCAGTTGCCTCGTGCAAACATCCAACTGAAAATTAAAGTCAATCGCCGACGCGTTTCGTGTGCTGTACGCACTTCTTCACAGGCTGACTTCACGAATGGTGCAAGCAAGGTCAGGGCACCTGTATTTCATTATACCAACACGCCCCAGTGGGCGTAAACAGTCCCGCTGCCTGCTGGTTGATATAGTGCCGTGTATTATTTTCCAAGTGGTTTGCTTGCCAATAATCCTTCAAAGTTAATTACAAAGTTAATATATCAACCAAGGCTCCCCACATGGAAGGACCGAGCACACACAATAGCTTGCTTTGAACAGCAATTTATTTGGAACGGCATAATGCATTTTGGAGTAGTTCCCTCTTCAGATGCCCTCCCCCAACAAACGGTGCTGTCAGTGTCCAACCTTAAATAGCGCCTGCTTCGCTGTAATAGGCGCGAGTCACACAGTGAGTGTAGCAGGAGTAAGGAAGCCTTCGGTAAGTACATCTTTCCCATGTGGGTGGCACTCACATTCCTGGCAGTAGCATCAATGTTCCAAGCACCACACTGCTGATCCCACAAGCCAACATCCTGCCGCTACTGTGCTCTTAGGGAAATCCGGACTTGGCGTCTTGGACTGGAGTCAGTCCCAACAAATGTTGCTGTGCTGTTCAATCAGCGGCAGTACGGTAGCTTTCCAAGCACCTTGAAAATCACTACAAGTTGCCACTACTTCCTGCTGTACTTCTTGAGGATGGGGTGCCCAAGTATGTTAGTGACCATGCACACAAATACCACAACCTATATACATATATGTATATATATATTTGAAGAAGGAATCCGGTGAAAATATATATATATATATATCTATATATATATATATATATATTCACTGAAAAAACCATAGGTTATAGACCATATATAGTTAGGAATTAGCATTTAAAAAACCTTATTTTACTCACACAAAACCATTGAAATTCCATATATAGTTAGTTGCACTAACTATATATTGCGCACCCGCAATCCACTGCTGATGATGTCACATATTACATCATTCATGACATGGTCAGTGACATCACTGATGACATCACTGATGACATCTCAAATGACATCACTGATGACATCACTGATGACAACATCCAGTGACTATGTTTCTGTAAAGTTAAAATATGTCTTACATATTGAAGAATGAGTGGATGTATAAGTGTCTGGATGAAGGATTTAGTAGGTGCATGACTGAATGTATGAGTGAGTGATTAAATGTGTCTCACTGAGTGCATGGGTTAGTGACTAAACTGTCTTAATTTGTGCATCATTATGTCTGTTGTTCTGTAAACTGCTGCATGTGTTGATCAGTAGCTATATGAGTAACTATATGGGTTATTGATTGATTGCCCAAGTATTTGCATGGGAGACTGAGTGTGTGTGTGGCTGGCTGGGAGGTGTGTGACTCTGTACAGATCAATGTGTACTTGTATCAATGATTGTATAAGAGAGTAAGTATGTGTTAGTATATGGTTGAAAACGTAAGGTGCTCTATGTTTAACTGTATAGAGTAGAAAATGGAAGTGTGATTGATTCTTTACAGGACTGACTAGGTGTGTGAGTAACTCCATGGATGAGTGGCAGAGTGTGAGTGTCTGTATAGGTGTATGAGTGCATATGATAGTGTTGTAAACATGAGTGATTGTATGTATGAATGATTGTATGGCTGAATGAGTGAATGTGTGTGTAGACGTAGGAATCAGTGAGTACGTATGTAGTAACTAGTATTGGTGTGTTAATGGTTTCAAAAATTATACTCTGTTTTTAACACTGGGTGAAACAGAGGTTATATTAAAATGTGAGGAGATGCATTGTATTGTCACATGAATGATATCATCAGTGATGTGGTCATTGATGTCAAATGAGATGTCATCAGTGATGTCATCAGTGATGTCATTTGAGATGTCATCAGTGATGTCATCAGTGATGTCACTGACCATGTCATGAATGATGTAATATGTGACATCATCAGCAGTGGATTGCGGGTGCGCAATATATAGTTAGTGCAACTAACTATATATGGAATTTCAATGGTTTTGTGTGAGTAAAATAAGGTTTTTTAAATGCTAATTCCTAACTATATATGGTCTATAACCTATGGTTTTTTCAGTGAATTTTCAAGGTTTTGTAAATGCTAATTCCTAACTATATATGGTCTATAACCTATGGTTTTTTCAGTGAATTTCAATGGTTTTTTAATAGCAAATATCATAAGCTGTCGAATGTCAAGTACGTGGTAAGTGAAAACATTTTCGTGTTTATGCACACTGATCTGCTTTGAATGGTGCCCCCCCCCTCATTTCTATTAGGAGTACTCTCTCTTTGCAGATAGTGAAAGGTAGTTAACGCAGGCCTTTGCCCCCGTTGTAATCCGTTGTGCCTGCTTCTCTCTCCATTTGATTGATTGTTATCCAAGTATTTACTGTTTTAGAATTAGTTCTCTTTGGTTCATTCTCTATTTACAAACAAACACAGAGTCGCAATACTCTGTTTAGTCTTTGCAGATAACGAAAAATCGTGTAAAAAAAAAGAAAAGGAATCGAGTAAAATCAGTAGGCCTCTCTTTTTGACCTCGCTAAAATAGAAACATTAGGAACAACCCCTCATGACAAATACAAAACTAGTGAGATGAACTGAACTCCACACAATGATGGCTGCAAAACAGCTCGGCTCCGCCACCCACCCCGCCCAAAATAACGATAAAGAGCGGCTGCCATGATTGGTTGCGGAATGGCCACAACGGAGCTACGAAATGGTGGTGCTCTCATGCTAACCCCAGCTTCAGTCTGAAACATCCAGAAACACTGTAGACTACCAATTCGATCAGTTCCGGTAGCGCCCCAATGTAACCCGGTAGAGAAGAACTAGCCCTCCCCTCTTTGACTGATGGTTCTTGTTGCCTGTCCCTTCTGTTGTCATTTAACAGAACTATTTAGCCTGCTGAAAGGGGTTGTGTTTCGACCGCTGGTTGGTGGAGACATTTTGACAATATTCTGGACCTGCGTTGTCGCGTAATGCGTCATATGACGCGCCGCGTTAGCGCATCCGGAAGTCATCCGGGGCGCGCAGCGCGTAACGTAAGCATAACAAGTCATGTGACTTGTTAATAAAACTTTTCATTGGTTCATTTTACTTTTCTTATTCTAATGATGAAAGCCTTGGTCATATCACCTAAAAATTACGCTTTTAATTACTTCCGAACATTATTTTTTCTTAAATATATGTTATAATGTTCCAGGCTAATGTACTTTCCCGGAAATTTTACAACTGTCCTGCAAGTAAAATATATTCTTTTTTCGAGAAAAAGAGCGTTTCTTCGTCCCATGACGGAGCCGTTGAGCAAAAGAGGGTCGACCTGCTGTCTTAGTCGCCGATACGCCTGAATATGAGATTCTTATCGATCACTTTATGTTGCAGGAATAGAAAACACAACAGCCCTTGACCATTTATCTTTACTGCGTTCCTTCGTATTATACCTTTTACCCTTCATGTAATTGGTCTGCTTTATTTCACTTGCCTTTTAATGATTCTAAAACAGTGACTATTATTAAAAACTTTACCAATGTATATACTACTACCATGTTTTCTTTTAAAAACCTTTATTGTGAAAATTTCATTATACAAATACGAGCCTATAACCACGTGGGCCTGCCACGGAGCAAACTGTAATCGTATATGATGAATAGACATTTACACTGTAGAGGAACGTAACGGGCGGGCCATTAGGTTGCAAGAACTAAGGTGTCTAACAGTTACGGAATCGGTGGACGTACATTTTATAATTAAAATACGACAGGGCCAGTTACAATAAAATTATCTAGATATACATTTGCGGGCAAGTACCATGGGTGACGTTAATTCGAATTTTCAACAGCACAGTAATCAATAACACATCAGAACTTAATATCAATAGGGATGTCGAAATATTCAATCAATTCTCGTCCCCGCCCGCCATGTGCTTCAAAACTGCATACGTATCTCGTGATTTCAAGGTTCTGCAACCAGTACACAACAAGGAGTTACGAGTCCCATTTATTCCGGCGCCATTTTGGGCGAGGACGGGCAGGTCCAGAATATACTCAAAATGTCTCTACCAACCATCGACTATGATGATGTTCATATGCTGTATTTATTAGAGTAACACTCATCTGTCCACATGAAATTAATTTACCACAATCTAAACATGTCATTTTAATCTTTCCAAAGTTCTTCTAAATATTTGGGACCGTTTCCCTTGCCTCTGAAGCTCTCAGTGCCACTTCTTTGATGAATGTACTAGCAGGTCAGGGGTTCTCCTCCAAATCTCTCTTTTATGCAGCACTATAATTAATTGGTGCCACCTCTCCATATGACGATGCATGGTATAGTTACCACAACTATATTTTTTTTCGGTTCCTCTGGAGAGTTCATCGTGGCAGATGAAGCGTGTAACGTACCGGGCATTTACCTTTTTTTGCATGTACAGGAAAGGAAAAAAAATCGAGCGTCCGAGTTCTAAGGTGTCCCAGGGCCATTTTAGTGGACCAGGCCCAAATACAAAGAACAGGCCGCCATTTTGAGAGTCCTCTTGCAGCCGCCTGTCGCTGTAGCATCAAGAGCAGCCGAAACTCAGCTGAATGGCAACTGAAACGGTAAATGGGCGCCCCACTACATTTCAGCATTGTAGGATGACCACACCAGTACAGCAACTTGCTAGACATCACCTCGGTGCCATCCGGATCTCGGCGCCCCACTGCAGATGAAGTGCCTCTCAACTATGAAACCACCACGGTGACATCCGGATCTTGGCGCGTTGTGCTGCCTTCGGCCTATTCGCACATCGGTCCGCTACTGACGCCATCTCACAGGCTAATGGGGTGACCCACGCCGAGTTTCAGCATTGTAGGATGACCACACCAACTTGCTAGACATCACCTCGGTGCCATCCGAATCTTGGCATCTCAACGCCTAGTGGTATCTTCCATACAGAAAATATTGTTACGCTGCCTTTGGCCCCATTCGCACATCAGTCCGCAACTTAGACATCACCTCGGTGCCATCCGGATCTTGGCATCTCAGCGCCTTGTGGTGTCAGTCAGAAAATATTGTTGCGCTGCCTTTGGCCCCATTCGCACATCAGTCCGCTACTGACACCATCTCACAGGCCAATAGGGCGCCCCACGCCGCCTTTTACCAATGTACGATGGCCACACCAGTGGCACAACTTGCTAGACATCACCTCGGTGCCATCCGAATCTTGGCATCTCAACGCCTAGTGGTATCTTCCATACAGAAAATCTTGTTACGCTACCTTTGGCCCCATTCGCACATCGGTCCGCAACTTAGACATCACCTCGGTGCCATCCGGATCTTGGCATCTCAGCGCCTTGTGGTGTCTTCTACTCCGAAAATATAGTAGAAAATATTGTTGCGCTGCCTTTGGCCCCATTCACACATCAGTCCGCTACTGACACCATCTCACAGGCCAACAGGGCGCCCCACGCCGACTTTTACCATTGTACGATGGCCACACCAGTGCCACAACTTGCTAGACACCACCTCGGTGCCATCCGGATCTTGGCATCTCAGCGCCTTGTGGTGTCTTCAAATCAGAAAATATTGTTGCGCTGCCTTTGGCCCCATTCGCACATCGGTCCGCTACTGACGCCATCTCACAGGCCAACGGGGCGCCCCACGCCGACTTTCAACATTGTAGGATGGCCACAGAAGTGCGACAACTTACTAGACACCACCTCGGTGCCATCCGGATCTTGGCGCGTTGTGCTGCCTTCGGCCTATTCGCACATCGGTCCGCTACTGACGCAAACTCACAGGCCAACGGGGCGCCCCACGCCGACTTTCAGCATTGTAGGATGGCCACACCAGTGCGGCAACTTGCTACACACCACCTCGGTGCCATCCGGATCTTGGCATCTCAGCGCCTAGTGGTGTCTTCTATTCCGAAAATATTGTTGCGCTGCCTTCGGCCCCATTCACACATCGGTCCGCTACTGACGCCATCTCACAGGCCAACGGGGCGCCCCACGCCGACTTACAGCATTGTTGGATGGCCACACCAGTGCGGCAACTTACTAGACACCACCTCGGTGCCATCCGGATCTTGGCGCGTTGTGCTGCCTTCGGCCTATTCGCACATCGGTCCGCTACTGATGCAAACTCACAGGCCAACGGGGCGCCCCACGCCGACTTTCAGCATTGTAGGATGGCCACACCAGTGCTGCAACTTGCTGGACACCACCTCGGTGCCATCCGGATCTTGGCGCGTTGTATTGCCTTTGGCCTATTCGCACATCGGTCCGCTACTGACGCCGCCTCACGTACCAACGTATTTTCTCCGCATTTTACACCCTATGCCGCATAACAGGTCATGTGACTTGTTTATAAAACTTTTCATTGGTTCATTTTACTTTTGGTTTCCTAATGATGGAAGGCTTGATCATGTGACCTAAAAACAACACTTTTCATTGGATGAAAACTTTTTTTTTTTCCCAAACGATGAAAGCCGCACCTTGTTTCTGGATGTTTCAGACTGAAGCTGGCGTCAGCATGAGAGCACCACCATCTCGTAGCTCAGTCGTGGTCATTCCGCGAGCAATCATGGCAGCCGCTCCCCACCAGAAGCCTGCAGGAGTCGGAGCCCCCAAAACTTTTGATGAATTCTCAAGGCGGAGGGGACGCTTTCGAGAATGGGGTCCAAGACCTAGCAGACAAGCGTCCGATTTCCAAGGTGTCCCAGGGCCATTTCAGTGGACCAGGCCCAAAAAGGAAAGAGCCTGCCGCCATTTTGAGACTCCTGTGACAGCCGCCTATCGCTGCACCGCAAGAGTGGGCGCAACTCAGCTGAATTGCGGCATTTGACACAGTGGACCAAAAACGGACGCAATGGCAACTGAAACGGTAAAGGGGCGCCCCACTACAACAGATGACACTCCACCTGGAGAGGCCCGTTCACACCGCCTCCCCCGGGGCGCCCCACGCCGTTATTCGGAGCAGCATTGTAGGATACCAAAACCAGTGCGGCAACTTACTGGACATCACCTTGGTGCCATCGTTCTGCTGCCTTGGAACTATTCGCGCAACAGTTTGCTACTGATGACCCACCCCCCGCGACGCCCCATGCCGTTATTTGCTGGGTGGCAACTTACTAGACATCACTTTCGTGTCATCTAGATTTCGGCGCGTTCTGCTGCCTTGGAACTATTCGCACAACAGTTTGCTACTGATGACCCACCCCCCGCGACGCCCCACGCCGGAAATCTGGACGTTGTGCTGCGTTGGGACTATTCGCACAGCCGACCGCTACTTCGTTGTTTTTCCCTAAAAATGTTTATATGTTATTACTATTTTTGTTTTCTTGTATATATTTATAAATTATTAAAGTTTTATAATCTTACTACTTTGTCGGAGTGCTATATATATTTAATGTGACACATAATTGTAAAAACTTTGATGTACAAAGAGTCATCCCTGGAATCTTCCGCTTCAGGCTCGGTCCCCTCCCCAATCACAATACAGGATGCTTTTCAGATAATAGCAACGCTTCTGCTGTGCCGGATCTCATCGAGTGTGGGCCTTGATCTACTATAACTCCTTTGAAGAGGGGTGATTCTTTACAGCTGTGGCCATAAACTACATCTGCAGGGCTAGCTGATACCCTAGGACCAGCCTGGACAATCGGACACAGAGGAAAAGGAGTGTCAGAGGGTGCGGTAGTGAATAGGGCGAAAGGGAGGTGTCGGGCGGGCACAGGGTGTGATTCTCAGGGAAGAGCAGCGCAGATGGGGGGAGGTTTATTACCCATGCATAAGACAGAGAGCGGGGGTGACCACTGCCTGGGGGAGATGCTTGCGAGGGTGGGGAGCCATGCTAAGGATCGACAGCGTGCACAGAGTGGGTCTGGTCAAGGCATCTAAAATGGCTGCCGTGCACGACAAAAGTGTGGCATTTGAAAAAAGACAAGATGGCGCAGACAATGTTTTTCAACACTTCCTGATTTCCTTCGAATCGAACGTTAACAGACGTTGGGGCATATTACCAAAGTTAAGCGATATTTATCCCTAACGATGCTTAGCAACGATTTTTTTACCGTCAGAAATTATCGCAGATAAACCTTGCTATTATCAAGGTTTATCGGAAATACGATAAAAAACGACCGCAATGCATTAATATCGCTGAAAACTCAGCGATATTCATGCATTACCGAGCTAATGCTCTTAGCCATGTTATCCACCTCCCATTGGATAACATGGCTAAGAACTGCTCAGGGCAGGTGGTAGCTTTTGGAGATATTCGCGCTTATCTCGAATATTTCCAAAAGTTGATAATAGGAGATAGCGATGTTAGCGACTGTTTCCAGTCGCTAACATCTTGGCATGCCCACTTTCCATGTCATTAGTGATAAATATCACTCACATGCAAAGTGGGGCCCAAGATGGTCGCTATCTTCTACTAGCCGTCGCTAACTGGTGTTAGCAACAGCTAGGTAATACACATATAATTTTATCTCCGCGAAGCGGAGCGCCGTTACAGATATATATCTTGTTTTTTAACGTTAATTTCTCAAAATGCACTGAAGCACATATATTGAGACCTAGCAAAGGCACATCGGGCTACCAGTCCCTACAATTTTGCCAAGTTTCGTGCAAATCCATTCAGCTGTTCGATCCTACCGAGAGACAAGATGGCGGCCGCTACGGACTGTTTGGAATGTTTACAGACACCGGAGAGCCAATCAGCTTCGCTTCGCAAAGCTCCGTAACGCGAAAAGTACACGAAGCGGTGCGGTGTTACAGATATATATCTTTTTTTGAACGTTAATTTCTCAAAATCCACTGGAGCACATATATTGAGACCTAGCAAAGGCACATCGGGCTACCAGTCCCTAATATTTTACCAAGTTTCGTGCAAATCCATTCAGCCGTTCGATTATTATTATTATTTATTTTTTTTGCCCCGCGGGGCCCTTTTAAAACCTCCACATCAAACCTAGGGGGTCAGCGAGGATCTACTATTCCCCCTTATGGTCATTTGCCCCTTCGCTTTCGCCTCCTCTTGTCTCTCGATCCTACCGAGAGACAAGATGGCGGCCGCTACGGACTGTTTGGAATGTTGACAGACGCCGGAGAACCAATCAGCTTCGCTTCACAAAGCTCCGTTGCGCGAAAAGTACGCGTCCTGGGCCGCTGCCCAGTCCGCTGTTACAGATATATATCTTTTTTTAAACGTTAATTTCTCAAAATCCACTGGAGCACATATATTGAGACCTACAAAAGGCACATCGGGCTACCAGTCCCTACAATTTTGCCAAGTTTCGTGCAAATCCATTCAGCCGTTCGCGCTAAAAGTGAGGCCAACCGCCCTATGGAAATTAACATGGGAAAAATGCGTTTTGGGACCCCCCTTTTTTCTCGGCCCCCCCTTGACGAACCCCCCCAAAAGTTTCAGGGGCTGCTCAGAAACAAAATGTGCCATTTTCCTGAAAATTTCAGCCAATTCCGTCCACAAACGCCAAAGTTATTAGACATAGAATTTTCAAAAAACCCATAGAGAAAAAATCCTAACTATATATACCTACTGGCGACCGCCAGTAGGTAATATATATATATATATATATATATATATATATATATATATATATATATATATATATATATATATATATATATATTTCACCAACTAGCAGTTGCCAGTAGGTAGTTCTAGTTAGGACCTAGTTTCCATAGGAAATCTGCGACATTCTATTTGGAATAACTTTGGCGCCGGATCTTCGCGAAATTCCTCAAGAAGATAGCCTGCTCCGCTCCTTCTCTAAAAGATTGGGGGTGATTCGTGAAGCGGGTGCCGAGAAAAAAGGGGGGGTCCCAAAACATGTTTACCGTATGCAATTTTCCATAGGGACCTTTAAGATTGGCTACAGCCCGAACTGCTGAACAGAATTACAACAAATTTGGCAAAAAGGTAGAGTTTGGTTCGCAGATGACTCTTTTTGTTAAATGGTGTAAATCCGTGCAGTAGTTCCAAATTCCAAAAGTAAAATCATAGATATATCTATGGATGAAGTACCGTCCGAGGATTATACGCGTACCCGTACGAGCACAAGCTGCTTGCTAATTGGCTGTCAACTGGCTGTCAACACTCCAAACCAGGAAGTGTTGGCACCCATCTTGTGCGTCGGTAGAACCGAGGCACAAGAAAACAGAAAGGGAAATGCATAAAACAAGAAAAGGGGGCAGGGTAGAAACACCCTGACCCCCTAGGCCTGCTTATGGGGTCCCACAAGGACAAAGAGGTGTAATGCGGCCATGCCCCTTTTTACACCTCTCTGCAATGCAGCCCCTGGCGCATAGTGGAGGTTCCTGGTGGGCTAGTTGGCCCCCAGGGAGCTCCAGTTTTCAAGGGAACTTAATCCCCCAATTTAGAACACGCCACAGGGCATGTTTGCACTGTGGTGAAGGTAGGGGGCGGGGCTTGTGGTGCCCAATTACACCACTCTTCAAACACGCCCTGTAGTACGTTCTAAATTGGATTAAGTCCCCTTGAATACTGGGGGTCCCTGGGGGCCAACTAGCCCACTAGGAACCTACACTATGCGCCAGTGGGCTGTGTTTCAGAGAGGTGTAAAAAGGGGAGTGGCCTCATTACACCTTTCTGCATCGCAGCCCCGTGGTGCATACTAGAGGTTCCTGGTGGGCTAGTTAGCCCCCAGGGATCCCCAGTATTCAAGGGGACTTAATCCCCCAACTTAGAACGCGCCACAGGGCCCGTTTGCACAGTGGTGAAGGGAGGGGGCGGGGCTTGAGGTGATGTGTGTGCAAACACACCCTGTGGCGCGTTTTAAATTTGGGAATTAATTCCTCTTCAATCCAGAGGTCCCCTATGGGCCAACTAGCCCACCACGTACCTCCAATAAGCGCCACGGAGCTGCGTTACAGAGTGTTTGTAAAAAGGGGCATGGCCTCTGAACACCTCTCTGCAACGCAGCTCCCTGGCGCATACTGGAGGTACCTGGTGGGCTAGTTGGCCCCTAGGGAACCTCTGGATTGAAGAGGAATTAATTCCCCAACTTAAAACGCGCCACAGGGCGTGTTTGCACACATGTCACCTCGGGCCCACACCCTTCCTTCACTATTGAGCAAAATATTCCTGTAAAATCAGCCGAACTGCGAATTCCGATTTAAAAGTAAATCTTTTCCCTTAAGAAATACTATTATATATCAAAGGATATCAATTTAAGTTTTCTGGTGAATTTCTTTTGATTATCTTTATATATATGTGTATAATGTCTATATATATATATATATATATATAATTGTGGTGTAGCTAAACAAGTAAATAAATATACTCCATGTGAAGGAACCTCCCGAGTGCTGTTATCCTTCCTGGGGATTTTTTGCCGGGATCTGATGAGCGCAATATATATATATATATATATATATATATATGTATTCAAAACTGTGCAGTTCCCAAAATTTAAAAAAAAGAGCCAGGGGAGACCAAAATACTTGCAACAGACTTTATTCGTGAATCACAGCCTGCCAGCCGAGTCTCTTAGGACAGGTAAAATCACACCATAGTATAGCCAAACGCATTTTGAGTAAGTCTCTTCGTCAGTGGCTGATTCGGAGTCCAAGGGGAAAACGTGTTGTGAAGCACTACTTCGTTTTAAAAATCATCCCGCCCCAGGGGGCGTGGCCACACGGCATCCTGGGAGACGTAGTTCGTGCTATGTTTTACCACAGTGGGTACGTTATCCCCCAATCACAATGTCCATAAATAAAAGGTACCCCATCATAAGGTCTCATCCCCGCTTTGTTGCTGTAATTCCTGCTGTGAGGAGACACTGTACTGCTTAGGTGTGTGCTCATTCTCCTCCGCTCGTTGACAGCCTCTTCTGACGCTGCCGCGGACCCGCTCACCCAGCAGTCGGCTCTTTCCAACGACCTGGGCAGGCCGTTAATAAATCCAAAACTGTGCAGTTCCCAAAATTCGGAAGAGCCAGGGGAGACCAAAATACTTGCAACAGACTTTATTCGTGAATCACAGCCTGCCAGCCGAGTCTCTTAGGACAGGTAAAATCACACCATAGTATAGCCAAACGCGTTTCGAGTAAGTCTCTTCGTCAGTGGCTGATTCGGAGTGCAAGGGGAAAACGTGTTGTGCAGCACTACTTTGTTTTAAACATCATCCCGCCCCAGGGGGCGTGGCCACACGGCATCCTGGGAGACGTAGTTCGTGCTATGTTTTACCACAGTGGGTACGTTATCCCCCGGTCGGTATGTCCATAAATAAAAGGTACCTCATCATAAGGTCTCAGCCCCGCTTTGTTGCTGTAATTCCTGCTGTGAGGAGACACCGTACTGCTTAGGTGTGTGCTCATTCTCCTCCGCTCGTTGGCAGCCTCTTCTGACGCTGCTGCGGACCCGCTCACCCAGCAGTCGGCTCTTTCCAACGACCTGGGCAGGCCGTTAATAAATCCAAAACTGTGCAGTTCCCAAAATTCGGAAGAGCCAGGGGAGACCAAAATACTTGCAACAGACTTTATTTGTGAATCACAGCCTGCCAGCCGAGTCTCTTAGGACAGGTAAAATCACACCATAGTATAGCCAAACGCGTTTCGAGTAAGTCTCTTCGTCAGTGGCTGATTCGGAGTGCAGGGGGAAAACGTGTTGTGCAGCACTACTCCATTTTAAACATCATCCCGCCCCAGGGGGCGTGGCCACACGGCATCCTGGGAGACGTAGTTCATGCTATGTTTTACGACAGTGGGTACATTATCCCCCAGTCACAATGTCCATAAATAAAAGGTACCCCATCATAAGGTCTCAGCCCCGCTTTGTTGCTGTAATTCCTGCTGTGAGGAGACACCGTACTGCTTAGGTGTGTGCTCATTCTCCTCCGCTCGTTGGCAGCCTCTTCTGACGCTGCCGCAGACCCGCTCACCCAGCAGTCGGCTCTTTCCAACGACCTGGGCAGGCCGTTAATAAATCCAAAACTGTGCAGTTTCCAAAATTCGGAAGAGCCAGGGGAGACCAAAATACTTGCAACAGACTTTATTCGTGAATCACAGCCTGCCAGCCGAGTCTCTTGTGTCTATGTATATATATGTATATATGCAGCAGCTGCAGTCTCCCAAAACGCCAACCAGACTACAGAGAAACCACGCAAATCCAACGTTGCTTTTAGGCACAGGTATTTATTAGGATCGAGTTACCAAAATCTGGCGCGTTTCGGGCATCCGCCCTTGCTCACACTGAAAAAACCACAAGTTTCAGGGACGTTATAGTTAGGCTGACATTCTACTTGTTCAAAACCAGGGAAATTGAGCTTTTATAGCTAGCTGAGCTAACTATAACTCGCGCACCCGCAATGCACTGCTGATGTCGCATCATACATAAGCCTGGGCGTAGTTTGCGGAATTTTGCTACGCGGAACTCCAAAAAGTTACAAAAAAACTCTGCAAAGTTCTACGAGTGGTGGAGTACAGTGCGAACTGCAGTTTGTGCTGGTATTTCTGCCGCTTGGGTAGAAATTCTACCCGAGCACTAGCTCGCGCTCGTAAACTTATCGTTCGAGATCACGAGCGGGGAAAAAGCTCTGCTGCACATTGCAAAGCTGAGTTTTCTGAACTCTGCAAGCTCTGTGGAGCGCGGAGTGCAGAAAATTCTGCAAACTCCACAAGCAGAGCAAAGTTCATTGCCCAGGCCTAATATTTAATCAATCATGAAATCACTGATGATATCTCTAATAACATCATTGATGACATTGCTGACATCCAGTGACTGAGTGTTTCTAAAAAGTTTAGGAATGTTTTATATATATATATATATATATATATATATATATATATATATATATTACCTACTGGCGGTCGCCAGTAGGTAGTTATAGTTAGGACATAGTTTCCATAGGAAATCCTCAACATTCTATTTGGATTAACTTTGGCCCTGGTCGATGAATCTGTGCGAATTTCTCAAAGAAGATGGCTCGGTCCGCTGCGCTCCTTCCCTGAAAGTGTGGGGGGGATTGGTGAAGTGGGGGCTGAGATAAAAGGGGGGTCCCAAAACGTGTTTTCTCCATGTTATTTTCCATAGGACGTTTAGACACGGCTACAGGTCGAACGGCTGAATGGATTTATAAGAAATTTGGGAAAACTGTAGAGTCCGGCTCGCAGATCACGCTTTTTTTGGAATGGTGTAAATCTGTTCAGTAGTTGCTTAGAAAATTAAACTTAAAGTCAATTATATATCTATAAGCGCGCACGGGTGCGTGCACTCAAGCGGCTGCGCGCGAGCGGAATTTTTTTTTTGCTGCGTGACGTCTGTTAACGTTCGATTCGAAGGAAATCAGGAAGTGTTGACCGCCATTTTGTCACTGCGAGTAAATATATTGTCATTTCAAAGCGTTGGAACATGGAAAGGGGAGAAGGTAGAGATTGTTTTGCTGCGTAGGTTCTCTCAGGGTGTGCAGTAAGGACCTTAAACGCGAAAATATATATATATTTTTTTATTTTAAAGTTGCGGGGTGCACGCACCCGGGCGCGCACACCTATTTACAAGAGTGTGAAAATGGAGATAAATCAGAAGTTTGAGTGCTTTGATATAAGGTGGCTCTGAAAAGAGCCCTTGTGTTAATTGAGTTTTTTCTGCATTTATAAGTAAGTACCGATGCAGAGTCTGATGTTGCAGAGGAAGATTCTGTTTCCCTCATCCGTGAAATGAACACCATCTGTCCTATAGATGTCTTGCATGTGGTAACGCAAGTTGTTGTGGTAAATAGAACCCATGCTATAATCTCTGAGGAAAGCAGAAACAGATTTATTTACATGTCTCCTTGCTTTCTCAATTTGTGCACAATGTTGATTGGACCAATTCCATTTCTGTCTTTGGCATATATTGGAATATACCAAGGCAGTTTGAGGAAAAAGTGTAATCAATTGTCGAAAGGTGTCTTTTAGAAGCATTTCCAGACCTACCTCAGTCAATTTGCCAAGCTCGTTCCCACCACAGTGCACAATTATAAGGTCTGGTTCTGGGAGATGCATAAAAGTTTTCACCAATGGTATTAATTGGTGACATCTTAATCCTCTTTGCCCAATCCACGTTATCTGCACATTTGGTAAATCAAGGTTGGAAATTCGTCTGCTTGCTGCATATTTTCCACTCCAGTGAATATAGCTGTGTCCTAAAAGCCAAACCTTCATTTTCAAGGCAGATGCACTCGTACTCCGATGGGTTCTGGAAGTGGAATGGCAGTTAGAAGCTGAAAGTCAGGATAAAAAAATGGATGAAGCTTGGTGTGGTTGAAAAACGAAAAATGATTGGTTGATTCTAATACGTGAAGATTGAAGACTACGTTGCATGTTAATGTTATGTAAAAGAAAAAGTAGTATTGGGTGTGAAAAAAATGACATGTAACAGAGCTGTGGATAGGCAGGTGTTTCTGGAGGGAAAACAGTGTTGTTAGTTTGCTGTAGAACGTTGAGATATGAACTTTTGACATGTGCCTTCAGCCAGGTGCAGAATGAGGTGTTACCATGGAAACAGCCAGAGATGGCAGTGGGTGATGGGTGACTTTTATGTGACATTGAGAATATTGTGAGGGACAACCAACTGAAATGTAAATTTGAATACAAAATTTTGCGGGAAGAAATATGATTGGCTGAAGAGACATATATGAGTCTGTATTGACTGTATATCTGTGCCATTGAATTTTGGTTGCAGTGATAGCAGCATAATTGAGACTTCCGTCAAACGAATATCTATTTTGTGACTGTCACTGTTGTACATCGTACAAAGCATTGGTAAAGGTAAGTCTGTAACTGTTTGTTTTGTCATGTACCGTAAAATATGGTTTACTGACAAACAATGATTGATTTTCCTCATAGTTTGAAACTAAACTCATTTTTGGCTGTCATAATGTGTTGTATTTCTAAAACTATTTTTAATTTAAATGTGATATATGAAGTATAAAATATGTTTAATATAAAGAGTAATTATTTGTGTGATTTTGAAGCCTTTATATTTAATGAGAGAAGTTGTTTATGAAGTGAAAAAATGATATTAGCAGAGAGACAGATAATGCAGATAGAGAGAGAAATGGTATATTACATGTGATATCGTCTTCAAAAAGTGGTAATGCTTAATGAATTCTTAAACTTTCTGACAGACGACAAAATTACATTGTAGCTTGTGGCCGCGGCTTGTACTGGTGGGGTGAGAGGGGGAGGTGGTCGAGTAAAATAAAATGAAAAGTTCTGACCATGAGGTTGTACACAGATTTGTGCAGTAAATGTGTTCGTAAATTGAGGTACCAAACGGAGTATAAAAATATCTCTCTCACTCCTGCTGTTTGACTGCATCTTTATCTCTCTTCTGTTTTCCGTCTCCGTTGCCCTGTGTTATCTTATTGTGTGTGTGTCTGTCTGTGTCTGCCTTCAGTCCGGGCTGAGGAACTTTGCTGTGGAGGCACACACAGATAGTCGCATCAAAGTAGTTGGAACGTTTTAAAAAAACTATTTATATAATTGAAATGCTTTTTTGAAGCGCTAGTGAATGTTTTCTTTCAGAATTACCGCTCGGTTGTTTCCATAGAGCAGAGGGTATGTTGTATTTCACTACTTAGTGCCTCTGCATCTGCACTCTGTTCTCTGGTGGCTGGCGGAGAAGTGTTTGTTATTGTGGAGATTAAAGCGTGATAAGGAGTGAAATACGACATAGCGTCTGGTCTGTAGAAGCGTGGGAGCAGTGATTAACACTGAGTGAAGCAGAACTGCGACGGTGCTTGAGAAGAGTAATAAATTATTTTTTTACAGAGGTACAACTGTCTGCATGGTGCGCGACCTACTAAGAAAGGGTTCACGGGCTGTTATAGGCCTGTGGGTTCTAGTATGAGTAAATCAGGTCGACAAAAGAAAATATTAAGTTAGTACAGCTGAAGTTAAGTGGAACACATGAATACTGTTTCAGTATACAATCATTTTAGTTGAGATTATGGATTAAAAGAGAGAACGTGTATATTTGAAATGTTTATTCAGAAATGCACTGTTTTCAAGGCAAGTTTCTAATCTAATACGAGTAGAGACATTGCAAAAAACAAAGTAATCGGTATAGTCAGTAGTACATAGAATACAAACGGTATAGTTGATGAAAAATGAATATGGTTTTGCAAAATTAATTATACACTCCTATGAGGAAGTATATTATATTTTAATAAATGGAAGAAGGTCTCTGGCCTTTCAGTTTAGGAACGATATATAAAAATGCTAGTGGTTAGACATTATGTGTTTATCAATCAGTTCTCTGCATGCGAAGCACTATCACGTTTCTGTTATGCTATTGTGTAAGGGAAAAAAAACGCGCCAAAACCGACAAAATGGCGAGAGGTGCATGTATGAAAGCCCTGTAAAACTAACACAGTGAAATTTAGAAGATTTCACTGAGTCAGCTTTATAGCATTGCTGAATCAAATCCTTACGCCTGTTTGAAACAGGCATAAGGAGTGATGCACCATGCAATGTGTGGCTTGCTCCTGTGCATTGCAGTAGACATGTTGCACTTGCGATGTGATTCCTGCAATGCGCCGCTTTTGCGGCACAGATGCGTGACGCATCTGTGCTGTTTTTACTCAATGGTGCTCCACATTGTAAATGCGGCACATCATGGGTGGCAGAGCAGTGGTGCACATTAACTGGTGCATCTCTGGGGATGCGCCAGTTAACATAAATCTGCCTCTTTACATTTAAGTATGAGCAGGGGACACAGAGTCGGTGAGGCTTATCCAAGGTTAAGAAGAGATGAGTCCTGTTCACTGAAAACTTGGACATAGGCCTCACCTCCTCAGCATCGCTGGACATGGCTAAATAATAGCTGCAAAATGTTACTCTTGTTAAACAATTTTACTATTATAGTCTCTGAGATTTGTCTCTTACTCTGCAACATCTCATTGTTGTTCTCTTTCTTAAAAGATAACGACAACATCAACCATGAGTGATAATGAGCAATCCGTTGATGTCGATCTTATCGTTGAACTTGTCATTGAAACGTCAATGGAAGTAGATCCCTTAGATGATTTAAATCCTGAGGATGATTAAGAACATGATGAGGATGCCGATTTGTCAGATTTGTATGACATAGGGTGGGAAGCTGACCTGGTTGAGCCTATGGAACTATAAACATTTATTTTTAAAATTTACTGGAAATAAAAAGTAAAAATGTAAACCGTTTCATTTAAAATTTTTGACAATGATGAGAGTAAAAAAAGGTTAACCTGATGTTATAAAGTTATTCACAGGCTTATTTAGAGGAAGTATTCTATATGATTGTAGCGTGGGTGTTTGACTTTTTTATAGGTAATAAAATGCATTTTGTATGCTGTAGCAGGAGGAGTACTACATACTTGAATATTCTTCAGTGCTTATTTTCATTTCGTAAGTGGTATTGAGACCGACACAGAACTTCAATGGATCGGAGGGGCTGTTCCTGTGCATCTGGAGGACTGCCAAGCCGTTGCAGCAGTGGGAGTGAGGCCTCTCACAGGGGCGTAGCGCAGCTCCTTTTGATGTTCACAATTGTAGATAACAGGGTAGAGATGTCTGTGGAATTTATAGATGGTTAGTCACACTAGAGTGTGGGCGGCGCCCCTAGCACTTCATTACGGCACACAGGGGAGCCGCGTTGCACAGTTTGAGAATCAGAGACTTAGGAGATAAACCTTCATAATAGGAAGGCTTCTAAGTGATAAAAATCGCCGGTGCTCGGCGTTAAAAATATTACTGCTATTGGTGGAATTTTCCACGGTGTTAGTGCTTCTACAGCAATGGGAACACATATCTGATAGAAAATCCTGTAACAATCTCAGTATTTCACATAATCGCGTGAAAAGAAAGTCTTCCGAAAGATGTTGAACGTTGTTCTCTTTTGAGAGTACAAAAGATAGTGAGGGAAGTGGGTTGAGTCCTCCGTGTAAATTGCAGAATAGAAACTACTAAGAACCAATTGGAAGTGTTGTTTTCGAGTCACATGACTTCACATGCGCGTCTCAGGACGTGTACGCAGTGACAGTATCTGGTCACGTACGCCATTTGGAAGTAGCGGTCTAATTCAGCTAAGTTTCAAAACGTGTAAAGGAGTAAATCCAAACACATCCGGATTTAATATATCTTCTGAGCTCGATTCAAGCATACAATTGTTAAAGTATAAAACCTTTTATATTTTTTTTTAAAATACCAAGGTGTGTACATTCGGTCATGCACGAAAGTTTAAAAAGACATTCGGCTCCATTTAATGTAAATTCTCATAATAATAAAAAAGAAGCCTAGGTTTAGTGTCTTTGACGTAGTATAAGTTCTTTGATGGGTCTATGAAGAAATTCAATAGGTTCAGATTGCAAAGTTTTCACGAAATAAATAGGCGGGTGCGCGCAGTTGGTCGCGCACGAAAGCCTGGAAATGCGCTATCCATTTTATTGAGAACTGTTGCCGAGAGTGCGCACACCGGGTCGTGCACGAAAGTTTAGAAAGGCAATTTTTATTTATAGGCAAATTTTAATGCGTTGAAAAAAAGGCAAGGTACAGACTTTCTAATTCTGTATCGCTTTACAAGGAGTCTCTATGCAACTTGAACAGTGAAGAAAACGGCTTGTTTCCGAAAAAAATATTGCCAGAACTTTATTGACAAAAGTATAGGTTGTATACACGAGATATTTCTGAATTAGCATTTTAAAAACCAATGAAATTCACTGAAAAAACCATAGGTTTTACACACATTATAGTTAGGAAGTAGCATTTACAAAACCTATGAAATTCACTGAAAAAACCATAGGTTTGACACCAGTTGTATTTAGCTGGAAATTTTTGTGATATAAAACCAATGAAATTCCACGTTATAGTTAGTTGGACTCACTATAACTTGCGCGTGTAATGCACTGCTGATGACGTCACATATTACATCACTCATGACATGGTCAGTGACATCACTCATGACATCACTGATGACACCATCCAGTGAATGTGTGTCTTTCTGAAAAATAAATATTAGTGAGATATATTTAAATATTTAAACATATGTATTAATGTTTCACTTTGTGTATAAGTGGCTGCATGGGTTGGTGAGTAGCTACATGTGTAGGTATATGGGTTATTAGATGTTTTTTTTAATATCAATATGAGTGTCTATATGTTTGGTGGGGGTGTTACTTAGCACATAGATACATGAATGACTGACTCTCTGTTTGTATGTGTTTTGAATACAGCATATGTGCAGGACTGTATGGGTGGATGAGTGTGTATATGTGTATGTTAGTGAGTGAATCACTGTATCACTAGTGTCTTTATCAGTAACTACATATGTTTTAATCTAGTATATGTGAATATTGATGTATATAAGTGAGTATATGTAGAGTGAGGGATTGCAAGAGTTCCTGTTTAAATAAGTATGTGTTTGTATAAGTGATTGTTTAAGAGAGTAAGTATGCGTAAGTTTCCTTAGAAGTAAAGTGGTAGTGTGTGTATAGCTGTATATGCAAATAAATGGATGTTGAATAGTTAATCTGCATGTGTGAGTATGTGTGTGAGTAACTTTTGGATGACTGTCGGTGTGTAACAGGATGTATAGGTGTATCACTACATATGATGAGTCAGTATATGTATGAGTGACTATATTGAACTGTTGGTGAATGAGTGCATGTGTATATAGATGGTGGAATTATTCAATTGGTTGTTGTAAGTGGTATGGCTATCTCCATTTTTTTGTAAATTTTAGTTTCTATTCTTGAATATTTGTTTCAAGGGTTACATTACAGTGAAAGGAGGTCTGTCACTCTGTCACAAGGATGGTGTCATCAGTGATGTCATGAGTGATGTCACTGACCATGTCATGAGTGATGTAATATGTGACGTCATCAGCAGTGCATTACACGCGCAAGTTATAGTGAGTCCAACTAACTATAACGTGGAATTTCATTGGTTTTATATCACTAAAATTTCCAGCTAAATACAACTGGTGTCAAACCTATGGTTTTTTCAGTGAATTTCATAGGTTTTGTAAATGCTACTTCCTAACTATAACGTGTGTAAAACCTATGGTTTTTTCAGTGAATATATATATATATATATTACCTACTGGCGGTCGCCAGTAGGTATATATAGTTAGGATTTTTTCTCTATGGGTTTTTTGAAAATTCTATGTCTAATAACTTTGGCGTTTGTGGACGGAATTGGCTGAAATTTTCAGGAAAATGGCACATTTTGTTTCTGAGCAGCCCCTGAAAATTTTGGGGGGGTTCGTCAAGGGGGGGCCGAGAAAAAAGGGGGGTCCCAAAACGCGTTTTTCCCATGTTAATTTCCATAGGGCGGTTGGCCTCACTTTTAGCCCGAACGGCTGAATGGATTTGCACGAAACTTGGCAAAATTGTAGGGACTGGTAGCCCGATGTGCCTTTTGTAGGTCTCAATATATGTGCTCCAGTGGATTTTGAGAAATTAACGTTTAAAAAAAGATATATATCTGTAACAGCGGACTGGGCAGCGGCCCAGGACGCGTACTTGTCGCGCAACGGAGCTTTGTGAAGCGAAGCTGATTGGTTCTCCGGCGTCTGTCAACATTCCAAACAGTCCGTAGCGGCCGCCATCTTGTCTCTCGGTAGGATCGAAAGACAAGAGGAGGTCAAAACAAAGGGGGAAATAACTATAAGGGGGCATAGTAGATCCTCGCTGACCCCCTAGGTTTGATGTGGAGGTTTTAAAAGGGCCCCGCGGGGCAAAAAAAAATAATAATAATAATAATCGAACGGCTGAATGGATTTGCACGAAACTTGGCAAAATATTAGGGACTGGTAGCCCGATGTGCCTTTGCTAGGTCTCAATATATGTGCTCCAGTGGATTTTGAGAAATTAACGTTCAAAAAAAGATATATATCTGTAACAGCGCTCCGCTTCGCGTAACGGAGGTTTGCGAAGCTGATTGGTCATTCTGTCACTGGGCTATAGTTGGGCTACATCTGGCTGATATTTGGGCTACTTTTGTTTTTTTGTGTGTCTGGCGGCCATCTTTGAGCTACATTGGGCTACATTGGGCTTCATTGGGCTACATTCGGCTAATTAGCAAATAGCTCATCGCAAACTAGGAATGGTAAAGAATCGCTATTTATTCCTTAAAGTTCGCTATTTAGGAAATGCAAAAAACTTTGATGATACATATGGCGGTTCATCTCTAACAAGATAAGAAGCATAGGGATACATTTATGATGACTGGCGCATCACCAGGGATGTGTTAGTCATTCTGTGCCGCTGTTCCGTCACCTATGGTGTGCTGCATTTACAATGCGGCGCATCATGGGGCAAAAACAGCACAGATGCGTGATGTATCTGTGCCGTAAAGGTGGCGCATTGCTGGAGTTGTATCGCAAGTGTGATGAAGCTCCAGCAAGGGTCGGGGGTGCCCCTGTCGCAGGGTTTCTGTTCTCACACAGAACTGTGGACAGAGGATTGGAACCTCGGCGAATGCATTGCTGGAGTTGTATCGCAAGTGTGATGAAGCTCCAGCAAGGGTTGGGGGTGCCCCTGTCGCAGGGTTTCTGTTCTCACACAGAACTGTGGACAGAGGATTGGAACCTCGGCGAATTAGGGTGTCCCAAAACTCACGTTAGTAATGAAAAACTCCTTAGCAAGCTAGGTACAGTGTCACATTGGATATAACAAACTCTCAATGTTTAGACAATCCAGAATATGAACTTATAGTACCTCAGGATACGTGGAACTCATGAACAGTCGGTCGTTATAGATTTCTTCGAAAACAGAACATGGAGTTAAGAAGAACAGATGTGTATTTGAAATGTTTATTTACTAATGCCGTCTTCTCAGGCGTAGTACCTTAGATAATAAAAGTACACATATTATCAGTAGCAAAATTACCAGCATAGTTACTAGTACATAAAAAGTGAATGGTGATAGTATGTTAACATGCTGTAAATGAATAAGAGTTAGCAACACTTATAAGCAGCCGCGGGCCGTGGAGGGAGTTACGGTGAGGCAGGGAGGCGGGGAGGGGGAGGGGCAGGGTGGAGAATACAAGTACACATATTATCAGTAGCAAAATTACCAGCATAGTTACTAGTACATAAAAAGCGAATGGTGACAGTATGTTAACATGCTGTAAATGAATAAGAGTTAGCAACACTTATAAGCAGCCGCGGGCCGTGGAGGGAGTTACGGTGGGGCAGGGAGGCGGGGAGGGGGAGGGGCAAGGTAGAGAGGGCTCCACCCTGCTTCTCCCCCTCCCCGCCTCCCTGCACCATCGTAACTCCCTCCACGGCCCGCGGCTGCTTATATCTCACCCTCCCTAATACACATATTATATTATTTGCTAAGAAGGTCTCTTTGTGTTGGTTTAGGGCGTGCCCATACTTTAGTGTCTTAGATTTGAAGGAATCACATCAGCATACACCAGCTCTCTCTTCATGTGAACCGCATCAACTGTTGTGTATGTGTGTTCGGCAAAGCAATATAAAACCCGCCTCATGCCCAGAATTGGCAGAAGTTGCACTTATGTTATGAGTATGAAGTCGTGGAGATCAGACCTCATAACAATTCTGTATCGTGTTGTTCTTGAAACTTTAGCACTCGCTGTACAGATATAGTTTAACAAGCAAAGCAGATAGTAGAGCAATAACATATTATTCTCATGTAAACCACGATGAACTACTAGGTGGAAAGCTAAAGCAACAACTAAGTGTCGTGTGCAGAAGTTGCAAAAAAGGAAAAATGGCGTTTAAACCGGTAATGAGCCCATGCTAACTTAACACGGTGTAAAGATATCCAGGACCTAGATGACACCTCCCCATGATCCGGAAACGAACTGAATAAGATAATAGAAGTGCCATCTCATGAGAGCAGATTGCAAGTTTATATGTGGACGGTCCGCAAGGTAAAGCATTAAAAACTAGGAAAATTTAATGCTAAAGAAAAATAAAACAGCCAAGTACTTTATCGAGTCTTAAGCCAATAGGCAAGGTAAATAATAAAAACTTGACAAATAAGTCAATGAATTGTCAATGAAATGCTAGTACTCAGCATATCAAACATGAAAAAGGTCTATGACATAACTGTGTATGCAAAATAAGCTGCAACAGCCTCCAATAGGAAGTCACCGTCTTCATCCGAAAACAGTTCAGCCATCCAATTTAAAAGCGGAAAAGAACATACGTGCTCTCCCAGCACCGGATCCTCTATCACCATCAGAGGACAGCTCGGTGGGTTTTCAAGAAAGCTCTGTTCCAAGAAAGACTGTGCTGCCGCCAGTAAATTCCAGGGACCAAGTAGTCCATGCATCAATGCCACAGCCATAATCCTTTCGCCAGGACAAACCAACTCGTGAGTAATGATAGGAGTCATCAGCTGATTAAAGTCGACGCCAGGAGAAAACGGTCCGCAGAGACACAAATCAATGGCCCAATCGAAATCACAGGTCAGGCAGTGAAATACAGGCTGGACACAGGTGAAGTAGGAGAATCGAAAAGATAATCCATATGCCGTGCTTAATATCGCCAACGGCATTGTGCCATAATATTCTAGCATGCGATTGCGGAACAGTGTCAGCAGCTGCAGGGTGGGAGGTTGCATAGGAGGGACATCCATATTTAAAAATGTAAAAAAGCACAAGAGCGTCCGCTGGTAATGCAAGTAAAAATGCCAATCCACGAACCAGAGTGGAGAAAATAGAATGAAAGGAAGCAGGGATGACTCCAAAGATTTTCTCAAATGAAGTCACGAGACCACTGGTAACAACTTTAAAAAAGTGCGCCAGGGACTTTGTGGAGGATGCGTTAAAGATAGTCGGAAACATGTTGCTGAAATTGAAAGGCAAATCTTAATTGAAAAGGGTGTGCACCTCTGTACGGGTGTTCGCTATGTGAAGTACGAAAGTTTCACGGGCCGAACTCAAGGCCACCTCTCTCTGAGACAAAAGAGCTCTTATTCTTGCCATGCCGTTGAAACGTGTCCCAAGGTTGGTATTTGTGGCCAGATTGAAAACTCCCTATGTTCATGTGTGGGAGGAAATAGAACATTTCTGCAGCAAATAACCCGTTCACTTACTGTTACGATAAAAGGAATACTTTTAATTAACTCAGAACAATCTTCATTATTGAGCATCAAATAACTACCATTTTCCAACAACTTGAACGTGGGGATGATAGCAGGAACTGGCGTGCCTTGCAACACGCAAGCCATATTTGGTCGGTGTTTGTTGCATGAACCGTGTAACTGTATGTGCCTACACATTAGTGAATGATCTGGCGTCTCAGTGCATTCCTCTCCATTCAGATAAACTTCTTGATCATCTTTGAAACATCTGTATGTGTATGGAAGCGACCAGACCTCATGAAGAAAAGCACTACCTAAAGGTTCATAACGACCTATTGGTATATATTTCATACAATTTGAAAACTTATATAAAGCAAAAGGCAGCGTTATTAAACCGTGGATAAGGCATGTTGCCAAAAAACCCGCAATCCTCTGCTGATGATGTCACTGAGCATGTCATGAATGATGTAATATGTGACATCATCAGCAGTGGATTACGGGTAATAGTATCTCTAGTTTACTCCCCTATAGCTGTCTTTCTTTTAACATAAGTGTCTGTTTCCTTCCCTTATACTTACTGTTTTTGGTTCGCTTCCGGTTCGCGTACCGGCGAGCGAACTGGGAAGCGAACTAAGAGAAATAGAGGTTGGCACAGTTCCAAATATTGTACCAATTTTTTAATAACGGGGAGGTAGTTCTGAAAAGAACTTTTTTTTTTATTTTTCTGAACAGTTTTATATTTTTTTGGGTTTTTCTTGGAGGGAGCAATGAAAACGATTCATTGTAAAGGGCTCAACAGGAGCAACAAAACAAAAAAAAGAAGTATTTATTATTTTGGGCGTTTCGTACAAACTTGCATATGATAGTCAATAGCTCTGTTGATCAGAGTGATGCTTTTTTCTCCGTAGGAAATGAATCCATCGCAAAATACGCAGATGTGTTTTACATCACCAAATCTCATTTGTATATTTGGCACCATCTCCCTGCCCTCTGGTCCCGTTACTTCCGGTACAACAGATCTTCTGGCCATAATAGGGAGATTATCTAGGTCGTTCCGAAACTGTGCAGCACTGTAGTTGTTAGGATGCCACCTAGTCATATGGCGATGCATTGTGTAGTTTCCGAAACTGTATTTTTTGTCGGTCCCTCTGGACAGTCTATCTTGACATATAAGGCAAGTTACGTATCTTGCATTTACTTTTTTCTGACCTTTGGGAATTTTAAAAAATTGCCAAATGAAGTTTTCTTTCCGGTGAGACGTCCTGGGCTGCTCAGGCAAAAACTGCCTCTCTTCGTGCTCGTCCTCCTGTTCCTCTTCTTCTTCTTCTTGTTGAATTATAACTTGAGCAGGTGGTCCACTCTTCCTTGGATGTGGTGGAGGTGGTGGGGAAGCACCAGCTGAAGCTACTAAAGAAGCCATTGCTCAGTGATCACAAAGGGTCTTTCTCTCACAATGATGAAAGTCAGAGTGAGGAAAGAAGGAGGGATTTTCATCATTTGGGAAAAACAAGAGTTCTCAACCAATCAAAAGTGTTCATTTTAGATTATATGACCTAGTCTTACATCATTAGGAAACCAAAAGTGAAATGAACCAATGAAAAGTGTTATTACCAAGTCACATGACTTGCTGTGTTTACGTTAAGCGCTTTGCAGGGCCTCCCGGTTTGCTTCCAGAAACCTGCGCTTTGCGACTCGCTTCGCGTACCAGTTCGCTAACGTAGTACGTCATATGACGTATCACGCGACAACGTGAAACGTCATGCGGACGGGAGGCGTCACGATGTTGTTTTGTAACGCGGCACTTGCGGTAAAGAAACGTTTACCGGCTCGCGGTCTATTTCGCGGCATCAAGGTCAGCTAACGGGAAGCTTCCCGATTTGCGAAGCGGGAACGAAGAAAAAAAAATATTTAAAAAATAAATTATTCATAAACATATAAAATATATTTTTGGATTTAAAGAAGAATACATTTTACAGCTACAGATATTAGCTGTTAAAAAACCAATGAAATTCACAGAAAAAACCATAGGTTATGGACCATATATAGTTAGGAATTAGCATTTACAAAACCTTGAAAATTCACTGAAAAAACCATAGGTTATAGACCATATATAGTTAGGAATTAGCATTTACAAAACCTTGAAAATTCACTGAAAAAACCATAGGTTATAGACCATATATAGTTAGGAATTAGCATTTAAAAAACCTTATTTTACTCACACAAAACCATTGAAATTCCATATATAGTTAGTTGCACTAACTATATATCGCGCACCCGCAATCCACTGCTGATCATGTCACATATTACATCATTCATGACATGGTCAGTAACATCACTGATGACATCACTGATGACATCTCAAATGACATCACTGATGACATCACTGATGACATCTCAAATGACATCACTGATGACATCACTGATGACATCTCAAATGACATCACTGATGACATCACTGATGACATCTCATTTGACATTACTGATCACATCACTGATGACATCATTCATGTGATAATACGATAAACCTCTTCAGACTCTAATATAACCTTAGATACACTCAGTGTAAACAGACACTCATAGACTGTCACTCATCCATGGAGTTACTCAGACACTTAGTCAGTCATGCAAAGAATCAATCACACCTCCATTTCCTCAACTATACAGTTATACACACCTTACTTATTCAAACATATACTAAAACATATTTACTCACTTATACAATCCTGGATACAAGTTCACAATGATCCATACAGCCACTCACACATTCACTGGCTCTTATGCACAGTTATTTATATATGGTAACTCTCACATGTACTGTGTTTTACATATGTACTTACTTTGACATGTAGCACTGAGATATCCATTCACTCACCAATACACTCATGCACACAGTCAACCGCCCATACAGCTGTTTCCACATGCACTTTTGAACCCATACATCCAGTCAATCAACTGCTCACACATCTATGCAGAGAGTGATACACCTCCCAGCCACCCACACACACACTCAGTCTCCCATACAAATGCTTGGGCAACCAATCAATAACCCATACAGTTAATCATATAGCTAATGATCAACACATGCAGCAGTTTACAGAACAACAGACATAATGATGCACAAATTAAGACAGTTTAGTCACTAACCCATGCACTCAGTGAGACACATTTAATCAGTCACTCATACAGTCAGCCATGCCCCTACTAAATCCTTCATCAAGACACTTATACATCCATTCATTCTTCAATATGTAAGACATATTTTAACTTTACAGAATTATACAGTCACTGGATGACGTCATCAGTGATCTCATCAGTGATGTCATTTGAGATGTCATCAGTGATGTCATCAGTGATGTCACTGACCATGTCATGAATGATGTAATATGTGACATGATCAGCAGTGGATTGCGGGTGCGCGATATATAGTTAGTGCAACTAACTATATATGGAATTTCAATGGTTTTGTGTGAGTAAAATAAGGTTTTTTAAATGCTAATTCCTAACTATATATGGTCTATAACCTATGGTTTTTTCAGTGAATTTTCAAGGTTTTGTAAATGCTAATTCCTAACTATATATGGTCTATAACCTATGGTTTTTTCAGTGAATATATATATATATATATTACCTACTGGCGGTCGCCAGTAGGTATATATAGTTAGGATTTTTTCTCTATGGGTTTTTTGAAAATTCTATGTCTAATAACTTTGCCGTTTGTGGACGGAATTGGCTGAAATTTTCAGGAAAATGGCACATTTTGTTTCTGAGCAGCCTTTGAAAATTTGGGGGGGGTTCGTCAAGGGGGGGCCGAGAAAAAAGGGGGGTCCCAAAACGCGTTTTTCCCATGTTAATTTCCATAGGGCGGTTGGCCTCACTTTTAGCCCGAACGGCTGAATGGATTTGCACGAAACTTGGCAAAATTGTAGGGACTGGTAGCCCGATGTGCCTTTTGTAGGTCTCAATATATGTGCTCCAGTGGATTTTGAGAAATTAACGTTTCAAAAAAGATATATATCTGTAAGCGCGGACCAGGCAGCGGTCTGGTTCGCGGACTTTTCGCGCAACGGAGCTTTGTGAAGCGAAGCTGATTGGTTCTCCGGCGTCTGTCAACATTCCAAACAGTCCGTAGCGGCCGCCATCTTGTCTCTCGGTAGGATCGAGAGACAAGAGGAGGCGAAAGCGAAGGGGCAAATGACCATAAGGGGGAATAGTAGATCCTTGCTGACCCCCTAGGTTTGATGTGGAGGTTTTAAAAGGGCCCCGCGGGGCAAAAAAAAAAATAATAATAATAATCGAACGGCTGAATGGATTTGCACGAAACTTGGCAAAATTGTAGGGACTGGTAGCCCGATGTGCCTTTGCTAGGTCTCAATATATGTGCTCCAGTGGATTTTGAGAAATTAACTGTTAGACTTGGGCCTTAGGGCAGGTTCACCCCGAATCTTTTTGCCTTTATTTGTGACCCTGTGTAGTGATTTTTGGGTCTTGGCGCACTTTTTCCCTGTGTCCCAGAGTGAAAGTGCGTGCGTGTAGTATGGCTGGCCTGCCCTCCCATAGGAATGCATGGGGAATGTGTGTGCCCTGGTAGTTCCTGATGTGTGGGGAGTGCAGGCTCGAGTTTAGTATGTATGAACTCGTGAGAGCGAATGCTGCGCAATGGTATGTGCGGCTTGTATGTGTCTAGAAGGGAAGTGCTACTTCTGGACATTGATGTATGTGTGCAGTGAGGATAGTGGAGCGTGATTGGCTGGAGCTGGCTGGCATGCCAGGCTCCAGGAAGTCTGGATGGGTCTGCCCGGTGGTGAGTGTGAGATCAGCATGAGTGATGTGTGGGAGGAGTAGATCTGTGTCCTGGATGGGCTGGGTTTTCCCCACACAATGCTGGCTCCGCCCCCCTGTGGTTTGTCTAATGACCCTAGCCTCCCCAGTGAATGAAAGGGGTGGTTGGGCCATCAAGGGTACTCCCAAGCCAGCTGCAACTGGTTTCCCCCCACCCTGCACCTCCTAACAAAGGATTTCTCTGTATAAATATGGGGCTGTGTCCCCACAGAAGTGGTTCTACTTGTGGATCCTTGCCAGAGGGGGCTGTTGCTGCTGCTGGGGCCAAGAGGACCGCCACTTGGCTGTCTCCCTGCCTGGAGACCCAGTGTGCTGGCTCTGGCCCTGCCCTGCCCCTCTGCCTGCCTCCAGTCCCTGCTGGAGCTTTTGCTTTTGACTTAGAGTGCCTGGAGGCGCTCTTATTTGATTTATAGCGCTAGGAGCGCTTTCCTGGTGCCACAGCGCTCAATAGCGCTTTGCTGATATTTGTAGCGCTAGGAGCGCTTTCCTTTAGCCCCTAAGCGCTGGGTGCGCTTTATTTCTATTATAGCGCTGTGGAGCGCTTTTTGCCGTTTTTTTGGCCTAGCGAGTGCCTACCTCGCTTTACCTTTATTTTGAAGGCCGGTGCCACCCGGCATTGCCCCGTGGTATTTATTTGTTTAAGAGCGGCTGCCCACGCCGCATTGTCCCGTGTTCACCGCCGCAGCCCGGGAGCCCTGAAATCCGTTGCCGGGCCGCTGCCTGTTGCGACCCGGAAGTCCCGCCTCCTGACCCCCAGGGCCGCGCTGCCATTGGCGGCCCCGGCGGAAGTCAGGCGGAGGGAAAGGAGACAAGGCCAGGCGGGAGACGAACGAGGCGGCCGGTCGTGTCCCCGAGGCTCCCCGAGTGGAGAGAGGAGCCCCGGGACGAGAGGAGCCCCGCCCGCCCTGAGATAGCCGGTGAGTGAGGCAGAAGGGAGGGGCGCCGGGACACATTGTCGGTGTCCGCCCCCTCTCCCCCCGGTAGCGCGATCTCGCGCCATTTGATGGAGTGAAGCCACGAGGGCTTCAAAGCAGCATACCTTGGTTCTCTGAGCGGCCCCGGTTGGCAGAGGGCCGCTCCAACGTGGGCAGTATTCGTTTTTGAGAGCCATGAGGCTCTGAGGGGGCATTCTGTTCTGCGAGCCCGGCGAGGCTCATTGCCCCTAGTTGTTCTTTGAGCCCACGAGGCTCTCGCCCCTATTTAGTTAGAGCCCACAGGAGGTTCTGGGGGCATTTGATTAATTTAGAGCGCTGAAGCTCTACATTGCCTATTTTGCTTTGCGAGCCACAGAGGCTCTAGGGGGACACAGGCAGTTAGTTGGTTGTAGCCCCGAGGCTCCCACGCTGTGTCTCCCCACCATTGTTCTTGAGCCCACCTGGCTCCAACGTTGCCTACTCGCTATTCACAACTGTCCAGCACTTAGTGGACAGTTGCTACGTTTAGGCTTTTGTGTTCTGTGCTGCCTGCGCAGACCCCCTGACACTGAGACTCAGGGCATTTCAGCCCCTTTCGAGGCCAGTTGGCCTGAGGGACATTTCTTATGTTGTGCCATGTGCACCCTGCGCAATTTATGATTCACGTGCTAATTTGATTCCTGCGCAAATGTTCTAACCTGCACCTCTGAATGTGTTTTAATGTTACATGTGCAATTCTTGTTTATTATTACCTTTGCTAAAAGTGACCTGCTTAGGTAATTCTTTATGTGTTTATCCCCTTTGCTAAAAGTGACCTGCTTAGAGGATTGTTGGTGTCATTACCTTTGCTAAAAGTGACCTGCTTAGGTAATGCCTTGTTCTTTTATTCCCCTTTGCTAAAAGTGACCTGCTGAGAGGAATGTTGATGTTTAATTGCCTTTGCTAAATGTTACTTGCCTAGGTGATTATTTTAGGTGTCCTTCCCCCTGCGTGATTTCCCTACAGAGACTAGGGTGGCGTAGAAGGTGATAGGTTTTCCTTCCATAGGTTTCCTTCTCCCTGCGTGATTTCCCTACAGAGACTAGGGTGGCGTAGGAGGTGATAGGTTTTCCTTCCATAGGTTTCCTTCTCCCTGCGTGATTTCCCTACAGAGACTAGGGTGGCGTAGGAGGTGATAGGTTTTCCTTCCATAGGTCCTGATGATAAGGTCCTAGCTCCCTGCGTGATTTCCCTACAGAGACTAGGGTGGCGTAGTAGGTGATAGGTTTTCCTTCCATAGGTCCTAGCTCCCTGCGTGATTTCCCTACAGAGACTAGGGTGGCGTAGGAGGTATTTTCTCTTTACCAGTAGTTACTGGTTGTATGCTACATTTACTATTTCTGTGTTACAGTCATTGTATGTTTATGTGCTAAAGTGTATACCTACAAGTATTATTTCTAACAAGTGCATACCCCTGACAGTGGTCCAGGTGGCCCTGTCCTGTACATAATCCCTTGTAAATCTTGCCCGTGCCTGTTGGCACATTGTAAAGTGTGTGTGTTATCTAATGTGTTTTTATTATTATAATACAAAGGCTATTTTTGATATAACCTTGTGTGGAGTTTCCTTTGTGGTGGGCCTTTGGTTGTTGTCGCTGGGGTGCGCGCGCAAACGCTTTACACATCGCCTCTGAGATTAGCCTTGCTGCTCGCGCCACGTTACCTAGAGGGTGAGCGGGGGTTATCTTGGTGTGTGACTCCCTAGCCCTGACCTTAGAAATGATGATCCCTGACTGACCTCGACGCGAGTCTTGGCCGGCCAGGGTCCCGTTTCTAACATTGGTGGCTAGCGGTGCGGATTGGACTTGCGTTTGCGTTGTACCACAGTGGCGACAGGCCACACTTCAAAACTCTGCAATTTTAGATAACCACATTTTGGGGATTATTGTTTTTTAGGGAAGTTCAGTTTTGCTTCTCCTGAAAGGTGTCATTTGTATTTTGTCCAGTACCTTGTTCCCCGCCCTGCTCCCAGAGTTTGGTACCTGTGTCGCTAGTGGTCAGGTTGAGATAATCAGGGGTGGTAGAAACTGCCTTACCGGTCCGAGGGGAGGGTGTGTGTGAATGAGTGGTGTGTTACACTGGACAGTGGAGTGCAAGTTCTGAGATAGGAATCTTGCTGAATTTTGTTGATTGTATACTCCTGTTTAGCTCAGACCCCCAGGTTCCCTGTGTGATCTCATCTCTAGAACGTCTGCCAAAATGGAGCCTGTTTTTGATCTCAGTGATCTAGTTTGGTACAGTATGCAGGAGTTGGAAAGGTTCTGTAGAGAGAGACACATAGGGGTGGATGAGTCAGATACTGAGAACCAACTTAGGAACCACCTGGTCCAATGGTATAAGGATCAAAGGGATCTTGAGCGCAGCGAGGAAAGGGCCCAGGCCACACGCCATGAGGGTGGTGAGTCTGTGGGGAGCCCTGAAGATTCTGATGAAGAATGTGAGTTGGATGATGACAGTGGTTGGGCCCCAGCAGATAGTGAGGACCCCATAGATAGGGAGTCCCTTGCTAGGCCCAGTGTCAGTACCAGCGCCCCATCCCTTGTCCTGTCCCCAGAAGAGTGGGAAGATAGGGAGAAAGAAAGGGAGCATCAGTTAGCGATGGAACAGCTCATGTTAGAGCATGCCCAGGCTATGGCGCAGCTAGAGATCGAAAGACTCTTAGCGCAGGAGAGGATAGAGGTGGAGAGAAGGGCCATCATCCGTGAGAGAGCAGCCCTAGAGGATAGACTCTTCCCTGCGCACAGTTGTAATTGTCTGGATTCCCCAGGGAGGGTGGAGTCCAGTGGTGGCAGCTTTTTAAATGTCAGTGTAGACAGTCCCACTCCCAGTTCCCCGAGTATGGTTCCTGTTTCCCCAGAGGAGGAGAATAGGTTGAGGTTTAGGAACCTTAAGAAACCATCTCACCAGAAGTGGGGGTATTTTGTGGATGACTGTTCGGATGCAATGTGGGGTTGGCTGACGGCTAACTCGGACAATGAGGTGGACGGTGTGGTGAATATGTTCCTCAAAGAGCAGTTGCTCAGTGTTGTTTGTCCAGAGTTGCGCCAGCACCTGCTGAAGTTGAAGTGTTTTTGTCCTTGGGACCTTGCAGAGGAAGCAGAACGCTGGGACAGTGCGAGAGGTTCTTTTGAGTCACTAGTGAGTGATTCCAACAATAGTGGGTCAGGTGTCTTCCAGCCCAGTGTGGTGGAGGAGGGTGAGAGTAGCCCAGCTAGGTCCTTGGTTAGTGAGAAGGGTGTAGGGGCTGACTGCCTGTCTCAGTGGAGCGGTAGTGAGTGTGTGACCGAGAGTCCCCAGATGCCCGAAGCCCTGTCACAGAGCCTGGATGGTTTCTTTAGGGAACACCAGGAAAGGAACCTAGACTTGCCTGTTAGTTCACTTGAGGGAGATCTCCTAGTGTGTAGAGAACCTGGAGCATCTGTAAGCAGAGCTTCTATGGTCCTAGAAGCTGGCAGTACCGCTCCAGGAGGGAGAGTACAGAAGTCCAGTGAAAGGAGTGATTGGGGGATAGGATGTGAATCCCCAGAAGTCCTGGAGTGCCAGGCAGTGATTCCACCAAAGGTTCTAGACCGGAGGTTGGAGGTCCAGGTTCAGGATTCGCCTGACCTGAAGGGTGGGAATACTGTAAACAGTGTCCTAACCAGTTCTTTCTCCAGAGGTACCGCCCCGGTTGGGAGGGAGCAGGACTCTGGAAGGGGGTGCAAAGGGTGGGAAAGCCCACCTCTGACCCCGTTACCACCTGAGGGGTTAAACCCTAGGTTGGGAGAATGTTGTTTAGAGGGGACCCCTCGCAGGAGGAGGAGGAACCCTAGGAGAAGAGGTAAGGGGAGGAGAGCCTTCCCTGAGACTCCTGGTCCACCTAAGGTTGTAGACCCTAGGCTGGAGAACCAGTGGCAGTCTAGCCCTGTCTTGCAGACAGGAAGAGTGGAGCATGGCTATTATGTGCCAGGGGTTATTACCCCCCACTTTATGAGTAGGCAGGATCCAGTGGTACCTGGATGGCCTAGGGCCTGGTCCTGGCCGAGGGCAGCTGGAGAGTATCAGTGGGGTACCCCAGTTAGTCCCTACAGTAGTTTTAGAAGGAACCCTAGGGGTTCACCATGGCGTAAAACAGGAGGGTGTCCCTGCAGTTGTGGGCCCGCGTCCTTGTTTTATCGCCCCAAGCAGGGAAGCCCATCACGGTGGTGATCGGTCTGCCCTGCGTTTTGGCTGGAAGGGGGTCGTGTTAGACTTGGGCCTTAGGGCAGGTTCACCCCGAATCTTTTTGCCTTTATTTGTGACCCTGTGTAGTGATTTTTGGGTCTTGGCGCACTTTTTCCCTGTGTCCCAGAGTGAAAGTGCGTGCGTGTAGTATGGCTGGCCTGCCCTCCCATAGGAATGCATGGGGAATGTGTGTGCCCTGGTAGTTCCTGATGTGTGGGGAGTGCAGGCTCGAGTTTAGTATGTATGAACTCGTGAGAGCGAATGCTGCGCAATGGTATGTGCGGCTTGTATGTGTCTAGAAGGGAAGTGCTACTTCTGGACATTGATGTATGTGTGCAGTGAGGATAGTGGAGCGTGATTGGCTGGAGCTGGCTGGCATGCCAGGCTCCAGGAAGTCTGGATGGGTCTGCCCGGTGGTGAGTGTGAGATCAGCATGAGTGATGTGTGGGAGGAGTAGATCTGTGTCCTGGATGGGCTGGGTTTTCCCCACACAATGCTGGCTCCGCCCCCCTGTGGTTTGTCTAATGACCCTAGCCTCCCCAGTGAATGAAAGGGGTGGTTGGGCCATCAAGGGTACTCCCAAGCCAGCTGCAACTGGTTTCCCCCCACCCTGCACCTCCTAACAAAGGATTTCTCTGTATAAATATGGGGCTGTGTCCCCACAGAAGTGGTTCTACTTGTGGATCCTTGCCAGAGGGGGCTGTTGCTGCTGCTGGGGCCAAGAGGACCGCCACTTGGCTGTCTCCCTGCCTGGAGACCCAGTGTGCTGGCTCTGGCCCTGCCCTGCCCCTCTGCCTGCCTCCAGTCCCTGCTGGAGCTTTTGCTTTTGACTTAGAGTGCCTGGAGGCGCTCTTATTTGATTTATAGCGCTAGGAGCGCTTTCCTGGTGCCACAGCGCTCAATAGCGCTTTGCTGATATTTGTAGCGCTAGGAGCGCTTTCCTTTAGCCCCTAAGCGCTGGGTGCGCTTTATTTCTATTATAGCGCTGTGGAGCGCTTTTTGCCGTTTTTTTGGCCTAGCGAGTGCCTACCTCGCTTTACCTTTATTTTGAAGGCCGGTGCCACCCGGCATTGCCCCGTGGTATTTATTTGTTTAAGAGCGGCTGCCCACGCCGCATTGTCCCGTGTTCACCGCCGCAGCCCGGGAGCCCTGAAATCCGTTGCCGGGCCGCTGCCTGTTGCGACCCGGAAGTCCCGCCTCCTGACCCCCAGGGCCGCGCTGCCATTGGCGGCCCCGGCGGAAGTCAGGCGGAGGGAAAGGAGACAAGGCCAGGCGGGAGACGAACGAGGCGGCCGGTCGTGTCCCCGAGGCTCCCCGAGTGGAGAGAGGAGCCCCGGGACGAGAGGAGCCCCGCCCGCCCTGAGATAGCCGGTGAGTGAGGCAGAAGGGAGGGGCGCCGGGACACATTGTCGGTGTCCGCCCCCTCTCCCCCCGGTAGCGCGATCTCGCGCCATTTGATGGAGTGAAGCCACGAGGGCTTCAAAGCAGCATACCTTGGTTCTCTGAGCGGCCCCGGTTGGCAGAGGGCCGCTCCAACGTGGGCAGTATTCGTTTTTGAGAGCCATGAGGCTCTGAGGGGGCATTCTGTTCTGCGAGCCCGGCGAGGCTCATTGCCCCTAGTTGTTCTTTGAGCCCACGAGGCTCTCGCCCCTATTTAGTTAGAGCCCACAGGAGGTTCTGGGGGCATTTGATTAATTTAGAGCGCTGAAGCTCTACATTGCCTATTTTGCTTTGCGAGCCACAGAGGCTCTAGGGGGACACAGGCAGTTAGTTGGTTGTAGCCCCGAGGCTCCCACGCTGTGTCTCCCCACCATTGTTCTTGAGCCCACCTGGCTCCAACGTTGCCTACTCGCTATTCACAACTGTCCAGCACTTAGTGGACAGTTGCTACGTTTAGGCTTTTGTGTTCTGTGCTGCCTGCGCAGACCCCCTGACACTGAGACTCAGGGCATTTCAGCCCCTTTCGAGGCCAGTTGGCCTGAGGGACATTTCTTATGTTGTGCCATGTGCACCCTGCGCAATTTATGATTCACGTGCTAATTTGATTCCTGCGCAAATGTTCTAACCTGCACCTCTGAATGTGTTTTAATGTTACATGTGCAATTCTTGTTTATTATTACCTTTGCTAAAAGTGACCTGCTTAGGTAATTCTTTATGTGTTTATCCCCTTTGCTAAAAGTGACCTGCTTAGAGGATTGTTGGTGTCATTACCTTTGCTAAAAGTGACCTGCTTAGGTAATGCCTTGTTCTTTTATTCCCCTTTGCTAAAAGTGACCTGCTGAGAGGAATGTTGATGTTTAATTGCCTTTGCTAAATGTTACTTGCCTAGGTGATTATTTTAGGTGTCCTTCCCCCTGCGTGATTTCCCTACAGAGACTAGGGTGGCGTAGAAGGTGATAGGTTTTCCTTCCATAGGTTTCCTTCTCCCTGCGTGATTTCCCTACAGAGACTAGGGTGGCGTAGGAGGTGATAGGTTTTCCTTCCATAGGTTTCCTTCTCCCTGCGTGATTTCCCTACAGAGACTAGGGTGGCGTAGGAGGTGATAGGTTTTCCTTCCATAGGTCCTGATGATAAGGTCCTAGCTCCCTGCGTGATTTCCCTACAGAGACTAGGGTGGCGTAGTAGGTGATAGGTTTTCCTTCCATAGGTCCTAGCTCCCTGCGTGATTTCCCTACAGAGACTAGGGTGGCGTAGGAGGTATTTTCTCTTTACCAGTAGTTACTGGTTGTATGCTACATTTACTATTTCTGTGTTACAGTCATTGTATGTTTATGTGCTAAAGTGTATACCTACAAGTATTATTTCTAACAAGTGCATACCCCTGACAGTGGTCCAGGTGGCCCTGTCCTGTACATAATCCCTTGTAAATCTTGCCCGTGCCTGTTGGCACATTGTAAAGTGTGTGTGTTATCTAATGTGTTTTTATTATTATAATACAAAGGCTATTTTTGATATAACCTTGTGTGGAGTTTCCTTTGTGGTGGGCCTTTGGTTGTTGTCGCTGGGGTGCGCGCGCAAACGCTTTACACATCGCCTCTGAGATTAGCCTTGCTGCTCGCGCCACGTTACCTAGAGGGTGAGCGGGGGTTATCTTGGTGTGTGACTCCCTAGCCCTGACCTTAGAAATGATGATCCCTGACTGACCTCGACGCGAGTCTTGGCCGGCCAGGGTCCCGTTTCTAACATTAACGTTCAAAAAAAGATATATATCTGTAACAGCGCTCCGCTTCGCGTACTTTTCGCGTTACGGAGGTTTGCGAAGCTGATTGGTTTTTCGGCGTCTGTAAACATTCCAAACAGTCCGTAGCGGCCGCCATCTTGTCTCTCGGTAGGATCGAGAGACAAAAGGAGGCCAAAGCGAAGGGGCAAATGACCATAAGGGGGCATAGTAGATCGTCCCTGACCCCCTAGGTTTGATGTGGAGGCTTTGAAAGGTTCTCGCAGGGCAAAAAATATATACCGTTTTTTTAGTTTTTTTGCGTGGAGTGCGCTCGGTTCGCGAACCGGGAAGCGTTCTGGGGAGCGTACTTTCTTGAAAATTAGTGAAAAAAGTTAGAGTACAATAATAATTGTGAGTGATCAGATGTAGGGTAGCTCTGAGAAGAGCTTTTGGGTTTATGGTACATTTAGGTACTTATAAGTAGGTACCAATGCACATTCTTAAATTCAGAGTGAAAACTCTGTTGCCCTCATCTGAGAAGTGAACTCCATCTCCTCTGTAGATATCTTGCATGTAGTAACGCAAGTTATTGTTGTACAGGGAGCCCATTCCATGGTCTCTCATGTTAGCTGAAACAGATTTGTTTACATGCTTCCTCGATTTCTCAATTTGTGGACAAAATTGGTTCGACCACCTCCATTTCTGTCTTTGGCATATATTTGAATATACCAAGGCAGTCTGAGGAAAAAGTGCCATCAATTGCTCAAAGGTGTCCTTTAAAAGCATTTCCAGACCTACCCCAGTCAAAGTGCCCAAATCATTACCTCCACAGTGCACAATTAACAGGTCAGGTTTTGGCAAATGCATAAAGGTTTTCACCAATGGTATCAATTGGTGACATTTTAATCCTCTGTGGCCAAACCACTTAATTTCCACATCTTGTAAATTGAGGTTAGGTAAATTCCTGTTTTCAGCGTACCTTTGAGCCCAATAGATGTAGCTATGTCCAACAATCCAGACAGAAAACATGGCGAGAGAAGGTTCTCCTGCAGTCAGATGAAGTGTGGCAATGAAATGGCAGTTGAAAAAATGAGAGTGTAAAATGAAAAAAACTGAGGAGTTTCTGTGTTAATGAAGCAGTAAGAGTGATTGGTGGATTTTGATTGCTGAAAACAGAAAGTTAGTGTGCATGGATGAGTTCGTTGAAAGATGTATTTTGAGTGGCGAAGAAAAAATCATTAAATGAAAGAATGCTTTGGATATGCAGGTGCACTGAGAGTTCAGAGTTCAATTGCAACATTGTTGTGTGAGAGGTCTTGCAAGAGGTGGTTGCTATGCAGAAAAAGCAGAGAGGGGGCAGAGGGGGGAAGGGTTTTGCTTTGAAAAAAAGTGAGGGAAGAGTTTTGATTGGGTGACATGAGAGATCTGTGTGAGGAATTACAGCATTTCTGTGCTTTTGATAGCTGCAGACTCTGGAGTGCATACCTTTTGCTCTGCTGAAGACAAATTGGTGTGTTTCTGAGACTGTTTTGAAACTCAAAGTCTTTGCTAAGGTGAGAAAAAATTTCTTTAATTTAGATAGAAAATAGTGTGCTTTAAGGAGAAAATTATGAAGAAAGTTGTGTTTTTCAAATGTTGCTTTGTCTCAAGTGTTTCACAAATAGATTTTGTTTCTTTGAGAAATTGTAATTGGAGAAAATGTGAAGTATTAGTACTGACAGGGCTTTTATGTGCATAGGAGCTGTGGAGTGTTTTCAAATTATGACTTGTAAATCGTTTTTGAGAAAAAGCAATGGTTTTAATATTGATGAGAAGGACATAATGGTGTCTGCTTCTTTATAAGGTAATTGAGAGTCTCTGATGTTATTTTTCCCATTTCAATGTAAGAAGTTTGTCTGTGGAGCAAATTGCTTGTAAATATGCTCCCACCTGTGCATGGCAAATTTAGATTTTGAATGTTTCCGTTACATAGGCATGTTAAAGGTGACTGAAACATGCTGCAAAGGCAATCAAAAAATGCTTTTATGTGTCTTAAGGACATTTTAAGTCATTTCCCCATGTGCAGTGTTTTCAAATTATGAGTTGAAAATCGTTTTTGAGGTAAAGGAATGTTTTCAAAATTTATGTGCGCCATATGACCCCAAATTTTTTTTTCAGGGGTGCAGCAGGGTGTTCTTGAGATACCCCTGCACCGTCGGAAAAATTCGTAATTTGCGATGAGGTAATTGCTAATCGCAAATTGCACCTTCATTCCTATGGGCCTCCTGCTGCATGGAAATGAATGGGTAATCTTGCTGAAATGCAAAGTCGAATCTGTATTTAAAAGGGTCTGCACCTCTGTACGGGTGTTCGCTATGTGAAGCACGAAAGTTTCACGGGCCGAACTCAAGGCCACCTCTCTCTGAGACAAAAGAGCTCTTATTCTTGCCATGCTGTTGAAATGTGCTCCCAAGGTTGGTATTTGTGGCCAGATTGAAAACTCCCTATGTTCATGTGTGGGAGGAAATAGAACATTTCTGCAGCAAATAACCCGTTCATTTACTGTTACGATAAAATGAATACTTTTAATTAACCCAGAACAATCTTCATTATTGAGCATCAAATAACTACCATTTTCCAAGAACTTGAACGTGGGGATGATAGCAGGAACTGGCGTGCCTTGCAACACGCAAGCCATATTTGGTCGGTGTTTGTTGCATGAACCGTGTAACTGTCTGTGCCTACACATTAGTGAATGATCTGGCGTCTCAGTGCATTCCTCTCCATTCAGATAAAGTTCTTGATCATCTTTGAAAATCTGTATGTGTATGGAAGCGACCAGACTTGATGAAGAAAACCACTACCTAAAGGTTAATAACGACCTATTGGTATATATTTCATACAATTTGAAAACTTATATAAAGCAAAAGGCAGCGTTATTAAACCGTGGATAAGGCACGTTGCCAAAGCAGTCAACCTTTTGGATTTATACTGGAAATGTTAAAGGAAGAATTACGGAGTAGGGCCTGTAAATCTTTAATAGACAACGAGTAAAATTACTCCAACCATCGTATTCCTCTAACTCCGGGATAGTAGGGGTGTTTAATTTTTTAGAAGTAGCCAATCCAAAGCATTTGGTCTGGGAAATTGTTTCATTCACAAACAACATATGTTTTGGGATGAGACATGCACGGTGGAAAGCCTCAGTGCCTTGTACCTGCCAGGTTCGTGAACCCCAAACTGATGTAGATCCTGGATATTTTTACTCTGTATTACGTTAGCATGGTCTCATTACTGGTTTAAACGCCATTTTTCCTTTTTTGTAACTTCTGCACACGACACTTAGTTGTTGCTTTAGCTTTCAGCCTACCTGCGTCAAGATCTATGCCTGCTTCAAGCAGGCGCAGGGTTTTGATGTAGCTTTGTCCTATCTGATTGTAAATGCGGCACACCGTGGGTGGCAGAGCAGCGGTGCACGTTAACTGGTGCATCCCTGGGGATGTGCTAGTTAATATAAATCTGCCCCTTTACATTTAATTATGTGCAGGGGACACAGAGTAGGTGAGGTTTATCCAAGGTTAAGAAGAGATGAGTCCTGTTCAGTGAAAAATTGGAGATAGGCTTCAGTATATTATATACTTAAGTAGTGTGTTAAGTTTTTGATGACTGTTATTAATTTACTGTTGGGTAATAGTGGTTAATAACATTTTTTATTATATTTTACCGCAGATTCAACTGCAGATTATTTCAAGATTTTAGGATGCCTAGCAAAGAAAGAGTAAGAAAGGCTGGAAAACGTCAAAGACAGCAGGAGCATGGAATATTGCAGCAGTCCTCTAACAAAAAGATTTGTCAAGTCACCAAGAAAGCACCGGGTAAGAGTCGAAAAACAGTCATAAGAAATATGTGTAGTAAAAAAAATATTACTACAGAAAATGTTTCACTCCAGAAAAGGAGAATGAATTCAAATGGTAAGGAAAGGCCAATGAGAAATGTTACTGCTAGAGTAAGAGATAACTCTATGCATGAAAGTAGAAGGAAACAACAGTTTAGGGATATTCGTAAACGAATGTTCCGCAACAGGATAATTGGGAATTTGTTAAAAAATATTAAGAAAGGTCAGCAGAAAGTGGTTTTTTATAAGAGAAAAAAAATAGTTGAGAAAGTTATTGATCAGGCATTTGAAATTAAACGTAAGTTATTTATTTTGACAATCAATAGAATTAGGAAGCTAAACAAGGTAATTTATGATTTCAAAAGAAATAGTAGATGGAAGAGAATAGTTAATCGTAGTAATTTTTGTGAAGTTTTTTCTGGAGAATGGATGCATAGTTCAAGCTCTGAGGCATTTTTTAATGAGGAGAGTTATTTCCAGGATAATGATTTGGTGCATGCAGTTGACACCAGTGGTCGAGCTTATGAAGTGAAAGATGGTTGTCCAGTTGAAAAAGAAAAACTTGTGAGAACAGAGATAGAAGAGGTGTTAGGTAATGAGGTTTTAGGGAGACGTCCTAAGGGTCCTGTGTACACCTGGAAGTGTAGTAGTATTTGCAGTGTACGACAGGATTCCATCAATTTGCTTTGTGATTTTATACGGTCATTTAGTAAGAAAAGTTTGAAGCAGAAAATGAAGTTGTTGCAAGAATTAGATCCTTGCAGAGTGAGAGAAGTGATAGGTTTGCATGGTCATTCACTGGCTTGTCTTTCCAGGAGAGTATGCCAGAGTGTTTTTCATCATTTCAGGATGCTAGCAGTGCATCATAATAAAGTGAGGAAATTAGTTAGAATGTTGTATTATGCTAAGAGTCCAGCAATTATGCTAAAACAATTATGCGCTGCTCTTTTGCATGGTTCTGAAATAGATGTGAAGAATATATGTGAAGAAATTGAGTTTTGTTACTTTGGAAGTAAAGAGGAGAATGTTGAAATTGACCAAGAAGAAGAGAGTAATGTGGAAGATAGTGTACAGGTTTCCAGTACAGATAATTTCCAGAGGGAAATTGCGACGTTTGAGGTGAAATCAAGTGAGAGGCCAAATTTCACTTGTGTGTGTTGTCGACGCACTTATTATAAGAATCAGACTAAGTTAGTGGATTTATATGGAAAAAGTGAAAGGGAAAATAATAGTGAATGGAAGGATTTTACAACATACTTGATGGTAGAAAATTGTTTTGATTTGGGATTGGATCAACGTGTGTGTACTTATTGTTGTAACAAATTAAATCAAAACCAGATGCCTGCTAGAGCAGTTCATAATAATCTGGAATTGGTTGAAATTCCTTCTGAATTGAAGGATTTAAATACTTATGAATCTATTTTGATTCAAAGTATCCATCCCTTTCAGGCTATTGTAAGAATGGAGCCAAAGACAGGGAAATTGCCTCCATCAGATTTACAGAGAGGATTAAAGGGAAGAGTTGTTTATTTGCCTCTAGATTTGAAGAAAAACATTAACACAATTGGAGTAGAAAAAGTGGAAGAGGAACCTCTGGTTATCTTAGTTAATGGGGTTCCGACAAAGAATAAGAAAATATGGCAAGATTTAGTAGATGTTAGGAAAGTCAAAAGGGCAACATTGTATTTGAAAAAATATAATAAATACTATAAAAATGTATATGTTGCAGAAGAGGAAGTAAGTGAGGAAGAGGATAGCGATTTGTGTGCTGGTCAAATTGAGAAAGTAGAACCCTGTACTAGTGAAGAAATATATGAACATTATAGTGTTCATCCTTTGCATTCCAAGGAAGTCATGGGGAATGCTATTGAGTTGTTTCAAATGAAACAAGCGAAAGGGAGTCCCATTAGTGTTTGGGAGGAAAGTTTGGAAGCTCGGTGTTTCCCACAGCTTTTTCCAACAGGTCAGGGAGGAAGATATGATGAGCGACCTCATCAAATTCCTGCTTCTGAATACCGGACTTTGCGATTGTATGCAGGAGATCCTAGGTTTCGACAATGCATTCCTTATTTGTTTCATCTCCTGTTTGAAAGCGATCTGTCTGGACTGTCATATGCAGTGAACCACATCTTGAAAAGTGGTATACACATGCAAAACATCTCGGCAAGTGACTTTATGGATAAAGTCAATGTCCAAGACAGTATTTTGGATTCTCACCTGATTAATCTCATGGCGTGTCAGCGTGGTACTAATGAGTACTGGTACCGTCGTCATGGTGATTTAAAATGTATGCTGAGGAACTTAGGAACTCCCACATGGTTCCTCACTTTGAGCTGTGCTGAGTATGGCTGGGAAGACTTACTTGAATTTCTACGAGAGGCAAATGCTAACGTAGAAAACATCGAATTCAAGACACCCGGAGAACTGTGCTCTTTGGATCCAGTCAATGTATGTAGGTACTTCAATCATAGATTTGAAGGTATGATGTCTTTCATCATGAATAAGAAGAATCCACCTCTTGGAGAGGTGTTGGATTTCTTCTGGAGGAAGGAGTACCAAGCAAGAGGTGCTCCTCATATACATATGTTGCTGTGGATCAAGGATGCACCTAAATTTGGAACGGATGCAGACGACTCAGTGATGAGTTTCATAGAACAGTATTCTACGTGTGCTGTTCCAAACGCAAAGGAGAAAAAAAGCCTAAGAGAAAAAGTTCTACGTTTCCAAAGCCATCGATGTGGAAAGTACTGTCGTCGTAAATTCCGGAACAAAGACAAGTTCTACACCAAATGTCGTTTCGGCTTTCCACGATCGGTGATTTCTAAAGGAAGAGTGAACAGTTTGATGTCTTCGCTGCGACATAATGTGATGAAGAAATCACCTAAAAACACATACAATTTGAAGAGGAACGAAGAGTCTAAGTACATCAACGACTACAACCCGGTGATTTTGTCCATGTGGAATGCTAACATGGATATACAGTTTGTGGCTGATAACTGTATGGCTGTGGCTAGGTATGTGACATCTTACATCACCAAAAAAGAGAAGACAGAATTGAAGGATATGTGGGAGGACATTTCCCATGAAAAGAGCCTCAGCAAGAAGTTGTACAGTTTCAGTCTGAAGATGTTGTCGCATCGAGAAATCGGAGCTTACGAATGTTCTGACCGGTTGTCTTCAGCAAGTCTCTATGCCAAGTCCAGGAGTATCGTTTGGGCGAGTGTTGGTCTTGCTGCAACGCGTAATCGAGTTCTGAAACCTGTGCGGGAAATTGAGTATTTGGCGGAAAAGGAGCCAAACAGTACCGACATTTTGAAGAGCAACATGTTGGATACATATTATCCAAATCGAAGCAGTCACCTCGAGAATGTTTGTCTGTATGAGGTTCTGCAAAATTACATATTCAAGAGGAACATCAAAGAAGATACTGAGAAAGGAGTGTATGCTGTAATAGGAAGTGAGGGATGTCTGGTCAAGCAAAGAAAATGCCACTTGATAAACCATCGAAAATTGAGTGGCGAATCTCCTGAAAAAAAGGAGTTTTTCTATTTAGCACTTTTGCAACTTTTTAAGCCTTGGCGTGCAGAAGAGGAACTGCTTGGAGATTTCCTCTGTTACGAAGACTCTTTCAATGCTGCCAAGGAGACCATAGAATGTCCTGCTTTTTCCAAATATGTAGAAATGTTGAATGTGGAAATTGAGCAGGAAGCAACGATTGCAGCCGAGATTGCCAGAGACAGTTCTCAGGACAGTCAGAGTTCTGCTTCATTGAGTCAGGATCCACTAGGAGGACCTCTTATCGAAAATGAAGCTGCCACTGCTATGAATGAAGTGGAAAGAGCCATGGCACATGCTCAGGAGGATGCGGTTAACTTAGAAGAGTTGGAAAGACAACTCAACGTTGAGCAGAGGAAAATATATGACGAACTTACCATGCAAATTGATCATGGATTAAGTCATGATAAGAAAGAGTGCTCATGTACGTCGTTGAAGCCTGTCCGACTGTACGTGAGTGGAGAAGCGGGAACTGGAAAAAGTTTCCTTATTAAAGCAATTTCATGTTATTTGCAGGAAAGGACAGAGTCATCGCTGTCTTGTGTTGTCACCGCTCCAACTGGACTGGCAGCACATAACATTAAAGGGATTACTTTACATCGTTTACTGATGCTGCCAGTGGAGCATGACAACAAATTAGAATATCACAAGCTATCTGGAGATGCTTGTTTTGAAGTTTCAAGAGTCTTGAGGAAAATGAAACTTCTTATCATTGACGAAGTAAGCATGGTTTCCAATGTCATGCTTGCCTTTGTGCATTTGAGAATGCAAGAAGTTCTCAAAACAGAGTATGATGTGTTATTTGGTGGCAAACACATCATTGTTTTTGGAGATCTTCTGCAGCTGACACCAGTGAAAGGGCAACCTGTGTTCAAAATGCTCACGCATGAAGATACCAGGAAGTGCTTAGGGAGTATTGGCAACGTCAATATATGGTTAAACTTCAATTATGCTGAACTGCATGAAAATATGCGTCAGGCAAAGGATGAAGTTTACAAGACTATTCTACAAGATGTTAGAATTGGAAAAGTGACCGAGCATGGGAAAGAAGCTTTACATGCACGATTACTGACAAATTTATATCCAGACGAAGATGTTGTGCCTGAGAATATTTTTCAGAAAGTTACTGAGAAAAAATCTGGAATATGTTTGATGCCAACTCTTGCAGAATGTGCCAAATTCAACAACAAAATGTTGCATTTAGAAAAGCAAGAGATTGTGAAATTGGAAGCTATTGACAGAGTAGAGCATATGGGATCAACAATTATTTTGTCTGAGAATCTGAAAACAAAATTGGATTCATTAGAGAAGAGTATATCTAAAACTGCGGGTTTTGAAAAGACTCTGAATGTGTGCTTGAACTGCCGTATAATTTTAAGAAGGAATTTACATGTTGAAAGAGGTCTGGTAAATGGATCAATGGGTAATGTTGTTGATTTTGTGAAATACAGAAATAGAGATGGAATTGAATTTTTAAAAATTAAATTTGATGGCATTGAGGAAGTACAGCTAATTGCTCGTTGTTCTGCTAGATTTTTGCTTGTAAAAGACTTATATGTTCGTCGTAAGCAGTTTCCTGTTTGCTTGGCATATGCGGTGACAATCCATAAATCGCAAGGTTTAAGTGTAGACTGTGCATTGGTGAATATTGGCAGTTCTGTGTTCAAGGAGGGTATGGCATATGTGGCATTGTCACGAGTTAGGACTTTATCGGGATTGTACTTGATTGAGTGTGATGTCACAAACATTTGTGCGGATCTAGATTGTGTTAAGGAATACAATAGGTTGAGAAGAGAGTATGCGCCACATTTGCCTCAGTATCCTTTGTTTGAGAAACGTGTGGTAGGCCGGAAACGAAGAAATGTGACCAATACTGGGGAGGTTGTAGCAAAAAGACGAAAAGTTGATGAACCTGAAATTATAAGCAGAAACAAAAAGGATTCTGTTGAAGATGTTGTTGGTTTTCAATTTGAAAACAGTTCTGGTGTCAACTGCTATGCTAATGTAGTGGTTAATGTTGTCTTTTCTCTAGAAACTTTAAAAGAACAGATTGTGGTCAATTCGGATCAAAGATTTTGCAGTTTGTTAAATTCTGTGTTAGAGAAATGTAGCACTGATAGAAAAAACATAGAAAGTGTGTCTGAAATTCGAAATCTGTTAGACAGATGTTCAGGCCAAACACAATTCTCTCAAAATAGTCAGCAAGATTGTCAGGAGTTTTTAATGTATATGCTTGATGTATTGCATGATGAAGGTGTAGATGTAGATCACCTGTTTGGGCTTTCTTATCAATGGCAGCATGACTGCGAGAACTGTAGGGTATCAGCTACTACTAGTGTAGACTCAGAAAGATTTATATATTTAACTTTGCCAGACAGTAAATCAGTCTCTTTTAATAAGCTAGTAAAAGCAGCTGATCACAACATGGAGTGTAGCCAATGTAAATCTGAAATGATGTCCACTTTATTTATACGAACATATGGCCAGTATGTCATTTTAATGTTCCAACGATGTAGGCCTGATGGAACAAAATTGACAACTTTAATTAAAAATTTTGTGGCTTCACAGTTGTCAATATCAGGAAGGACTTTTGTAACTGTAGCAATTATATATCATGATGGTCCTTCAATAACATCAGGACATTATACAGCTTATTTAAAGTGTAGAAATGGCTGGTCATTCTGCAATGATTCTGTTTTAATTTTCAAAAAAAAATTGCCATATGACCTTAAAAACTCTTACCTGGTGTTTTTAAAACCAAAATTTTAGGGAAAGAATCTCGGGATGTGCTCTGAGGAATTTCAAGAAGTTCTCATGGCTCCTACACTATTTGGCCTTGAGGATAAGTGTAGTACAGAGACATAACTTTTTACCATAACACTGGACGTTATTGAGAAATACGTGCACTTTGAATGAGTTCAGAAAAACTATTTCTTTTTATAAGCTAATTGAAGCAGCGAATCAAAACATGGAGTAGAGGGAATGTAAGTCTGCAATGCTGTCTACTGTTTTACATTGCTTTGTGATTAAAAGTGATGTAGAGAATTAAATAATTGTACTAGTCATAAAGGTAGTGTAAGTCTGCTTCATAGTAAGCAGTATCAGTGTGATAGGAAATGTAGAACATGATTGAGCAAGAAGGGGAAGATATTACTAGTCCAGGATTGTGTAAATGATCTTCAACATTTTAATTCTGAAAGTTGCGGAAATGCGAAAAGACGGGATTGGCTTACAAGAAATCCAAGAGTTATACATGGCTCTGACACGATTTGGCCTTGTGGAATCGTGTGGTAGAGAGCGAGAAGTCATTTATTGTATGTAACATGTTTTTGAAAACGATGGAGGTTTTCTTTCAGAAAGTGGCGGGTTGAAAGTAATAACAGCACAACAGAGTGTAAGCTGTTCATAGGACATCCTTGGCCGTCATGGAAAGTAAGTTAACTTTAAGGAGTTCTGAATTCTGATTTGTAATGTATGGGTTTTTTAAACACAATCATTTTGATTGTGTTTTTTTTCCCCCGCTGTTATATGATGAATACCTTCAAGTCACTGTTTTAGTGAAATTTGATACATTCTGAGAACAGCAAAAATAAACCATTTAACATGTATAATTAATTCTGTTCTGTTTGCATTTATGATGTACATGTAGAACTGTGTAGGAGGCATGGAGAAGGTGAGGCTTCTGTCAGTGTCAAAGTTGTTGCATACAGTGCTCATATTCTACGTAGTCTTTTATATTTCATTACTTTCACTGTTTCTGACAGATCTAAAAAAATTTTTTTTAAAAGAACAGTAAGTATAAGGGAAGGAAACAGACAGTTATGTTAAAAGAAACACAGCTATAGGGAATAAACTAGGGATACTGTTACCCGCAATCCTCTGCTGATGATGTCACTGAGCATGTCATGAATGATGTAATATGTGACATCATCAGCAGTGGATTACGGGTAATAGTATCTCTAGTTTACTCCCCTATAGCTGTCTTTCTTTTAACATAACTGTCTGTTTCCTTCCCTTATACTTACTGTTCTTTTTTATAAAAAAATTTTTTTGGTTCGCTTCCGGTTCGCGTACCGGGGAGCGAACTGGGAAGCGAACTAAGAGAAATAGAGGTTGGCACAGTTGCAAATATTGTACCAATTTTTTTATAACGGGGAGGTAGTTCTGAAAAGAACTTTTTTTTAAATTGTTTTTGTTGTTTTATATTTTTTTTATTATTTTTCTGAACATTTTTTTACTTTTTTTGAATTTTTCTGAACAGTTTTATATTTTTTTTGTTTTTTTTTCGGAGGGGGCAACGAAAACGATTCATTGTAAAGGGCTCAACAGGAGGAAGAAAACAAAAAAAAGAATTTATTGTTTGGGGAGTTTCGGACAAACATGAGCATGATTGTTAATAGCTCTGTTGATCAGAGTGATGCTACTTTCTGCGTAGCAAATGATTCCACTGCAATGTACGCAGACTTGTTTTACTTCACGAAATCTCGTTTTGTATATTTGGCACCATCTCCCTGCCCTCTGGTCCCGTTACTTCCGGTACAACAGATCTTCTGGCCATAATAGGGAGATTATCTAGGTCGTCCTGTTCCTCTTCTTCCTCTTCTTGCTGAATTATAACTTTAGCAGGTGGTCCACTCTTCCTTGGATGTGGTGGAGGTGGTGGGGAAGCACCAGCTGAAGCTAGTAAAGAAGCCATTGCTCACTGGTAACAAAGGGTCTTTCTCTCACAATGATGAAAGTCAGAGTGAGGAAAGAAGGAGGGATTTTCACCATTTGGGAAAAAAAATAGTTCTCAACCAATGAAAAGTGTTCATTTTAGATCATATGACCTAGTCTTACATCATTAGGAAACCGAAAGTGAAATGAACCAATGAAAAGTGTTATTACCAAGTCACATGACCTGCTGTGTTTACGTTACGCGCTTTGCAGGGCCTCCCGGTTTGCTTCCAGAAACCTGTGCTTTGCGACTCGGTAAGCGTACGAGTTCGCTAACGTAGCACGTCATATGACGTATCACGCGACAACGCGAAACGTCATGCGGACGGGAGGCGTCACGATGTTGTTTTCTAACGCGGCAGTTGCGGTAAAGAAACGTTTACCGGCTCGCGGTCTATTTCGCGGCATCAAGGTCAGCTAACGGGAAGCTTCCCGATTCGCGAAGCGGGAACGAAGAAAAAAAAATATTTAAAAAAAAAAATTATTCATAAACATATAAAATATATTTTTGGATTTAAAGAAGAATACATTTTACAGCTACAGATATTAGCTGTTAAAAAACCAATGAAATTCACAGAAAAAACCATAGGTTATAGACCATATATAGTTAGGAATTAGCATTTACAAAACCTTGAAAATTCACTGAAAAAACCATAGGTTATAGACCATATATAGTTAGGAATTAGCATTTAAAAAACCTTATTTTACTCACACAAAACCATTGAAATTCCATATATAGTTAGTTGCACTAACTATATATCGCGCACCCGTAATCCACTGCTGATGATGTCACATATTACATCATTCATGACATGGTCAGTGACATCACTGATGACATCACTGATGACATCTCAAATGACATCACTGATGATATCTCATTTGACATCAATGGTCACATCAATGATGATATCATTAATGTGACAATACAATGCATCTCCTCACACTTTAATATAACCTCTGTTACACCCAGTGTTAAATACAGAGTATAATTTTTGAAACCATTGACACACCAATACTAGTTACTACATACCCACTCACTGATTCCTACGTCTACACACACATTCACTCATTCACCCATACAATCATTCATACATACAATCACTCATCTTTACAACACTATCATATGCACTCATACACCTATACAGACACTCACACTCTGCCACTCATCCATGGAGTTACTCACACACCTAGTCAGTCCTGTAAAGAATCAATCACAGTTCCATTTTCTAATCTACACAGTTAAACATAGAGTACCTTACATTTTAAAACATATACTAACACATACTTACTCTCTTATAGAATCACTGATACAAGTACACATTGATCTGCACAGAGTCACACACCTCCCAGCCAGTCATACACACACTCAGTCTCCCATACAAATACTTGTGCAACCAATCAATAACCCATATAGCTACTTATATAGCTACTGATCAACACATGCAGCAGCTTGCACAACAACAGACATGCTGATGCACACTTTCAGACAGTTTAGTCACTAACCCGTGCATTTAGTAAGACGCATTTAATCACTCACTCATACAGTCAATCACGCACCTACTAAAACCTTCATTCAGACACTTATACATCCACTCATTCTTCAATATGTAAAACATATTTAAACTTTACAGAAACACATAATCACTGGATGTTGTCATCAGTGATGTCATTTGAGATGTCATCAGTGATGTCATCAGTGATGTCACTGACCATGTCATGAATGATGTAATATGTGACATCATCAGCAGTGGATTACGGGTGCGCGATATATAGTTAGTGCAACTAACTATATATGGAATTTCAATGGTTTTGTGTGAGTAAAATAAGGTTTTTAAATGCTAATTCCTAACTATATATGGTCTATAACCTATGGTTTTTTCAGTGAATATATATATATATCACAGAGAAAAGGTGAGGCCCATTACCGGAGTTAAAGCTTTTAAATTCAGGCACAGCAGCGTATTAAAACTCTGTCTCCTTACGCGTTTCGGTGACCTTTCGCCTTGATCACAGGTTGGAGTATGAAGTTGAAGTTGAAGTTGAAGTTGAAAAGCATTTGTTGAGCGCACTAACACCAAGCGGTTTCATGGCGCTGTACCCAGAATTCAGACAGAAAAAAGGAAAAAGAGTAAAAGGGGGTTATTGTAGAGGAAAAGCTAAAGAAAAAAGATAGGTTTTAAGAGCTTTCCGGAAATCCATATAATTGGTTATGGACCGGATAGGAAAGGGAAGGCTATTCCAGAAGGTGGGGGCAAGAGTGGAGAAACGGAGGCCACCGTGTTTTTTCCTCTTGAAGCGTTGAAGTAGTTACATAGTGCAATTGTGCATGCTTTTTCAATTAAAAGTCATGTGACAGTTTATTTCACATTTCAAATCCCATGATGCATTTCTTTAGATATTTACTGCAGGGGATATTGTCACATCCATCTGCCTTTGCATAAAAAGTTCTTAATCATTCTGGCATCAAAATAGTGGGTTTAATATTCAAACTTTTCAATGCTGATTTATCACACTCAGAGCTTCATTTTTTAAAGTACCTGCAACAAAGCCTGTCCTCCGGCACGATCGAAGCTGGGGTCACCCGACTTCGAATCCCTTCCAACTCAGCCAAGGATTTGCGCATTCGCGTTACCTTGGTTAGGCTCCTAGCGATGAGTGAGACGAGCTACCCGATTAAACATCCACAAGTACATTTCCGGGCACAGGAGCCCCTGACCCTTCAGGGCGGCCTCACACTGGTCCCAGAGAGACCCATATTTATGACACATCACAGAGAAAGGGTGAGGCCCAATAACGGAGTTAAAGCTTTTAATTTCAGGTACAGCAGCGCATTAAAACTCCATCTGCTTATGTGTTTCAGCGACCTTTTGCCTTGATAAACTGTCACGTGACTTTTCATTGAAAAAGCGTGCACAATTGCACTGTGTACATACATACCAGTAGGTAGTTATAGTTAGGAACTCATTTCCATAGGAAATCCGCAACATTCTATTTGGAATAACTTTGGCGCCGGTTGACGAATCTTCGCGAAATTTTCAAAACTGGTGTGGCGCTCTGGTCCGCTCCTATTTTGAATGCCTAGGGGTAATTCATCAAGCGGGGGCTGAGAAAAAAGGGGGGTCCCGAAACGTGTTTTCCTCATGCAATTTTCCATAGGAACCTTTAATCGCAGCTACAGCCCGAACTGCTGAACGGAATTACCCCAAATTTGGCAGAAAGGTAGACCTTGGTTCAGAGTATTGCCTTTTTGTTAAATGGTGTAAATCTGTTCAGTAGTGTTTTAGATAGTAAAGGAAAAAAATATATACATATCTGGGAGGAACCAAACCACACATCTCATTGTGAGATCTGATTGGCTGTCAGCACTTCATCCAAGAAGTGTTGGCAGCAATCTTGGGACCAATATACATGATAGCACCTCATGAAAAGGGATTGCAGTTAATAGAAGGTTTTAAGACTTTAGTTACATTATAAATCATTTGTTGATGGTACCATACTCATTTTAGGAATTGTGGTGTGTTCTAAGGTGATTTTACCATTTGAAGAAGCCTTCTGCTGGGATATCATGAATCACGTTTCAGAGAAAACTATTTTCTCATGCTTTTTCCACAGAGGTTTGGAAGGTGATCTATAAGCTAAACTGGGAGCATATTTTCTGTAAATTCACATTACCTTTCTCAGTCATGTGAGAATGAAGTCTGACATACTTAGTAAAATATGTACATCCAACAAGGGCAGAGACTGTTCTACTGCAGCTTCCCAGACTGTTCTAAAGAACAACTAGAGCACTAACAGTCCTACTTATGACAAACGTATGGCACACCTGAAGCCATCTTGATTGGAATATAAAGTGGTAGCTCTTAAAACATTTAATTTAAAAAGGAAAAAAATGAGGGGATTCATTTTGCCATAAAAATCATGATTAGTGCTGCAGAAAGAAATATTAGGGAACATTTTGAGTGACTTCTCAAATCCTCTTCTATTTAATTAAAAAATTCTGGCATGCAGACTGAAACGCACTCTCTAAATAGTATCTTGTATTTTTGTATTCTTCTTTTAATTTATGTGCTTTTATGACTGTTTAATATAGCAGCCAAATAAAGCTTGACTGAACTGAACAATAGCTCTGATGACCTGGTTCTCTGGCTCTAAAGCAGCTCTGCTGACCCGGTTCTATGGCTCTGAAGCAGTTCTGCTGACCTGGTTCACTTGCTCTAAAGCAGCTCTACTGACCTGGTTTCTCTGGCTCTAAAGCAGCTCTGCTGGCCTGGTTCGTGGCAATAGAGCAGTTCTGCTGACCTGGTTCTCTGACTCTAAAGCAGCTCTGCTGACCTGGTTCTCTCCCTCTAAATCAGCTCTGCTGACCTGGTTCTCTGCCTCTAGAGCAGCTCTGCTGACCTGGTTCTATGGCTCTAAAGCATCTCTGCTGACCTGGTTCGCTCCCTCTGAAGCAGCTCTGCTGACCTGGTTCTCTCCCTCTAATGCAGCTCTGCTGACCTGGTTCTCAGGCACTAAAGCCGCTCTGCTGACCTGGTTCCCTCCCTCTAAATCAGCTCTGCTGACCTGGTTCTCTGCCTCTAGAGCAGCTCTGATGGCCTGGTTCTATGGCTCTAAAGCAGCTCTGCAGTCCTGGTTCTCTGGCTCTAGAGAAGCTCTGCTGACCTGGTTCTATGGCTTTGAAGCAGCTCTGCTGACCTGGTTCGCTCCCTCTGAAGCAGCTCTGCTGACCTGGTTTCTCTGGCTCTAGAGCAGCTCTGCTGACCTGGTTATCTGGATCAAAAGCAGCTCTGCTGACCTGGTTCTCTCACTCTAAAGCAGCTCTGCTGACCTGCTTCTTAGGCTGTAGAGCAGCTCTGCTGACATGGTTCTCTGGCTCTACAATGGCTCTGCTGACCTGGTTTCTCTGGCTCTAAAACATTTCTGCTGACCTGGTTCTCTGGCTCTAAAGCAGCTCTGCTGACCTGGTTCGCTCCCTCTAAAGCAGCTCTGCTGACCTGGTTTCTCCGGCTCTAGCGCAGCTCTGCTGACCTGGTTCTCTGCCTCTAGAGCAGCTCTGCTGGCCTGGTTCTATGGCTCTATAGCAGCTCTGGTGTCCTGGTTCTATGGCTCTAAAGCAGCTCTGCTGACCTGATTCGCTCCCTCTGAAGCAGCTCTGCTGACCTGGTTTCTCTGGCTCTAGAGCAGCTCTGCTGACCTGGTTCTCTGACTCCAAAGCATCTCTGCTGACCTGGTTCTCTCCCTCTAAAGCAGCTCTGCTGACCTACTTCTTAGGCTGTAGAGCAGCTCTGCTGACCTGGTTCTCTGGCTCTACAACAGCTCTACTGACCTGGTTTCTCTTGCTCTCAGGCAGCTCTGCTGACCTGGTTCTCTGGCTCTAAAGCAGCTCTGCTGACCTGGTTCGCTCCCTCTAAAGCAGCTCTGCTGTCCAGGTTTCTCCGGCTCTAGCGCACCTCTGCTTACCTGGTTTCTCTGGCTCTCAGGCAGCTCTGCTAACCTGGTTCTCTGGCTCTAAAGCAGCTCTGCTGACCTGGTTCGCTCCCTCTAAAGCAACTCTGCTGACCTGGTTCTCTGCCTCTAGAGCAGCTCTGCTGACCTGGTTCTATTGCTCTAAAGCAGCTCTGGTGACCTGGTTCTCTGGCACCAGAACAGTTCTGCTGACCTGGTTCTCCAGCTCTAAAGCAGTTCTGCTGACTAGGTTCTCTCCCTCTAAAGCAGCTCTGCTGACCTGGTTTCTCTGGCTCTACAGCAGCTCTGTTGACCTGGTTCTCGGCCTCTAGAGCAGCTCTGCTGACCTAGTTCTCAGCCTCTAGAGCAGTTCTGCTGACCTGGGTCTCTGGCTGTAGAGCAGCACAGCTGACCTGGGTCTCTGTTTCTAGAGCAGCTCTGCTGACCTGCTTCTTAGGCTGTAGAGCAGCTCTGCTGACCTGGTTCTCTGGCTCTACAACGGCTCCGCTTACCTGGTTTCTCTGGCTCTAGAGCAGCTCTGCTGACCTGGTTCTCTGGCTCTAAAGCAGCTCTGCTGACCTGGTTCGCTCCTTCTAAAGCAGCTCTACTGACCTGGTTTCTCCGGCTCTAGAGCAGCTCTGCTGACCTGGTTCTCTGGCTCTAAAGCAGCTCTGCTGACCTGGTTCTCTCCTTCTAAAGCAGCTCTGCTGACCTGGTTCTCTGCCTCTAGAGCAGCTTTGCTGACCTGGTTCTCTGTCTCTAAAGCAGCTCTGCTGACCTGGATGACACTCTGTCATGTATTCCTATAGGTTCTGAATCGATCCCCCTATTCCTGACCCTATTCTGGTTAAACTAACTATCAAGTTAACTAACAGTCAGCCCATGAGGCAAGAAAAGCCCCCATGATGCAGATACCGTTATCTGACGCAGTCACACTGCGGCACAGGAACGTGTTATCTGATTAGGTCATAACGCTTGAGATCTAATTAGACAAGCGACATTCCTCCAGCCCCTGATAAGGCATACGACGTTCTCATAACAAATCAAACCTATGACAACCTGGAAAATCCGTGCGGCCATTGTTTTGATTTCACAGAGAACTTCAGTAAAAGAATGTGCTAACGAGCAAGTCGTATGACATCTTTATTGACGCATCTATGTCCATCCTTACGTCAATCCCGGCACCTTTAAGGTATAAATATTGCTGATCTTGCCCTATGCAAACACACGCGTGGTGACGAGACGGAGCAGCCATACTTGCCGAAGCCCAGAAGCAGAGCAGACCCCGCTGGCAGCAGCCCCATCTTGTCTTGACGCGCTGAGAGACGCGCTGCTATCTCCTACCGAGAGACCCAGCACCGGCGCTTTCGGGCAGCCCTCGCAGGCAGCCTGGAATATCGAGACCAGAGAAAGAGATACCATTCCTCATTCATCCTAACTTCCAGGTACAGAACTGAATAACCCCTCACAGAGAATTCTTTAGTTATTCACTTGGCAAAAACAAACTTAACTTAAACTGTAACTTTCTATTCCCGCCCACGCATTAGACTTAGGTCAGGTACACGGGGTAGGCGTATTTAGAAACACCAGTTGAGTACGTTTAGTCAAATGTATATGTGTATGTAAATATATTTTAATCATTTTAAACATCATATGGCTCAGAAACCATATCAATGTTTTTACAGTATTACTTTATACTATTGCTTTTAATGTATGCACTTTACTTAACTATAAGTATTGCAATAATATCGATCCATTTCTCTTGTACGAGAAAAGAGACTGATCAATAAATAACACCTTTTTATTGAACAAGCCCGTCTCTTCCTTTTCTCTACAATCTGATGAGACTAAGAATGCACGTACTGACTGAGTAAAATAATTGCCTTGTGCTCACACGACTCTGGAGATACACTCTTGATTAGGGGAGAGCAAAGTTGTCATGTTCTATGGTTGTCAGAAACTAAATCCCTTCTTGTCTAATCAGGGGAGTTAATTCTTTCCTGAACATTCGAGAAAGTTTCTAGCGAACTCTGAGCTACGCTGGCAAACCCAAAACTTAAGTCTAGTATCGACAGTAGTAGACCTAGTTAACGTCTGGCCTAGGCCTTTACTGCTGTAGGTATTATTCCAATGCGCAGAGCCTATTGGGAAGATAGGAACTACACTACATGGCGCCCAACGCGTTTGGAAAGGGCGATAAAACTAACGTAAGACATTTAGAGTAACTCAGTCGTGCTTTCTCACTCAGACCCCTTTTCCCAAATACTCCAAAGACGTCTGGAGTGGGTGAAAGGTAATATCCTCCAAAACCTCGCAGGAGGGAACTCCTATGTAAGGTTCTTGGTTTAGTCAACGTTGAAGGATACACTGTTCCAAAAATATTGTGCATCTAATCTTTGTTCCATAAGAAACCTGATCTGCAAACAAACAAAATAACCTTATTGACAGTAAAATGTCTGACAATGAGGATGAAAGAGAGGCAGTTTGATTAGCAGCTGAAATAGCAGCAGCTGATACTGCAGCACTAGATGCGGACGGGGATATAATACTCATCCCGGTCGCCAAAAGGAAATCTATAACCTTAAAACTTATAGAAAATGGACTGACACCTAGAGGTGGCACAGTCATATTCGTAATTGAGGCACACGAATATCGGCAGACAGAGGTATACTATACATGGATACATTTTCCAGCAGCAAATGCTGTAACAAAGTACTTCCACTATTACAAAATAGAGGTTCCACCCGACATTTACACTCCTTTCGAGGAGGTGGAAGTACCACTCAAATTCCAAGAGCATTTGCTCTTATTTGATGGCGCCCTAATACATAACAATCACATTACAAGGCTCGGTCCTTTAGGTAGACCAGGAGCAACGTGGCCGGTCTTAGCCGGATACACACCACACCCAGACATCGAAGGGATGTCTACTGGAGAGCTGTTAATACAGCTAAAACAATTACTAAAAATTCATAGACAATTAGTCCAGTATGTAATGCGGACTTCAACAATTCAGCCAGCGATTAAACTTCCACAGCTGACCCCTCACCAGGGGAACACAAATAAAATCACACCACAGAACATCCAATCCTGCCTAGGTAAGGTTCCGGCTAAACGAGAACAAATACCATTCTGGTTGGCACAGAAAATCACCCAAATAGAGGCGGTGTTTCCTGACACCACCCCGCTAGAAAAACACAGGATTCTGACTATATGTCTCCCAATGGGAATCGCACCACACATAGAGGACTGTGATACTTGGGGTACAGTCTTTGCTTCAATCTACACAAAAACGCACGGTGTTCCATCCATTTCGGTAATACCAGATGTGCTAAAACAAATTCAAGATGAATACGGTCCAGAACCAGCTTTAACTCTTGGTATGAAATTACTGAAAGACTTCAAGCAGGTCTCGGCTATATTATTAGCCAATATAAAAGGTGAAGCAGCAAACGTGGCGATCCGCCAGAGGTTAAAAGAGACAGATATAGCAGACCAACCAGCTGAAATTGCCAGAATCATAGAAAAATCCTATGAAGAACTAGGTAAAGATAGTTTAGGTGGAATACCAGTAAAACCGCAACTGACTGAAAGTCCAGCAAAAATATTTTTTAATAATAATTCACCAAAAAAGAACTGGGATGGAAACAAACAATCCAATCCAAAAGAAAAGAAATTCCAGTCCCGAGGAAGGTCTCCTAGGCGAAGGGAGAAATCTCCGAACCAGAGACACAGGTCACCCCAGAGTGACCCCTCTGGGAAAAGATATAACCTTAGAAATAGGGATAATATTAAAAAACCTGATAGATATCAAGACATTGATACACGTCCCTCTCAATCTTTTCAGACTTCCTCGCAGTAATCGGAAAGAAGAGGACGATCCGAACAAAGAGAAGAGCACGCCAAGTCCAAAGACAAGGAACCTGCTCAACAAAAAAAGAAATTACAATTTCCAAAAAAGAAGGTAGCCAGTATCAAGGTAGTTAACAATGCCGAGAATACTGAGGACACAACTGAAAAACGGAGAGTGGGCTCAGACAATGCTAGACAGCGCAGCAGAAGTGAGCATAGCTCGCAAAGTCCTTATGAATCATCTGGAGACAGTGGACACGAATGAATATCTTCAAGTGGAAACTGCAGACACCAGAGTTAGCAAACCCCACAAGATATACGAGATAACATTACGTATAGAGGGAGATAAGACTAGGAAAATAAGGGGACTATTTTGGGATAACCTCTCCAAGGGCTATGATATCCTTCTAGCTGAAAAAGACTGGCCACCAGAGTTTGTCAGGGAGTGCCCTCATGGCGAAGAAGTAATTATGCCTGCCTTCTCGAATCAAATCCCGATTCATAAAAAATACACACTTGCTAGAAAGTGGGCAGTGGCCTTAGCACCTGCTTTATATAAAAATCATGTAGGATGGGATGAGGATTCTCCTCCTCACAAAATCCAGTTAAAATCACAACCTACTGCACAAAGGCAGTACCCAATTAAGCAAGAAGCTAAAAAACAGGTAAATGAAATACTAGATCAGCTAGAATACCAGGGGGTGATTGAAACTTGCACCTCACAAATGAACAACCCTTTGTTTCCGGTCTCCAAACCAGACAATTCATATCGTCTAGTTTTGGATTACCGACACCTTAACACATGTTGCAAAACCTTTGCAGTGCAAAACTCACACAGTGCTGCACTAATGAATAACATAGTGCGAAAAAAATACAAAACAACCTTGGACATCTCCAATGGATTCTTTTGTCAAAACATAGCACCAGAGAGCAGATATTTAACTGCATTCTCAGTAAATGGCACTCAAAAACAATTCTGTCGGTTAGCCCAGGGGTACAAGAACAGCCCGGGGGTATTCTCAGCGAGAGTAACAGAATTACTACAGCTATATGATGATGAAGCATTATCTTATGTCGATGACATTTACTTAACAGACGATGACTTGGATACTCACTTGAAAAGAGTGAACACCATAATACTTGGGTTCGCAGCAGAGGGTTACAAATTCAACTTTAAAAAATCCAGAATTGCCCATTTAACGGTCTTATACGTAGGATATGAATTATCAAGTATAGCCTGGTTGACAATTTTCTAAATAACTAGAAGAATTAAAAAATCTAAAATATGAAAAGACATATCCTCTGCCAATCGACATTCTGCCTCTACGACATTACGCCTGTGTAATCTATACAGACGGACATGCTCTACCCTCCGTTTGGGGAGAACAAGCATACAACCCCACATGTGAGATTACAAAAGAAGTGTGGCGCGGAGGTAAACTAAGACCTCTATTAACAAAAACACACTCAGTTGAAACTAATTCAGAACAACAAACTGAAATAATAGCATTGAAAATGGCGCTAGATAATGCGGATCGCGAATTCCCGACACTTATAGTGTCAGATTCATATTACTGCGTCAAATCATATAACAAGGATTTGCAGACATGGATTCAGAACGGTTACAAAGATGACACAGATGCACCAATAAAGCAGAAATTGCTCTGGGAACAAATAGCTCTTTTACAAAAAGAACTACCAAGGACTCACGTGACACACTCACTGAGTCATCAGCGTGATGGCGTTCACGTTGCAGGGAATTCATTGGCTGAAACAGCCACAGCGGCAGCAACTAAAACGGCTCCCGTAGTTCGAAAAAAGCGTGCATTAAAATACATTGACGGTGAAACAGTGCTGGCAGTGAAAACGTCATCAAAAGGCGACTGCTCAGCGTTACCGATCAACTATCCACTCAATTATACATACATAATCGATGCAAACTCCGTCCCTTTTGCTCGAATCCCTGGAGTGGGGGATAGAGTGATTCCAAACATGGACAGGAGAAGCTTGTTAATCGCAGACGCACACATTGGTGAGGGTCTTGGACACCTCAAACTGAAAGATTCTCTGGAAGAATTACAATCACGGTACTGGTGGCCAGGCATGAGCCTGCATCACACCATGTTTGTAAAAAACTGCCCAAACTGCAACAGAGATCCAGTGGGGAGAGAAACAGTTTAATACCTCGTCGTATCAAGGCAGATAATATGACCAATAAAAAGCAGGGCTTGCGATTAACATATACAGGCTAGTTTCCACTTATAATGTCGATCCTCAGCACTCGGCTGACGTCCGGACTGTTATACAAAGATTTGCGAGTCTAAATGGCATATACGCTAAGAGCATGCTACGTTCGACCATTGTTTTCACTCAAGCCCTCCGGCCGGGGGGGAAACATGGCCAAATGAGCACAGCCCAGCGGGAATCTTCTCACTTCCTTCCTGAGGGTACGGGATGGTGTAAAGAAAAAACCAAGGCAGAAAGCAATCTATAATGGAAAGGATATTAGGTTCGGGAGCTGGGTGGGTCAAACATCTAATAAGTGTCCAACGTAGTCTAAATAACTTGCCAAGAAATTCTCTGAAGGGATTCAGTCCGTACGAATTATTATTTGGAACTAGAATGATTATCTCTGACCTCGACAGTCAGACTTCAGTGGTTAAAGAAAAAAGCTTTGATGTCAAAGACCGTTTGGCTATTTTGCAGGACTTAAACAAAACAAGAAAAGACCTGAGCAACATACAGTTGAAACAACAGCCAACAACCACTGAAGAATCACCACCTGTCCCAGCAAGACCTGTCTGGATTCCAAAAGTCGGGGATCTAGTCAGGGAGAAGATCGCGGTAAAGAAGGAATTTGGGCCTTCTTACAGAAAATCAGTTCCTGTCTTGTCTGTCAACGGGACAAGATCAGTTGTACTACCGCCACTTGCTGGTAAAAAGGAGAACCGAGTTGTATCCATCGACCTGGTAAAACCACAACATGTGGCCGATAACAAACAGTAGGCCAAGTGGACTCCCAATAAGTAGCAGAACACCAAGGTTTGCTACCAGTACAGAGGTCCTAACAAAGAGGCTCATCACATTCGAAACGCCTACAGAAGAACAACAAGGACTATGCAACAAGGCAATAGAACTCAGACCTCTGAAAACCCAAATAAAAACATTTAGCAGAGACACACCAATCTATAATGAAGTACCAGGTGACAATTCAAGAAACAAAAATCCTGAAGCAATTGGAACAATTGACAGAACTGCATCCGGCTACTTCATCAACTTCGATGATTCCTCTGAAAGCCTCAGTGAATCAAAGACACAGCCATCATCAAAATCCTTTAAAGACAAAGCTAAGGAACTTTTGAACCAACTGAAAGAAACATATCTGATTTCTCCATGGATTGAATTTTGGGTGGGTTTTGGTGCATTTATCCTCATACTTTGGCTCATCATGGTATTAACTTTGGGACGCTTCATTGAGGAAAAATATGCTAAAATGGACACAGCAAGTCAGAACATCAACTTGGTCCTCAAACCACACACATCTTCACACGTCGAGAAAAGAGAACTTTCTTCAGCCAACTTCACAGCCAATCCTATACCTGGTGGGGTAGCCTGGGACAACACTGACTATGAAATTTATGGTCCGGTCGAGATCCTGAAATATCCACACCAAATCAAGATCTCCTTGAGTGACTTTGCAAAACCAAACTCATTTGCTGATGATTGGGACTTCGAAAGCATTAATAACATGATGTCTGACTTAGTAATGTCTGCTAAATTTACAAAACATGATTATCTGCAAGGTTCTACAAATTATGATAGTATGTATTGCTATAACCACTATGGTAACCATTTTTTACATAAATCTGCACAACCTAGAAATGTTTTAAACTATAATCAATGGGAACATTGTGCAACACCTCCAAAAGGGAGCTCAAGAACCGTTTACGACAAATATTCATATTTTTCAGGTTTTAACACAAGTAATGCTGAAACATTCTATTTTAAATTGTCAAACAAGACAGGGATGAAAACCATGATAACCAACACAAAGTTGATATATTCAGATTCATTCTTCGAAGAAATGAATATTTTTGGATTTGATTATTGGGACAAAAATGTTGATTTGAAAAGTGTTTGGGGTACAAAAGAATGACAAGTACAGGGTTTAGAAGCTTTGTTTAGAGCTTGCATGATCCCAGAACAAATGATATTTTTAAATGACACTGTTCAACAAACCACCTGTCTTGGCCTAGCCAAAATCAAAGATTTAAATAAACCGTCTATTCCAAAGCCAACAATGTTTAGCAATAGCTCTGATACGGATGAAGAGATAGACGTAAACCATATATTAAACCAAAACAGAACACATCCTGATTGGAAACAATGGTTAATCTGGCCCACAGATACAAATAACTGTCAAGACAGATTCCTGAATAAAACACAGGGGTTCAAAATGACCAGGCCAGACCCTAGATATCCCCAAAGACATCACCCAGGGATAATAACAACCTACAGTGTGGGCAAATTATGCCTTCAGTGGCTACAAAATTCCACACTGCCTGAAATTAAGCAACACCTAACTTTACTTACTGATGGTGCTGACTTGCGTGATTTCATAATGGGACCACGCAAACAGCGTCAAAAGCGTTTCATAGCAGCCTCTGTATATGCAGCATACAATGAGGCCTGGAAGGTTACTCAAATTGAAACAGCAGAGAGAATACGGGAAATTGACCGTATTAATTTGGAAAAATCACTTTCTGTAGTGGACAATGGGTTAATGACTCTGTCCTCCAGAATTTTTTCTTTGGACAGCATTGTGTCGTCAGCAATCGATATATTATCGCAAGACTTACTGTTATTACAACATGGTCAGTCACAATTGCGTTCTATTGTACAGCTTGGCTGGACGTTACAAAATCTGCGTTCAGGCTATGTGCCTTGGCGTTTAATCAACACAACGTCACTATTCCAAATCTTTAACCTTACTGATAGACAAATCGGTATGGCGCAAAAGGGTGCTGATTATACAATCTTGAGCATTGAAAAACTAGAAAGATTACCAATGACAATGTCAGAACGACCTGTCAGTGAATGGATAATCCACGGAATCATAAATATTCCAATCTCAACCTTCAGGTTTCAATACTGCCAAAAATATATACAGGCTGGCATGTACGAGAAATTGGGGAAGGGGTACCGTAAAACAACTTGGAACCTGCCCTATTCACATGCATGTGTCAGTAATAAAGGACAGAAAGTGTTTCTTAGTGGCAACAATTGTGCCATGTCACTAAGCGGCACGCTTCTGTGTAACGGAATTAGTTTGCATGGAGCCTGTGAAGGGAATTCATACAACCTTTCATGTCACCAGCAAGGCGCACCTGCAACTGAAATAGAACCATTCTTTCAAAGACTCTATAATGGGAGTTACATTCTTATTGTAGACCGCAAATGTTGTAGTCTTATGCCCGGGACTCCTTATCTAGTCACTACGACTGCGAAGGTCAAGTGCTGTGGACGTTCTTTGTTCCCCAGCTCCTTTCCAGACAGGGAGGCAAGGGCATGGCCCAGTTTGAAAATTACTTCTATTCGAATAGATACTTTAAGCAGAATGAAAACAGTGCTTCTTCAGACGCCTACAAGGCTCACGTCATCAAAAGAAACGTATGATCTACAAGTCGCAAGGACGACTGCAGAGATACATACATTATTATCGACTGATTCCCCCGTACATTTCGCGGAAATCCCGAGCGAAATCTTAAATATTTCTGATACCACTGGGGTCTCAAAGGTATTTAAGACAGTATTTTCGATGGCATTAACACCATTCAAAGCCATACTGGGTATTTTTCCAGATTTCGTCCATTCGATTTTTGGCGGACTTCCCCTGATCCTGGGACTAATTGCAGGAATCCTATTCTTAGTCCTTATTTTTCGTTATGGCAACCCATGTCACAGATCAAACTCTCGCGACAATGGAAGAAACAATCCTAGCCATTGGATACCGGGACCGGATATCAAAAATCCTGGGACTCTCCCGGCTTAGAGACCTGAACATGACTTGGTTTCTATCATTTCGACCAATGTGGCAAAGGTGTGTTTTACCTGTATTAAGGTGTCTGCTATGCGGAGAAGAATGCGTGTTAGACACCTGTCTGACGCTACAATCGGATGCGCCAGTGGATGCAGATACATTGTTGGTTCCTACCAAGGTTCACGCTTTGTGCTGCCCTCAAAGGCTGCCAATCCTGATGACGGCATTCGTGGAATCTTCACCACTACGATTGAAGAGTAGTGAAGTTCAAGATGAAAGCAGCATTGATCAGGTACGACCTTCTGTCAGCAATGCGAATCAGAATGTCAATGGAGACAATCATGCGCACGAATGCATGGTTACACCTATTTCCGACTTAGTGGAACTTTCCCATGAAGCTGTTGACAGTTTTTTCGAAAGCCTTAATGATATGATGTTCTCTCCAGAACAGAAATAGAGACTTTTGAGCAAGCTCGCACACGGCGTTCCCTGAATTCGGCCTTCAACTTTCAAAATAAAGTCACATGAACAATTTTTCCCACCAGTTCACGGACAACAATTTTTTAGCAGCCCCAAATTATTTTTTACAAAATTTTCGGGACACTTATCTTCTGCTTAAAGTAAGAAACTATTCCTAGAGAACTAAGATTTCTATTTTTAGATACTTTATAACCTTTAGTTGCCCGCTGGTATGTTCACAAATATTTTATTATGTGATGAAATGGTCTCGAACTTTCTTTCTGTATAGCCATATTAAGAGCCATTTCATGTGTATTTCTCATATACCAATTAAGCAATAATGTCTACAAATGCGTGTTTACTTTAGCGTTTAATTCATAGCTTAAGTGCATACAATATATATGACTGCAATTTTTCAGTATATTTGAAAATTTCAAAATGCATTTATGTATTTTGGGGTGGTGAGGTATACACTATACTCTATAGTATGTTGTACTATGTTATACTATGCATAGATTAGTAAATATGACCATAGTTAGCGTGGAGTGGGTGTCATGTATTCCTATAGGTTCTGAATCGATCCCCCTATTCCTGACCCTATTCTGGTTAAACTAACTATCAAGTTAACTAACAGTCAGCCCATGAGGCAAGAAAAGCCCCCATGATGCAGATACCTTTATCTGACGCAGTCACACTACGGCACAGGAACGTGTTATCTGATTAGGTCATAACGCTTGAGATCTAATTAGACAAGCGACATTCCTCCAGCCCCTGATAAGGCATACGACGTTCTCATAACAAATCAAACCTATGACAACCTGGAAAATCCGTGCGGCCATTGTTTTGATTTCACAGAGAACTTCAGTAAAAGAATGTGCTAACGAGCAAGTCGTATGACATCTTTATTGACGCATCTATGTCCATCCTTACGTCAATCCCGGCACCTTTAAGGTATAAATATTGCCGATCTTGCCCTATGCAAACACACGCGTGGTGACGAGACGGAGCAGCCATACTTGCCGAAGCCCAGAAGCAGAGCAGACCCCGCTGGCAGCAGCCCCGCCTTCCTGACGCGCTGAGAGACGCGCTGCTATCTCCTACCGAGAGACCCAGCACCGGCGCTTTCGGGCAGCCCTCGCAGGCAGCCTGGAATATCGAGACCAGAGAAAGAGATACCATTCCTCATTCATCCTAACTTCCAGGTACAGAACTGAATAACCCCTCACAGAGAATTCTTTAGTTATTCACTTGGCAAAAACAAACTTAACTTAAACTGTAACTTTCTATTCCCGCCCACGCATTAGACTTAGGTCAGGTACACGGGGTAGGCGTATTTAGAAACACCAGTTGAGTACGTTTAGTCAAATGTATATGTGTATGTAAATATATTTTAATCATTTTAAACATCATATGGCTCAGAAACCATATCAATGTTTTTACAGTATTATTTTATACTATTGCTTTTATTGTATGCACTTTACTTAACTATAAGTATTGCAATAATATCGATCCATTTCTCTTGTACGAGAAAAGAGACTGATCAATAAATAACACCTTTTTATTGAACACGCCCGTCTCTTCCTTTTCTCTACAATCTGATGAGACTAAGAATGCACGTACTGACTGAGTAAAATAATTGCCTTGTGCTCACACGACTCTGGAGATACACTCTTGATTAGGGGAGAGCAAAGTTGTCATGTTCTATGGTTGTCAGAAACTAAATCCCTTCTTGTCTAATCAGGGGAGTTAATTCTTTCCTGAACATTCGAGAAAGTTTCTAGCGAACTCTGAGCTACGCTGGCAAACCCAAAACTTAAGTCTAGTATCGACAGTAGTAGACCTAGTTAACGTCTGGCCTAGGCCTTTACTGCTGTAGGTATTATCCCAATGCGCAGAGCCTATTGGGAAGATAGGAACTACACTACAACTCCCTCTAAAAAGCGCTGCTGATCTGGTTCTCTGGCTCTAAAGCAGTTCTGCTGACCTGGTTCTCTGCCTCTAGAGCCGCTCTGCTGACCTCGTTCTATGGCTCTAAAGCATCTCTGCTGACCTGGTTCTCTGGCTCCAGAGCAGTCCTGCTGACCAGGTTCTCCAGCTCTAATGCAGTTCTACTGACCAGGTTCTCTCCCTCTAAAGCAGCTCTGCTGACCTGGTTCTCTCCCTCTAATGCAGCTCTGCTGACCTGGTTTCTCTGGCTCTACAGAAGCTCTGCTGACCTGGTTCTCGGCCTCTAGAGCAGCTCTGCTGGCCTGGTTCTATGGCTCTATAGCAGCTCTGCTGTCCTGGTTCTCTGGCTCTAGAGAAGCTCTGCTGACCTGGTTCTATGGCTCTAAAGCAGCTCTGCTGACCTGTTTCGCTCCCTCTGAAGCAGCTCTGCTGACCTGGTTTCTCTGGCTCTAGAGCAGCTCTGCTGACCTGGTTCTCTGACTCCAAAGCATCTCTGCTGACCTGGTTCTCTCCCTCTAAAGCAGCTCTGCTGACCTGGTTTCTCTGGCTCTCAGGCAGCTCTCCTGACCTGGTTCTCTGGCTCTAAAGCAGCTCTGCTGACCTGGTTCGCTCCCTCTAAAGCAGCTCTGCTGTCCGGGTTTCTCCGGCTCTAGCGCACCTCTGCTTACCTGGTTTCTCTGGCTCTCAGGCAGCTCTGCTAACCTGGTTCTCTGGCTCTAAAGCAGCTCTGCTGACCTGGTTCGCTCCCTCTTAAGCAACTCTGCTGCCCTGGTTCTCTGCCTCTAGAGCAGCTCTGCTGACCTGGTTCTATTGCTCTAAAGCAGCTCTGGTGACCTGGTTCTCTGGCACCAGAACAGTTCTGCTGACCTGGTTCTCCAGCTCTAAAGCAGTTCTGCTGACTAGGTTCTCTCCCTCTAAAGCAGCTCTGCTGACCTGGTTTCTCTGGCTCTACAGCAGCTCTGTTGACCTGGTTCTCGGCCTCTAGAGCAGCACTGCTGACCTAGTTCTCGGCCTCTAGAGCAGCTCTGCTGACCTGGGTCTCTGGCTGTAGAGCAGCACAGCTGGCCTGGGTCTCTGTTTCTAGAGCAGCTCTGCTGACCTGCTTCTTAGGCTGTAGAGCAGTTCTGCTGACCTGGTTCTCTGGCTCTACAACGGCTCCACTGACCTGGTTTCTCTGGCTCTAGAGCAGCTCTGCTGGCCTGGTTCTCTCCTTCTAAAGCAGCTCTGCTGACCTGGTTCTCTGCCTCTAGAGCAGCTTTGCTGACCTGGTTCTCTGTCTCTAAAGCAGCTCTGCTGACCTGGTTCACTCCCTCTAAAAAGCACTGCTGATCTGGTTCTCTGGCTCTAAAGCAGTTCTGCTGACCTGGTTCTCTGCCTCTAGAGCAGCTCTGCTGACCTCGTTCTATGGCTCTAAATCAGCTCTGCTGACCTGGTTCTCTGGCTCCAGAGCAGTCCTGCTGACCAAGTTGTCCAGCTCTAAAGCAGTTCTACTGACCAGGTTCTCTCCCTCTAAAGCAGCTCTGCTGACCTGGTTCTCTCCCTCTTATGGAGCTCTGCTGACCTGGTTTCTCTGGCTCTAAAGCAGCTCTGCTGACCTGGTTTGCTCCCTCTGAAGCAGCTCTGCTGACCTGGTTCTCTGCCTCTAGAGCAGCTCTGCTGACCTCGTTCTATGGCTCTAAATCAGCTCTGCTGACCTGGTTCTCTGGCTCCAGAGCAGTCCTGCTGACCAAGTTGTCCAGCTCTAAAGCAGTTCTACTGACCAGGTTCTCTCCCTCTAAAGCAGCTCTGCTGACCTGGTTCTCTCCCTCTTATGCAGCTCTGCTGACCTGGTTTCTCTGGCTCTAAAGCAGCTCTGCTGACCTGGTTCGCTCCCTCTGAAGCAGCTCTGCTGACCTGGTTCTCGGCCTCTAGAGCAGCTCTGCTGACCTGGGTCTCTGGCTCTAAAGCAGCTCTGCTGACCTGGTTCGCTCCCTCTGAAGCAGCTCTGCTGACCTGGTTCTCTGCCTCTAGAGCAGCTCTGCTGGCCTGGTTCTATGGCTCTAAAGCAGCTCTGCTTTCCTGGTTCTTTGGCTCTCAGAAGCTCTGCTGACCTAGTTCTAGGGCTCTAAAGCAGATCTGCTGACCTAGTTCGCTCCCTATAAAGCAGCTCTGCTGACCTGGTTCTCTGCCTCTAGAGCAGCTCTGCTGGCCTGGTTCTATGGCACTAAAGCAGCTCTGCTTTCCTGGTTCTCTGGCTCTAGAGAAGCTCTGCTGACCTGGTTCTATGGCTCTAAAGCAGCTCTGCTGAACTTTTTCGCTCCCTCTGAATCAGCTCTGCTGACCTGGTTTCTCTGGCTCCAGAGCAGCTCTGCTGACCTTGTTCTCTGGCTCCAAAGCAGCTCTGCTGACCTGGTTCTCTCCCTCTAAAGCAGCTCTGCTGATCTGCATCTTAGGCTGTAGAGCAGCTCTGCTGACCTGGTTCTCTGGCTCTACAACGGCTCTGCTGACCTGGTTTCTCTGGCTCTAAGGCAGCTCTGCTGACCTGGTTCTCTGGCTCTAAAGCAACTCTGCTGACCTGGTTCCCAGGGTCTAGAGCAGCTCTAATTACCTGGTTCCCTGGGTTTAGATCAGCTCTGCTGACCTGCTTCTCTGGCTTTAAAGCAGCTCTGCTGACCTGGTTCTCTCCCTCTAAAGCAGCTCTGCTGACCTGGTTCTCTGGATCTAAAGCAGCTCTGCTAACCTGGTTCTTTGCCTCTAGAGCAGGTTTGCTGACCTGGTTCTCTGCCTCTAAAGCATCTCCGCTGACCTGGTTCTATGGCTCTAATGCAGCTCTGCTGACCTGGTTCTCTGGCTCTAGAGTAGCTCTGCTGACCTGGTTCTCTGGGTCTAAATCAGCTGTTTTAAAATGGTTCTCTCCCTCTAAAGAGCTCTGCTGACCTGGGTCTCTGGCTCTAGAGCAGCACTGCTGACCTGGTTCTCTGGCACTAAAGCAGCTCTGCTGACCTGGTTCTCTGGCTCTAAAGCAGCTCTGCTGACCTGGTTCTTTGCCTCTAGAGCAGGTTTGCTGATCTGGTTCTCTGCCTCTAAAGCATCTTCGCTGACCTGGTTCTATGGCTCTAATGCAGCTCTGCTGACCTGGTTCTCTGGATCTAGAGCAGCTCTGCTGACCTGGTTCTCTGGCTCTAAATCAGCTGTTTTAAAACAGTTCTCTCCCTCTAAAGAGCTCTGCTGACCTGGGTCTCTGGCTTTAGAGCAGCACTGCTGACCTGGGTCTCTGGTTCTAGAGCAGCTCTGCAGGCCTGCTTCTAAGGCTGTAGAGCAGCTCTGCTGACCTGGTTCTCTGGCTCTACAACGGCCCTGCTGACCTTGTTTCTCTGGCTCCAGAGCAGCTTTGCTGACCTGGTTCACTTGCTCTAAAGCAGCTCTACCGACCTGGTTTCTCTGGCTCTAAAGCAGCTCAGCTGGCCTGGTTCGCTGGCTCTAGAGCAGCTCTGCTGACCTGGTTCTCTGACTCTAAAGCAGCTCTGCTGACCTGGTTCTCTCCCTCTAAATCAGTTCGGCTGACCTGGTTCTCTGCCTCTAGAGCAGCTCTGCTGACCTGGTTCTATGGCTCTAAAGCATCACTGCTTACCTGGTTCTCTGGCTCTAGAGCAGCTCTGCTGACCTGGTTCTCTGGCTCTAAAGCAGCTCTGCTGACCTGGTTCTCTGCCTCTAGAGCAGCTCTGCTGACCTGGTTTCTCTGGCTATAGAGCAGCTCTGCTGACTTGGTTCTCTGGCTCTAAAGCAGCTCTGCTGACCTTGTTCTCTCCCTCTAATGCAGCACTGCTGACCTGGTTCTCAGGCTCTAAAGCAGCTCTGCTGACCTTGTTCCCTCCCTCTAAATCAGCTCTGCTGACCTGGTTCTCTGCCTCTAGAGCACCTCTGCTGACGTGGTTCTATGGCTCTAGAGAAGCTCTGATGACCTGATTCTATGGCTCTAAAGCAGCTCTGCTGACCTGGTTCGCTTCCTCTGAAACTGCTCTGCTGACCTGGTTTCTCTGGCTCTAGAGCAGCTCTGCTGACCTGGTTCTCTGGCTCCAAGCAGCTCTGCTGACCCGGTTATCTTCCTCTAAAACATCTTTGCTGACCTGCTTCTTAGGCTGTAGAGCAGCTCTGCTGACCTGGTTCTCTGGCTCTACAACGGCTCTGCCGACCTGGTTTCTCTGACTCCAAGGTAGCTCTGCTGACCTGGTTCTCTGGCTCTAAAGCAGCTCTGCTGACCTGGTTTGCTCCCTCTAAAGCAGCTCTGCTTGCCTGGTTCTCTGCCTCTAGAGCAGCTCTGCTGGCCTGGTTCTACGGCTCTAAAGCAGCTCTGCTTTCCTGGTTCTCTGGCTCTAGAGAAGCTTTGCTGACCTGGTTTATGGCTCTAAAACAGCTCTGCTGACCTGGCTCGCTCCCCCTGAAGCAGCTCTGCTGACCTGGGTCTCTGGCACCAAAGCAGCTCAGCTGACGTGGTTCTCTCCCTCTAAAGCAGCTCTGCTGATCTGCTTCTTAGGCTGTAGAGCAGCTCTGCTGACCTGGTTCGCTGGCTCTATAACGGCTCTGCTGACCTGGTTTCTCTGGCTCTAAGACAGCTCTGGTGACCTGGTTCTCTGGCTCTAAAGCAGCTCTGCTGACCTGGTTCCCTGAGTCTAGAGCAGCTCTGCTGACCTGCTTCTCTGGCTTTAAAGCAGCTCTGCTGACCTGGTTCTCTCCCTCTAAAGCAGCTCTGCAGACCTGGTTCTCTGGCTCTAAAGCAGCTCTTCTGACCTGGTTCTTTGCCTCTAGAGCAGGTTTGCTGACCTGGTTCTCTGCCTCTAAAGCAGCTAGGCTGACCTGGTTCTATGGCTCTAAAGCCGCTCTGCTGACCTGGTTCTCTGGCTCTAGAGCAGCTCTGCTGACCTGGTTCTCTGGCTCTAAATCAGCTGTTTTAAAATGGTTCCCACCCTCTAAAGAGCTCTGCGGACCTGGGTCTCTGGCTCTAGAGCAGCACTGCTGACATGGGTCTCTGGCTCTAGAGCAGCTTTGCTGACCTGGTTCACTTGCTCTAAAGCAGCTCTACTGACCTGGTTTCTCTGGTTCTAAAGCAGATCTACTGGCCCGGTTCGCTGCCTCTAGAGCAGCTCTACTGACCTAGTTCTATGGCTCTAAAGCATCTCTGCTTACCTGGTTCTCTGGCTCTAGAGCAGCTCTGCTGACCTGGTTCTCTGGCTCTAAAGCAGCTCTGCCTACCTAGTTCTCTGCCTCTAGAGCAGCTCTGCTGACCGGGTTTCTCTGGCTCTAGAGCAGCTCTGCTGACTTGGTTCTCTGGCTCTAAACCAGCTCTGCTGACCTGGTTCTCTCCCTCTAATGCAGCTCTGCTGACCTGGTTCTCAGACTCTAAAGCAGCTCTGCTGACCTGGTTCCCTCCCTCTAAATCAGCTCTGCTGACCTGGTTCTCTGCCTCTAGAGCAGCTCTGCTGGCCTGGTTCTATGGCTCTAAAGCAGCTCTGCTTTCCTGGTTCTCTGGCTCTAGAGAAGCTCTGCTGACCTGGTTCTATGGCTCTAAAGCAGCTCTGCTGACCTGGTTTGCTCCCTCTGAAACAGCTCTGCTGACCTGGTTCTATGGCTCTAAAGCAGCTCTGCTGACCTGGTTTGCTCCCTCTGAAACAGCTCTGCTGACCTGGTTTCTCTGACTCTAGAGCAGCTCTGTTGACCTGGATCTCTGGCTCCAAAGCAGCTTAGCTGATCTGGTCCTCTCCCTCTAAAGCAGATCTGCTGACCTGCTTCTTAGGCTGTAGAGCAGCTCTGCTGACCTGGTTCTCTGGCTCTACAACGGCTCTGCTGACCTGGTTTCTCAGACTTTAAGGCAGCTCTGCTGACCTGGTTCTCTGGCTCTAAAGCAGCTCTGCTGACCTGGTTCGCTCCCTCTAAAGCAGCTCTGCTGACCTGGTTCTGCAGAGCTCCAGGTGGCCTGGTTCTATGGCTCTAAAGCATGCTCTGCTTTCCTGGTTCTCTGGCTCTAGAGAAGCTCTGCTGACCTGGTTCTATGGCTCTAAAGCAGCTCTGCTGACCTGGTTTGCTCCCTCTGAAGTAGCTCTGCTGACCTGGTTCTCTGCCTCTAGAGCAGCTCTGCTGGCCTGGTTCTCTGGCTCCAAAGCAGCTCTGCTTTCCTAATTCTCTGGCTCTAGAGAAGCTCTGCTGACCTGGTTCTATGGCTCTAAAGTAGCTCTGCTGACCTGGTTCGCTCCCTCTGAAGCAGCTCTGCTGACCTGGTTTCTCTGGCTCCAGAGCAGCTCTGCTGACCTTGTTCTCTGGCTCCAGAGCAGCTCTGCTGACCTGGTTCTCTCCCTCTAAAGCAGCTCTGCTGATCTGCTTCTTAGGCTGTAGAGCAGCTCTGCTGACCTGGTTCTCTGGCTCTACAACGGCTCTGCTGACCTGGTTTCTCTGGCTCTAAGGCAGCTCTGCTGACCTGGTTCTCTGGCTCTAAAGCAGCTCTGCTGACCTGGTTTCTCTGGCTCCAGAGCAGCTCTGCTGACCTTGTTCTCTGGCTCCAAAGCAGCTCTGCTGATCTGGTTCTCTCCCTCTAAAGCAGCTCTGCTGATCTGCTTCTTAGGCTGTAGAGCAGCTCTGCTGACCTGCTTCTCTGGCTTTAAAGCAGCTCTGCTGAACTGGTTCTCTCCCTCTAAAGCAGCTCTGCTGAGCTGGTTCTCTGGCTCTAAAGCAGCTCTGCTGACCTGCTTCTTTGCCTCTAGAGCAGGTTTGCTGATCTGGTTCTCTGCCTCTAAAGCATCTTCGCTGACCTGGTTCTATGGCTCTAATGCAGCTCTGCTGACCTGTTTCTCTGGCTCTAGAGCAGCTCTGCTGACCTGGTTCTCTGGCTCTAAATCAGCTGGCCTCCATATTTGACACAACTGGCTGATCACTCAGCTGGGGTAAGTCGGTGTAACCACCCCTTACTTAGGTGTAGTATGCCTATACCTAACCTAAAATGGACACATATGTCCCTATCAGCCACTCCTATGGAAAGCCTCATCAATCCTGGAGGCAGAGTGCTTGGGAATATGTGAGATAGTGCTCTGGCATGAGCTGAGCCTGTCTGCAGCTTTCGGAACCATGTCCTTTAACTGTTTCATGATACTGCCATACCATATACTCTAAGTGCATTATGAACCTCGCGGTTAAATGCTATCTTTGGTTTGGCTTTATCAAAACATGTCGAGTAAGGTGTCATACGAATTGGAATACTACCCCCTTGCCAGTTCTGGCGACGGGGGTAGCATTCCACCCTTCTAGAGGGACACGACATGTACCTAACCTGAACCCCGGTTAAAGTTAAACAGAGCCTCAGCATCACAAAATGGATGCTGCCACCACAGACACAAGTCTGACCTCCTGCTGCTGGGAGTCCTTCCAGCGAGGGCAGCTTGGACAAAGGGTTTCCTGCCTTGGGAGGTGCTAGCACCACCCCAGACAGGATTTTGTGTATTGGGTAGGACAGGGCTGAATAGAATCAGACATGCCTGGGGCACACAAGGTGTCCCTGTGCATAGGCCAGTTCAAACCGGTGCTGGGGCTTTCCAGCCCCAGTCCTGGTGCAAAACTGGACAAAGGAGAGGGGGTGTAACCACCCCCCTTCCTGCTCCCACCCAGAGGAGGGACCTAGTAGGTGATCCGGCCCCCCAGATTCGAATAAGAGTGGGAGCTGTGTCCTATGACTTCAGATTATCCTGAATCAACTTGAAACTAAGAAGATGACTGGACTTCCACATTCTGCTGCACAGAAGACTGAAGAGCATCTCCCTTGTGGCCTAGGAGTGGCCACCCTGTGAACACAGGCACCATCCAGCAACTCGACGTCTGCTTTGCGCCGCCTCCCGCCGGAGCCCGAGCCCAGAGCCTGACAAGACCCAGACTCCCAGACTTCTCACAGCCCGATCCACAGTCCCTGCAAAGAAGGGACCTTTGGAGGCACCGAGAGACGTGGGACCAGACCTCTTGAAAGACCCCCGAGAAGCTGACTACGCAGCACCCGAGGCACCCTCGACGCTGTGCTTTGGGGTTTGAGAAGCCCCAACCTAGAGCAACCCTTGCACTGAAGATCAGCCCCCCAGCATCTCCATGATCTGCGTGGGGTCCTTTTGCACTGTGCCACTCGACGCACCATCCCGGCCTCTTGCCACGTGGCTAGCGGCCATCTTGGTGACGAAAACGACAAACTACACCGCTGGTCTGGTTGCTCCAGAAAGGCCCTTGCTCTCCTGAAAAGGAGCACCCGCTCTGACCTTGCTGGTCCGAGTGAGAAGCTTGAATCACTTCCTGCGTGGCTTGCTTTAGCCAAGGCCTGTTTGCTCCAATCAAGTTGCTGACACCGCCATCAGCGAGAGCCTATATGGGACAGCTCGTGACGGATTCCTGGACGTCCTTGACCTCTCCGTGTCCATGTGGCTGCAGAGACAATCTTCACAACATCACCTGTTTGCACCCGACATCGCCTGGTTCCTTCCTGGTTCCACGGTAGTCACTTGCTAGTGACTTTGAACATTGTCCCCTCTGCTTTCAGGTCTTCACCTCTTCAGATCCACCCTTGGATCCACCGGAACTCTTCACATCGAGCCGCCTGCAGCATCTTCAGCTCCAAGCACCATCGACCTGCGTGACGAAACCCGACACTACTTCGACCCTATGCACCCGCTTCCTGTGGGTGAGGTAAATCAGCAACGCCGGTGTTCCCACACTGGTATACACATCTAGTGTCTGTGTCTAAAGTTTCAGCCTTCTAGGTCACTCGGAAGGTTCCTTAATAACTAACTTTGTAACCTTTACGCACCATTGACATTGCATTGGTAATGCGTGCACTTTCCGCACTGCACCGAGTCCCGCGGGCCTTTCCCGACTTCTTCACTGCTAGTCCCGAACAGCTCCAGCGATTCCCCAGGCCCTAGGCCTCTTCACTTTCCCCATAGTGGTTCTTATACCACTATTTTAGTATATGGTTGACGTGGCCCCTAGGGCTCATCCATAATTGTGCAACTTTTGTATATTTAAACTGTGTTTTGTTTTAACGCATTTGCTTCTGTGCTTATAAAGAGTATCAGGGTTATTTGTAGAAATAAATCTATATATATTTTCAATATATATCTGTGTGGTGTCCTTTCATTTGGTATTCAAGGGATTGTGTATGGTAAAACAGCTTGCTTCACATGCCTTTACAGAGTTTAGCCTAAGACTGCTTAGTCCATGCTACCCCTAGGATAGCTTGGCTATAAGGTTGACTTTACAACCTGCACCAAGGGGGTTGTTTGGCATGGTACAAGGTGATCACTAGAACTAGTGAGCATCATATACCAGGCCAACTTCTCACATTGGTGAGCAGCGGATTGGGATTTGAGCTTGCTGTTGTTTTACCATTACAATCTTTGAGAGTATCATTTGAAAGATCATACAGGTACCTGATAGGTACTCTAAAACAAGACTAGTATACTTAAGTTCTACTGAACTTAGTGGTTGTAGAGGATAGGGAGTAGCACACCCTGACTACAACTACTAGATAGGTTTCGTAGGAAAACACAAGTGTAGGTAGATTGCAACACATCCACCACACTAGAGCAATGTCTGGAGCAGAGGGATCCACTGGACCCATCTCTGTTGAGAGTGACCCTCCAAGGGCACTATCCAAATTTGCTATCTTTCCTTTTAAGGAACTGAGGCAACTGTGTTCCATGAGAGGAATCAAAACAGGTCCTACTCCTACAGCAGGACACCTCAGAGAGCTTTTAGACCAGTCTGAAGCTCTAAAGAACTCTAAACCAGGCCCCTCAGGGACTGGTGATGGAGGTTCTCCTTCTGAAGAAGAAACCACTGATGCCCCTGCCCCTGTTATCCACATAGATGAGGAAGACCAGGTCACTGGAGATACTCAGCCAGAGGATGAGGAAGAAGAGGAGGAGGAGGAAGAAAGTGGGTCTGATGATGAGAGAAATAGCCAGGTGTTAGTCAGCAGGCTTAACCAGGCTAACTTAAGCTTATTTAGGACTGAAGGTGGGTCCAACCCCTTCAGACCCCCAAATGGACTTAACCAGGAGCATAGGAGGAGGAGGAATCACTCAGGTGAATCCAATACTTCCCATGTTTCTAGAGGTTCTCATGGCAACTCCAGAAGGGAGCTGACTAGCCCTCAGAGAAGGGAACATGAGGCCAAAATGAGAGAGGCTGAACTTAGGATCCAGAAGCAAGAATTAGAAGTTGCCTTGGCCAAAGAGAAACTTGCTAGAGCAAGGCAGCCTAGAGGGAGTGGATTAGGATCCACTGGTGGCAGCACTATCCCTAAGGATAAAGACAGGTCCTATGACAATAGAAACCTGAGTAAGATTGTGCCCCCCTACAAAGTTGGGGATGATATCCACAAATGGATGACTGCACTTGAGAGAGCTTGCAAAGTACAGCAGGTCCCTCAAGATCAGTGGGCAGCAATCTTGTGGCTCTCCTTTGAAGGTAGAGGCCGAGACAGACTCCTCACAGTTAGTGATGGGGATTCTAGAAACTACCTGGTCCTGAAGAGTGCTCTGATTGATGGGTTAGGCTTAACCACTGAACAGTACAGGTTAATGTTCAGAGATACCCAGAAGACTCAGGACTGGTCTGAATTTGTTGAATGTGCCACTAAGGCTCTGGAGGGCTGGTTGCTGGGAAGTAAGGTTACAGACTATGAAGGATTGTACAATTTGCTTATGAGAGAACAGATTTTAAATAACTGTCAGAACCAGCAGTTGCATCAACATTTGGTTGACTCAGATCTAACCTCTCCCCAAGAATTGGGAAAGAGGGCAGACAAATGGGTTAGAACCAGAGTTAAGCAAAAGAACCAGAACCAGAACCAGGGTGGTGACCAAAAGAAAACAGACCAGAAGGGTGGGGAGCAGAAAGCTAAAGACCAGAAGTCTTCAACAGGGCCTCAAACTAATACTGAGGGTGGGTCCCAAACTTCCAAGAAGAAGAAGAAAGAAGGTCAAAGAAAACCCTGGTGTAGCTTTTGCAAAAACACCACTCACTGGACAAGTGATTGTAAAAAGGGTGGAGCCCCCAACACTGCAGCCCCTAAGGCACCTGCACCCACTAGTACAGTTAGCAGTGTTGGTCCACAGACTAAGGGGGTAGTGGGTATCACCTTGGGAACTGATGGAGATTCTGGCCTAGTCAGAACTCCTACACAGGCTGTTCTGATTTGTGATGGGGAGATTGATTTTTCCCCTACTGTCAGTCCCAATAATTTGGGCAAGTACAGACAGACACCTTTGATTAATGAAAAAGTGGCTCAAGCATACAGGGACACATGTGCCAGTGTCACTATGGTGACGCCTAGCTTTGTGGACCCTGGACAGTACATACCAGGTGATAATTACCTGGTGACCAATACCAGCAATGTCACTACTACACATAGTGTGGCAATTGTTAACTTTTCCTGGGGAGGGGTAACTGGCCTAAAAAGAGTTGTGGTTAGTGCTGATCTCCCAGTAGAATGTTTTTTGGGCAATGACCTGCAGAGCTCTCTATGGTCAGAAGTTGAGTACAGGACTCATGCAGAGATGTTAGGGATATCATCACATGTCCTTGCTGTGACCAGGTCACAGGCCAAAAAGTGCCTCTCTGAACCTCAGGTCTTGGATCCTGGAACAATTGACCAAGTACCTCCCAAGACAAGGAACAGGAGGGTAAAGGCTTTGCCTTCCCAAATGCCTACAAGTGAGGATCAGCCTTCACAGGAAGATTTAATTTAATTTAATTTAAATTTTTTTTTTTTTTTTTGTAGAGCGCGTAGTCACCCGGAGGTATCCCAGCGCTAAAAAATCTTATCTCCTGAGTACAGTGGACCAAGGGAGGGGGAGAGGGAAGGAGGGACAAGGAAGAGGACGGGGAGGGCAGAACAAGGAACAAGATAAGGGCCAGGAGTGATTCACTGTGGGAAGAGGTGGGTTTTGAGCTGTTTCCTAAACCGGAGGTATTGAGGTTCGAGACGCAGGGCTCGGGGGAGAGCGTTCCAAAGTCGTGCAGTCTGGACTGAGAAACGCCTTCCTCCCGATCGAGCTCTCTTGAATTTGGGGGCAACAATGAGGTTTTCGGTGTCAGAACGGAGAGGTCTTGAGGATTTGTAAGGGGCGATGAATTTCTTGAGAGCAGGGGGGCCTTGATTTCGTCGTAGTTTGTGGGCCAGACACAGGGCCTTGAATTTGACCCGCTCTCTTATGGGGAGCCAGTGGAGGAGTTTTAAGGCCGGTTTGGCCGACGCTCTGGCAGGGGTATTCGTGAGGATACGGGCCGCGGTATTCTGAATTCTTTGAAGTTTATTCAGGGTCATCTCTGGGGCGCCCAGGTATATCACGTTGCTATAGTCAAGCCTCGAGATTATTAGGCCTTGAATAAGCAACTTTTGGGAGTTGGGGGGCAGGATGGGCAGGACTTTCCTCAATGACTTCAAAAGACCAAAGCAGGTCCCGGCCACTTTCTTTGCCTGCACGTTGAACGAGAGGTCGGTGTCAAGCCACACTCCCAGGCTCTTTACTTCCTCTCTGGGTTCTGGAGGAGGGCCCAGACAGGCTGGCCAGATGTTTGGGGACAGTGTGAGTCCTTTTGGGCCCAGGAGCAGAACCTCCGTTTTTGACCCATTTAATTTTAGGGCAGAGGTGTTCATCCAGTGATGGACCTCCACAAGGCAATTAAATAGATCTGCTGGTTGTTGTTTGGGGTGGGATAGTGACACAACCAGTTGTGTGTCGTCAGCATAACTGACGACACTCACTCCGAATGGAATGATGACCTCCTCCAATGTGGACATATAGATATTAAATAAAGTGGGGCTCAGGGAGGAGCCCTGAGGCACGCCACATTGGAGGGGAATTTCGGAGGAGCGGGCGTTGTTCTCCCAGATTTGGTAGGTCCTTTGAGCCAGGAAAGATGTAAGCCAGGCTAAGGCGGAGCCCTCTACACCGGCTCCCTTGAGTCTTTTGATAAGGAGTCGGTGGTCGACGGTGTCGAAGGCCGCGCTTAGGTCGAGGAGGATCACTGCCACTGATCCTACTCCGTCCAATAGCGTTCTGGCCTCTTCAACCGCTGCTAGGAGGGCGATGTCTGTGCCCTGCCCTGGGCGAAAGCCCGTCTGGGAGCTTTTTAGTATGTTATTGCCCTCCAGGAACTGGGAAAGTTTTCTATTCACCAGTTTTTCAGCAATCTTGCTGATTCCTGGGAGTAGGGAGATGGGCCTATAGTTTGCCAGGTTTTCGGGGTCGAGGGAGGGTTTTTTTAACAAAGCTTTCACGACCGCCGCCTTCCAGCTTGGGGGTACTACTCCCTTTTGGAGTGAGGTGTTAATCAGGTGAGTCACGGGGGGGATGATCGTGGAGGCTACCTTTTTGAGAATTCGGAGTGGGGCGGGATCCTTAGGAGAGCCGCTTTTTATGGATGTTAACGTGTCTTCTACTTCTTCAGTCGTGACTTGGCCCCATGAAGAAAGACGGCAGGGTGTTGACGGTTGTGGGAGATCGTGTTCCTCACCCGGAATCGCGGAGGGAATAGCCTCGAGATGATGATGATGAGAAGATGATTCTGAGACCCCTGAAGGAACTGTCCCTATAGAGCTTGAACCTGATCAGGTTGAGTTTCTGGGGACAGGGGGACCTTCTAGGGCAGACTTGGGGCAGGCTCAGTTATCCTGTCCTTCCCTTGAACCCCTCAGACAGCAGGCTGCTGCTGAGGCTGCTGGGAATGCTCAAGGTACCCATAAGGTTTATTGGGATGATGGGCTCCTTTATTCAGAGGGTAGAGACCCCAAGCCTGGTACAACCAGGAGGTTGGTCATACCTCTGCAATTTAGGGGCCTCCTTCTTACCTTGGCACACGATATTCCCTTAGCAGGACACCTAGGCCAGAACAAAACATGGGACAGACTTGTCTGTCACTTTCACTGGCCTCACATGTCAGAAGATACAAAGGAGTTTTGTCGCTCCTGTGTAACCTGCCAAGCAAGTGGCAAAGCAGGTGGTACCACAAAGGCCCCCCTAATACCACTACCTGTGGTGGGGATGCCCTTTGAAAGGGTAGGGATTGACATTGTTGGACCAATGGATCCCTCTACAGCATCTGGGCACAGATTCATACTGGTGGTGGTGGACCATGCCACCAGGTACCCAGAAGCAATTCCACTTAGGACCACAACAGCTCCTGTTGTGGCCAGGGCCTTACTTGGAGTTTTCTCCAGAGTGGGGTTTCCTAAGGAGGTAGTATCTGATAGAGGTGCAAACTTCATGTCAGGATACTTGACAGCTATGTGGAAGGAATGTGGTGTCAACTACAAGTTCACCACTCCCTATCATCCACAATGCAATGGGCTTGTTGAAAGATTTAACAAGACCCTAAAGGGCATGATCAAAGGATTACCTGAAAAGCTCAGGCGAAGATGGGATATCCTTCTGCCCTGCCTTCTGTTTGCTTACAGAGAGGTCCCACAAAAGGGTGTTGGCTTCAGCCTCTTTGAATTGTTGTTTGGGCACCCTGTAAGAGGACCCCTATGTCTGGTGAGGGAAGGATGGGAGTTACCTCTCAAAAAGCCCAAGCAAGACATAGTGGACTTTGTACTTGGTCTCCACTCCAGGATGGCTGAGTATATGGAGAAGGCATCCAAAACCTTGAGGCTAGCCAGGAATTACAGAAAGCCTGGCATGACCAAAAGGCTGTCCTGACTGAGTACCAGCCTGGACAGAAGGTATGGGTGTTGGAGCCAGTGGCCCCAGCAGCACTCCAAGACAAATGGTCTGGACCCCATACCATCCTTGAGAAAAAGGGAGAGGTTACCTACTTGGTGGACCTTGGAACTACCAGGAGCCCCCACAGGGTGCTCCATGTTAACAGGCTGAAAGCATATGTTGACAGGAGAGACATGGGCTTGCTCATGGCTACAGATGAGGGGCAGGAGGAAGAGAGTGACCCTCTCCCAGACCTGCTGACTCAGAACCCTGAGGATGGCTCAGTTGATGGTGTGGCCTTAGATGGCAGCCTCACTGAACATCAGCAACATGACTGTAGACAGGTTTTGCAGTCATACCGACATATGTTCTCCCTGACACCCAGTCAGACTGAATGGTGTACCCATGTGGTGGACACTGGTGATAGTCTTCCTGTAAAGAACAAAATTTACAGACAGCCTGACCACGTCAGAGACTGTATCAAGGCTGAGGTGCAAAAGATGCTGGAATAAGGTGTCATTGAGCCTTCAGAGAGCCCCTGGGCTAGCCCAGTGGTTCTGGTCCCCACACCTCACACCAAAGATGGAAAGAGAGAGATGAGGTTCTGTGTGGATTACAGAGGACTCAATGCTGTCACCAGGACAGATGCACACCCAATTCCAAGGGCAGATGAGCTCATAGACAAATTGGCTTCTGCCAAGTATTTGAGCACATTTGACTTGACTGCTGGCTACTGGCAAATCAGGTTAGCTGAGGAGTCTAAAGCCAAAACAGCATTTTCTACCCCCAGTGGACATTATCAGTTTGTGGTGATGCCCTTTGGTTTGAAAAATGCACCTGCCACCTTCCAAAGGTTGGTGAATCAAGTCCTTACTGGGTTGGATGACTTTTGTGCAGCATATCTGGATGATATTGCTGTCTTTAGCTCCACCTGGGAGGATCACCTGGTCCACCTGAAGGAAGTGCTAGAGGCTCTGCAGAAGGCAGGCCTCACTATCAAGGCCACCAAGTGCCAGATAGGGCAGAGTAAGGTTGTGTACTTGGGCCACCTTGTAGGTGGAGGCCAAGTTCAACCACTGGAGAGTAAGATTCAGACCATAAAGGACTGGACTCCTCCCACTACCCAGACTCAGGTCAGAGCTTTCTTGGGCCTGACTGGGTACTACAGGAAGTTTGTTAAGAACTATGGGTCCATTGTGACTCCTCTTAATGATCTGACATCCAGGAAGATGCCCAAAAAGGTTCAGTGGACAGAATACTATCAAACGGCATTTGATGACCTGAAGAAGGCCATGTGCTCTGCACCTATCCTGAAGAGTCCTAAATACTCAAGAGAGTTTATTGTCCAAACAGATGCTTCTGAGTTGGGAGTGGGAGCTGTGCTTTCACAACTTAATGTAGATGGTCAAGACCAGCCCATTGCTTTTATTAGCAGAAGGCTGACCCCCAGAGAGAAACGTTGGTCAGCCATTGAGAGGGAGGCCTTTGCTGTGGTGTGGGCCCTGAAGAAGTTGAGACCATACTTGTTTGGCACTCACTTCAAGATTCAGACCGACCATAAGCCCCTCTTATGGCTTAATCAGATGAAGGGTGAAAACCCCAAACTGCTCAGGTGGTCCATTTCCCTACAGGGGATGGACTTTGCAGAGGAGCACCGCCCAGGGACTGACCATGGTAATGCAGATGGTCTCTCCAGGTACTTCCACTTAGAACATGAAGACACAACTGGTCAAGGTTAGTCTAATGTCCATGCGTTTGGGTGGGGGGGGGTTGTGTAGGAGAGTAGGGTCTGCTATCCTATGGTCACCCCAAATTTTTGCTTTTTGCTTCACTGGTTTATGACTTAATGTGGCTGTGGGCCTGCTAATCAGACCCACAGCCTGCTGTTCTCTCTCTAAATTGTTACCCATGCACTTTAGGTGCATAACGAAATTGGAACTGGTTCACCTTATTGGCCCCTGTAACAGTGTACCCAGGTACCCAGGGCATAGGTGCTTCCAAGGCCTACCAGGGGCTGCAGCACGTATTGTGCCACCCCTGGCCTGGCCTCCATATTTGACACAAATGGCTGATCACTCAGCTGGGGTAAGTCGGTGTAACCACCCCTTACTTAGGTGTAGTATGCCTATACCTAACCTAAAATGGACACATATGTCCCTATCAGCCACTCCTATGGAAGGCCTCATCAATCCTGGAGGCAGAGTGCTTGGGAATATGTGAGATAGTGCTCTGGCATGAGCTGAGCCTGTCTGCAGCTTTCGGAACCATGTCCTTTAGCTGTTTCATGATACTGCCATACCATATACTCTTAAGTGCATTATGAACCTCGCGGTTAAATGCTATCTTTGGTTTGGCTTTATCAAAACATGTCGAGTAAGGTGTCATACGAATTGGAATACTACCCCCTCGCCAGTTCTGGCAACGGGGGTAGCATTCCACCCTTCTAGAGGGACACGACATGTACCTAACCTGAACCCCGGTTAAAGTTAAACAGAGCCTCAGCATCACAAAATGGATGCTGCCACCACAGACACAAGTCTGACCTCCTGCTGCTGGGAGTCCTTCCAGCGAGGGCAGCTTGGACAAAGGGTTTCCTGCCTTGGGAGGTGCTAGCACCACCCCAGACAGGATTTTGTGTATTGGGTAGGACAGGGCTGAATAGAATCAGACATGCCGGGGGCACACAAGGTGTCCCTGTGCATAGGCCAGTTCAAACAGGTGCTGGGGCTTTCCAGCCCCAGTCCTGGCACGAAACTGGACAAAGGAGAGGGGGTGTAACCACCCCCCTTCCTGGTCCCACTCAGAGGAGGGACCTTGTAGGTGATCCGGCCCCCCAGATTCGAATAAGAGTGGGAGCTGTGTCCTGAGACTTCAGATCATCCTGAATCAACTTGAAACTAAGAAGACGACTGGACTTCGACATTCTGCTGCACAGAAGACTGAAGAGCATCTCCCTTGTGGCCTAGGAGTGGCCACCCTGTGAACACAGGCACCATCCAGCAACTCGATGTCTGCTTTGCCGCCGCCTCCCGCTGGAGCCCGAGCCAGAGCCTGACAAGACCCAGACTTCTCACAGCCTGATCCACAGTCCCTGCAAAGAAGGGACCCGTGGAGGCACCGAGAGACGTGGGACCGGACCTCTTGAAAGACCTCCTCGACACTGTGCTTTGGGGTTTGAGAAGCCCCAACCTCGAGCAGCCCTTGCACCGAAGATCAGCCCCCCAGCATCTCCACAATCTGCGTGGGGCCCTTTTGCACTGTGCCACTTGACGCGCCATCCCGGCCGATTGCCACGTGGCTAGCGGCCATCTTGGCGAGGAAAACGACAAACTACACCACTGGTCTGGTTGCTCCAGACTGGCCCTTGCTCCCCTGAAAAGGAGCACCCGCTCTGACCTTGCTGGTCCGAGTGAGAAGCTTGAATCACTTCCTGCGTGGCTTGCTTTAGCCAAGGCCTGTTTGCTCCAATCAAGTTGCCGACACCACCATCAGCGAGAGCCTACGTGGGACAGCTCGTGACCGACTCCTGGACGTCCTTGACCTCTTCGTGTCCACGTGGCTGCAGAGACAATCTTCACGACATCACCTGTTTGCACCCGACATCGCCTGGTTCCTTCCTGGTTCCACAGTAGTCACTGGCTAGTGACTTTGAGCATTGTCCCCTCTGCTTTCAGGTCTTCACCTCTTCAGATCCACCCTTGGATCCACCGGAACTCTTCACATCGAGCCGCCTGCAGCATCTTCAGCTCCAAGCACCATCGACCTGCGTGACGAAACCCGACACTACTTCGACCCTGTGCACTCGCTTCCTGTGGGTGAGGTAATTCAGCAACGCCGGTGTTCCCACACTGGTATACACCTCTAGTGTCTGTGTCTAAAGTTTCATCCTTCTAGGTCACTCGGAAGGTTCCTTAATAACTAACTTTGTAACTTTTACACACCATTGACATTGCATTGGTAATGCGTGCACTTTCCGCACTGCACCCGAGTCCCGCGGGCCTTTCCCGACTTCTTCACTGCTAGTCCCGAACAGCTCCAGCGATTCCCCAGGCCCTAGGCCTCTTCACTTTCCCCATAGTGGTTCCTATACCACTATTTTAGTATATGGTTTAGGTGGCCCCTAGGGCTCATCCATAATTGTGCAACTTTTGTATATTTAAACATGTGTTTTGTTTTAACCCATTTGCTTCTGTGCTCATAAAGAGTATCAGAGTTATTTGTAGAAATAAATCTATATATATTTTCAATATATATCTGTGTGGTGTCCTTTCATTTGGTATTCAAGGGATTGTGTATGGTAAAACAGCTTGCTTCACATGCCTTTACAGAGTTTAGCCTAAGACTGCTTAGTCCATGCTACCCCTAGGATAGCTTGTCTATAAGGTTGACTTTACAACCTGCACCAAGGGGGTAGTTTGGCATGGTACAAGGTGATCACTAGAACTAGTGAGCATCATATACCAGGCCAACTTCTCACAACCTGGTTCTCTGGCTCTAGAGCAGCTCTGCTGACCTGGTTCTTTGGCTCTAAAGCAGCTCTGCTGACCTGGTTCTGTGCCTCTAGAGTAGCTCTGCTGACCTGGTTTCTCTGGCTATAGAGCAGCTCTGCTGACTTGGTTCTCTGGCTCTAAAGCAGCTCTGCTGACCTTGTTCTCTCCCTCTAATGCAGCTCTGCTGACCTGGTTCTCAGGCTCTAAAGCAGCTCTTCTGACCTCGTTCCCTCCCTTTAAATCAGCTCTGCTGACCTGGTTTTCTGCCTCTAGAGCACCTCTGCTGACCTGGTTCTATGGCTCTAAAGCAGCTCTGCTGTCCTGGTTCTCCGGCTCTAGAGAAGCTCTGATGACCTGATTCTATGGCTCTAAAGCAGCTCTGCTGACCTGGTTTGCTTCCTCTGAAACTGCTCTGCTGACCTGGTTTCTCTGGCTCTAGAGCAGCTCTGCTGACCTGGTTCTCTGGCTCCAAAGCAGCTCTGCTGACCCGGTTATCTCCCTCTAAAACATCTCTGCTGACCTGCTTCTTAGGCTGTAGAGCAGCTCTGCTGACCTGGTTCTCTGGCTCTACAACGGCTCTGCCGACCTGGTTTCTCTGACTCTAAGGTAGCTCTGCTGACCTGGTTCTCTGGCTCTAAAGCAGCTCTGCTGACCAGGTTTGCTCCCTCTAAAGCAGCTCTGCTGGCCTGGTTCTCTGCCTCTAGAGCAGCTCTGCTGGCCTGGTTCTATGGCTCTAAAGCAGCTCTGCTTTCCTGGTTCTCTGGCTTTAGAGAAGCTTTGCTGACCTGGTTCTATGGCTCTAAAACAGCTCTGCTGACCTGGCTCGCTCCCTCTGAAGCAGTTCTGCTGACCTGGTTCTCTGGCTCCAAAGCAGCTCTGCTGACCCGGTTATCTCCCTCTAAAACATCTCTGCTGACCTGCTTCTTAGGCTGTAGAGCAGCTCTGCTGACCTGGTTCTCTGGCTCTACAACGGCTCTGCCGACCTGGTTTCTCTGACTCTAAGGTAGCTCTGCTGACCTGGTTCTCTGGCTCTAAAGCAGCTCTGCTGACCTGGTTTGCTCCCTCTAAAGCAGCTCTGCTGACCTGGTTTCTCTGGCTCTAGAGCAGCTCTGCTGACCTGGCTCGCTCCCTCTGAAACAGCTCTGCTGACCTGGTTTCTCTGGCTCTAGAGCAGCTCTGCTGACCTGGGTCTCTGGCACCAAAGCAGCTCTGCTGACCTGGTTCTCTCCCTCTAAAGCAGCTCTGCTGATCTGCTTCTTAGGCTGTAGAGCAGCTCTGCTGACCTGGTTCGCTGGCTCTATAACGGCTCTGCTGACCTGGTTTCTCTGGCTCTAAAGCAGCTCTGCTGTCCTGGTTCTCTCCCTCTAAATCAGCTCTGCTGACCTGGTTCTCTGCCTCTAGAGCAGCTCTACTGACCTAGTTCTATGGCTCTAAAGCAACTCTGCTTACCTGGTTCTCTGGCTCTAGAGCAGCTCTGCTGACCTGGTTCTCTGGCTCTAAAGCAGATCTGCCTACCCAGTTCTCTGCCTCTAGAGCAGCTCTGCTGACCTGGTTTCTCTGGCTCTAGAGCAGCTCTGCTGACTTGGTTCTCTGGCTCTAAAGCAGCTCTGCTGACCTGGTTCTCTCCCTCTAATGCAGCTCTGCTGACCTGGTTCTCAGACTCTAAAGCAGCTCTGCTGACCTGGTTCCCTCCCTCTAAATCAGCTCTGCTGACCTGGTTCTCTGCCTCTAGAGCAGCTCTGCTGGCCTGGTTCTATGGCTCTAAAGCAGCTCTGCTGTCCCGGTTCTCTGGCTCTAGAGAAGCTCTGCTGACCTGGTTCTATGGCTCTAAAGCAGCTCTGCTGACCTGGTTTGCTCCCTCTAAAGCAGCTCTGCTGGCCTGGTTCTCTGCCTCTAGAGCAGCTCTGCTGGCCTGGTTCTATGGCTCTAAAGCAGCTCTGCTTTCCTGGTTCTCTGGCTCTAGAGAAGCTTTGCTGACCTGGTTCTATGGCTCTAAAACAGCTCTGCTGGCCTGGCTCGCTCCCTCTGAAGCAGCTCTGCTGACCTGGTTTCTCTGGCTCTAGAGCAGCTCTGCTGGCCTGGTTCTATGGCTCTAAAGCAGCTCTGCTGTCCTGGTTCTCTGGCTCTAGAGAAGCTCTGCTGACCTGGTTCTATGGCTCTAAAGCAGCTCTGCTGACCTGGTCCGCTCCCTCTGAAACAGCTCTGCTGACCTGGTTCTATGGCTCTAAAGCAGCTCTGCTGACCTGGTTCGCTCCCTCTGAAACAGCTCTGCTGACCTGGTTTCTCTGGCTCTAGAGCAGCTCTGTTGACCTGGTTCTCTGGCTTCAAAGCAGGTTTGCTATTCTGGTTCTCTCCCTCTAAAGCAGCTCTGCTGACCTGCCTCCTAGGCTGTAGTGCAGCTCTGCTGACCTGGTTCTCTGGCTCTACAACGGCTCTGCTGACCTGGTTTCTCTGACTCTAAGGCAGCTCTGCTGACCTGGTTCTCTGGCTCTAAAGCAGCTCTGCTGACCTGGTTCGCTCCCTCTAAAGCAGCTCTGCGGACCTGGTTCTCTGCCTCTAGAGCAGCTCTGCTTTCCTGGTTCTCTGGCTCTAGAGAAGCTCTGCTGACCTGGTTCTAAGGCTCTAAAGCAGCTCTTCTGACCTGGTTCGCTCCCTCTGAAGCAGCTCTGCTGACCTGGTTTCTCTGGCTCTAGAGCAGCTCTGCTGACCTGGTTCTCTGGCTCCAAAGCAGCTCTGCTGACCTGGTTCTCTCCCTCTAAAGCAGCTCTGCTGATCTGCTTCTTAGGCTGTAGAGCAGCTCTGCTGACCCGGTTCTCTGGCTCTACAACGGCTCTGCTGACCTGGTTTCTCTGGCTCTAAGACAGCTCTGCTGACCTGGTTCTACGGCTCTGAAGCAGCTCTGCTGACTTGGTTCGCTCCCTCTAAAGCAGCTCTGCTGACCTGGTTTCTCCGGCTCTAGCGCAGCTCTGCTGACCTGGTTCTCTGGCTCTAAAGCAGCTCTGCTGACCTGGTTCTCTCCCTCTAAAGCAGCTCTGCTGATCTGCTTCTTAGGCTGTAGAGCAGCTCTGCTGACCTGGTTCGCTGGCTCTATAACGGCTCTGCTGGCCTGGTTTCTCTGGCTCTAAAGCAGCATCTTCTGTCCTGGTTCTCTCCCTCTAAATCAGCTCTGCTGACCTGGTTCTCTGCCTCTAGAGCAGCTCTACTGACCTAGTTCTATGGCTCTAAAGCATCTCTGCTTACCTGGTTCTCTGGCTCTAGAGCAGCTCTGCTGACCTGGTTCTCTGGCTCTAAAGCAGCTCTGCCTACCTAGTTCTCTGCCTCTAGAGCAGCTCTGCTGACCTGGTTTCTCTGGCTCTAGAGCAGCTCTGCTGACTTGGTTCTCTGGCTTTAAAGCAGCTCTGCTGACCTGGTTCTCTCCCTCTAATGCAGCTCTGCTGACCTGGTTCTCAGACTCTAAAGCAGCTCTGCTGACCTGGTTCCCTCCCTCTAAATCAGCTCTGCTGACCTGGTTCTCTGCCTCTAGAGCAACTCTGCTGGCCTGGTTCTATGGCTCTAAAGCAGCTCTGCTGTCCTGGTTCTCAGGCTCTAGAGAAGCTCTGCTGACCTGGTTCTATGGCTCTAAAGCAGCTCTGCTGACCTGGTTCGCTCCCTCTGAAACAGCTCTGCTGCCCTGGTTCTATGGCTCTAAAGCAGCTCTGCTGACATGGTTCGCTCCCTCTGAAACAGCTCTGCTGACCTGGTTTCTCTGGCTCTAGAGCAGCTCTGTTGACCTGGTTCTCTGGCTCCAAAGCAGGTTTGCTATTTTGGTTCTCTCCCTCTAAAGCAGCTCTGCTGACCTGCCTCCTAGGCTGTAGTGCAGCTCTGCTGACCTGGTTCTCTGGCTCTACAACGGCTCTGCTGACCTGGTTTCTCTGACTCTAAGGCAGCTCTGCTGACCTGGTTCTCTGGCTCTAAAGCAGCTCTGCTGACTTGGTTCGCTCCCTCTAAAGCAGCTCTGCGGACCTGGTTCTCTGCCTCTAGAGCAGCTCTGCTTTCCTGGTTCTCTGGCTCTAGAGAAGCTCTGCTGACCTGGTTCTAAGGCTCTAAAGCAGCTCTTCTGACCTGGTTCGCTCCCTCTGAAGCAGCTCTGCTGACCTGGTTTCTCTGGCTCTAGCGCAGCTCTGCTGACCTGGTTCTCTGGCTCCAAAGCAGCTCTGCTGACCTGGTTCTCTCCCTCTAAAGCAGCTCTGCTGATCTGCTTCTTAGGCTGTAGAGCAGCTCTGCTGACCCGGTTCTCTGGCTCTACAACGGCTCTGCTGACCTGGTTTCTCTGGCTCTAAGACAGCTCTGCTGACCTGGTTCTCTGGCTCTGAAGCAGCTCTGCTGACTTGGTTCGCTCCCTCTAAAGCAGCTCTGCTGACCTGGTTTCTCAGGCTCTAGCGCAGCTCTGCTGACCTGGTTCTCTGGCTCTAAAGCAGCTCTGCTGACCTGGTTCTCTCCCTCTAAATCAGCTCTGCTTACATGGTTCTCTGCCGACCTGGTTCTATGGCTCTAAAGCAGCTCTGCTGACCTGGTTTGCTCCCTCTAAAGCAGCTCTGCTGGCCTGGTTCTCTGCCTCTAGAGCAGCTCTGCTGGCCTGGTTCTCTGGCACCAAAGCAGCTCTGCTGACCTGGTTCTCTCCCTCTAAAGCAGCTCTGCTGATCTGCTTCTTAGGCTGTAGAGCAGCTCTGCTGACCTGGTTCGCTGGCTCTATAACGGCTCTGCTGACCTGGTTTCTCTGGCTCTAAGACAGCTCTGTTGACCTGGTTCTCTGGCTCTAAAGCAGCTCTGCTGACCTGGTTCCCTGAGTCTAGAGCAGCTCTGCTGACCTTCTTCTCTGGCTTTAAAGCAGCTCTGCTGACCTGGTTCTCTCCCTCTAAAGCAGCTCTGCTGACCTGGTTCTCTAACTCTAAAGCAGCTCTGCTGACCTGGTTCTTTGCCTCTAGAGCAGGTTTGCTGACCTTGTTCTCTGCCTCTAAAGCAGCTCCGCTGACCTGGTTCTATAGCTCTAAAGCAGCTCTGCTGACCTGGTTCTCTGGCTCTAGAGCAGCTCTGCTGACCTGGTTCTCTGGCTCTAAATCAGCTGTTTTAAAATGGTTCCCACCCTCTAAAGAGCTCTGCGGACCTGGGCCTCTGGCACCAAAGCAGCTCTGCTGACCTGGTTCTCTCCCTCTAAAGCAGCTCTGCTGATCTGCTTCTTAGGCTGTAGAGCAGCTCTGCTGACCTGGTTCGCTGGCTCTATAACGGCTCTGCTGGCCTGGTTTCTCTGGCTCTAAAGCAGCATCTTCTGTCCTGGTTCTCTCCCTCTAAATCAGCTCTGCTGACCTGGTTCTCTGCCTCTAGAGCAGCTCTACTGACCTAGTTCTATGGCTCTAAAGCATCTCTGCTTACCTGGTTCTCTGGCTCTAGAGCAGCTCTGCTGACCTGGTTCTCTGGCTCTAAAGCAGCTCTGCCTACCTAGTTCTCTGCCTCTAGAGCAGCTCTGCTGACCTGGTTTCTTTGGCTCTAGAGCAGCTCTGCTGACTTGGTTCTCTGGCTTTAAAGCAGCTCTGCTGACCTGGTTCTCTCCCTCTAATGCAGCTCTGCTGACCTGGTTCTCAGACTCTAAAGCAGCTCTGCTGACCTGGTTCCCTCCCTCTAAATCAGCTCTGCTGACATGGTTCTCTGCCTCTAGAGCAGCTCTGCTGGCCTGGTTCTATGGCTCTAAAGCAGCTCTGCTGTCCTGGTTCTCTGGCTCTAGAGAAGCTCTGCTGACCTGGTTCTATGGCTCTAAAGCAGCTCTGCTGACCTGGTTCGCTCCCTCTGAAACAGCTCTGCTGACCTGGTTCTATGGCTCTAAAGCAGCTCTGCTGACCTGGTTCGCTCCCTCTGAAACAGCTCTGCTGACCTGGTTTCTCTGGCTCTAGAGCAGCTCTGTTGACCTGGTTCTCTGGCTCCAAAGCAGGTTTGCTATTCTGGTTCTCTCCCTCTAAAGCAGCTCTGCTGACCTGCCTCCTAGGCTGTAGTGCAGCTCTGCTGACCTGGTTCTCTGGCTCTACAACGGCTCTGCTGACCTGGTTTCTCTGACTCTAAGGCAGCTCTGCTGACCTGGTTCTCTGGCTCTAAAGCAGCTCTACTGACCTGGTTCGCTCCCTCTAAAGCAGCTCTGCGGACCTGGTTCTCTGCCTCTAGAGCAGCTCTGCTTTCCTGGTTCTCTGGCTCTAGAGAAGCTCTGCTGACCTGGTTCTAAGGCTCTAAAGCAGCTCTTCTGACCTGGTTCGCTCCCTCTGAAGCAGCTCTGCTGACCTGGTTTCTCTGGCTCTAGAGCAGCTCTGCTGACCTGGTTCTCTGGCTCCAAAGCAGCTCTGCTGACCTGGTTCTCTCCCTCTAAAGCAGCTCTGCTGATCTGCTTCTTAGGCTGTAGAGCAGCTCTGCTGACCCGGTTCTCTGGCTCTACAACGGCTCTGCTGACCTGGTTTCTCTGGCTCCAAGACAGCTCTGCTGACCTGGTTCTCTGGCTCTGAAGCAGCTCTGCTGACTTGGTTCGCTCCCTCTAAAGCAGCTCTGCTGACCTGGTTTCTCCGGCTCTAGCGCAGCTCTGCTGACCTGGTTCTCTGGCTCTAAAGCAGCTCTGCTGACCTGGTTCTCTCCCTCTAAAGCAGCTCTGCTGATCTGCTTCTTAGGCTGTAGAGCAGCTCTGCTGACCTGGTTCGCTGGCTCTATAACGGCTCTGCTGGCCTGGTTTCTCTGGCTCTAAAGCAGCATCTTCTGTCCTGGTTCTCTCCCTCTAAATCAGCTCTGCTGACCTGGTTCTCTGCCTCTAGAGCAGCTCTACTGACCTAGTTCTATGGCGCTAAAGCATCTCTGCCTACCTGGTTCTCTGGCTCTAGAGCAGCTCTGCTGACCTGGTTCTCTGGCTCTAAAGCAGCTCTGCCTACCTAGTTCTCTGCCTCTAGAGCAGCTCTGCTGACCTGGTTTCTCTGGCTCTAGAGCAGCTCTGCTGACTTGGTTCTCTGGCTTTAAAGCAGCTCTGCTGACCTGGTTCTCTCCCTCTAATGCAGCTCTGCTGACCTGGTTCTCAGACTCTAAAGCAGCTCTGCTGACCTGGTTCCCTCCCTCTGAAGCAGCTCTGCTGACCTGGTTCTCTGCCTCTAGAGCAGCTCTGCTGGCCTGGTTCTATGGCTCTAAAGCAGCTCTGCTGTCCTGGTTCTCTGGCTCTAGAGAAGCTCTGCTGACCTGGTTCTATGGCTCTAAAGCAGCTCTGCTGACCTGGTTCGCTCCCTCTGAAACAGCTCTGCTGACCTGGTTCTATGGCTCTAAAGCAGCTCTGCTGACCTGGTTCGCTCCCTCTGAAACAGCTCTGCTGACCTGGTTTCTCTGGCTCTGGAGCAGCTCTGTTGACCTGGTTCTCTGGCTCCAAAGCAGGTTTGCTATTCTGGTTCTCTCCCTCTAAAGCAGCTCTGCTGACCTGCCTCCTAGGCTGTAGTGCAGCTCTGCTGACCTGGTTCTCTGGCTCTACAACGGCTCTGCTGACCTGGTTTCTCTGACTCTAAGGCAGCTCTGCTGATCTGGTTCTCTGGCTCTAAAGCAGCTCTACTGACCTGGTTCGCTCCCTCTAAAGCAGCTCTGCGGACCTGGTTCTCTGCCTCTAGAGCAGCTCTGCTTTCCTGGTTCTCTGGCACTAGAGAAGCTCTGCTGACCTGGTTCTAAGGCTCTAAAGCAGCTCTTCTGACCTGGTTCGCTCCCTCTGAAGCAGCTCTGCTGACCTGGTTTCTCTGGCTCTAGAGCAGCTCTGCTGACCTGGTTCTCTGGCTCCAAAGCAGCTCTGCTGACCTGGTTCTCTCCCTCTAAAGCAGCTCTGCTGATCTGCTTCTTAGGCTGTAGAGCAGCTTTGCTGACTCGGTTCTCTGGCTCTACAACGGCTCTGCTGACCTGGTTTCTCTGGCTCTAAGACAGCTCTGCTGACCAGGTTCTCTGGCTCTGAAGCAGCTCTGCTGACTTGGTTCGCTCCCTCTAAAGCAGCTCTGCTGACCTGGTTTCTCCGGCTCTAGCGCAGCTCTGCTGACCTGGTTCTCTGGCTCTAAAGCAGCTCTGCTGACCTGGTTCTCTCCCTCTAAATCAGCTCTGCTTACATGGTTCTCTGCCAACCTGGTTCTATGGCTCTAAAGCAGCTCTGCTGACCTGGTTTGCTCCCTCTTAAGCAGCTCTGCTGGCCTGGTTCTCTCCCTCTAGAGCAGCTCTGCTGGCCTGGTTCTATGGCTCAAAAGCAGCTCTGCTTTCTTGGTTCTCTGGCTCTAGAGAAGCTTTGCTGACCTAGTTCTATGGCTCTAAAACAGCTCTGCTGACCTGGCTCGCTCCCTCTGAAGCAGCTCTGCTGACCTGATTTCTCTGGCTCTAGAGCAGCTCTACTGCCATGGGTCTCTGGCACCAAAGCAGCTCTGCTGACCTGGTTTGCTCTCTCTTAAGCAGCTCTGCTGGCCTGGTTCTCTCCCTCTAGAGCAGCTCTGCTGGCCTGGTTCTATGGCTCAAAAGCAGCTCTGCTTTCTTGGTTCTCTGGCTCTAGAGAAGCTTTGCCGACCTAGTTCTATGGCTCTAAAACAGCTCTGCTGACCTGGCTCGCTCCCTCTGAAGCAGCTCTGCTGATCTGCTTCTTAGGCTGTAGAGCAGCTCTGCTGACCTGGTTCGCTGGCTCTATAACGGCTCTGCTGACCTGGTTTCTCTGGCTCTAAGACAGCTCTGTTGACCTGGTTCTCTGGCTCTAAAGCAGCTCTGCTGACCTGGGTCCCTGAGTCTAGAGCAGCTCTGCTGACCTGCTTCTCTGGCTTTAAAGCAGCTCTGCTGACCTGGTTCTCTCCCTCTAAAGCAGCTCTGCTGACCTGGTTCTCTAGCTCAAAAGCAGCTCTGCTGACCTGGTTCTTTGCCTCTAGAGCAGGTTTGCTGACCTGGTTCTCTGCCTCTAAAGCAGCTCCGCTGACCTGGTTCTATAGCTCTAAAGCAGCTCTGCTGACCTGGTTCTCTGGCTCTAGAGCAGCTCTGCTGACCTGGTTCTCTGGTTCTAAATCAGCTGTTTTAAAATGGTTCCCACCCTCTAAAGAGCTCTGCGGACCTGGGTCTCTGGCACCAAAGCAGCTCTGCTCACCTGGTTCTCTCCCTCTAAAGCAGCTCTGCTGATCTGCTTCTTAGGCTGTAGAGCAGCTCTGCTGACCTGGTTCGCTGGCTCTATAACGGCTCTGCTGGCCTGGTTTCTCTGGCTCTAAAGCAGCATCTTCTGTCCTGGTTCTCTCCCTCTAAATCAGCTCTGCTGACCTGGTTCTCTGCCTCTAGAGCAGCTCTACTGACCTAGTTCTATGGCTCTAAAGCATCTCTGCTTACCTGGTTCTCTGGCTCTAGAGCAGCTCTGCTGACCTGGTTCTCTGGCTCTAAAGCAGCTCTGCCTACCTAGTTCTCTGCCTCTAGAGCAGCTCTGCTGACCTGGTTTCTCTGGCTCTAGAGCAGCTCTGCTGACTTGGTTATCTGGCTTTAAAGCAGCTCTGCTGACCTGGTTCTCTCCCTCTAATGCAGCTCTGCTGACCTGGTTCTCAGACTCTAAAGCAGCTCTGCTGACCTGGTTCCCTCCCTCTAAATCAGCTCTGCTGACCTGGTTCTCTGCCTCTAGAGCAGCTCTGCTGGCCTGGTTCTATGGCTCTAAAGCAGCTCTGCTGTCCTGGTTCTCTGGCTCTAGAGAAGCTCTGCTGACCTGGTTCTATGGCTCTAAAGCAGCTCTGCTGACCTGGTTCTATGGCTCTAAAGCAGCTCTGCTGACCTGGTTCGCTCCCTCTGAAACAGCTCTGCTGACCTGGTTTCTCTGGTTCTAGAGCAGCTCTGTTGACCTGGTTCTCTGGCTCCAAAGCAGCTTTGCTGATCTGGTTCTCTCCCTCTAAAGCAGCTCTGCTGACCTGCCTCCTAGGCTGTAGTGCAGCTCTGCTGACCTGGTTCTCTGGCTCTACAACGGCTCTGCTGACCTGGTTTCTCTGACTCTAAGGCAGCTCTGCTGACCTGGTTCTCTGGCTCTAAAGCAGCTCTGCTGACCTGGTTTGCTCCCTCTAAAGCAGCTCTGCGGACCTGGTTCTCTGCCTCTAGAGCAGCTCTGCTTTCCTGGTTCTCTGGCTCTAGAGAAGCTCTGCTGACCTGTTTCTAAGGCTCTAAAGCAGCTCTGCTGACCTGGTTCGCTCCCTCTGAAGCAGCTCTGCTGACCTGGTTTCTCTGGCTCTAGAGCAGCTCTGCTGACCTGGTTCTCTGGCTCCAAAGCAGCTCTGCTGACCTGGTTCTCTCCCTCTAAAGCAGCTCTGCTGATCTGCTTCTTAGGCTGTAGAGCAGCTCTGCTGACCCGGTTCTCTTGCTCTACAACGGCTCTGCTGACCTGGTTTCTCTGGCTCTAAGACAGCTCTGCTGACCTGGTTCTCTGGCTCTGAAGCAGCTCTGCTGACTTGGTTCGCTCCCTCTAAAGCAGCTCTGCTGACCTGGTTTCTCCTGCTCTAGCGCAGCTCTGCTGACCTGGTTCTCTGGCTCTAAAGCAGCTCTGCTGACCTGGTTCTCTCCCTCTAAATCAGCTCTGCTTACATGGTTCTCTGCCGACCTGGTTCTATGGCTCTAAAGCAGCTCTGCTGACCTGGTTTGCTCCCTCTAAAGCAGCTCTGCTGGCCTGGTTCTCTGCCTCTAGAGCAGCTCTGCTGGCCTGGTTCTATGGCTCTAAAGCAGCTCTGCTTTCTTGGTTCTCTGGCTCTAGAGAAGCTTTGCTGACCTAGTTCTATGGCTCTAAAACAGCTCTGCTGACCTGGCTCGCTCCCTCTGAAGCAGCTCTGCTGACCTGGTTTCTCTGGCTCTAGAGCAGCTCTGCTGCCATGGGTCTCTGGCACCAAAGCAGCTCTGCTGACCTGGTTCTCTCCCTCTAAAGCAGCTCTGCTGATGTGCTTCTTAGGCTGTAGAGCAGCTCTGCTGACCTGGTTCGCTGGCTCTATAACGGCTCTGCTGACCTGGTTTCTCTGGCTCTAAGACAGCTCTGTTGACCTGGTTCTCTGGCTCTAAAGCAGCTCTGCTGACCTGGTTCCCTGAGTCTAGAGCAGCTCTGCTGACCTGCTTCTCTGGCTTTAAAGCAGCTCTGCTGACCTGGTTCTCTCCCTCTAAAGCAGCTCTGCTGACCTGGTTCTCTAGCTCTAAAGCAGCTCTGCTGACCTGGTTCTTTGCCTCTAGAGCAAGTTTGCTGACCTGGTTCTCTGCCTCTAAAGCAGCTCCGCTGACCTGGTTCTATGGCTCTAAAGCAGCTCTGCTGACCTGGTTCTCTGGCTCTAGAGCAGCTCTGCTGACCTGGTTCTCTGGCTCTAAATCAGCTGTTTTAAAATGGTTCCCACCCTCTAAAGAGCTCTGCGGACCTGGGTCTCTGTCTCTAGAGCAGCACTGCTGACTTGGGTCTCTGGCTCTAGAGCAGCTTTGCTGACCTGGTTCACTTGCTCTAAAGCAGCTCTACTGACCTGGTTTCTCTGGTTCTAAAGCAGCTCTACTGGCCTGGTTCGCTGGCTCTAGAGCAGCTCTGCTGACCTGGTTCTCTGACTCTAAAGCAGCTCTGCTGTCCTGGTTCTCTCCCTCTAAATCAGCTCTGCTGACCTGGTTCTCTGCCTCTAGAGCAGCTCTACTGACCTAGTTCTATGGCTCTAAAGCATCTCTGCTTACCTGGTTCTCTGGCTCTAGAGCAGCTCTGCTGACCTGGTTCTCTGGCTCTAAAGCAGCTCTGCCTACCTAGTTCTCTGCCTCTAGAGCAGCTCTGCTGACCTGGTTTCTCTGGCTCTAGAGCAGCTCTGCTGACTTGGTTCTCTGGCTCTAAAGCAGCTCTGCTGACCTGGTTCTCTCCCTCTAATGCAGCTCTGCTGACCTGGTTCTCAGACTCTAAAGCAGCTCTGCTGACCTGGTTCCCTCCCTCTAAATCAGCTCTGCTGACCTGGTTCTCTGCCTCTAGAGCAGCTCTGCTGGCCTGGTTCTATGGCTCTAAAGCAGCTCTGCTGTCCTGGTTCTCTGGCTCTAGAGACGCTCTGCTGACCTGGTTCTATGGCTCTAAAGCAGCTCTGCTGACCTGGTTCGCTCCCTCTGAAACAGCTCTGCTGACCTGGTTCTATGGCTCTAAAGCAGCTCTGCTGACCTGGTTCGCTCCCTCTGAAACAGCTCTGCTGGCCTGGTTTCTCTGGCTCTAGAGCAGCTCTGTTGACCTGGTTCTCTGGCTCCAAAGCAGCTTTGCTGATCTGGTTCTCTCCCTCTAAAGCAGCTCTGCTGACCTGCCTCCTAGGCTGTAGTGCAACTCTGCTGACCTGGTTCTCTGGCTCTACAACGGCTCTGCTGACCTGGTTTCTCTGACTCTAAGGCAGCTCTGCTGACCTGGTTCTCTGGCTCTAAAGCAGCTCTGCTGACCTGGTTCGCTCCCTCTAAAGCAGCTCTGCGGACCTGGTTCTCTGCCTCTAGAGCAGCTCTGCTTTCCTGGTTCTCTGGCTCTAGAGAAGCTCTGCTGACCTGGTTCTAAGGCTCTAAAGCAGCTCTGCTGACCTGGTTCGCTCCCTCTGAAGCAGCTCTGCTGACCTGGTTTCTCTGGCTCTAGAGCAGCTCTGCTGACCTGGTTCTCTGGCTCCAAAGCAGCTCTGCTGACCTGGTTCTCTCCCTCTAAAGCAGCTCTGCTGATCTGCTTCTTAGGCTATAGAGCAGCTCCGCTGACCCGGTTCTCTGGCTCTACAACGGCTCTGCTGACCTGGTTTCTCTGGCTCTAAGACAGCTCTGCTGACCTGGTTCTCTGGCTCTGAAGCAGCTCTGCTGACTTGGTTCACCTCCTCTAAAGCAGCTCTGCTGACCTGGTTTCTCCGGCTCTAGCGCAGCTCTGCTGACCTGGTTCTCTGGCTCTAAAGCAGCTCTGCTGACCTGGTTCTCTCCCTCTAAATCAGCTCTGCTTTCATGGTTCTCTGCCGACCTGGTTCTATGGCTCTAAAGCAGCTCTGCTGACCTGGTTTGCTCCCTCTAAAGCAGCTCTGCTGGCCTGGTTCTCTGCCTCTAGAGCAGCTCTGCTGGCCTGGTTCTATGGCTCTAAAGCAGCTCTGCTTTCTTGGTTCTCTGGCTCTAGAGAAGCTTTGCTGACCTAGTTCTATGGCTCTAAAACAGCTCAGCTGACCTGGCTCGCTCCCTCTGAAGCAGCTCGGCTGACCTGGTTTCTCTGGCTCTAGAGCAGCTCTGCTGCCATGGGTCTCTGGCACCAAAGCAGCTCTGCTGACCTGGTTCTCTCCCTCTAAAGCAGCTCTGCTGATCTGCTTCTTAGGCTGTAGAGCAGCTCTGCTGACCTGGTTCGCTGGCTCTATAACGGCTCTGTTGACCTGGTTTCTCTGGCTCTAAGACAGCTCTGTTGACCTGGTTCTCTGGCTCTAAAGCAGCTCTGCTGACCTGGTTCCCTGAGTCTAGAGCAGCTCTGCTGACCTGCTTCTCTGGCTTTAAAGCAGCTCTGCTGACCTGGTTCTCTCCCTCTAAAGCAGCTCTGCTGACCTGGTTCTCTAGCTCTAAAGCAGCTCTGCTGACCTGGTTCTTTGCCTCTAGAGCAGGTTTGCTGACCTGGTTCTCTGCCTCTAAAGCAGCTCCGCTGACCTGGTTCTATGGCTCTAAAGCAGCTCTGCTGACCTGGTTCTCTGGCTCTAGAGCAGCTCTGCTGACCTGGTTCTCTGGCTCTAAATCAGCTGTTTTAAAATGGTTCCCACCCTCTAAAGAGCTCTGCGGACCTGGGTCTCTGTCTCTGGAGCAGCACTGCTGACCTGGGTCTCTGGCTCTAGAGCAGCTTTGCTGACCTGGTTCACTTGCTCTAAAGCAGCTCTACTGACCTGGTTTCTCTGGTTCTAAAGCAGCTCTACTGGCCTGGTTCGCTGGCTCTAGAGCAGCTCTGCTGACCTGGTTCTCTGACTCTAAAGCAGCTCTGCTGTCCTGGTTCTCTCCCTCTAAATCAGCTCTGCTGACCTGGTTCTCTGCCTCTAGAGCAGCTCTACTGACCTAGTTCTATGGCTCTAAAGCATCTCTGCTTACCTGGTTCTCTGGCTCTAGAGCAGCTCTGCTGACCTAGTTCTGTGGCTCTAAAGCAGCTCTGCCTACCTAGTTCTCTGCCTCTAGAGCAGCTCTGCTGACCTGGTTTCTCTGGCTCTAGAGCAGCTCTGCTGACTTGGTTCTCTGACTCTAAAGCAGCTCTGCTGACCTGGTTCTCTCCCTCTAATGCAGCTCTGCTGACCTGGTTCTCAGACTCTAAAGCAGCTCTGCTGACCTGGTTCTCTGCCTCTATAGCAGCTCTGCTGGCCTGGGTCTATGGCTCTAAAGCAGCTCTGCTGTCCTGGTTCTCTGGCTCTAGAGTCGCTCTGCTGACCTGGTTCTATGGCTCTAAAGCAGCTCTGCTGACCTGGTTCGCTCCCTCTGAAACAGCTCTGCTGACCTGGTTCTATGGCTCTAAAGCAGCTCTGCTGACCTGGTTCGCTCCCTCTGAAACAGCTCTGCTGACCTGGTTTCTCTGAATCTAGATCAGCTCTGTTGACCTGGTTCTCTGGCTCCAAAGCAGCTTTGCTGATCTGGTTCTCTCCCTCTAAAGCAGCTCTGCTGACCTGCTTCTTAGGCTGTAGAGCAGCTCTGCTGACCTGGTACTCTGGCTCTACAACAGCTCTGCTGACCTGGTTTCTCTGACTCTAAGGCAGCTCTGCTGACCTGGTTCTCTGGCTCTAAAGCAGCTCTGCTGACCTGGTTCGCTCCCTCCAAATCAGCTCTGCTGACCTGGTTCTCTGCCTCTAGAGCAGCTCTGCTGGCCTGGTTCTATGGCTCTAAAGCAGCTCTGCTTTCCTGGTTCTCTGGCTCTAGAGAAGCTCTGCTGACCTGGTTCTATGGCTCTAAAGCAGCTCTGCTGACCTGGTTCGCTCCCTCTGAAGCAGCTCTGCTGACCTGGTTTCTCTGGCTCTAGAGCAGCTCTGCTGACCTGGTTCTCTGGCTCCAAAGCAGCTCTGCTGACCTGGTTCTCTCCCTCTAAAGCAGCTCTGCTGATCTGCTTCTTAGGCTGTAGAGCAGCTCTGCTGACCTGGTTCTCTGGCTCTACAACGGCTCTGCTGACCTGGTTTCTCTGGCTCTAAGACAGCTCTGCTGACCTGGTTCTCTGGCTCTGAAGCAGCTCTGCTGACTTGGTTCGCTCCCTCTAAAGCAGCTCTGCTGACCTGGTTTCTCCGGCTCTAGCGCAGCTCTGCTGACCTGGTTCTCTGGCTCTAAAGCAGCTCTGCTGACCTGGTTCTCTCCCTCTAAATCAGCTCTGCTTACCTGGTTCTCTGCCTCTAGAGCAGCTCTGCTGACTTGGTTCTATGGCTCTAAAGCAGCTCTGGTGACCTGGTTCTCTGGCACCAGAACAGTTCTCCTGACCTGGTTCTCCAGCTCTAAAGCAGCTCTGCTGACTTGGTTCTCTCCCTCTAAAGCAGCTCTGCTGACCTGGTTTCACTGGCTTTACAGCAGCTCTGCTGACCTGGTTCTCAGCCTCTAGAGCTGCTCTGCTGACCTGGTTCTCGGCCTCTAGAGCAGCTCTGCTGACCTGGGTCTCTGGCTGTAGAGCAGCACTGCTGACCTGGGTCTCTGTTTCTAGAGCAGCTTTGCTGACCTGCTTCTTAGGCTGTAGAGCAGCTCTGCTGACCTGGCTCTCTGGCTCTACAACGGCTCTGCTGACCTGGTTTTTCTGCAAACAAAGAGGAGAAAGGTCCTTAGCGGGGCTGAGGGAGGGCTGGACCCTATATACTGCAAACCAACAAATTGTGCCCCCTCGCTCAATCACTTAAGTATTTTTTGGGGACCAAATAAACATAAACGTTAAATTTGGTCCGGTATCTTTATTTATACTTTTTTTTCTTTAACTGATTATTTCGAAAACAATTTTGTATGGCAGATGAAGAATACAACATACACAATTATTTACAATTAACACTAAACTACATTGACACAATACCACTAACACACTCTGTGAAAAGAAAATTTCAAATGTAACATCCCACAAATAATACAATGCTAAACTATAAACATCACAACTAGACAATTTTGTACGGACAAATCAAAAATACAGACAAATCAAAAATACGTGGAAAGAGCCAATTCAATACAAGAGAAAAAGCGTGAGGCAGATATGATTCTTAATACACATTCAATGTATATAATTAACTCTTGCTGGATTGCCGACGCGTTTCAAGTTTGGGCATGGAGTTTCCAAACTATCATCAGGGCTCTTGTAATTTTTCTGTTGGAATGTAAAAAACAAACCGTTTTAATACAACCAAATGGCCTCTTCTGAAAAAGAAGAACCGTTTGAATGGAATTAAAAGTACCTGAATGTTAGTATTTGGTTGGCCTGTATGGGTTTCTATTATTGGACCAAATCCTTTATTCAGGACACAACCAGGATAACTTCAGTGACAGCACCAACCTGAGAAAAGAGGTGTTGCCTTTATTTAACATGTGGTCTCTTGGGTGTAGAATATCATCCTGCATTATCTTTACAAAACGGGGATAATATTAAAAAAATTATTTTCATACCTTTAGTGGATCGAATTTGTAGCCAAAAAGGGGTCTGGAGGGCGGAGGATTATCTTTTCTTAGAATCCTGTATGGGAAATATGTACCCATTTGTCATGAGAGGAATACTTCCTTGATTGCGTAAAAGTATCTTTTTTTTAGAAACAAAATATTTTATCGTGTTGTCATACCTTTCACGCTCTTCTGCTGGAAGGCGGCAGGAATTTCTACCCTGTGCTTGTAAGAGCAATGAACTGAATAAATATGCGCTTTTAGTTTTTTGACAAAGCTACACGTAGCGTAATGGCACACTTCATGAATTTTGGTGCGCCGGAATAGAATGTACCTTTGATTGTTGCTGTTGGCGGCACCCCGCGCCCCCAGTCAGCGGCCCCAGCCGGGGCTGTCGGGGAACACAGTGACTTGATTCCGCTCGGCGCTTTGCAGTCACGTACCGTCGTGATCTGAAAAGACGCACGGATGATTAGTCTGCGGAAGGCACAACCAATGTGGGTCTCTTGGCAGATAGACATGACTCTTAGTTACGCTCACCTCTACAATCTTTTCTTTGCACGGCTTGGAAACGATGCTTCTCGCTCGCTCACTGATAGCTAGAAGTGGCGGCGGCCATTTCTACATACTTAAAGGGACACCGCTTGAAAACAATGGGCGGACGCTCCTAGGACCAAGGTGCATTCTGGGATTTGAAGTACAAAGCCCATTTTGGTGTACTAAGGCCAATCAGAGGTTGGTTTTATGGCAAACATTAATAGGCGAATTTAGTTTGTGAGAGGCTACAGGGTACATAATTTCCTCATAAATTATTCATGAAAGGAGCAAAATAGTGACAACACGGCAGTATGGCACAAAGTCTCAGATTCTTGACAGTTCAGACATGTTGTTAAGGCCAGTCATGATACAATTAAATTTCAAAATTAGATATGCTTCTTTTGTAAGTAGCATTTTGTCAATGTCCGCAGGGCGCTGCACATGGCTCATGGTGTGTAGAACAGTCCACTTGAAATCATTTTCATTGTGGGACATTTCGATGAAATGCTCTACCACTGGGGCTGTTAGTATTCTTTTTTTGATTCTTGATCTGTGCTGTCCTATTCGGAGATTCACCTGCTGGTTTGTCTTCCCTATATATAACCTGGGGCAGGGGCAGATAAGAGCGTAAATGACATTTTTGGTTTTACAATTTGAAAACCCCAGATGTTTCCATTTGGTTCCTTGATGCTCGAACTCGCTACCCTCAATGGTGCTACTGCACGAGACACAGTTCCCGCACCTATGGTGTCCCTCTATCGGTTTCATATCCCATAGGGCTCGGAGATCATGTTTGGGAAGGGGCTTAGGGAGATCTGCTCGCACAATGTGTTGACCCAAACTGCGGTTCTTTCTGTATGCGAAAATTGGGCGTTGGAAGGGGCATTCTAGGTCCTCCAGCAGGTGCCAGTTCTTGAGGACTGCCTGCCTCAACTTATGGGTATCCGGCCCAAAGGTGGTCACGCATACCAACCTGTCCAATTCCTTTTTCTCATTGGTTTGTAATAGGATTTCACGTGGAGTACAGCGTGCCCTCTTGAATGAATTCCTAAGGATCTTCCTAGGGTAGCCTCTATGGATCATTTCGTTACAAAATGTCTGTGCATGGTGATCATAATCGCCAAGCTCCGAGCAATTCCTTCGGATGCGTAACATTTGCCCGTAGGGCAAATTGGCCTTCAGACTTCTTGGGTGGTAGCTTTTGTGGTGGAGGATGGTATTCTTATCAGTCGCTTTTTTAACCCCTTCAGTGCTAATGACAAGGGTAACTCGTCATGGAGTTTCCATTGATTTCAATGGAAAGTCAATGGGAAGAGGGGGATGTACCTTAGCAGCCAAGTGGTTAAACAGTGATGTTTTAAGTTTACCCTCCTCACAGGTTACCTCGACGTCCAAAAACGTCATTTTTGTGGTGCTTGTTTCGATGGAGAATTTAATATCCGGGTGTCTGTTGTTGATCCATTCGTGGAACTCTAGAAGTTCGATCTGGCTCCCCTGCCACAGGAGCCAGATATCATCAATGTATCGCCACCATTGAAGGATATTCTCCTTGTAAGGGTTGTTATTGTCTACGAACAGAGTCTCATATTGTGCCATGTAGAGCACTGCCATTTCTGGGGCATAAGGACACCCCATGGCAGTGCCCTTGATTTGCATATAAAACTGGCCATTGAATGTGAAGAAATTCTTCTGTAGAGCAATAGCTGAAAGTCTAAGGATAAATGCAGTAGGCACCCTGTGGGGCCTTTCTCTTCTGTCCAAAACTAATTCGATGACCTCCAGCGCCTCTTCCTGAGGGATTTGAGTATACAACGACGTAACGTCCATAGTTGCCATAATTTGTTTAGATGAATCAAACTCGATACCCTCCACCTTAGTTAGAAAATCAGTCGTATCCCTGAGATACGATTTTACCTCCGTCAAAAAGGGCTTTAAAAAGAAATCCACATACTTAGATAGTGGCTCTAAGCAGGAATCAACACCTGAAACAATCGGGCGCCCTGGTGGCTCGGCTAGGTTTTTGTGGATTTTGGGGAGTAGATACAAAACCGGTGTACGGGGGAATTTTTTATTCAAAAATTCAAACTCTTTGCTACCCAAAAAACCCGCATCTTTCCCTTGCGTTAGAACATCGGAGATCAAACCCTGAATCTGTTTTGTGGGGTCCTCATTTAAGGGACGACACCACATGGTGTTGTTGACCTGTTTTAATCCTTCAGTGACATATTTTTCACGAGGCCAAACGACGACCGCACCACCCTTATCGGCCTGTTTTATGACCAGGGTGGGATCTTCTTTAAGGCTTTGTAGTGCTTGCAATTCGCCCTTACTGATATTGGAAGGCACATATCTTTTGGATTTTTCCATTTTATTAATGGAGGAAAGCATTATTTGCTCAAAAGCTATTATTTGCTTAGGAATGTTTTGATGAGGAACAAAAGTGGACTTGTTCCTCAATCCTGTTACTTCCATATTTTGAGCAAATGGTCGGTTGAAAAAGAAAGCTTTCAACCTGAGTTTCCTACAAAACTCCAAAATTTCTATTTTCAGTTTTGTATAATCGGTGCGTTTGCATGGGACGAATTTCAAGCCCAGATTTAATAAGGATTCCTCTTGTGTGGTTAATGTCCGGGCAGATAAATTCACTACCACATTCGGTTTACCTAAGATTGGTAAAACCGCTTCCGTGTTCGCATTTGCCAAGGGGCTTTGGGCTTGGTTCTTCCTTGTTGGCCCCTGTCTAAAAAAGCAACCTGCTTTCTTGAATTATTGCCTCTAGAGTCAGGGTCAGATGACCCTGAAGACGAAGTGTCAGAGAAAGTAGAAAAACGATTTCTAGATCTACCCTGGAAGTCGTACAGCGCCCTGCGTGACTCGGCCTGGGTATAGTAGTCCTCTTTGAGGAACGGATATACTGATTCAAGCTTGAAGGATTTACTGTCCTTCTCGTATTTTAAAGATTTATTATTTATAGTAATGTCCTTGAAAACTTGTATATCCTTTTGGATCTTGTCAAGAAGAGTCTTGGCGTCAGTGACTGCAGGATTGTCAGCTATTGCTTTAGTTAACTCCTCGATTTCCTCCAATTCCTTCTTACACAGCCTTTGCGCCGTCTCAATGGTGTGAACCATTAGGTCCCGGCTGCATTTGGTGTTGATCTGGCTGAATCCCTTTTTATATTCAATATCGTCAACAAAAATGACAGGGGTATTCTTAACCTGGAGACCCCAGGGAATAGTTCCACCCTGTAGATGTTTTAACAAAAAATATCCGTGAAGTTCTGTTCTAACGTGCTTTTTACAAAGACGAGTCAATTTCTCTGACTCGTTTTGTTGTTTTGTATCGGTACTCAAAGAAATAGATCCAAACGGAGAAGAGGCTATGAGAGACTGGATATGACTCTCGCTAAAAGAAAGTGTATCCTTCTCTGCCATAATGTGTGAAGGACTCAAGGCCCTTCCACGATTAGAGTACTCTTTATGCCCCTAACTCTCTCGCAGATATGGTATCCGCTCTTAACAGCAAACAAAGAGGAGAAAGGTCCTTAGCGGGGCTGAGGGAGGGCTGGACCCTATATACTGCAAACCAACAAATTGTGCCCCCTCGCTCAATCACTTAAGTATTTTTTGGGGACCAAATAAACATAAACGTTAAATTTGGTCCGGTATCTTTATTTATACCTTTTTTTTCTTTAACTGATTATTTCGAAAACAATTTTGTATGGCAGATGAAGAATACAACATACACAATTATTTACAATTAACACTAAACTACATTGACACAATACCACTAACACACTCTGTGAAAAGAAAATTTCAAATGTAACATCCCACAAATAATACAATGCTAAACTATAAACATCACAACTAGACAATTTTGTACGCTCTTATCTGCCCCTGCCCCAGGTTATATATAGGGAAGACAAACCAGCAGGTGAATCTCCGAATAGGACAGCACAGATCAAGAATCAAAAAAAGAATACTAACAGCCCCAGTGGTAGAGCATTTCATCGAAATGTCCCACAATGAAAATGATTTCAAGTGGACTGTTCTACACACCATGAGCCATGTGCAGCGCCCTGCGGACATTGACAAAATGCTACTTACAAAAGAAGCATATCTAATTTTGAAATTTAATTGTATCATGACTGGCCTTAACAACATGTCTGAACTGTCAAGAATCTGAGACTTTGTGCCATACTGCCGTGTTGTCACTATTTTGCTCCTTTCATGAATAATTTATGAGGAAATTATGTACCCTGTAGCCTCTCACAAACTAAATTCGCCTATTAATGTTTGCCATAAAACCAACCTCTGATTGGCCTTAGTACACCAAAATGGGCTTTGTACTTCAAATCCCAGAATGCACCTTGGTCCTAGGAGCGTCCGCCCATTGTTTTCAAGCGGTGTCCCTTTAAGTATGTAGAAATGGCCGCCGCCACTTCTAGCTATCAGTGAGCGAGCGAGAAGCATCGTTTCCAAGCCGTGCAAAGAAAAGATTGTAGAGGTGAGCGTAACTAAGAGTCATGTCTATCTGCCAAGAGACCCACATTGGTTGTGCCTTCCGCAGACTAATCATCCGTGCGTCTTTTCAGATCACGACGGTACGTGACTGCAAAGCGCCGAGCGGAATCAAGTCACTGTGTTCCCCGACAGCCCCGGCTGGGGCCGCTGACTGGGGGCGCGGGGTGCCGCCAACAGCAACAATCAAAGGTACATTCTATTCCGGCGCACCAAAATTCATGAAGTGTGCCATTACGCTACGTGTAGCTTTGTCAAAAAACTAAAAGCGCATATTTATTCAGTTCATTGCTCTTACAGGCACAGGGTAGAAATTCCTGCCGCCTTCCAGCAGAAGAGCGTGAAAGGTATGACAACACGATAAAATATTTTGTTTCTAAAAAAAAGATACTTTTACGCAATCACGGAAGTATTCCTCTCATGACAAATGGGTACATATTTCCCATACAGGATTCTAAGAAAAGATAATCGTCCGCCCTCCAGACCCCTTTTTGGCTACAAATTCGATCCATTAAAGGTATGAAAATAATTTTTTTAATATTATCCCCGTTTTGTAAAGATAATGCAGGATGATATTCTACACCCAAGAGACCACATGTTAAATAAAGGCAACACCTCTTTTCTCAGGTTGGTGCTGTCACTGAAGTTATCCTGGTTGTGTCCTGAATAAAGGATTTGGTCCAATAATAGAAACCCATACAGGCCAACCAAATACTAACATTCAGGTACTTTTAATTCCATTCAAACGGTTCTTCTTTTTCAGAAGAGGCCATTTGGTTGTATTAAAACGGTTTGTTTTTTACATTCCAACAGAAAAATTACAAGAGCCCTGATGATAGTTTGGAAACTCCATGCCCAAACTTGAAACGCGTCGGCAATCCAGCAAGAGTTAATTATATACATTGAATGTGTATTAAGAATCATATCTGCCTCACGCTTTTTCTCTTGTATTGAATTGGCTCTTTCCACGTATTTTTGATTTGTCTGTATTTTTGATTTGTCCGTACAAAATTGTCTAGTTGTGATGTTTATAGTTTAGCATTGTATTATTTGTGGGATGTTACACTTGAAATTTTCTTTTCACAGAGTGTGTTAGTGGTATTGTGTCAATGTAGTTTAGTGTTAATTGTAAATAATTGTGTATGTTGTATTCTTCATCTGCCATACAAAATTGTTTTCGAAATAATCAGTTAAAGAAAAAAAAGGTATAAATAAAGATACCGGACCAAATTTAACGTTTATGTTTATTTGGTCCCCAAAAAATACTTAAGTGATTGAGCGAGGGGGCACAATTTGTTGGTTTGCAGTATATAGGGTCCAGCCCTCCCTCAGCCCCGCTAAGGACCTTTCTCCTCTTTGTTTGCTGTTAAGAGCGGATACCATATCCGCGAGAGAGTTAGGGGCATAAAGAGTACTCTAATCGTGGAAGGGCCTTGAGTCCTTCACACATTATGGCAGAGAAGGATACACTTTCTTTTAGCGAGAGTCATATCCAGTCTCTCATAGCCTCTTCTCCGTTTGGATCTATTTCTTTGAGTACCGATGCAAAACAACAAAACGAGTCAGAGAAATTGACTCGTCTTTGTAAAAAGCACGTTAGAAAAGAACTTCACGGATATTTTTTGTTAAAACATCTACAGGGTGGAACTATTCCCTGGGGTCTCCAGGTTAAGAATACCCCTGTCATTTTTGTTGACGATATTGAATATAAAAAGGGATTCAGCCAGATCAACACCAAATGCAGCCGGGACCTAATGGTTCACACCATTGAGACGGCGCAAAGGCTGTGTAAGAAGGAATTGGAGGAAATCGAGGAGTTAACTAAAGCAATAGCTGACAATCCTGCAGTCACTGACGCCAAGACTCTTCTTGACAAGATCCAAAAGGATATACAAGTTTTCAAGGACATTACTATAAATAATAAATCTTTAAAATACGAGAAGGACAGTAAATCCTTCAAGCTTGAATCAGTATATCCGTTCCTCAAAGAGGACTACTATACCCAGGCCGAGTCACGCAGGGCGCTGTACGACTTCCAGGGTAGATCTAGAAATCGTTTTTCTACTTTCTCTGACACTTCGTCTTCAGGGTCATCTGACCCTGACTCTAGAGGCAATAATTCAAGAAAGCAGGTTGCTTTTTTAGACAGGGGCCAACAAGGAAGAACCAAGCCCAAAGCCCCTTGGCAAATGCGAACACGGAAGCGGTTTTACCAATCTTAGGTAAACCGAATGTGGTAGTGTATTTATCTGCCCGGACATTAACCACACAAGAGGAATCCTTATTAAATCTGGGCTTGAAATTCGTCCCATGCAAACGCACCGATTATACAAAACTGAAAATAGAAATTTTGGAGTTTTGTAGGAAACTCAGGTTGAAAGCTTTCTTTTTCAACCGACCATTTGCTCAAAATATGGAAGTAACAGGATTGAGGAACAAGTCCACTTTTGTTCCTCATCAAAACATTCCTAAGCAAATAATAGCTTTTGAGCAAATAATGCTTTCCTCCATTAATAAAATGGAAAAATCCAAAAGATATGTGCCTTCCAATATCAGTAAGGGCGAATTGCAAGCACTACAAAGCCTTAAACGTAGGTGACCTAGTTCTAGGACAACCCCGCGCCGCACGGCAACCAGCTGCTGCGTGTGCCCCATTCTGCCGTCTGCCTCGTTGCCGCCGCCGCGGGACCACACCCCCTGTCTTCCAGCGGCGTGGTCCGCGATCGCTTGTCCTGCCCCTGTTGCTTGCCGTATAACCTGCTGTAAAAGTGCTGTAATTGTTTTAATTTTGCCTTCTGTACTGTCTGTGTGTGATAGTCCCCATTTCCTTCTGTTTTTGCCGTTTGCGCTGCCCTTCGCCCTCCCTCCCTCCCCGCTTCCCGCCACCACCGCGAAACCCCGCCCCTTTTCCTTCTGTACCCTCCCCGCTCCCGCCTCCCAGCTGCTCCGCCCCCCCGCGCACTTGGCCATATATGGCGACTGTGCGACGCAGGTGAGTGTGACCTAGTTCTAGGACACCCCCGCGCCGCACGGCCACCAGCTGCTGCGTGTGCCCCCTTCTGCCGACTGCCTCGTTGCCGCCGCCGCGGGACCACGCCCCCTGTCTTCCAGCGGCGTGGTCCGCGATCGCTTGTCCTGCCCCTGTTGCTTGCCGTATAACCTGCTGTAAAAGTGCTGTAATTGTTTTAATTTTGCCTTCTGTACTGTCTGTGTGTGATAGTCCCCATTTCCTTCTGTTTTTGCCGTTTGCGCTGCCCTTCGCCCTCCCTCCCTCCCCGCTTCCCGCCACCACTGCGAAACCCCGCCCCTTTTCCTTCTGTACCCTCCCCGCTCCCGCCTCCCAGCTGCTCCGCCCCCCCGCGCACTTGGCCATATATGGCGACCGTGCGACGCAGGTGAGTGTGACCTAGTTCTAGGACACCCCCGCGCCGCACGGCCACCAGCTGCTGCGTGTGCCCCCTTCTGCCGACTGCCTCGTTGCCGCCGCCGCGGGACCACGCCCCCTGTCTTCCAGCGGCGTGGTCCGCGATCGCTTGTCCTGCCCCTGTTGCTTGCCGTATAACCTGCTGTAAAAGTGCTGTAATTGTTTTAATTTTGCCTTCTGTACGGTCTGTGTGTGATAGTCCCCATTTCCTTCTGTTTTTGCCGTTTGCGCTGCCCTTCGCCCTCCCTCCCTCCCCGCTTCCCGCCACCACCGCGAAACCCCGCCCCTTTTCCTTCTGTACCCTCCCCGCTCCCGCCTCCCAGCTGCTCCGCCCCCCCGCGCACTTGGCCATATATGGCGACCGTGCGACGCAGGTGAGTGTGACCTAGTTCTAGGACACCCCCGCGCCGCACGGCCACCAGCTGCTGCGTGTGCCCCCTTCTGCCGACTGCCTCGTTGCCGCCGCCGCGGGACCACGCCCCCTGTCTTCCAGCGGCGTGGTCCGCGATCGCTTGTCCTGCCCCTGTTGCTTGCCGTATAACCTGCTGTAAAAGTGCTGTAATTGTTTTAATTTTGCCTTCTGTACTGTCTGTGTGTGATAGTCCCCATTTCCTTCTGTTTTTGCCGTTTGCGCTGCCCTTCGCCCTCCCTCCCTCCCCGCTTCCCGCCACCACCGTGAAACCCCGCCCCTTTTCCTTCTGTACCCTCCTCGCTCCCGCCTCCCAGCTGCTCCGCCCCCCCGCGCACTTGGCCATATATGGCGACCGTGCGACGCAGGTGAGTGTGACCTAGTTCTAGGACACCCCCGCGCCGCACGGCCACCAGCTGCTGCGTGTGCCCCCTTCTGCCGACTGCCTCGTTGCCGCCGCCGCGGGACCACGCCCCCTGTCTTCCAGCGGCGTGGTCCGCGATCGCTTGTCCTGCCCCTGTTGCTTGCCGTATAACCTGCTGTAATTGTTTTAATTTTGCCTTCTGTACTGCTTGTGTGTGATAGTCCCCATTTCCTTCTGTTTTGGCCGTTTGCGCTGCCCTTCGCCCTCCCTCCCTCCCCGCTTCCCGCCACCACCGCGAAACCCCGCCCCTTTTCCTTCTGTACCCTCCCCGCTCCCGCCTCCCAGCTGCTCCGCCCCCCCGCGCACTTGGCCATATATGGCGACCGTGCGACGCAGGTGAGTGTGACCTAGTTCTAGGACACCCCCGCGCCGCACGGCCACCAGCTGCTGCGTGTGCCCCCTTCTGCCGACTGCCTCGTTGCCGCCGCCACGGGACCACGCCCCCTGTCTTCCAGCGGCGTGGTCCGCGATCGCTTGTCCTGCCCCTGTTGCTTGCCGTATAACCTGCTGTAAAAGTGCTGTCATTGTTTTAATTTTGCCTTCTGTACTGTCTGTGTGTGATAGTCCCCATTTCCTTCTGTTTTGGCCGTTTGCGCTGCCCTTCGCCCTCCCTCACTCCCTGCTTCCCGCCACCACCGCGAAACCCCGCCCCTTTTCCTTCTGTACCCTCCCCGCTCCCGCCTCCCAGCTGCTCCGCCCCCCCGCGCACTTCGCCATATATGGCGACCGTGCGAACGCGCAGCGGCCACGCGCTGCGGGCGCGCCGATTGTGCGCCGAAGGCGCGCCAAAGGTAAGCCCGTCTGCGCCCGTCCGCGCCTGGACCGCGCTCAGTGCCAGGACCCCTGGCCCACGAGGACCCCGACCGACCCGCCTGATGTACACCGCCGCCAACCTCAGCGCACTCAACACCGGTCGACTCCCAGGATGCTACCAAGCCACCCCACGACGCACCCACGGACCCTTCATCTGCCAGTCCTGCAAGTTCACCTGCATCCGTACCTGCCTCGCACCTGCACCCGCCAAACCGAACACCAGCAGCAACCACCTCAAGTGCATCCTGCTCAACACCCGCTCCGTCCACAGACACGCCGTCGAACTTTGGAACCTCCTCGACACCACAGCCCCTGACGTTGCCTTCCTCACGGAGACCTGGATGAACGCCTCTTCAGCTCCCGACATCGCCATCGCCATCCCAGAGGGCTACAAGATCACCCGGAGGGATCGCACCACCAACCAGATGGGCGGAGGCATCGCCATCATCCACAGGAACACCATCCGTATCACGACCAGCACCGACAACACCCTGACCACCGCCGAACACTTGCATTTCCAGATCCACACCGACCCGAAGACCACCCTCAGAGGCACCCTGATCTACCGACCTCCGGGACCACGCACCCAATTCAGCGAGGACATCGCCGACTTCGTCAGCCCGCATGCCCTCCCCTCCGCTGACTACATCCTCCTGGGGGACCTCAACTTCCACCTGGAGAACAACAACGACCGCAACACCAGCACCCTGCTCGACAACCTCGCCAATCTTGGACTCAAGCAGCTGGTGTCCACCCCCACCCACCTCGCCGGACACACACTCGACGCAGTCTTCTCATCCAGCACAGACATCACCTTCAGCCACGCCACAGAGCTTCAATGGACGGACCACAGCTGCGTCCACTTCTCCTTCAAAAGAACGATGACCCACCACCACCAGCAACAGGCTGCCCGCAGAAGCTGGACCAAGATCACAGCCGACCAGCTCGCCACCTCCCTGAGCCAGCACCCTCCTGCCAGCTCAGCGAACCCCAGCCAGGCCGCCGACAACCTCACGAAGTGGATCAGCGACTGCGCGGACGAGCTCGCCCCGTTGAGGACCCCGCCCAGCAGACCCGGCAGCAAGAAAGCCCCATGGTTCACCGACGAACTCAAGAGCTCCAAGAAGAACTGCCGAGCCCTCGAGAAAGTCTGGAGAAGGGAACCAACACCGGACAACATGACCACCCTCAAGCTTGCCACCCGGAAGCACCACCAGCTGATCCGCGCCGCCAAGAAAACTGCATTCAAGGACCGGCTGGACAACAACGCACACAACTGCAAGGAACTCTTCAACATCGTGAAAGAGCTATCCAACCCCAGCGCAGGAAACAACGACATCACCCCATCGCAAGACCTCTGCAACTCTCTCGCCTCATACTTCCACAACAAGATCGCGGACATACACAACAGCTTCAACAACCAACCAACGCACACCACGACCGAACCACCACCCCCCACCACCACCCTCCGCGCCTGAACTCCGATCAGCACCGAAGACACCGTCAGCACGATGAACTCCATCCACTCCGGATCTCCGACCGACCCCTGCCCTCACCACGTCTTCAACAAAGCCGACGCTGTCATCGCACCCCACCTGCGAGACATCATCAACACATCCTTCGACACCGCCACCTTCCCTGAGAGCTGGAAGCACGCCGAACTCAGCGCTCTACTCAAGAAACCCACAGCGGACCCCACCGAACTCAAGAATTACCGCCCCATCTCGCTCCTCCCGTTTCCAGCCAAAGTCATCGAGAAGACCGTCAACAAGCAGCTGGCCGCCTTCCTTGAGACGAATGGATCCCTCGACCCCTCACAGTCTGGCTTCCGAGCCAACCACAGCACCGAGACCGCCCTCATCGCCGCCACCGATGACATCCGAGCCCTGATGGACAACGGAGAAACAGCGGCCCTCATCCTCCTAGACCTCTCCGCGGCATTCGACACTGTCTGCCACCGCACCCTAGTGCAGCGCCTCAGCAACGTCGGAATCCAGGAGAAGGCTCTGGAATGGATCATCTCCTTCCTCGACGGAAGAACACAGAGAGTCCGCCTGCCACCGTACAAGTCAGAGGCCACCGAAGTCATCTGCGGCGTCCCTCAAGGATCCTCGCTGAGCCCCACCCTCTTCAACGTCTACATGAGCCCCCTCGCGGCCATCGCACGCCAACACAACCTCAGCATAATCTCCTACGCCGACGACACCCAGCTGATCCTCTCCCTGACCAACGACCCCGCCGCCGCCAGAGCCAACCTGCACGAAGGGATGAAAGATGTAGCCGAGTGGATGACGATCAGCCGCCTGAAACTGAACTCAGACAAGACGGAGGTCCTCATCCTGGGCTCCTCGCCCTCCGCCTGGGACGACTCCTGGTGGCCCCCCGCCCTGGGCACCGCACCCAAACCGACAGACCACGCACGGAACCTGGGCTTCATCCTGGACTCCTCCCTCTCCATGACCAGGCAAGTCAACGCCGTCTCCTCAGGGTGCTTCAACATCCTGCGCATGCTACGGAAGATCTTCTGGTGGATCCCCACGGAGACCAGGAAGACCGTCACCCAGGCCCTCGTCACCAGTCGACTGGACTACGGCAACGCCCTCTACGCTGGTACCACCGCCAAGCTCCAGAAGAGACTCCAGCGGATCCAGAACGCCTCAGCCAGACTCATCCTCGACATCCCACGAACCAGCCACATCTCCGGACATCTGAGAGACCTGCATTGGCTCCCCGTCAACAAAAGAATCACCTTCCGACTCCTCACCCACGCACACAAAGCACTACACGACCAAGGCCCGAACTACCTCAACAACCGAATCAACTTCTACGCTCCCAAACGCCACCTCCGATCAGCCAACAACGCCCTCGCCACCGTCCCCCGCATCCGAAGAGCGACTACAGGAGGAAGGTCCTTCTCCTACCTGGCCGCCAAGACCTGGAACTCCCTCCCGACCGACCTGCGCCTGACCCAAGACCACCTCTCCTTCAGGAAGAAGCTGAAGACCTGGCTGTTCGAGCAGTAACGGCACCCCCCCCCACCCCCCCCAGCGCCTTGAGACCCTACGGGTAAGTAGTGCGCTCTATAAATGTCTTTGATTGATTGATTGATTAAAGAAGATCCCACCCTGGTCATAAAACAGGCCGATAAGGGTGGTGCGGTCGTCGTTTGGCCTCGTGAAAAATATGTCACTGAAGGATTAAAACAGGTCAACAACACCATGTGGTATCGTCCCTTAAATGAGGACCCCACAAAACAGATTCAGGGTTTGATCTCCGATGTTCTAACGCAAGGGAAAGATGCGGGTTTTTTGGGTAGCAAAGAGTTTGAATTTTTGAATAAAAAATTCCCCCGTACACCGGTTTTGTATCTACTCCCCAAAATCCACAAAAACCTAGCCGAGCCACCAGGGCGCCCGATTGTTTCGGGCGTTGATTCCTGCTTAGAGCCACTATCTAAGTATGTGGATTTCTTTTTAAAGCCCTTTTTGACGGAGGTAAAATCGTATCTCAGGGATACGACTGATTTTTTAACTAAGGTGGAGGGTATCGAGTTTGATTCATCTAAACAAATTATGGCAACTATGGACGTTACGTCGTTGTATACTCAAATCCCTCAGGAAGAGGCGCTGGAGGTCATCGAATTAGTTTTGGACAGAAGAGAAAGGCCCCACAGGGTGCCTACTGCATTTATCCTTAGACTTGCAGCTATTGCTCTACAGAAGAATTTCTTCACATTCAATGGCCAGTTTTATATGCAAATCAAGGGCACTGCCATGGGGTGTCCTTATGCCCCAGAAATGGCAGTGCTCTACATGGCACAATATGAGACTCTGTTCGTAGACAATAACAACCCTTACAAGGAGAATATCCTTCAATGGTGGCGATACATTGATGATATCTGGCTCCTGTGGCAGGGGAGCCAGATCGAACTTCTAGAGTTCCACGAATGGATCAACAACAGACACCCGGATATTAAATTCTCCATCGAAACAAGCACCACAAAAATGACGTTTTTGGACGTCGAGGTAACCTGTGAGGAGGGTAAACTTAAAACATCACTGTTTAAAAAAGCGACTGATAAGAATACCATCCTCCACCACAAAAGCTACCACCCAAGAAGTCTGAAGGCCAATTTGCCCTACGGGCAAATGTTACGCATCCGAAGGAATTGCTCGGAGCTTGGCGATTATGATCACCATGCACAGACATTTTGTAACGAAATGATCCATAGAGGCTACCCTAGGAAGCTCCTTAGGAATTCATTCAAGAGGGCACGCTGTACTCCACGTGAAACCCTATTACAAACCAATGAGAAAAAGGAATTGGACAGGTTGGTATGCGTGACCACCTTTGGGCCGGATACCCATAAGTTGAGGCAGGCAGTCCTCAAGAACTGGCACCTGCTGGAGGACCTAGAATGCCCCTTCCAACGCCCAATTTTCGCATACAGAAAGAACCGCAGTTTGGGTCAACACATTGTGCGAGCAGATCTCCCTAAGCCCCTTCCCAAACATGATCTCCGAGCCCTATGGGATATGAAACCGATAGAGGGACACCATAGGTGCGGGAACTGTGTCTCGTGCAGTAGCACCATTGAGGGTAGCGAGTTCGAGCATCAAGGAACCAAATGGAAACATCTGGGGTTTTCAAATTGTAAAACCAAAAATGTCATTTACGCTCTTATCTGCCCCTGCCCCAGGTTATATATAGGGAAGACAAACCAGCAGGTGAATCTCCGAATAGGACAGCACAGATCAAGAATCAAAAAAAGAATACTAACAGCCCCAGTGGTAGAGCATTTCATCGAAATGTCCCACAATGAAAATGATTTCAAGTGGACTGTTCTACACACCATGAGCCATGTGCAGCGCCCTGCGGACATTGATAAAATGCTACTTACAAAAGAAGCATATCTAATTTTGAAATTTAATTGTATCATGACTGGCCTTAACAACATGTCTGAACTGTCAAGAATCTGAGACTTCGTGCCATACTGCCGTGTTGTCACTATTTTGCTCCTTTCATGAATAATTTATGAGGAAATTATGTACCCTGTAGCCTCTCACAAACTAAATTCGCCTATTAATGTTTGCCATAAAACCAACCTCTGATTGGCCTTAGTACACCAAAATGGGCTTTGTACTTCAAATCCCAGAATGCACCTTGGTCCTAGGAGCGTCCGCCCATTGTTTTCAAGCGGTGTCCCTTTAAGTATGTAGAAATGGCCGCCGCCACTTCTAGCTATCAGTGAGCGAGCGAGAAGCATCGTTTCCAAGCCGTGCAAAGAAAAGATTGTAGAGGTGAGCGTAACTAAGAGTCATGTCTATCTGCCAAGAGACCCACATTGGTTGTGCCTTCCGCAGACTAATCATCCGTGCGTCTTTTCAGATCACGACGGTACGTGACTGCAAAGCGCCGAGCGGAATCAAGTCACTGTGTTCCCCGACAGCCCCGGCTGGGGCCGCTGACTGGGGGCGCGGGGTGCCGCCAACAGCAACAATCAAAGGTACATTCTATTCCGGCGCACCAAAATTCATGAAGTGTGCCATTACGCTACGTGTAGCTTTGTCAAAAAACTAAAAGCGCATATTTATTCAGTTCATTGCTCTTACAGGCACAGGGTAGAAATTCCTGCCGCCTTCCAGCAGAAGAGCGTGAAAGGTATGACAACACGATAAAATATTTTGTTTCTAAAAAAAAGATACTTTTACGCAATCACGGAAGTATTCCTCTCATGACAAATGGGTACATATTTCCCATACAGGATTCTAAGAAAAGATAATCCTCCGCCCTCCAGACCCCTTTTTGGCTACAAATTCGATCCACTAAAGGTATGAAAATAATTTTTTTAATATTATCCCCGTTTTGTAAAGATAATGCAGGATGATATTCTACACCCAAGAGACCACATGTTAAATAAAGGCAACACCTCTTTTCTCAGGTTGGTGCTGTCACTGAAGTTATCCTGGTTGTGTCCTGAATAAAGGATTTGGTCCAATAATAGAAACCCATACAGGCCAACCAAATACTAACATTCAGGTACTTTTAATTCCATTCAAACGGTTCTTCTTTTTCAGAAGAGGCCATTTGGTTGTATTAAAACGGTTTATTTTTTACATTCCAACAGAAAAATTACAAGAGCCCTGATGATAGTTTGGAAACTCCATGCCCAAACTTGAAACGCGTCGGCAATCCAGCAAGAGTTAATTATATACATTGAATGTGTATTAAGAATCATATCTGCCTCACGCTTTTTCTCTTGTATTGAATTGGCTCTTTCCACGTATTTTTGATTTGTCTGTATTTTTGATTTGTCCGTACAAAATTGTCTAGTTGTGATGTTTATAGTTTAGCATTGTATTATTTGTGGGATGTTACATTTGAAATTTTCTTTTCACAGAGTGTGTTAGTGGTATTGTGTCAATGTAGTTTAGTGTTAATTGTAAATAATTGTGTATGTTGTATTCTTCATCTGCCATACAAAATTGTTTTCGAAATAATCAGTTAAAGAAAAAAAAGGTATAAATAAAGATACCGGACCAAATTTAACGTTTATGTTTATTTGGTCCCCAAAAAATACTTAAGTGATTGAGCGAGGGGGCACAATTTGTTGGTTTGCAGACCTGGTTTTTCTGGCTCTAGAGCAGCTCTGCTGACCTGGTTCGCTCCTTCTAAAGAAGCTCTGCTGACCTGGTTTCTCCGGCTCTAGAGCACCTCTGCTGACCTGGTTCTCTGGCTCTGAAGCAGCTCTGCTGACCTGGTTCTCTCCTTCTAAAAAGCTCTTCTGATCTGGTTCTCTGGCTCTAAAGCAGCTCTGCTGACCTGCTTCTCTTCCTCTAGAGCAGCTCTGCTGACCTTGTTCTATGGCTCTAAAGCAGCTCTGCTGACCTGGTTCTCTCCCTCTAAAGCAGCTCTGTAGACCTGGTTCTCTGCCTCTAGAGCAGCTTTGCTTACCTGGTTATCTGGCTCTAACGCAGCTGGGCTGACCTGGTACTATGGCTTTAAAGCAGCTCTGCTGACCTGGTTCTCTGGTTCCAGAGCAGTTCTGCTGGCCAGGTTCTCCGGCTCTGAAGCAGTTCTGTTGACCTGGTTCTCTCCCTCTACAGCAGCTTTGCTGACCTGGTTCTCGGCCTCTAGAGCTGCTCTGCTGACCTGGGTCTTTGGCTCTAGAGCAGCACTGCTGACCTGGGTCTCTAGTTCTAGAGCAGCTCTGCTGGCCTGCTTCTTAGGCTGTAGAGCAGCTCTGCTGACCTGGTTCTCTGGCTCTACAACAGCCCTGCTGACCTTGTTTCTGTGGCTCTAGAGCAGTTCTGCTGCCCTAGTTCTCTGGCTCTAAAGCAGCTCTGCTGACCTGGTTCCCTGGCTCTAGAGCAGCTCTGCTGACCTGCTTTTCTGGCTTTAAAGCAGTTCTGCTGACCTGGTTCTCTCCCTCTAAAGCAGCTCTGCTGATCTTGTTCTCTCCCTCTAAAGCAGCTCTGCTGACCTGGTTCTTTGCCTCTAGAGCAGGTTTGCTGACCTGGTTCTCTGCCTCTAAAGCAGCTCAGCTGACCTGGTTCTATGGCTCTAAAGCAGCTCTGCTGACCTGGTTCTCTGGCTCTAGAGCAGCTCTGCTGACTTGGTTCTCTGGCTCTAAATCAGCTCTTTTAAAATGGTTCTCTCCCTCTAAAGAGCTCTGCTGACCTGGGTCTCTGGCTCTGGAGCAGCACTGCGGACCTGGGTCTCTGGTTCTAGAGCAGCTCTGCTGGCCTGCTTCTTAGGCTGTAGAGCAGCTCTGCTGACCTAATTCTCTGGCTCTACAACGGCCCTGCTGACCTTGTTTCTCTGGCTCTAGAGCAGCTCTGCTGACCTGGTTCTCTGGCTCTAAAGCAGCTCTGCTGACCTGGTTCCCTGGCTCTAGAGTAGCTCTGCTGACCTGCTTCTCTAGCTTTAAAGCAGCTCTGCTGACCTGGTTCTCTCCCTCTAAAGCAGCTCTGCTGACCTGGTTCTCTCCCTCTAAAGCAGCTCTGATGACCTGGTTCTTTGCCTCTAGAGCAGGTTTGCTGACCTGGTTCTCTGCCTCTAAAGCAGCTCTGCTGACCTGGTTCTATGGCTCTAAAGCAGCTCTGCTGGCCTGGTTCTCTGGCTCTAGAGCAGCTCTGCTGACCTGGTTCCCTGGCTCTAAATCAGCTCTTTTAAAATGGTTCTTTCCCTCTAAAGAGCTCTGCTGACCTGGTTCTCCGCCTCTAAAGCAGTTCTGCTGACCTGCTTCTCTTCCTCCTCTAGAGCAGCTCTGCTGACCTGGTTCTATGGCTCTAAAGCAGCTTTGCTGACCTGGTTCTCTGGCTCAAGAGCAGCTCTGCTGACCTGGTACTCTGGTTCTAAAGCAGTTCTGCTGACCTGGTTCTCTCCCTCTAAAACAGCTCTGCTGACCTTGTTTCTCTGGCTCTACAGCAGCTCTGCAGTGCTGGTTCTCGGCCTCTAGAGCAGCTCTGCTGACCTGGGTCTCTGGCTCTAGAGCAGCTCTGCTGACCTGGGTCTCTGGCTCTAGAGCAGCTCTGCTGACCTGGGTCTCTGTCTCTAGAAAAGCTCTGCTGACCTGGTTCCCTGGCTCTAAATCAGCTCTTTTAAAATGGTTCTTTCCCTCTAAAGAGCTCTGCTGACCTGGTTCTCCGCCTCTAAAGCAGTTCTGCTTACCTGCTTCTCTGCCTCCTCTAGAGCAGCTCTGCTGACCTGGTTCTATGGCTCTAAAGCAGCTTTGCTGACCTGGTTCTCTGGCTCTAGAGCAGTTCTGCTGACCTGGTACTCTGGTTCTAAAGCAGTTCTGCTGACCTGGTTCTCTCCCTCTAAAGCAGCTCTGCTGACCTGGTTTCTCTGGCTCTACAGCAGGTCTGCTGACCTGGGTCTCTGGCTCTAGAGCAGCTCTGCTGACCTGGGTCTCTGGCACTACAATGGCTCTGCTGACTTGGTTTCTCTGGCTCTACATCAGCTCTGCTGACCTGGTTCTCTGTGCTCACGATGCACGCACCAAACTTCGGGAAAATATATTTAAAAAGTTTATTACAAGTACAAATATATTCGTTTTTATGAATATCTTAGATAATCTCTTGCCCTAAGATGTATATTACAGACACATACATATAATTTTGGAACATACAGTTTTTTTGCGGGAGTCGCACACCCAGCGCGCCCTAGCATGAATATGACTTCACGTGGGACCCGCCACCACGCAAGTGTCTCATACTGCAATGTGCATGTATCACGAATGCGCAAAAGCAGGAGTCGCGGACTGGTCGCATACCAATCAGTCAAGGAGCGAAGGTGCAGCATATTGGCACATTTTAGTAAAGAGGTAGATACCAAGTTATTTCAACTACAACTAGGCTGCTTGCTAGATTTTCTGGCCAAAAAATCCATATCACCGCCCCTGACCCCTCCTTTTGTATTTTTTCTTATTTCTATTACACTCAGTGTACATGTTCACGTCCTTTGGGATATAAGGTAACACTGGTTGCATAGCATGTGAGCTTAGCATGTATGGTCCTTGTCATTGTTGTCTCAAAAAAGGCTGTGCAAATTAAACATTGTTGGGCATACTAGTAAAAACCTCTTCTTTGCACTTATATTTTTTTCAGACACTTACTCCAGGTTGCTAGACCCTCTGTTGCAATTGCCCCTGGCTGGCCCTGATGAAGGTGGTTTCCATTGCAGTTCTTCCACCGAAACGCGTTGGCCCTCACTTCTAATTAGATCCAACCTTTGGTTGTACAGTGGACAAACTGGTGTAAAACAACGGGGTGTTTTTTCTGGTGTAGTAGAGTGATGTATGACTAGGGTGTGTGATAGAGTGGATGTGTTGTGTTTGTGGTTCTCATCCTGGGTTATAATTATTGTCTCGTTATTTTAAAAAAAGATATGTTTATCTATTCTGACTTTGTAATTACAATATGAATTTTTGTATATGTATTTAAAGAAAATCACATGAAATATAGCGAATAACTACTTGTTTTCAAATAAGAAAAAGAAAATATGAATTTTTGAATGACAAAAAAAACTCTAAAAATAAAAATTAATAAATAACTTATAAAGTTGAAGATGTGGTTTATGTATGCCCGTGTTATTGGAGGCTTTCCCCAATGATAAAGTGGATATAGGTCAAGAGGGAGTTCCTTTCTTGTTTCTGGTTATTTTACCCCTCAACTCTCTGACCTTAAAGTACATTTGGGAGGGGGTCCCTACTCTTATTCACGCATACCAATCGCGCACATCACGTAATATTAAATGTATATAATGTAACTGAAAAACCCGCAACTGTCGCACACCGTATGCGGATCCTTCATGACTTTTCTAAAATGGCAGCTAGAATCCGCGCACCCACCTTGATGTGTACTTTTTGAGTGCACAACTCCGAAAAAAATCGGGATTTTAAAAAAAAAAGAAAATAATATAAATATATTAAAATAAAAAATGAAAACAAAAAAATGAATCAATATTTCAGTTTTAATTTTTTTGTAAATTTATTTTTTTGCAATTTTCAGAAAAATATATAATGGTATTTAATGAATAAAATATTTAAAAATAAACAGGTAAAAAACTGTTGAAAATCAGAACAAAAAAATTGGTATAACTGCTATCACACAAATTAGCATTTCAAAAACCTTTGAAATTCACTGAAAAAAAACATAGGTTTCAGAGACATTATAGTTAGAAATTAGCATTTAAGAAAGCTTTGAAATTCACTGAAAAAACATAGGTTTCAGAGACGTTACAGTTAGAAATTAACATTTAAAAAACCTTAGAAATTCACAGAAAAAAAACATAGGTTTCTGGGGTGTTATAGTTAGCCGGCCATTTCACTCATACAAAACCATAGAAATTCCTAAGTGATTGTGAGAGTGGCTGCATCGGTGACTGTGTGCTTGTGTCAGCGACTGTATAGAGAGTAAGTGTGTGTGTGTTGCTATATGAGTGAGTAAGTAGCTGTGTTTGGGTGAGTGAATAGGTGTGTGAGTAGCTTTATGGCTGACTAACGGTATATGAGTGGCTATATGAGTGGCTGTATAGTTATATGAGTGGATATCTCAGCTGTATTGGTCAACTTTACCCTTTTCTTTATTCACATAACATGTGTAATTGCTGAATGTTATTGCAATTTCTAGAAGTGGCGACAGAATGATTTTCAGAGTGGGGTTGCTGGTCTTTAGCAACACCACACACATGAAATAGACATTATTACATTCAATACATCACTGTTAAATCTCAAAGAGAAGGTGTCCTAGTTCTTCAAATCTATGTGCATAATAATTAAACACTTTCTTTGCCCTTTGAAACACTAGATATACAAAAGCACAATATTTTTCAGCAGAAAGTGTGTAACAGGAACCTTGTGTAACAATAGGAATATAAAATATCAAGACTGATAAACGCCATAAGGAATGCTGTGCCTGGCTGGAAGTTGCACATCTCTACTATGTTTTACCAATAATGCTTTTAAGGATTTTGAGTGATTTTAACCAGTGTTTAGTCTGTTTTCTATTTCAACCCTTATGCACTCTGTAGGTTTATCTCAAAATCAGTTCACTTTGCAAGAATGAAGGAAGAAGGCAGCTTGTTGTCAGAAAGCCTTCAGAGAGAGGAAGCTGGGCAAGCTTGTGCATTTCTCAAACAGAGTTGTGCCCAATTATTAGGGTTCCAACTGGCCAATATTCTAATGAAATGGTCCATACTTATATGTAAAGGCTGATTTAAAGTTTTGAAAACACCTTGTATTATTATTTTTTCAACTTTAATCCTAAAATTTTAAAGACACAGAAGATTGTTTTAAAAATATTATTCCAATGCCCACTACAGGCAAAGACAGAATCTAAAACATGAACAAATGCCCAGTATTTTTCTAAGAAGAATGTGCAAATAAACCTGAAATAAAACCTGACATATAAAACATTTCAGCAGATTTAAATGTATTCTTTCAACTACTTGCTCTTCCAGTATAAAGCAAGCTTCTACCTTTCATCATACAGATCACTATAGCAAATTTATTTATCACTGTCTGACATATGTGAGAACTTTTACCTGCCTCCTGGAAGGCACACAGCATTGTTCACTGAAAGGCAATTTAAGTGCCATAAAACACGCCTCTCCCAGGTACCTCCACCAGTTGGTGCGTCAGCACACTGTCATACTATATGAAGGCATCACTCAAACACTGGCTTCCATCTGAGCAACCTCATCATATTGAAGAAATGAAGGTGCTCTGCTGTACTCTTCTGGCTGCAGCGATGCTTTTTGGACTAGGTAAGTTCTCCAACAGGAATTACATGTTTGGTCTAGTAACAATAAGACAGCTCAGGAGGCTAATATTGCTTCCACTGCCATGGTCTTACAAACATTGGTGGAACAATGGAACCCACTCAGTCTTTTATCCTGCTGAGCTGGATACAAAAGTGTGGCAGTCTGTTTTGTAGAATCTGATATTATGGATACACGTGAAAGAGAACTATGTAAGAAGATGTTTTTTACTATTAGAGCCTCTAAGGGTTGAAGGACCAATTTTATTTCTTTGATTTTTTAGGGATTTTATGTAGTACGTACTACACCCCCAGGATATTACGGAGCAGACAGAGTTAAATAAAAATCTGTTTCATACTAACAGGCATATAGTGGAAAGTAGAGTCTGCAGCCTAAAAGGATAGGCTACATTTAAAAAAAGAAAGACAGCTATGCATTCTTTCAGATTTCAGATTTTTAAATGGCATCTGAGAGTACAGTAGCTTAAGTAAAGAAGTTGTTCGTTTCACAGAGGGCAATGTGGAATGGACTTAGACTGTGCTTACTTTGGGCCAGTGGCTTCAAGTGCCAGGCAACACCATTTAAAAGTAAACACCAGCACTTTTGACAGTCTGCCAGTGGTGCTCTTAGTTTAATTTTGAATTGAACAGTTGCTTAGTTGTTTATTCTACATTAAAATGACTAATGTCTGCTGACTAAGCCTTTTTTAGAACTTTGGGGGCCCGGAATTATCTGAATTGTCACACTTGTAGGAGTGTGGTGGTTTAGTAGTTCAGTTGGTCCTGTCACTGGCAGGGGCACTGGGTGGTAGAAGCTGCAGTAGATTCCTGACAAAGGCCCTGACACCTATTTTCCCCCACAAATTAGTCGCTGGGTTTAGCTGTATATCATTATTCCAGGTCTTATGAGCATTGCCTATAAGGAATTAAGAGAGAGTTTGTTGTTTTCCTAAACAGGAGTATTGATCAAAGTGTTTGATTTCTGAGTCTAGCTAGGTTGAAGTGTGGAATGCTGCTGTCTGTGAAGCATTATATATCAGGCATATCAGTTAAGACAGAAGTCTCCTAGTTGAGATAACTAATGATTTAAAGTACCCTTTAGGAATGAAGGGCTTGAAGCTATTGAGAAGCCTTAGCTGAAGCTGGGAATTTCTTGCTGGACATTCAATTGAGTTTTGCATGTTGACTTTCTTATCCTGGCTAAAGCACTGAGATTTTGTGCAGTAAATGCACAGGAGTTTGAAGTTTAGGATATTTAATAAGATGAACTAAGACTGGACTCGGGTGGACAAATGCAGACGTGTGATGAAATAAAATCCTGTTTCAAGGGGGTTCGGTTTGAGATGATGACCATTCAACCAGAAAAGAATGCTCAGTAGAGCGGTTTTGCAGCGCACATAGAAAGAGGAATATGACTTTATGAATTGTTTTTTTGTGCAGGAAAGTGTGAAAGGAGCTACCAGCGCTAAAGCACAGCACGAGCAGCGCGATGTCCCTATTTCCACTGGTTGGCGGAACTCTGCAGAATTTTGCTGAGCTTTTTTGTAACTCTGCTGAATTCCACTGAGTAAAATTCTGCAAGCTCCCTCCACCCCTTGAGGATCAAGAATGTACGGAGTAGGGGGCGTGGCTAAACCACGGAACAACATGGCCATCAGCTAGGGGAGCTCCGGCACCCGTGAGGCCCTTTCACATATTCGCACCAAATATCCGACCCTGAACCACAGGTTACCAAGGAGAATGTAGCGCTGCAGCGACAGAACCCTTCATCGGCGGCCTTGACCCGGTGCTGGTCGAGCAGTGACCGCCTGAAACTGCGGCCTCCCCCAGCATCTTTCCGGAGGCTTTGGTGTTGGGCAAGGGGTGGGGCAATGTGTACCATCGAGTCGCCTCGCCGGGGGGTCCATGGCTGAGGCCTGGATCGGGTCAGGGAGAGTCGCTCACCGTGTCTCCTGCGGGAGAAATTGGCTGAAACCAGGGAGCGGTGTTGTGACACCCCAGTGGTGTGCGCGGCAGCAAAGGTGAGCAAGTGCAGCCGTGCTGCTGCCGGAGAGCCTGGGGGACTGGGTCCATAAAAAACGTCTAGAATCAGCCCGGGGAGCTGCAAAGCCTGTTTGGATCCGATGACTCACCGGCCCTGCAGCTGGGAAACAGGCGCTGATTGAAATAACCTCCCAGTGAGCGGAAACCACCCCCCTCACCCGATCATTCATGGTGAATGCCTCACAGACCCTTGAGGACGAAGCAACCAATGCCCCAGGCCTGAGTTAGGAGCAGCCCTCCCAAAGCCAGGAGAGATTGTCCGGAGGTGGGACCCGAGGGCATCCAGAAGTGGAAGGTCCTAACGGGCACTGGAAAGCAGGGGAGCTATTGCCTGAGCCGGGGGGGGGGGTGGCATATCCTCCGCCTTCTCTGGAACTAACTGAGGGGCACCGGTGTGAGCCGCGTTGCGCATCGATTACCCTCCCTCCACACTCCAGGGTCCCCTCGGGCTGCCCAGAGCCCCACATTGGAACTCACTTGCTCTGGGCCCCCGCCCATACTGCGACTACCAACAATAATACAGCCTGCAGGCCAGGTACCTGTGCAGGTGGAATACGAAACCTCGAGGACGAACGCTGCAGAACCCATCGCCTCTCTGGGCTTGGAAGGCGGGGATGTTACTAGAAGGATGTTGGGGAGCAGGTGCCACAAAACAGTGCAACACAATAAATTGGACAAATACACTTTCTCTAAATCAGCACTGCCGGAATCCTTATTAGGGAAGACCAAACAGAAATTGGAGAGAAGTTGAAGCAAATGCAAATCACCACCTCCAGCCTGGTAGATGACACCTCCCAGCTACGACGTGAAATCAGAGACCTGCAGACCTTCCGTAAGCTGGCAGAGGACAAATTGGATGACTATGAAGGTTGCACATGCCGCAACAATGTGTGCATTATTGGGGTTCTGGAGGCGGCGGAGGGACAGGCAACTGACCTCTTCGTAGAAGAACTTATACTCACCCACCTCCAGCCAAAGGGGCTGTCCAAATTCTTTGCGATTAAAATGGCACATATGGTCCCAGGGGGAAAAGCAAAGCCAGAAGCACCGCCTCTGCTAATCTTGGCAAGAATACTGCATTTTTGTGACCGGGATGTCATCCTTCAAAATGCCAGGATTGCTCCACCTCTTCGATATGAGAATTCAGCTTAGCCATACAGAAGCAACAAAGATAATTTCTTATCGTAAAAAAGAATCTGCGAGACAGGAGCATCAATTATGCAATGTTGTTCCCAGCCCATCTCTGGGTGGAGGCGGATAGTAAAGCCTGGTTCTTTGATCACCCAGAAGACAATGCGGACTGGCTGGAGTTTCGAGGAAGAGGGGAGTGACATGCGACCTACAGATGACTGATCCTAATCAGGCCCAGAACTTTCAGACTACCAAACCGTAAGATGTATAGTAGCATATGTTGGGGGGCCAGCAATCACGCTGCTGATGAGGGATGGGGGGCTCGATGGAAATATTTAGCATGACTATAAACCAGGGGCCCGACTCTGGGGATGACTGTTTCAAACGAAAGGGAGGGTTCTTGGGGATACATCCTCACCGCCCCAAAGTTAACTGCAGTTATTAACCGGTTTGGTTAGACAGGCACTCTGCAAAGTTTGTTAGATGGGCAGTTTGAAACCCAGAGTGCAGGGAAGCAGGGTGGGGGGAAGTTGGTGGGTAAAGAGGAAATACTATTGCTATTTGTTATGTTGACAACATTACATTTTTTACAGGCAGACACAAACGCAAGAAAAGGTTATCACGACAGGTACACACCAAGTGAGACACTTTAAACTATTGAGCTGGAACGTGAATGGGATGGGGGACAAACTGAAGCGCTGCATAGACCTGCAACATATTAAACTACACTCCCCAGAGGTAATGCTCCTTCAGGACTCTCATCTCCTGGGTAACACCTGCAAGGCATTAGACAGAGGAGGCTGTAGACTGGTGGCACAATCTGGCTTTACCACCGGATCTAGAGGTGTGGGTATCATGTTACAAAACTTGTTCCCGTTCTCTATACACTGAACATGGGTAGATGATTTGGGTAGATATGCAGCAATCTCTGGACAATGGACAATGGGAAGGCTCCACACTAGGAGGTCCATTAGGATGGCGGACGGACAAAGTCCGTTCGCCATCCTGTCGGGGCCGGTACCATCCGCAACAAGGGCGGAGGAACCGTGCCCCCAATTAGGATGCATTCGCCACAGTGGCGGGTGCATCCCGCATTTTTTACATTGCGGAGGACTTTACTTGAAGCACCGGCTGTTGCAATGTAAAAAATGCACGTCATGGTGTACATTGAAATGCTGGGGGGTACCATAGGTACCCCCCATGTGCACCCCCACCCCCCTTCACCCTGGGGGCCCGCAACGGGCCCCCTAAACAAAGACTGTATGCCTTTCCGTGGCGGCATTGCTGCTACATGTCAGGGCTAGGGTGGCTTGCGGTCTAGGGCCCGCCCCACTCAGCATTCAGGGGTTCCCGTGTGGGAAAATGCATCTGTCATCCTTGGGAGGGCGTTGGTGGCTGATGTGCGCTAGGCCTGCTTGTTCATCTGTCTTACATCCCTGTTAGGATGTTTGTGCAGGCTGGCTGTCCTTAAACTGCTGTTTTATGCTATTCCGCCTAATGCGTGAGGTTTGGCATGTCGGGAACGTCCGCCTAATGCGTGAGGTTTGGTAGACTGGTCGCATGCGTGAGCGCCGTAAGCACGCTAGCTTACGCGACCGCGCCCTACCTTCTGTGCTTACTATTCTGGACTATTCTAGGGATAGGTTGTGCCTCTCCCTTCTCCCCAGCTTGTTTTTTGGCAGATCCAGCGTTTTGGAGCAGGAAATCACCGGAGGCTTTCGGAGATCGTTCCTGGGGGCGTGGCAGTTTCCAGCTTTCCTCATTTACAGGATTCCAGGAGAGAAGAGTCGTTTTGAGTGCCCAGAAGGGACGTTTAGTCCTTCAGAGTAGTAGAGTAGGTCGTACTCTACAGGTAGGGGCTAAGAAATCAGAGTTCATGGCGCAAATTATCTGAAGTGCATTCTCATGTTTTAAAAGTGACAATTAGGCTGCTAATTAACCATTGATGTTTTAAGTGCACTGTAAGTTTAATTCGCTTTATGTTTTTTCCTTTGAACAAGTGAAATGCATCTCATTGCTGGCAATGGTTACATGTTTTCTGAGTAGCGCAAAGCTATTTTATAGTGTGTTAATTCTATTTAAGGACAGTATATGTTGGCGCTATTCTTTATTTGAGATTTTTGGTGAAAAGGTCAAAAGGTGGTTTTTTATGTGAAAGACAACATTGTGATAATTATAGTTTGCTCTTCAAGCTTTGGTAAAGGAGTGTATTTAATAAGAGTGGTGTTGCTTCTTAGAAAGAAGAATCTGTCGCAATTCACAAGAGAAGAGACTACACAACATAGTGAATAGAACTGTGATTTTTGAATGCTTATTTACAAAAGGCTATTTGGATTCTCAGAGAGAGTTTGATTAGAGTCTGGTGTTTTAGAGAATACCCAAGTTTGGTTTTAAAGGTCTTTAGTCAACTTTGGATTCCGGAGTGTATGTTAATAACTTTTCCTTTTCAGATCTCCTTCCCTGCTGTTCCCTTCCCAATTCCCTTTTCCCCCCCGCTTGATCACTCCAAGATTCTGTGTAATAATTACATTCGGAATTGGAGGTATCGAGAGGTGGGTCCTTATTACTTCACGACAGACCCCGAGGAAGACTTCGCCTGACAGAATAGTAAGCCCACGAATAATTTTCCTCCCGGTCTGAGCGTGAAGTCATAATGACTACCATCAATGACATAATGTCTGCAATCATGCGTATGCAATCAGACTTAAAAGAAACCATGAATGCAACTGCTTTGTTAGCAGCTAAAGTAGACAACATGCAATTGCAGGGTACTCCTCTTCCTGATGATGTTCAGGAAACTGGGGCTAGTAGAGCAACCACTAACATAGCTGTTACAGTGCCTCCTCAGATTCCTTTAGCAGCTCCTGAACGTTTTTCTGGGGATTCTTCCAAGGTGCAAATCTTTTTGACCCAGATAGAGTTACATTTTGCTTGTAGACCAGCTGCGTTTCCAACCCCTCAGTCTAAGATAGCGTTTTTAATTTCATATTTGACCGGTGATGCCGCAAACTGGGCAGTTCCTTTGGTCAGACAAGATGACACCCTGTTATACAACTGGAAACGCTTTGTGGAAGAATTTGAAAAGGTTTTCGATCGACGTACTGTAACCTTATCAGCAGATCGAGAACTGCTTCAGTTAAAACAAGGAAATAGAGACCTTGTTTCTTATTTGTCTCACTTCAACAGATTGATCGCTGAAACTTCTTGGCCAGAGGAAAAAAGAGCAGCTCTTTTTTATCAAGGTTTAAAAGATGATCTAAAAGATGTTTTGGCGCAAATAGACCCTCAACCAATTGTTTGCTCTGATTTGATTAACCTAACTCTGCGATTGGATCACAGACTCTCTGAACGAAGAACAGATAGAAAAAAGATTGACAAACCCAGTTGGAGATCTGAAGTCAAATCTAGATCTCAATTTTCAAACACTGAAGCTAGTTCTGAGCCAATGGAAATAGGAACGTTAAGACAACCATTGTCAAAGGAAGAAAAAGACAATCGACGAAAGAATGGGCAATGCCTTTATTGTGGTCGAAAAGGTCATTTCGTGAAGGACTGTTTGACTAAGCCTAAAGGAAGATTTCCTAACCCTAATAAATCAGCAGTTCTGGAAAAAACAGATCAAAAGTCGGAAAACTAACTGGCCCAAGATGTTTGAAGGGAGATCTCTTGGGAACCATTGCCTTCCCTTCGGTGAACTCATGTGTCTCTAACTACAAAGCACATTTTAGATTAGTAGTGCAAATCAGGTTAGTTCGAGAAACATGCCAAATGGAGGTTTTAGTTGATTCTGGAGCTACAGGTAATTTTGTGGATTTAGAAACTGCCAAACGCCTAGGAATCATCTGTGAACAAAAAGAGACTCCAGAAATTGTCCAAGCAGTGGATGGAAAAATCTTAGCTGGAGGGCCAGTAACCATGCAAACTTCTAAAGTCGTTATGTTCTGTGAGGATGCTAAGCAACAAATACATAAGGAAGAGCTCCAATTTGATGTTATCCAAGCACCTCAATATGGTTTTATTCTTGGAATGCCTTGGCTTTGTTTACATAATCCAACCATAGATTGGCGGAAGAGAGAACTGGTGTTTCTGTCTGACTTTTGCCATTCATCTTGTCTAAACACCTCAAAAACAACTCTAAGTCAATTGGCCACAGCAGAAGAAAAAGAAACACTTTTGCCTAAAATATACAAGGACTACGCAGAGGTGTTCAGTGAAGCTAAAGCAGCCCTCCTTCCTCCTCATCGTAGCTATGATTGTCAAATTGATCTCGTGCCAGGTTCTAGTGTTCCAAATTGCCGCATCTATGCTCTGTCTGAAAAAGAAAACCAACACTTAAGACAGTATCTTGATCAATATTTGGAGAATGGTTTCATCCGCCCCTCCAAGTCCCCGGCAGCATCTCCGTTGTTTTTCATTCCAAAAGCTAATGGGGAATTAAGGACCTGTATCGACTATAGGGCGATGAATAAAATCACTGTCAAAAATAAATATCCATTACCACTCATCCCTGTTCTGTTAGACCAAGTTAAGAAGGCCGAAATCTACACTAAATTGGACCTTAGAGGGGCCTACCATTTGGTTCGTATCAGGCATGGTGATGAATGGAAGACTGCTTTCAAGACTCGATACGGATTATTTGAATACTTGGTAATGCCATTCGGGCTGTGCAATGCACCAGCAGCTTTCCAGTTTTTTCTTAATGATGCCTTGAAGGAATTTTTGGATCTTTTTGTTATTGTCTACATAGACGATATTTTGATCTATTCCGATTCTGAAGCCGAGCATGAAGGTCATGTCAAAAAGGTTTTGAGCACTCTTCAATCTCACAACTTATATTGTAAACTATCAAAATGTGATTTTCATGTTCGAGAAGTCGAATTTCTAGGAGTTCTCCTCACTCCAACTGGAATGAAAATGACTGACAGAAAGATCAAGGCGGTTGCTGATTGGCCTACTCCGACATCAATTCGAGACATACAATGCTTCTTGGGCTTCGCGAATTTTTATCGACGCTTCATTGATCACTTTTCTGCTGTGGTGGCTCCTGTTACACGTTTGTTGCGGAAAAAGGTGAAATTTGAATGGACCTCAGAAGCTGAAAATGCATTTCAGAAGCTAAAAAAAGCCTTTACTGAAGCACCCGTTCTTATGCATCCCAACGTAGAAGAACCTTTCATCATTGAAGCTGACGCTTCTGATGTAGCCATAGCAGCCATTCTCTCTCAAAGGCATCACACTACTGGTCAAATGCATCCAGTTGCTTACATGTCTCGAAAACTAAATCCCGCAGAGCAAAACTATGTTATTGCTGAAAAAGAATTACTTGCTATTCTCGAGGCCTTCAAAGAATGGAGACACTACATAATGGGAGCGAAATTTACTGTAACAGTTTATACAGATCACAGAAATCTACAGTTTATGAGTTCAGCTAGAATGTTAACCCCACGGCAACTCAGATGGATGATGTTCTTTGCAGGTTATGATTTCATAATAACTTTTCGCCCAGGTCAAGACAATAAGAAAGCTGATGCCTTGTCTAGAAAAGACTCTTCCTTGCATCGATTTGAAGGAACACCACAACCTATAATCGATCCTGGCAAGGTAATCAGTGTGCTCTCAGCAGATCAGTTTCTGGAGAATATTCATGAAAGTTTTCCTCCTTCTCAGTGGAAACTATGGTTGAACCCCAAAAAGGATCAAACTATTAAAGAAGGAATACCTTTCCATGGAAAACAAGTATATCTGCCCTCTTTGAAATTACAAGAAACTGTGTTCAACTGGTTACATTCACATCCAATGGCAGGACATCCAGGCCCCAGGAAGACTGTGGAGAAAATACAAAAGATGTTTTGGTGGCCTACGCTACAGAAGGATGTAATAATGATGGCTAACGATTGTGAGGTCTGTGCAAGATTTAAAACTGATCACACTAAACCAAAAGGTTTTTTGCAGGTTTTACCAACACCAACTGAACCATGGAAACATATTTCATTGGATTTCATCACTGACTTGCCACCAATCAATCAGCATACTGTGATTCTAGTGGTTGTGGACAGTTTAACCAAATACGCACATTTCATTGCTTGTAAACAATTGCCAACTGCTGGACAATTAGCGCAGTTATTCTTGCAACATTTGGTACGCTTACATGGCTTGCCTTCAGTTTTGCTTTCAGATCGTGGTTCTCAGTTCTCTTCTAAGTTCTGGCAGCAATGGTGTAAAGATCTACAGATCACTTCCAATATGTCCACCAGTTACCATCCTCAAACTGATGGGCAGACCGAAAGACTGAACCAGACATTGAAGCAATACTTGAGATGTTATGTTACGGACTCTAAGAAATCCTGGTTGGATTTACTTTGGATCGCTGAGTTTGCATACAATACTTCGCCTCATTCGTCAACCGGGTCCTCCCCGTTTGAAGCTCTTTACGGCTATGTACCTAACACCATTCCTTTGACTCTGCCCAATGATGGGAGTGGTGTGCCGGCAGTTAGAGACTCAGTGCAGTTTATGCAGGCTATTCATCGTCAGGTTCAGGATCGTTTATTGCAAAGCAAAAGGAAATACAAGGAGCAGTATGATAAGAGACATCGTTCAGGTCCTGAATATGCCCCTGGAGACAAAGTTTGGCTATCCACGAAGAACTTGAACTTTAAACACAAGAGTATGTTTCAACCTAAGTTCATTGGTCCTTATCCAGTCCTGCGTCAGGTGAACCCTGTGACATTCAAACTGTTGTTGCCCAGGTCCCTGCGCATTCATCCGGTCTTTCATACTTCCCTTCTTAAACCTGCTAATCAGAACCTGGCTCCTCGTCCAGCACCAGTTTTGGTTCATGGCAGTTGGGAATTTGAGGTCCGGAACATTTTAGATTCTAAACGTCGAGGCTCTAGGTTGTGGTATCTTGTCTCCTGGAAGGGGTACGGTGCTGAGAATGATTCCTGGGAGCCGGCTGGCAATGTTCATGCCCCGCGTTTGGTACGCCGTTTCCACCTCCTTCACCCTCTGAAGCCGGGCCCTAGACCGCTCTTGGGAGGGGGAGAGTACTGTCAGGGCTAGGGTGGCTTGCGGTCTAGGGCCCGCCCCACTCAGCATTCAGGGGTTCCCGTGTGGGAAAATGCATCTGTCATCCTTGGGAGGGCGTTGGTGGCTGATGTGCGCTAGGCCTGCCTGTTCATCTGTCTTACATCCCTGTTAGGATGTTTGTGCAGGCTGTCTGTCCTTAAACTGCTGTTTTATGCTATTCCGCCTAATGCGTGAGGTTTGGCATGTCGGGAACGTCCGCCTAATGCGTGAGGTTTGGTAGACTGGTCGCATGCGTGAGCGCCGTAAGCACGCTAGCTTACGCGACCGCGCCCTACCTTCTGTGCTTACTATTCTGGACTATTCTAGGGATAGGTTGTGCCTCTCCCTTCTCCCCAGCTTGTTTTTTGGCAGATCCAGCGTTTTGGAGCAGGAAATCACCGGAGGCTTTCGGAGATCGTTCCTGGGGCGTGGCAGTTTCCAGCTTTCCTCATTTACAGGATTCCAGGAGAGAAGAGTCGTTTTGAGTGCCCAGAAGGGACGTTTAGTCCTTCAGAGTAGTAGAGTAGGTCGTACTCTACAGGTAGGGGCTAAGAAATCAGAGTTCATGGCGCAAATTATCTGAAGTGCATTCTCATGTTTTAAAAGTGACAATTAGGCTGCTAATTAACCATTGATGTTTTAAGTGCACTGTAAGTTTAATTCGCTTTATGTTTTTTCCTTTGAACAAGTGAAATGCATCTCATTGCTGGCAATGGTTACATGTTTTCTGAGTAGCGCAAAGCTATTTTATAGTGTGTTAATTCTATTTAAGGACAGTATATTTTGGCGCTATTCTTTATTTGAGATTTTTGGTGAAAAGGTCAAAAGGTGGTTTTTTATGTGAAAGACAACATTGTGATAATTATAGTTTGCTCTTCAAGCTTTGGTAAAGGAGTGTATTTACTAAGAGTGGTGTTGCTTCTTAGAAAGAAGAATCTGTCGCAATTCACAAGAGAAGAGACTACACAACATAGTGAATAGAACTGTGATTTTTGAATGCTTATTTACAAAAGGCTATTTGGATTCTCAGAGAGAGTTTGATTAGAGTCTGGTGTTTTAGAGAATACCCAAGTTTGGTTTTAAAGGTCTTTAGTCAACTTTGGATTCCGGAGTGTATGTTAATAACGTTTCCTTTTCAGATCTCCTTCCCTGCTGTTCCCTTCCCAATTCCCTTTTCCCCCCCGCTTGATCACTCCAAGATTCTGTGTAATAATTACATTCGGAATTGGAGGTATCGAGAGGTGGGTCCTTATTACTTCACGACAGACCCCGAGGAAGACTTCGCCTGACATACAGAAAGGCATTCCTCACCGGCCATCCTAATATGGCTGGCGGTGTCTATCAGATAGACACCGCCACCTGATAGACACCGCCACCATGTCAGGCCTTTTCCGCAGCGGTCGCAATGTATATGTAGGCAGATGCATGATTCAAAAAGCCATTGTCATAGCGGCTATAATGAAAATTATTCAAAAGCGTTGTGTTGAGAAGTCCTGTGAGACTCTTCTGACGTTTCCTCTCAAGCTGCAAACTCCCAACTCCCTCAAGGATCAACCAACCCAATCAGGAATTCAACACTGACTGAGCCGACTTCTCTCCAAGGGAAAGGGGAAGTGGACAGAGAGACTAACAACAAGTAAACAAGACGAGATCTTCAGTTGTATCTCTCTCAAGAAAGTGTTCCAGGCCGTGACCTTTTCTTATAAGATGCTCAACGCTGGTTTCACGCTACTCTGTAGTACAATATTAATTGATAATTACCCAGCTGTTAACTTCTTAATCACAGGTTATAGTCAAACATTTGCGCTTACTGACCATAAGTTTGGTTGGCCCTTGTTCACACTTTAACAGAAGCTTTTGCACTGAACTCTGTCTCTTGACACCTTCAAATAAATATAACATGTCAAAAAATACACTTGACCTTTGGTTGAATTAACTGGTTAATTAAGTTAATTGGGTTAATAAGAACCAAATTTGAATACTTCATGCAAGAGCATACCTGAGACTTCTATAATTCTTCTGTACTGGAAATTCTGCAGTTGGAAGACAAGAAATAGCAGCCTATATCTAAATTACATTGCTATTTGTAAGTATTCATTCCAAACTGACTTCCTTGAAGAATAAACTTTCTTTACATAACTCAATTTGAGTTCCCTATTAACACAGAAGGAATATACATAGTAAGGATTTCACCCAAAAGCCTCTTGTCTTTACCAAGGCTTATTATATCTCTACTCAATGAGCTCTAAAACCTTTAACTTCGTAGGCCCTTGAATATCCTGAGAGAGAGTTTTCAGCCAAAAGTCATTTGCCTCTTCCAAGACTTGTTTTATCACTCTCGGTTTAGTCAAGCGCTTAATTCCTTAACTTGGAAGGCTCTAAATTTGTTTTCAAAGTTATTTTCTCCTTGAAGCACAAATGCAAGAAGTTCAATTTCAGCAGTAAATAAATTACGCCTTACTGTCCTTGTCAAGTCGCGCTGCGCCGAACAGGAGACTCGAACAGCCGGCTGAGAGGAGTTAAACAAACAAACCTCCCGGCCGTCACGAAGAGAGAGAGGGAGACCCGCTTCTTCGTCTTCGGTGAAGCTCGTTTATCAACAGAAGCTGTCAACAGTGGATTTGGGGGCTCGATTAAGGGTTAGGAAATAGTTTGACTTTGAAAGGGAATATTCATACTTGGCAGGAAAAACGGAATATTCAGAAGAACGAGGAAACCTCCAGCGCAGGGTCAGAAGCTCTCGTCAGGCTCAACGAGAGACGAAGCGTCGAGCCGTTGACAGAAGCATCTATTTATAGCTTCTGCCACGTAAGCCAGCGCGAGCCCCTTACAGGAGATGACACTGGACACGAGGGCTGGCGCGAGCCTGTCTCTTAAAGAGCGCACACTCTAAACAGTTAACCCTAACATCACAGATTGACAAATAAACAAGCATTGCCAAAAGCAATTTTCTACTAACCATAACTAAATGGATTTAACTTATAATTTAACACTTCTAACACAATTCCAAAATTTACCTACTAACCTAAATTGACTTTTCAGATTCTCAAGATGTAAACAGAATCTACTTTAAGTCTGAATTTAAACAAGACGACCGGTAGCACCCCTAACAGTTCATCCCCCCAAAGGTGGTCTTACAGGTCGAGGTTTGTCAGGATGCAAAGCATGAAAGGACCTAACAAGTCTAGGGGCATGAACATTTCTTTCAGGTTCCCAAGATCGCTCAGAAGGATCATAACCCTTCCAATCAACCAAATAGAACAAAGCACCCCGAACTCTTTTTGAATCTAAAATGGATTTAACCTCATATTCAATATGATCCCCAATAACCACAGGCGGTGGAGGATTATCAGGTCGAGTGGTAGGTTCAAAAGGTTTCAAAAGGGATAAATGAAAAACAGGATGAATTTTATATTCATCAGGCAAGACTAATTTTACAGAAACAGGATTCAAAATTTTCTCAATCTGAAAAGGACCCAAATAACTAGGGCCTCATTTATGAGGCCTTGCGTGAGTTTTGCGCTTCCGATGCGTCACTTTTTGTGACGCATCGGCGGCGTAAAACTTGCCTCCTGATGCGCACTATTTACAAAGTGACGCATCTAAGCAGATGCGTCACTTTGTAAACCCCTGCGCTACATTATACCTGCGTCAGGTATAATGTATGCAAAGGGGGCGTTCACACGCAAAAAGCCTCGTAATAGTGACGCAGTGAAATCTATGAGATTTCACTGCGTCACTTTTAGGACGCTGTTGCGTCAAAATCTTGCGCCTGCCTCACAGCAGGCGTTAGACTGACGCAAGCCCTTTCACATGGGGCTTTCCCCATGTGAAAGGACGCATTGCTGTAGTTGCGTCACTTTTGTGACACACCCCAGCAATGCGTGACTTTTGCGCTTACAGATACGTCAGAAATACTGACGTATCTGTAACTCCTTGCGACATGATGCGTCATATTATAAATATGACGCATCAATCATGTCGCAGGGAGAGCGCAGTGAAAAGTGACGCATCGCTGTTTTCACGCAGCGATGCGTCACTTTTCATAAATAAGGCCCCTAGGTTTCAACTTTCTTGGACCCTCTAATTGAATGTTTCTAGTAGACAACCAAACAAATTGACCTTCCTTGTACAGAGGGGAAGATTTACGATGAGAATCAGCAGTAAGTTTCATAGTTATCTTACTTTTAATCCACTGCTTCCTAGCCCGCTCCTGAATATTCATCAAAGATGTCAACCTATCAGAAACTGCAGGCATGGACTGTTGTTCCTCAGGTAAAAGAACAGGAAGTGATCTAGGGTGTTGACCAGTGAGGAAGTAAAAGGGAGAACAACCTAAGGCTGAATGCGTGGTGTTATTGTAAGAAAACGCCGCCCAGGGTAAAACTTCATCCCAATGACCCAAAGAAGTAGTTAACAAACATCGTAAACCCTGTTCAACATGTTGATTAACCCTTTCAGGTTGCCCATCAGTCTGTGGATGAAAAGAAGAAGACAAGGCTAACTCAATTCCAAGTTGTTTACTAAGCTGTGACCAGAATTTAGATATGAACTGAGGACCTCTATCCGAAATAATCTTAGAGGGAAGCCCATGAAGTTTGACAATACTTGATAAAAACACAGTACTAAATTCTGCTGCAGTTGGAATTCTGTGTAACGGAATAAAATGTCCCATCTTAGAAAGTAAATCAACAACCACAAGAACCGTAGTGTAACCATTAGAATTAGGAAGATCTGTAATGAAATCTAGACTAATTGTGTGCCAAGGTTGAGGAGGAATTGTCATTGGATGAAGTAAACCCATTGGAACTGCATGTAAAGCCTTTTGTCGTGAACAAACTGGACAAGCCTTCACAAATTGCTGAATAGCAGAAATCATTTTTTCCCACCAAAAATTACGTTGACATAAATCCAAAGTTTTATTAATGCCAGGATGAGCAGCAATAGCTAAATCATGGTTCCATTGCATTACCTTATCTTGTAAACTTTTTGTGGGAATAAACAACTTACTATTGTGATAAAACAGACCCTCTCTGACTGAATTCCCTTTCTTGGACAACCACTCATGAATATTACATTTTTTTAATTTATCCTTAATTGAATCCAAGAAAATTTCAGAATGGATCTCTGCAGCTATTTTCTCCTTAGGCAAAATACTAGGTGGCTCTTCTACCAAAATTAAATCTTTTTCACAAACTAATCGTGAAAGTGTATCAGATAATAACTGCCTATTCCCAGGCCGATACGTAATTAAGAAATCAAATTCGCTAAAATACTGTAACCATCTCATCTGTCTGGGAGTAAAAGCCTTTACCGTGGAATAAAATTGTAAATTTTTATGATCAGAAAATACTGTGATAATATGTTTAGCACCCAAAAGATGATGTCGCCATTCCTGAAAAACATCCTTAATAGCTAAAAGTTCCCGTTCAGCAATAGTGTAATTCTGCTCTGCCAACAAAAGCTTCCTAGAAAAAAAAGCAACTGGATGTAAATGACCAGTATTTGAATCCTTTTGAAGCAACACACCACCAATAGCAGTCTGAGAAGCATCTGTCTCAACAAAAAATGGCCTATCAGGATCTGGATGAACTAAAATTGGAGCAGAAGTAAAAGCTTTCTTTAATAAAGAAAAAGCTTGATCCGCTTCTTCAGTCCAAGAAAAAGCTTTCCCCTTTTTCAGCAATTGAGTAATGGGAGTAACAATTTCAGAAAATTTGGAAATGAAACGCCTATAAAAATTGGCAAATCCTAAAATTCTCTGAGTGTCCTTAATAGAAACAGGAATTGGCCAAGTTAGAATTGCTTCAACCTTTTTAGGATCCATGTGAATTCCCTCAGGTGATAAGCAATAGCCAAGAAATTCTACCTTAGAGGCATTAAATACACATTTTTCCAATTTTGCAAATAATGAGTGATCCCTTAACCTCTGCAAAACCGCTTGAACATGTTGTATATGCTCCTCAGAATTTTTAGAATAAATCAAGATGTCATCAATATAAACTATACAACAGACATCTAACAAATCATGCAAGACCTCGTTGATAAAATATTGAAAAGCTGCCGGAGCATTACAAAGACCAAATGGCATAACAGTATATTCAAAAAGACCAAATTTCGTACGAAAAGCGGTCTTCCACTCATCACCTTCCTTAACTCGAATTAAATGATATGCACCTCTAAGATCCAGTTTGGTATAAATACTGGAGCCTTTAATTTGATTAAGAAGTACAGGAATTAATGGTAACGGATATCTGTTTTTAATTGTTGCTTTGTTTACAGCTCTATAATCAATACAAGCCCTCAAATCTCCAGACTTCTTCGCAACAAAGAAAAGTGGAGACGAAACTGGAGAAGTGGAGTGACAGATGAATCCAAGTTCCAAAAGTTCATCCAAATATTTCCTCAAATAATCATTTTCAGGTTCCGTTAAGGCATAAATTCTGCTGCAAGGTAGAACAGCTCCAGGAACCTCATCAATTCTACAATCATAAACTCTATGAGGTGGTAGTTTAGTTGCTTCAACCAGATCAAAAACTTTCGAAAAATTCTGATACTCAACAGGAAGTCTATTTTCCCCTGAGTTCAAAGTAGCGCAAAAAAGAGGCATTACTGGATCTCTAGTCTCTTGATAACAATGCAATTTACAAAAAGAAGATTCTAAGGTAACCGTTCTTTTAATCTAATCTATTCTAGGGTTATGTAACTCCATCCAGGGAATACCCAAGTTGGAGCATCGATCAGATCAAAAATCACCTTTTCAGTATGCCCATTGTCAGCCACTAAGGTCAAGGGCTCCGTGTTAAAACAAATCATTCCGGAAGACAATACTGAACCATCCACTGCTCTCACAGGCTCAGGTTCCTTCTTGGCCACAAACTTCAAATTCAATTTATGAGCAAACTCAATATCGAAAAAATTCCCTGTGGCCCCTGAATCCAAAAGTACTGGAATACTATGTCTTTGTAGTGTGGTTAAAATAAAAACCATCCGAATTGTGAAATGTTTGGGAATGAGTGTTGTTACGTTAGTGACAAACTGAGAGATTTTAGAAGAAGATTTACTCGAAGAAACAATCTCAACTTTCTTCGAGATTCCTAGTTTTCCGACTGAGTTGATGAAAGAGTCTCAACCACCAAGACTTTCTTTTTAGTAGGCTTAACTGTACAATCCTTAGCAAAATGCCCTGGCTTGCCACAATATAAACACAAGTTACCCTTACGTCTTTGTTCCTTTTCTTCAGGAGTCAAGGGTCCCTTAAACCCTCCCAACTGAACTGGCTCAACCAAAGAATTCTTAACATCAGACTCCTTTTTCTCAACCTTAAATTGCGAACTTCTAAGATCACTCCTTGTTTTCTCATTTCTACGTTCACTTAACCTATGTTCAAGTTTAACCACTAGATCCTGAAATTCCTTAAAATCCTCAGGCAGATTAACAATGTGTGCAAGAGAATCTTTTAAGTCATCTTTAAGACCTATATAAAACAAAGAAATCCTTTTCTCTTCAGGCCAATGTGTCTCGGTCAAAAGTCTGTTAAAGGTTGTCATGTATGAAATAAGATCTTTAGATCCCTGATGAAGGTTCAATAACTCATTATCCGAAGCCTGAACTAAAGTATGTTTCGCAAATAATTTTGACATGGCCAATTTAAAATTTTGTAGGTTATGAAGTAATGGGTCATTATTATCAACTAAAGGCATTGCCCAGTTAGCAGCCACCCCTCCAAGATAAGAAATTATAAAAGCTACTTTAGCAGTATCAGAAGAAAAAATTTGAGGTTTGCACATGAAATGTAGCTGGCATTGACTGAGAAAAGTGGCATATCTACCACTTTCTCCAGTAAATCTTTCTGGATTTGCCAAGGGGACAGGAGCTGGAGTAACTACCGTGACTTGGACTGGTTGGGCTGCTGGCTGTTCTCCAGAAGGATGTGTTATGTGAACGTCAGAACCAAATCTAGTTGGCGCTAAAACTGTTTTTCTTTCTTTAGTAGGATCCCTCCAAACTGAAAACCCCGCCCTAGTTTCGTCTAACTCCTGACGAAGGGATTGATTCTCCAATCGCAAATTCTCCATCTCCACATTCATTTTCTGAACCAACTGAGTCAACTGAGAAACATCCATGAGGGTGAATTTACAAACTCAAGAGGAAACGATTTTATTAAACAGGCTTCGTCTACTGTTGAGAAGTCCTGTGAGACTCTTCTGACATTTCCTCTCAAGCTGCAAACTCCCAACTCCCTCAAGGATCAACCAACCCAATCAGGAATTCAACACTGACTGAGCCGACTTCTCTCCAAGGGAAAGGGGAAGTGGACAGAGAGACTAACAACAAGTAAACAAGACGAGATCTTCAGTTGTATCTCTCTCAAGAAAGTGTTCCGGGCCGTGACCTTTTCTTATAAGATGCTCAACGCTCGTTTCACGCTACTCTGTAGTACAATATTAATTGATAATTACCCAGCTGTTAACTTCTTAATCACAGGTTATAGTCAAACATTTGCGCTTACTGACCATAAGTTTGGTTGGCCCTTGTTCACACTTTAACAGAAGCTTTTGCACTGAACTCTGTCTCTTGACACCTTCAAATAAATATAACATGTCAAAAATACACTTGACCTTTAGTTGAATTAACTGGTTAATTAAGTTAATTGTGTTAATAAGAACCAAATTTGAATACTTCATGCAAGAGCATACCTGAGACTTCTATAATTCTTCTGTACTGGAAATTCTGCAGTTGGAAGACAAGAAATAGCAGCCTATATCTAAATTACATTGCTATTTGTAAGTATTCATTCCAAACTGACTTCCTTGAAGAATAAATTTTCTTTACATAACTCAATTTGAGTTTCCTATTAACACAGAAGAAATATACATATTAAGGATTTCACCCAAAAGCCTCTTGTCTTTACCAAGGCTTATTATATCTCTACTGTCAAGTCAATGAGCTCTAAAACCTTTAACTTCGTAGGCCCTTGAATATCCTGAGAGAGAGTTTTCAGCCAAAAGTCATTTGCCTCTTCCAAGGCTTGTTTTATCACTCTCGTTTTAGTCAAACGCCTAATTCCTTAACTTGGAAGGCTCTAAATTCGTTTTCAAAGTTATTTTCTCCTTGAAGCACAAAGGCAAGAAGTTCAATTTCAGCAGTAAATAAATTACGCCTTACTGTCCTTGTCAAGTCGCGCTGCGCCGAACAGCCGGCTGAGAGGAGTTAAACAAACAAACCTCCCGGCCGTCACAAAGAGAGAGAGGGAGACCCGCTTCTTCGTCTTCGGTGAAGCTCGTTTATCAACAGAAGCTGTCAACAGTGGATTTGGGGGCTTGATTAAGGGTTAGGAAATAGTTTGACTTTGAAAGGGAATATTCATACTTGGCAGGAAAAACGGAATATTCAGAAGAACGAGGAAACCTCCAGCGCAGGGTCAGAAGCTCTCGTCAGGCTCAACGAGAGACGAAGCGTCGAGCCGTTGACAGAAGCATCTATTTATAGCTTCTGCCACGTAAGCCAGCGCGAGCCCCTTACAGGAGATGACACTGGACACGAGGGCTGGCGCGAGCCTGTCTCTTAAAGAGCGCACACTCTAAACAGTTAACCCTAACATCACAGATTGACAAATAAACAAGCATTGCCAAAAGCAATTTTCTATTAACCATAACTAAATGGATTTAACTTATAATTTAACACTTCTAACACAATTCCAAAATTTACCTACTAACCTAAATTGACTTTTCAGATTCTCAAGATGTAAACAGAATCTACTTTAAGTCTGAATTTAAACAAGACGACCGGTAGCACCCCTAACACGTTGGTTCTTTACCTTGAGTCTTTTCCGTTTTGGAGAAATTAATCAAGAACCTAGAACTTCTTGGTCTGTTCATTTTGAGACCTTCACTGGTAATGGCATTATTAAGCCAGCAAAAAAACTAAGATAATTGCGAGCCAGTTACGCACATAGCGGCTCTTATAATTTTTTAATCTCTCTTCCATGTGAATACCTACAGAGCATTATTACATGAACGTGATAACCACAATACAAATTATAGCTGCTATGACAATGGCTTTTTGAATCATGCATCTGCCTACATATATTTTTTCAGTTGGTGCTTTAAGCACAAATACACGGCACTACAATAAAGCCCCACGCTTTCCACTTGCACTACCAAGTGAGTATCAAGAAATCGCAATCAATATTGCTCTTGCTCACCCAAATGGAGGTGCATTTGCATGGATTCTCATTGATTTCCCTGATAAATCCCACGGAACCATAACAGAAAATAGCTCTTCAAGATTGACAGGTAACAAATGAGTGTTGCCACTGACTGAATGTTAAGTTGAAGGCCGCATGGCAGAATTTGAGAGTAAGATGGTTCATTCTTGTTTTTCAGATTCTTTCTCCATGTGGTCCTGAGGATAATCCCTCTATCGGATGGGATTTGAAACGCATCGACCCCTTTGTTTGTTCTATTCTCTCTAGGCCAATCATTTATATGATTTCGCATTTTGAAAGAATTTATGATGGCCTAATGTTTGATAATTAGATACATTGACAATTAAATATGCAATAGTTGCCCCGTCTGACCAAAAAACAGAACTAATAGGTGAGGGACACCTACACACTGATTTCTTCTCTTTTTTCTTTCTTTTTTTTTAATTTTTTCTATATTGTATCATATATGTCAGTTATGAATGTGACACAGTATGTTAGTGTGATGGACTAAAACTGAATGCATGTCTTGTCTCTTCTTTTTATGTAAATACTGTATTCTCATTTCACTGTTCTTGTACATACTCTCACATAGATTTTGTAAATAGGAGCTCCCCTTATAAAATTATGGTTCTGATTGTTTGTTTAAAAATAATTGTCAAACGCATCTGATTCTTGAAAAGATACAAAAATATAATACATTTAAATAAAAAGTTTTTTTAGATTAAATCAGGACAGAAAGAGTGGTTCATGCAGAATAATTGTTGTTCTCTCTTTGCTCTACAAAATTAGTGAAAATATTGAGCAGTACATGGATTCACAAAGCACTATTGGCAGCATAGCTAGGTCTGGCGGGCACCTAGTCTGGTCTGCCCTGCAGGATTTATAAGTATGAGTCATTCCACAGATTCTCCCACGGGAAGGTACTGCCTTGGTATCTATTCACAAGGTGGAGAATCTGTGGTTAGAAGTTTCTATCAGAAGAAGAAGTAATGCCTTTTCTGGTATCTGTTTACCACAAATTCTTAACTGACTCACCAAAGTCCCCGTTCAGTGGAATGGGCTCATATAATTCATGTAGACAATTCTAAGTTAGCGATCTGCACATTGCCATATTTTGGTTGCGATGGTCTCCATGGCAGACTGCACAGACATAGATCAGAAAAAACTGACGTCATCACATAAAGGTGTTGCAGATATAGTGGCCCTACATCCCTTTAGAGGCAGGGATGAATCGGGCATGGAGTCTCATGACATGTAGTGGTACATGAAGGAATTGCTATCAAATATCTCCCAAACCAGTCTGGTGCCAGGGGGAAATCAAATTATGAGAAATATGGTGTTAGATAGAATTTCTACCAGAAAAGGAGTTACAGAAGGTAAGTAACTTTTTCTTCTTTGCAAAAGAAATCCTACATCCGCGTAGCAAAGTTCTGACTGTAGTTTCATAATTGCCTAGCAAAGACATCATGGGCCATGTGTTAAAAATACCTAGATGTCCTAAATGGCCTCTATGTCTCCAAACGATATGAGAGTTCATTTCCTGCAGGTAAATGTAGTTTATTGTAGAGGCACCATGACCTGGGGCATTCTTCAAAGAAGGCAGTCTCACTCCAGACCGTCCTACAATCGGCAAGTACTTCCAGCCTTTCCTTCCCTGAGATGGACTCAGTGTGAAGGAGTCTAGAGTATTACTTCCCCAAACTCACCACATCTTAAGTGATGAGACATTCCTCAAGCCCTGCTTCTAGAAACCAGATTGGCTGAATTCCGTTGTGCTTTACTTAAATGTGAACCAAATTTGGTTGAGCACACTGCAACAAGTGTAATAAAGATACATTTCAAACTGACATTGGTTGCAGGGAGATCAATTAGATTGGTTGAAACTAACTGCTTTGGTGTTGGAAAAGGTTATGGGTAACCAAACCATAGACAGTGTTTATTGCAGTGCGAATTATGGGTTTTCCATTTCTGCCTATTGGCATGGAGAAATTGGCAGGTTCAACTCATTGCACATTTTCACAAATACAGTTTGGCCACCCCTTAACCCATTTATACCTCACTTTAGGCCTATTTCTAACATATTTCCAGTCAAGACATAAGAGCAAAGTGCCATACATACAGATATCTCATACTGGGTCTGTCTCTTTCCATTTTTCAGCATATTCTTCTTTGAAGTGCTTCACATGCAGTAACCCAACGATTGCCCTGGGGTGTCTAAAAATGATCACGTGCAAAAAAGATGAGACCTTCTGTAAAACAGAAATCACTTTTTCAGATGGTAAGGTCAAATAGAACTGTATGTGCTTCTCATGATTGCAGACATGTATCAATAGATGTGAATTTGTCTCAATGTTTTGTGTAGCAGAACAAGGGGTAGGTCGGCTGCTAGACGCGATCACTGACAATTAACCTTCAGTGCTCCAGTGAGCGTCTGTTGTGGCCCATACGACAGGGGTCCCTAATACTTCGAAATTTGGTCTTTACCAGAAGGTATATTATTAATTTATGTGTAGATAAGGATTATTAGTCCTGATGAAATGCCATGATCTTTTACATAGTAACTGGCATGAACCATGTTGACCCTCCATTTCCTACAAACACTATCACGTACTGGAGTGGACCATTATATCCATCACTCACCTGAATCAATGTTTTAACCATAACAAAGGAACCGAGCAATTAAAATAGTGTTTTGGGCTCCTGTAGTTATTTTTATTGCACCTTCATTCCAATATACTCACTTCCATTCACATATCACTCTACCACACCTCACTCTTCACATCTGCAAAAAGAAAAGAACTCCAGCAAAGAGCACCTTCCCTCGGCCCGTTGGGCATTGCAACACCGGCCCAACGAGGAGCTGCCGATGATAAAGCATGACACTCCTTGGGGTGTGTAAGGACCCTAGTTCCTAAGTGAGCAATTCCTCACCCTAACTCCTGGTAGACCTTCATCCCTCTATAGGAACTGCTTACCGTTCTTTGACAATTCAGTAGTAGGGTCACGTTTGCTGGACCTCCTTAAGCCCCAGCCCCACTTTTTTGTTTGGTAGCAGAAATGAAATCACATACAGTTTGATCCCCACAGTGACATCAAAAGGTTGACCCTTTCTGCTACACATTGATCCTCATTAAGATGAAGTGTGCTGCTGAGGTTAGGCAGAAGGAAAAAGCAACTGAAAATAGACAGTCTTTTTTAAAGCCCTGTCCACTCCCTGTGTCTGCTGTTTTCACTTTTGTGGCCCCTGCGACAAAATGTAGCAAAGGCAGTGCCAGGCCACAACATGGGTAAGAAACGACAAGTCAATGTTTTCACATGTTCCTTCTGGCTACCTCTAACTGACGTCCATACATGTATCTTTTTCAGGAATGCAAAAATGCTGCCTCCTGACCGGACTCAGAACATGGTAAAAATTCTCCTAACCCTAGATATTTAGTCTTAAAGATATACTAGAACCAGGTGTACTCTCAGTGGGTGACTGTGATCCCTTTATCGTATCTCATAAGTTCGGTGGGTAAAGTAAATTTAACAAAGTGGATATGTAAGAGGTATGTATAAGAGTTACATTGGCCATTAGCTGAAACTGGTAAATGTAAGAGTTAGAAGTCAGATTTTACACCATGACACCCTCAAGTTTTTTTTAGCTTTTGGACTTACAGTTTTTAGAACTCGGCTGTACCCTGGGACCCCAGATGGATTATCACCTACTATAATGTTGGTGGAAAACGGTTTCCAGCTGTATCCTCCAGTGCTCACCTTTTAAAATAAGGTGTTCTGCAGTGCAGCTGGGGCAAAGGTTCTGAGAGAGGTGTGCCTAAACGTATACTATTAGATTTCAAGTGGAATATTTTGTCTGGTTCAGTTATTTATTTGCATAGAGGAAATACAGTGGAAGATCAGTCTCATCTAAATTACAGTGATTTAATTGGAGAACATGAATGACTGCACTGTTTCATTTGGGTATATTGTAACTGCACACAATATGCTTTACTTGTGTTTTTACTGTATCTTCAAAAGTCAGAGTATGTACCTTTTATGTAAATTAAGGGGTTGGAATCTAAACGTGAAGTCAGTTTTGACATATGTCTGAGTCAGCATTCAATGAGATTGGTGCTTTGAGATACATGGCTGGGAGGTAATTGCTGTGCTGCACCAGTGGGCAGGGAAAAAACCTCTGACCATCCCAGAAGGTAGTCTAAGGTGAGAAAGTTGGAGGTATGTACCTGAGAGTGATATTTAGTAGTGAAGGGATGACATTGTGCTACATGTTTGGGTGGCTGCCCCACCAGCCATAGGAAACTCCACCCCACATTTTAAGTCAAGTTAGAGGGTCGGAAAGCTGAGAAGGTGCCTAAACACCAGTCAGAAGTCTTGAGCCTCCTATCAGTACTCTGGACTTTTTGGATTTACTCCAGGACTGGTCACACCAGCTCCATGTTTCCCTAATACATCCAATTGAGGGTGGGCTTGCTAGAAGCCGTGGAAGATGACAGGAAATCCTTAAGCATATTCTTCGTGTCCAAAAGCCCTTGGAGTATATTCCTGTTGGTTGAGCCCACCACCTGGGTGTAAACTCAACAAGCTCTACTAGAAATGGTCCAGTGTGGATCATGTTATCCTGCTTAGAAAGGACAAATATGCACATTAGTTTGAGCCAGGCCTCAGGTGCCTAAGAGCTGATCACACGATATTCTCAGGAGAGCCTGTTCTCGGCGCGATTCCCTTAACGAATCTTGGTGCAAGCACATACATTATTAAGTACGACCCCCTTCATGGGAGATGGGGGAACTGGAGAATGTAATCATTTACTCCAGGGGAGTACCCAGACCTTTCGATTGTGGCCTTATGAGAATGGGGCTCATCGGCTTTGCGAGCACTAACTGCGCTCCACTCTGGCTGTCTACACCCGAGAGGCAGAATAGCCGGAGACAGAGGGGCAGCATCATGCCACCATGTACCCCATGACAAACCAGAACATTTTAAGAATCCTAAGACCCACATTTATTAGAATTTGTGTATGCAATCACACGAAAAAAAGAAGAAAGGTGAAGTTGCGAGTTCAGAAAACTGTTAGGGGTAAGGATATGCATACGTAACATTTCATGGCCTAGTAGCCACCCAGGCTCGATCAGGCTAACTCACGCCAACTGAAATTAGGGTCATGCATCCTTACTGACCTCTCCTACGTGGATGATATCATCTCACTGAGCCATACAATGATGGGCCTACAGAGACCATTTGCAGAATTAACAGAATTTGCCGTAGCTACCAAATTAGCTATAAAACTCAGTGTGCTGTTCGTGGAGTAGTGATATGCATACTTAAAAACGACATTTTTCATACAGGAAAAGGTATGGGGGATTGCCCCATCTAAAAAAAGATAAAATACATTTGAAAAATACCATGAAGTATCACAAAAAATTGTCTGAGATTACTAAATGTGATTAATACTCCTAAATAATCATGTATACTAACATATATGGGCTGTCAAAGATAGTTCTCTAAGGATAAGTAGTGAATGTTGTAAACATTGAGCCTGTATATGAAAAGGCATATAAAGAGAGTTTGCAAGTTTCAATAACAAGGTAGCAAGAGTATGCAATTTGGATACAAAAGTTATATCACCTCTAAGTAGTAGAGAGAATACAAATGTGTTGTAGAGTGCCTTTTGTATATTGCGTACGCTGCTTTGCAGTCTCCGCTGTGTCTTAAGCCAATGGGTAGCCTATTACTTTTGATCATCCTTGAGGAACAGGTTCTTTGGGTTTGATAGTATCCATTGAACTTGTGGTAGAAAGGCTAATGAGGAACCAAAAGTGTCCTTCTTCTTGTCTGAGGAGGAAGAAATTATAGAAGGTGAAGTCTTATTTAGGGCAAAGGCTTTTTCCCTGGGAAAACATGGCTCCCCTTGGAGAGAAAAAATTTGAATTTGCATAGTAGGCTACTTTTCCCCTATGCAGAATTCAGTACAGGGAAAATGAGAGCGAAGAGAGGTGTCATATAACATTCTTAAAAAGGTCCCTGGAAACCTGCACCTCCTAAATTGACATTGAAATCACAAGTCAATCAAAGTTGAAGAAACCATCAAGTACAAATGGGTCTTCTCATGATCCTATGATCAAGTCATCTTTTCAGAACATCAGTTGCAGAGGGCATGTTCTAAACTGCACAATCAGATCACATGTTTAGCTGTGTAAAAGTATTGCATATGGAGAGGGTACAATATTGATGCTTGAGATGCCTAGGTGGTGTAATATGCTGTTCTATTTGTTTGCCAATACGTACTTTGTTCCCTTGCCTTTCACCAGCATCAGGACTTTCTTCCTGCCTTTTGTGTGTGTGAGTGTGCATGTGTGAGGCTTACATGCTGTGAAGCTTTAGCCTTCAATGGACCACGATGATCATATAAAGTCCTCCTTATACCATGCCCAGAGTAATTGTCGTACAGTTTTTGCCTCATCCATTAAAACTGTGCATGTGTTGGACAACATAAATGTCAGGATTGTGCCAGACTGATTCTGTGCACACCCTCAGGATATATTGGCCTATAGTGCTGCTAGCCCACAGTGCACCATCTGCGCTGCTAACCTTACAGGGTAACAGATGAATGCATGACAACCCTGATCACCCAAGAAAGTTGTGGTAACAGATCTACAAAACTTTTATTTGGACTCTCATGCATATCCAAAGAAGTATTCAAGAAATACTCAGCACGGCTTTTCAAAATGTCTTGAAGCATTGTGATTCTTTCATTAAAAATAAGTGTGCTATGATAATCAATAGAATGAAACTTTTCCATCATGGTGCTTAGATAGTGAATACATGGGGGCATTTTAGTACTGTGCTACAGTGTACTCTTACCTAGAGCTCCCAAACCTAGTTCTGCCTAAGGTGGGTGTTCTGCCAAATCTTTGCCAGAGGTGGACTAACTCCCCATTACCTGTGGGTAACTGTCCGCCTTGCTGTAGAGGTGGACATCCCTCGTGTCTAAACAGGAATCAGTTGAGCTGACATTCTGGCATGTAGTGACCTTGTAGTGTCTGCTGAGGGTTCCTCTGCATAAACAGGGAATTGGCTCTGCATATATAATGAATAACACCCTTGTGGCCGTGTCGCAACCCCTGTCAGTCCGCTATTGTTTACTCTAGTTGGATAGCGTTGTTGTCTTATGGACAGCAACAATGATGATGTTTTGCGCCTTGCACTATATCCCTTGTACTGAATGTTCAAGGTGTTGGGATAATATGGAGCACTCCGGAGCATACAAGCATCCCGAGTGATGTCATCGGAGAGTGTGGCTACCAACTGTGTATCGTCAGCATAAGATACTGCCGTAAGCCCTCTGGTCTTAGCCACCATTGCCAGTGGTCGAACATACAATTTAAAGAGGGTAGGGCTCAAACTTGAGCCCTGTGGCACCCCGTCTTTGGTGGTATAAACTCTAGAGACAAAAGGGGGCGGCTACCTGGAATGTCCTCTCAGAAAGAAGGGAAGCAAACCAGTCCAAGGCAGAGCCCACAATGACCACCTCCTCCAACCGCTTCAGCAGGATCTGGTGGGAGACCTTGTCGAATGCGGCACTAAGATCTAATAAGATCAGTGCCGAGGTATGACCCTTGTCCAGGGCCCATCGCAGATGTTCGGTCATAGCAAGAAGAGCACATTCCGTGCTGTGACCAGGAAGAAAACCATTCTGAGAGGGAACCAGAATATTATTTTCCTCCTGATACTCTGTCAAGATGGAACCGACGTAGGCATCAAAGATCTTGGAGACCCAAGGTAGGAGGGAGATAGGGCAAAAACTCTCTGGTTTGGCAGCGTCGAGATTCTTTTTTTTTTTAGCAGGGGACCACCCTGGCATGTTTCCAGGCACTAGGGACAACAGACGCAGAGAAAGATAGATTGATCACCTGGCCCAAAGGAGAAATAAGCACAGGTAGGAGTTTCATGAAATGGCCCGGCTTGAGATGGTCTGTCGGGGAGCCAGACATGACTTTGCTGCATAGCACGGACAGCTCCTCTTGGGAAATAGGAGGGAAAGCGGTCAGAGTGCGCAGAGTGGAAGGTCGAGGCATGGGGTCAGAACCTAGCACATCCTGGGCGAACGATTTATAGATTGTATCCACCTTCTCTACAAAGAAGGAGGCTAGAGCATCACATTGCTCATCTGACGATGTCAGGGTCGCAATAAGGGCCGTAGATGTATTAGGCTCTTCCAGTATCGAAAATATACTTTTAGATGGATTAGCACTGCTCTTGATCCCCTCCGCATAGTAGGTAGCCCATTCCGACTGGATAGACCTATGATATTTCTTGATCACTGATAGGGCCTCTTCAGGTTAGAGTCGTAGTCCCTTCTCCATGCTCTCTCCAGCCTTTGGCACTCTTTACGCAGGGATATGAGCTTAGCATTGTACCAGGGACTTGATTTGGTACTGCGGCTTTTAGACTACTTTACAGAAATGAGAGAGTCCGGATTGCCAAGGATCCAGTCCGACAGGGTTTTATCGGCAGATCCTGAGTCATCTGTAATGCAGGGCATAGTTGTGGAGAGAAGACCCTGAAATTGAGTGATGTTGAGTTTAGGCCAGAGGCACCTGAGTGAGACCTTCTGAGACACCCTTCTAGTGGGCACAACCCCGGAGAGTATGATCATTATCAGGTAGGGATCAGACCAGCACATCAGGGAGGGGGTGTGAACAATCAGGAGAGCAAGGTTAGAAAAAAATGGGTCCAATAGATGGCCCGCAGAGTTCTATATAAATAATACCATACATGTTTCCTGGTAAAATAAAAAGCCAAATGGTGTACATAATCATTCCAAAATCATTTTTTATTTGCTTTGGTTATCCTAAGACTGCTTGTTATGATATGTGTCAAATCTACATGTGTTTCCATTGAAACTTCAATTATATAGATGGCTGCTTTTAGCCATATTGAATACATGTACAAAACCTAAGTTAATTCTCAGATCAACATAGAAGTGCTACAATTTGAGTCTAAGGGTGAACACAGAAATGCACATGAAAAGTACCGAACTTGCACATCTTCTAAGAACCAAGGCAAAAAGGCATGCATCACCTACTTAGTTGACATGCTATGTCACAAGAGTGTTGGTGGTGGCAATGGCCTTCTCTCTCCTCATTCTGTGTTTAAGAGATCAACATTGGCACTTACTGCTATTAGTAAAATGTGTGAGGCCGAAACTGCTCTTACCATTATGTGCGGAAATATTATTTCCACATTAACATTTCCACATTAAAAGTTGAAGACTTATGCAATCTCGGAAAAAAGTGAATCCACTGCCGGTTTGGTTCTTTGTGGCTAGTGAAAATTATGTGAGCAGCTCAAAAAAAGGCTGAATGACACATTCAATTGAATTCAATAAAACTTTGGGGTATATTATCAAGGGGGTTTATCTCCGCTTTTTTGGCTTTAAAAGCCAAGAAAGCGGAGATAAAATTATCTCCCTATTACCAAGCTGTCGCTAACACCAGTTAGTGACAGCTAATAGGAGATAGCGACCATCTTGGGCCCCGCTTTGCATGTCAGTGATATTTATCACTAATGACATGCAAAGTGGGCGTGCCAAGATGTTAGCGACTGGAAACAGTCGCTAACATCGCTATCTCCTATTACCAACTTTTGGAGATATTCGCGCTAAGCGCGAATATCTCCAAAAGCTAACACCTGCCCTGAGCAGTTCTTCACCATGTTATCCAATGGGAGGTGGATAACATGGCTAAGAGCATTTGCTCGATAATGCATGAATATCGCTGACTTTTCAGCGATATTCATGCATTGCGGCCGTTTTTTATCGCATTTGCGATAAACCTTGCTAATAGCAAGGTTTATCTGCGATAAAAATCGCCGATGTGCGGCGATAATTTTTGTCTCTAAACAAGTTAGAGACAAAAATTATCGCTAGTTGTTGGTAATATGCCCCTTTATTCGGTTAAAAAAAATGTAAACCATAAAAGTTACACAACCAAATACAATAAAAGTGACAGAGCATTATTTAAAAGACAATCAAAATAGCGAAATTACACCCTCTATTTTGACAAATGGAAGAGATGCCTCTGAAGGCACTTTCTCCCAGTGCGACCAAGCCTGCTTGATGTCTAATTCTGAGTGTACAAAGGCCAAAACCTAGGTAAGTATACAACACATTGACACCAACCCTACATAACCCCTAGAGAGTATGCACATGAATGATTTGGGGAGATTCACAAAGGTAAAACTCACACTTTTGTGTATGTTTACCGTATTACTACAAGTTAACAGTACGTTTATGACTACAGAGACATTGTGGTCTGGGCAGGAGGAGAACTCCGCACATAAAAAAAGAGAAATGCAGACCAGCAGTTGTAGCTTCCCCTTTCCAATCTGGTACTTTGCTTCCATCTACCTGAACAGTTGCCTCTCTTTCCACCAAACACACCAGATACCCAGCTCCACAGGACTTCTACTCACACACATCTCAAACATTCACAGTTTCAGATCAGGATGAATGATGTTAACTTTACATCACTCCATAACTGTGGCATGGCTTCCCACTTCACATCATAGTCTCTTACTCTCTTCTTGCACTAAGGAAGAAGCTGAAGACCTGGCTTTTCAATTAATTGAACTGCGGTAGGCAGGGCTAGCCACATACACCTGCTCAGTATCAGGATAACCTCATTGATGACAGTGTGCTCTTTAGAAATACACATAAGATACCTTATCCATTTGGCACTTAAACTTTGACGGGCCAGTATTTTTAAATTCTAGTTTGATTTGTGATTGCTATAGGGTAGGATTTACTTTTCTATTTCAGCATCTGGCATACTGGAGCTGGTTTTCGCCTCCCAGAGGGTCAAATACCATTGTGATAGAGTGTGGTCACACTTTAGTTGTACATGATTGCAGTCCGTGATCAGAGTTGGACTGGCTTATAGGGCAATAAGGCAGTTAACAATGGGCTGGTCTCCCAGGGCAGTGTGTGGGCCATTTTCCTGGGCTGTTTGTGTTCCTGTTTTATGGTCTGCTGGGCCGTTTTTTTCTGTTGGTTTCCCTGATATTAAAACAAACATTACCTGCAGCAAGCTCAAATGCATTCAGTCTTCCACACATCTCAAAACAATTATACAGTGTATCACTACAATTTCAAAACGACACCAGTTTACAAATTGGCAACATTTTTAGCGTTCTTATTTACTAATGGGGGGCACTTTTATTTCGGTGCTTGGGGGTATATTTTGTCCCAGTCTGAACCCATCTGCAATGCATCTATTCTGATGTGATTTTAATTGTTGAAATGTCTGGCTTCAAACTTTATTTACATTTTTTGGGTTAATAGGAACTTTTGCCACCAACTGACTCAATGGAGGACACAAAACACAGGGCCTGATTATGATGGTGGTGGAACTACCACAAACAGGCCATCGGTGGCGGTCCTACCTCCATCTGCCCCTGCAGGTCTGCCCGCCGCATTACATTGGCGGGCGGGTGGTGGGTTGTCCGAGACTGTCTGCCACACATCTGGAGCCGTTGGACCATCAGTGGGACTGCAATCTCTACAATAGTGGCAGTGCCTGCTCAGTCAACCCCATAGGGATTACAATGCCCCATTCTGCATGCCCTTTCATGGCGGTTCACCCGCCAAGAAAAGGCAGGCGCAAAGTGACTTTAGGGGTCCTTAGCAGGCCCCCCTTCCCTTCTGGTCCTCCGCCATAGGTTCACCACATGATGCCTGCCACATGGTGCAGGGATGTTTCAAAAGTATTTTCTGTACTACCGCATGTGTTGTAGCCTGCAGCACATGCCGCAATATAACATTGTTAGAACTGGGGGTCACTAGTTGGCAGAGGTAGGTACCTTTGACCAACTAGGGACCCTTGCTTCTAGTCAGGGTAAGGGGTTACACTTCTAAAATAGCCCCCGCTCACCCCCTTGATAGCTTGGCATGAGCAGACAGGCTTATCTCAGAGGCAGTGTGTCAAGCATATGTGAACACATACAGTAATACAGTGAAAACACTACAATTGGACACCACACCAGTTTAGAAAAATAAGTAATCTTTACTAGACTTAACACAAGACCAAACAACAAAATTCCACAATACTGTAATCAAAAATAGACTTTAAAAGGGTAGAAATAGCTTAGTGCAATGTAGATGGTAAATGCAACACTTTACTCTCAAAGTACCTTGGATGTGTCACGCAATATAAACAATATAAACAAAAAAGGGCAGGGAAGATGATGCGTTGATTCCTTGCTTTGGGGAGGGTGATGCGTCAGTTCCTTACTTCAGCGCAGGGGAGAAGATGCGTCGGTTCCTTAGTGGAGAGGAGGTGATGCATCGGTTTCTTACTGTGATCCGCTTTGATGCGACAAGATGGCGCCTTGATGCAATGCGATGATCCAGTGCGATGCAACAAATAGGCGTCTTGATGTGCTGCAACAACGTTGGATGTGATGCATGCATGCCCGACGGCTGTGCAGTGAACTCATTAACTTCTGAGCCACGACAGGCCCTGCAGCACGCTTCTCTGGTGATGCGGCGGCAACGCGCTTCTCCGGTGATGTGACATGCTTCGTCGATGATGCGACGTCGAACAGCTGCAGGGGCAGCACGCTTCTTTGGCGATGCGACGGCAACTCTGTGGCGGCGACACTCTTCGCCTCGTTGCTTCGTGCTTCCAGCTCCCAGCGACTCGCAGTCTTGTCAGAGGGCCCAAACAACAATAGGCACCTCTCTGCAGGCAGACTTCCTCAGTAAGGGAATTCAGGGGAGCTGGTGGTGAAGTCGTGTATCCCTGGGACTTCAGGCAGGTGGCAAGCACAGTTTAAGCCCTTGGAGATCATTCTTCAAGATTGCAAAAGTACACACAAAGTTACTTTTCTCCTTTTCTTGGTAATAAAGTAACCACTGCAGGCCAACCCCAACCGCACAGCACAGGGGCAGTCCCCTCCTTCAGCTTACTTGGTTTTTCTCCTTGGAAAAGGATTGTCTTGATTCCCAGAAGTGATGTAAAGTTCTGGGATCTGGATCCCCCTTTTTATACATACAACTCTTTTGTCCCTGAAGGCAGAGAGTGTCTGTTTCTAGTCCAAACCAGTTATGGGTGCATTCTGCCAGTGCACAACTTATTCCTTTGTCAGTGTGGGCCATCAGACGCATCACAGGAGGTGAAGCCAGCATTGTGGCAGGCAGGCACAGTCCTATTCAGGCCCAGGTGCTACTCCTCCTACCACTCCTCATACAGATAGGTCTATTCAGCTTTGAGCTGACTCACCCTGTCTCCTGGAGCCACCCCAGCCCCTGTCACTCACAAACCAGACATGGAATACACAACCTAGCAGAGGCTGTCTTGGATGGTTAGTCAAGAAAACACCTACTTTTTAAAAGTGGTATTTTTAAACACAGAATGTTAAAACCAACTTCACTAAAAGATGTACTTTATCATTCTGAATTCAAGCATACTAAACTCACATTTCTCGTAGTTCCCTGAGTCAGTTAAGATTATAAGATGTTATAATCAAACTGCCAATTATGTTCTAAAGGAACAGGTAGCCTTGCAATAGTGAAAAACGAAATTGGCTATAATTCACTATCAGGACATGACGCACACATCAGGGCATGTCCTACCTTTTACATACAATGCACCCTGCCAATGCGGGTACCTTAGGCCTACCTTAGGGGTGACTAACACGTAGAAAAGGGAAGGTATAGGGATTGGCAAGTGGGTGCACTTGCCAAGTCGACATGGCAGTACTAGACTGCACACAGGCTCTGCAAAGGCAGGCCTGAGACACACTTTACAAGCTGCTTCTGTGAGTGGCACAACTCATGAATGAATGAATTCCCTCAGCTGTTAAATGTATTATGCACTTTAAATTTGATGCTGCTAAATTACGTACTTGTATTTTGCACACATATGTTTGTTGGACTAATTGCTGCTACTATATTACATTTTTTGTAGGATTGGCTTATCATTTGCATTTTATCATCGTTTTTAGTTAATAGTTAGTCTAGGTGCTGCTAATTGCATATGCACTTTAGAACTGCTAATTTGCACATATACTAATTTAGAGACAATACTTAGCACTTTAAAATTGCATATTTGTACATAATTAAAGGTCGTAGGATTGTTAAAATCTTAGTTAAAATTTGAATGACCAAATTGCACTATTAGTTCTGCTAAAATGTTTTATTATGAGCGCTATTATGTAAGATTGTTTTTGTGATAGCCTAATTTAGTATTTTGTTAAATTTCTTTTAAGTGTATGTTGCTATATGGTTGTATTTTTTTTTACAAACCGAATAAAGCATCTTTGAAATTGAAATTGAGTGGCACAACTAGTGCTGCAAGCCCACCAGCAGCATTTGATTTACAGGCCCTGGGCACACATGGTGCACTGTACTAGGGTCTGACAAGTAAATCAAATAAGCCAATCATGGAGTCATTAATCCATTGCAACAATTACAATAGGGAGCACTTGCACTTCGGCACTGAATTGCAGTGGCAAAGTGCCTAAAGCATCTAGGACAGCAAAACACTTAGCAAAAATACAGGAGGCACTACCAAAAAATGGAAGGGAGACCCACGCCAATGGTGCCAGGTCCAAAGAAATATACAGATTGCGACTGCCTTGAAGGCAGTCAAATCCTAATACAGGTAGCTGGACTGCCGACAGGTAGTTGAGCAGTCCTGCTACCGCCATGGTGCGGGTCGGACAAAAGTCTAACCTGCATTTTAATCAGGCCCTTACTACCTGAGTGTGGACTGTCAAGAGATCACAGTTTGCTCTGCAGAGTTATTTCTTAAAACAACTCAGAGTTCATAAAGCCAAGAATGAACAAACAATTGCCCTGCTACTTCCCATAATAGGCTTGAATCTCTCATTTTGATAATGTTATATTTGCCTGGGGAATCACTAAAGAATGATCTGAATCTTATATAACCTGAAGGGCTTATGAGCTTGTTGCACAGACTATGTGAACCTTTGTAAGCTCAGCAGAGGCACTTTGTTAGCTCAGCATGAGGCCTTTGTTATACTGATTAATTCCCCAAGGATATGTAATGTTAAGGAGGGTTCGACTCCCTTGCTGCTATCAACTACTCTGTTGCTGTATTTTTACATTGAATCACAGGGTCCATCTAACCTCTGTACAAGGCTCATTTGCATTGTGGTGTGGGAGGTCCCATGAACCAGGTACACAAACAATCACTTTGTAAAAGTGCACAGATTGTGATGCATACTAAAACTCAACATTTGTTTTATACGTGGTGAGTGGGTGGTGGTGCCAACCTACCTGAGACCCCTCTCCGAGTTTATTCACCTCTGCCCTGCCGCATCGTACTTTGAGCTGTTGGTCTGATTGTCACTACTGCACCAACTAAGCTATTTCGTTCTCTAGCTGCTCACTATGTTTTCACCATTTTCAGTACTGGCCCAGTGTCAGTGCTGTCTCTTTTTGGTCTTTTTCCATCCTGTCTGCCATTTTGCTGTCATCTTCTTCTTGTTTACCCTGTGCCTCTTTAATACCATTTTATACCCTTACTGGATGTCCATCTTTGAGTTTCTATTATCCTTTTGGGACCACCTGTGCCCTCTTCTTAATGGGCTAATCTATACTCAGTCTAAATCACGAAAAAGTTTGAGAAATTCTGAAACCTAGAATCACCCCCAAATATACTTGGATCAAGATAGAAAATATATCTATAACCTAACAAACAAGAAATCAGAATGGACCCATCGAGGCTTATCCAGGCCTAATCCCAGGTCTGTGCTTTAATCTGCCCATGCGATACTAACAGGCAAACACAGCATGGCCAGCATCCTGAGCACAAACACAACACCTTTCGTTAGACTGCTTGTGCCAACATTAATTGTGCATTTGTGCTGCTGGGTGAACACTGTTGGTTTGGACAGCAATAAAAACAACACCCACAAGGATTCTGATACAGAGATACTTCCAGAACATCACCTGCCCTATGAGTATGGCCTCTGAGTAGGGGTGAGAGATATTACAGAGGAATGCATAGCCATGTTCTGTATGACTCTTCCTCTCCTGCACAACTGATCAATGGGACAAACCTATGACAAGCTCAATAATAGATGTTTGTCCATGAAAAGGGTACCAATGGTGACTGTGGTTCTAGATGTAGACTTTCCTTTTTATATTTTCTATGGGTTGTGAATTTCAGTGGAGTTTTTACATTGTTTTCCAGTTTTTGTAAACTATGTAAGGTCAGCCGTTCTCAAAAAACAGAAGGGGAACAGAAGGGGAAGTAGGTACTGGGGGACAGATCTATCAAACTTTCATGCAGCGTACAGCAGCAAGCCACCTTGCTTCACTGCGCTGCATAAAAAGGGCAGAAGATGCACCATATTTAACATTATACGGCATATTCCTGTCCTTTCCTTGTGATGGTCAATAACCTGTTGCCTAGTGCCAACACAGGCAACTTTACACCGTGTCGAAAGGGTGCCTGCTTTGCAGACAGGATTGCTTTTGTGCAGGAAGGGACGCCTTCCTACCCAAAAACAATCATCTGAGGCACTCTCCTTTTTCTATGTGTGCTGTAGAATGTAGTACACATAGAAAGATGAAAAATGAGGAGAAATAAAGATATTTCCCCTTGTTACGCCTCACATGGGGAGGCAAAGCATTGTGACATATTCCCGGGTCTACTATTGATGGTGAATCCAGGAATGCTCCAAAATGCATGTGTGGCTGCATGGGAACACCAATGCTCCACCCATGGAACGCCTCCCTGGGGCAGAGTAAAGCAATGCATCAATTTTCACTGCATTGCTTTACTCTAGATTTATCAAGTCATGCAGTGCCACTCAAGGTGGACTTGCATGGCTTGAGAAATCAGGCTTAGAAGTTTCCAGGGACCTTGCAGGCATATTAAATACGTTTCCTAGACCTGAGTGTCTCATGTAATGAGCATCCAGTAGCAAAATACTGCATAGAAGAAGGAGCGGCATTTATAGATTCATGCAGAATCAAAACTGATTTTCATATCATTGGACTACTCTGAGGTGGCACAGTGGACAAAAGAACAATGGGCTGGAATGCTACCCTGAACAGTGGCTGTGGTTAAACACATTTCCAGTATTCCACCCATCAACATGTGTGTGTTGGATGTAACATCCTAAGTGGGCAAGGATGTGCCTAGACATGGGTCCCGTGCTCAATGTACCAGTGGAACCAAGGTACACCTAAATGAAAAAGCCCAATGAAGCTGAACCAAGTCTTGGGTTGCTAGTTCTCTGGTTAAGTGAGAAACTGGCTTGGCTGTTTGGACTAAACTGCTCCTGTTGGAGGATGACCAAGATTGATTTGTATATGGCTGGATCTAATCTGAGGTGGCACAGTGAACAACATAGTGATGAGTTTGAATGCTATCCTGTATACTTGCCAGTGGTTAGACCAATTGCAAGAATTCATGCCATCGCCGTTTGTGTCTTTCAGTCCCATACAATTAGTCACTGTCTGTTATCATATGAATGAGAAATGCAGCTTTGCAGTTATAGTGTTTAACATAAGCATTCTGCTTTTATTTGTGTATTGAGTTCAGCTATACCCAAGCCTACTTTCTTCTTGCTTTCATCTCTCTTTTGTGTTGGCACCAGTCTGCTTTGTTATGCTGCTTCACTGCCATCTGTTGGGTTACTGGTTTACAGGGGAGTGCACCCTTGTCAAGCAGCAACCACAATACCAGTCAGGGTAAGGTACAGGCAAACCCTAAGTTAAACCGTGCTCACCCTCTGGTAGCTAGGCACAGAGCAGTCAAGCTTAACTTAAGAGCCATGTGTAAAGTATTTGTGCAGCACTTCAAAGAGTAAAACAGTGAAGACAGTACACAAAAAGGATCCCACACCAGGTTAGGAAAATAGAACTTATTTTATTAAGTGAAACAAGACCAAGCCAACAAAGATTGAATGAGTACAAATGGAGTTATTGATGTTAAAGTTTATAATAAGAAATAGTACCAAAAATCACAAAGCTCTATTGGGTACCGGTCATAAGATCCGACCAACCACAATGGAATGCAGGCTGGCTATAGGGGCCCATTTAGGCCAGTTGAATCTTACATCCTGGTTGCGGAGCGTTCCATGGATCCACGTTGAAGATGTGTCACACAGCCGAGGTGATACATCTGTTTTGAGATGCAGTAAGGCTACAGTTCAAGGTCCTGTTGTATTGACATCAAGGATCCCGTCGCCGGGCCTTGCAATGCGTAGTCAGGTCTCAAGAATGCAGTCACAGCTGAAGCAATGCATTGATTCCAGTGAGCAGCGAAGCTGCGATTTGGAGTTTTGTTGTCATCGCCGAGGGTGCCATCGAGAGATGTGAGGAGCTGTGCTGAAGAGAGTATTGTGCAGTGGCAGTTCCAAAGGCTGTGTATTGGTCCTAAGATGCGGGTTGCAGCGACGATGTGTGTCTTTTGCAAACGGTCCAATCCACCCAGGAGCAGCAATGCATCAGTTCTACTCAGAGAAGCGGCACTCAGCTGAGGAGATGCATCGGATTTACTCAGGAATGTTTCACTCAGCAGAAAAGATGCGTTGGTTCTGCTGGTAAGTACCTTAGGCCCACTTCCGAGGGTCCAGGATATGGGGCCACCACTTGGCAGGGTAGATTCACAGTCCAGAAAATTGCAGTCCAGCAAAGTGTCAGCCTTCAGCAGTACAGCAGTCCTTATCGCTGGGAGAGTATCCACAGGCTTAGAAGTGTAATGAAGTGGTGGTGTCTGAGGGCCAGTATTTATAGCCAGTGGTGCTGTAGTATGGCCTAAGACATACTTTGCACGCATGTTATGTTAGCATGGCTTATTAGAAGTTTAAACACCATTTTATCTTTTGCTGCTTTTGCACACGACACTGCATAGCTCTTTTTGTAAGTTAGCCTTCACGAAGGTCTACACATGAGAAAAGGTTTGTTTTCGACATCTCTAGACTTACATCGTGCCCCCAGTCTGCACAGAGAGTGCTGATGCCGTCAAGGTTATCAAAACATGTTAGCATTTTTTTTACACGTTCGAGTAACTCTTTCTAGACACAACAGTTTGGCATCTGTGTGCCAGGTAAGATTCTGGCATCCTTATTATCACACACTCAACATTATTTCACACACTTGGAAGATTTCCGTTTCCAGGGATGCAGAGAGACAATGCTGATCCAGATGTAATTTACTCTTACACAAGCCTAAGAGACCTTCTATAGTTTATAATACTTAGTTCCTATATAGGGAGGGTGTTAAAACTAGGCGCTATAGGACCTGTTTTAATCATCATTGTAATATGATTTCTCCTTTTGTATTTTATGGAATTGTAACCAGGCTGACCATATTATTTTTAATCAAGTGTCTGCTTATGTTGGCTAAGATACTGCACATGAGATCACGTCGTTAAAATACATATTTTAACCTTACTGTGTCTCTTATTTACTCCTGTTGTGGACTGGTATGAGAGTATAACAAAAGAGTGCTCTCACTTCCCACCATTCCTGAGATGGTCCTAAGTCGCATGTTCTAGGTTGTCTAATCATTGGTTACTTTGCTATAGGACAAAGAGCTAATGTGACACTGATGCTAGCTGGTTGGGGGTTTTCTAGGTACTGAGGTGAGTTTCTGGCACACCACAATTCACTGATGTCCTAGGTCTCTGTGCACAGTTCTGTGTGTAAGCAGGATCCTTGCAACAGTGCCTTTGAAGTGGAGGAGACATCAAAGGACATGCCTTTGACCTGCACAGATCCCTGCTTCCCCTACGTTGGCTCCAGCCTAATTACCGGGGATACAGACTCCTTTGTGTTGGGACAGGATACAGCTTATTCAGGTGTAAGTAAGGCTGTGCCCAACTCCACCCTACCATCCTGCCCTAGATGGCCTATTGAGACACACCTACGTCCCATGGGGTGTGGCTGTCTAGGAGGAGTACACAAACCCCAACTGCGATCAACACCCAGTTAGGTGACCAGAGAAAGGCTATAGGCACCAAATGGCTAAGGCAAGAAAAGGCCAACATTCTAAAAGCATCATTTTCAGAATTCTAACATAAAATCTGACTTCACCATAAGTTATAATTTAAAATTTGAATTCTTGAGACACCAAGCCTGAGCCAGTTACATCTTCCCATTTGTTAACTACACTTATAGAATGGAATAAGGTAATCCCAAATTTTTCCTATGGGAGATATAGACCTTACAGTAGTGAAAAACTAATTTAAAAGTTTTTTCGCTACAAGGGCATGTAAAACTTCTTAAAAGTACATGTCCCGCTTTTTAAATACATCCTGCCCTTTGGACTGTCCAAATCCTACCCTACGAGTGATTTTTAAGTATTCAAAAAGAAGGTTTGAGCGTGTCTCAAGATTTATCTTGTCATGTCAAAATGGCAATTTAAAACTGCACACACAGGCTCTGCAATGGCAGTCTGAGACCTGTTTAAAGGGCTACTTAAGTGGGTGGCACAATTGGTGCTGCAGGTCTACTAGTAGCATTTAATTTACAGGCCCTGGGTACATGTAGTGCACTTTACTAGGGACCTAAACGTAAATTAAATAGGCCAATTGGGTATGATCCAATGTTACCATGTTTAGAGGAAATGCACTTTAGCAGTGGGTAGTAGTGGAAAAATGCTCAGAGCCCAAATACTAGCAAAAACAAGATCAGCAAAAGTGGAAGAGGAATTCAAAGAGTCATGGGAAGACCACTCTAAGGCTGACAGGTCTTATGCCCCTTTTCACAGTGCTGATAGGGGGTGGGAGGTTTGGGTCTGGTCACATAGCTTACATTGTCAATTAACAGGCCCCCGAGCCACGTGATCCATTTCATGTTTCTTCCTGAGGTTTTTAGCCCAGGAATCCATGTAATGGGTGTCAGGTTAAGGGAATCTCCTGCACGGGCCTCTTAAGTTCAGCCTAGAACGTATGCACCTACATCAGCCACACATCAAACATCTGGTAGGTCTCCTCTAATAATCACCCCTTTATCAACCCTATACACCTCTGCAGAAGGTCCACTTCTGAGACACCCTACTTTTCTCAATTGCTCAAAGCAATTTATAACTGCTGTAGTATATTTATACTGTACTATGCTTCCCCTGAAACTGCTCTATCAGCACCCTAAAGGTGGCCTTAAGAGCCACAAAACATGCAATAAAGATAAGTAACTTACAAAATGACCGACTGCTAACTAATTGAATTTCCAAACCTAGGTAACCTGACACACCTACAAAATACAAACACAATCAACACCAAAAAACCTAGAGCCACAAGCTGGAAATAAGAGCATTGTGGTACCAAAAATCCAGATAGGGGACACAATGATAGCATAATGAAACTGCTCACATCCATGTTCATGTATGTACAGAACACGAAACATGACAACATAACTTGATGAACTACATTTTTCAAAACTTCCTGAGCACACACATTTCTCTTGTATCAGTACATCCTTGCTAAGCAATTGTATTACAATTTAGCTACAGCCAGGACCTTCTTATGCAGACTTAGGGGGAGATTTACTAAGATTTTGTGCCATGTTTGCATCACAAAAGTGATGCAAATTGGCGCATGATCTCTTTTTCCCAATTTACTCCCAAGCGCTAAACTTGTTTAGCGCTGGAATTAACGTAAAAGTAATCCAAAGCAGCAAAGCGCTGCTTTGGATTACTTTACGCCATGGGGCATACCATGGGTGGTTCATTGGCATTTCCATGCAACCACCCAAGGTTTTCCACACTAAACCCAATTTACTAAATAAAGTAAATTAGGTTTGGCATGAGACAACTGAATCCTTTTCAAGTAGGCGCAAGGAAGGAGAAATGTTTTAATTCTCCTTCCTTTTCCGACTTTGCATGTGTGCTGCACTTTAAAGCACCCATACAAAATGGAAATATGGTGAAAGTGAGTCTGTGCATAGTATTTTGTATTGGAAGGATTCGTTAACCCCTTCGCTGCTAGGCCTTTTCCCCTCCTGTGCAAAGCCTTTTTTTGGCGATTTGGGTAGTGCGTGCTTAGGCCCCTGTAACTTTTTGACCACATAAGGTATCCACGCCAAATTTGCGTCGTTTTCTTCCAACATCATTTGGATTCTAAAGGTGCCCAGGGTTTGTGGATTCCCTTGGAGGGGTCCCAGAAATTAAGCAAAATACAGTAAAATGTGTGTTTTGTTCAGAAAAAAGGGAACAACTGCTTGCAAATGAAAGCCTCTGGGTTTTTCCCTGCACATGGTATCAAAAAAGGGTTTATGGGGCTGAAATCAGAATCTTCTCAGATTTTAGGCAATGGCAGTCTTTTGTCAGAGAACCAGCATTTTTCACACAGTTCTGGCATTTTTCTGGGACATAGCCTATTTTTGCTTTTTTTTTGTGCTTTAAACCTCCTTCCAGTTAATGGTAGAAATGAGTTTGAAAGCAATAATGGATCCTGGCAAGCTATATATTTTCTGAAAGTAGATAAAATTCTAAATTCAGAAAGGGGTCATTTGTCTAAATCCATGAAGGTTTCTTTAGAGAAACTAACAGTTAAATATAGGAAAAATTAAAAATTAGTTGAAAAAAACAGCCTTTTGTCTCAACGTTTTCACCTGTAACTTCTTGTAATTTTGACAGCTTTTTGAAAGCAATATACCGTTACATCCATTAGACCTTCCTGGTTATGGGGATATACAGGATTTGTAGTTTTTCCAAGAACCCGACGAACTCAGAGCCAAAAACTGAGCAGCAACTTACAATGGTATTTTATTAGGTACCGGGTATAGAGCAATTATTCTGGGAAAATGTATACATGGAAAAATCAGTATGAAAGACACCTATGTATTTTTGGATTGGGTACAAATTATAGTGTTTAGAAACAGTATATATTTCCACATTTTCAAAATTGGGAATACTCATACTAGCATGAGAAATATTGGTCATTTTTCAAACTAATTTTTTTTTACACAATGTCTTTCATTTTGAAGGGAGAAATGCGTGAAAACTCAATAGGTAATAACAGTTGATTTACAAATCTGTATTACCCTAAGTCTCCCGATGAAAACGGTACCTCACTTCTGTGGGTCGGCCTAGTGCCTGCGACAGGAAAAGCCGCAAAACGCAACGTGGTCACACCTCAATTTCGCAGGGAAAAATGACCATGTTTTGGCAAAGTGACTAGCTGTAGTTTTTGAACCCTAGCTCTACCGGCACCTAGGGAAACCTAGCAAACCTATACATTTTTTAAAACTAGACACCCAGGGGAATTCAGGATGGGGTGACTCGACTGCCTCCCACCAGGTTCTGTTACTCAGAATCCCCTGCAAAGCTAAAGAAATTGAAAAACAAATGCATTTTCCTCACATTTCTGTTATGAAAAGTACTGGGATCTGCGTGGATCAACAAATGTCCACCCACCCCGCGTTCTCCAAAGTCTTCTGAGAAAAATAATAACCCACTTGCATGGGCCTTCCTAGTGCCTGCGTCAGGAAACAGCGCAAAACGCAACGCGGTCGCACCTCAATTTCGCAGTGAAAAATGAGCCTTTTTTGGCAAAGTGCCTATCTGTCGTTTTTTAACCCTAGCTCTGCCGGCACCTAGGGAGACTTAGCAAACCTATAAATTTCTGAAAACTAGACACCCAGAGGAATTCAGGATGGGGTGACTCGACTGCCTCCCACCAGGTTCTGTTACCCAGAATCCCTTGCAAAGCTAAAAAAAGAAAACAAAAATGCATTTTCCTCACATTTCTGTGGTGGAAAGTTCTGGAATCAGCATGGATCAACAAATGTCTTCCCACCCTGCGTTCCCCAACGTCTTCTGAGAAAAATGGTACCTCACTTGCGTGGGTCTGCCTAGTGCCTGCGTCAGGAAACAGCGCAAAACGCAACGTGTTCGCACCTCAATTTCGCAGTGAAAAATGGGCCTTTTTTGGCAAAGTGCCTTCCTGTCATTTTTTAACCCCAGCTCTGCCGGCACCGAGGGAAACTTAGCAAACCTATACATTTTTGAAAACTAGACACCCAGGGGAATTCAGGATGGGGTGATTCGACTGCCTTCCACCAGGTTCTGTTACCCAGAATCCCTTGCAAATCTAAAGAATTGACAAAATAACGCATTTTCCTCACATTTCTGTGGTAGAAATTCTGGAATCTGCGTGGATCAACACATTTCCTCCCACCCCGCTTTTCCCAAAGTCTGCTGAGAAAAATGGTACCTCACTTGCGTGGGTCTGCCTTGTGCCTGCGTCAGAAAACAGAGCAAAACGCAAAGTGGTCGCACTTAAATTTCGCAGTGAAAAATTTGCCTTTTTTGGCAAAGTGCCTACCTGTCGTTTTTAACCCTAGGTCTGCTGGCACCTAGAGAAACCTAGCAAACCTATACATTTTTTAAAAGTATACCCCCTGGGAATTTCAGGATGGGATGACTCGACTGCCTCCCACCAGGTTCTGTTACCCAGAATCCCTTGCAAAGCTAAAAAAGTGACAAACAAAATGCATTTTTCCTCATATTTCTGTGGTGGAAAGTTCTGGAATCTGCGTGGATCAACAAATTTCCCCCTACCCAGCGTTGCCCCAGGTCTCCCGATAAAAATGGTACCTCACTTGCGTGGGTGGCTCAAGGACCCGCAACAGGCAAGGGCCTAAAACCTAATGAGGCGACATCAAAATTACCTATCACAAGGCAAGCTGGTTTTAGAAGGGGGCTCCCATGAGTTTTTGGCCCGGGGCTCGGCGGCCATGTAGGGAAATCTACCTAACCCATACAATTCTGGAAGCTAGACACCCGGGGTAGTCCAGCGAGGTATGGCTTGCGTGGGTCCCTCATCATTCTCCTACCCAGAATCCACTGCAAAGCTCAAATTTTGCAAACAAAAATCGCTTTTTTTCTCACATTTCTGTGTGGTAAAGTTGGGCCTTTTCCAGTTGCAGCCACTATGCCTACCCATGCAAGTGAGGTACCATTTTTATCTTTAGACCTGGGGGAACGCTGGGTGACAGGAAATTGGAGGATACACTGAGGGCAGAAAGGCCAAATTAAGACACTGATCTGCCCTCAGAGGCAGAATATATTCAATAAAAACTATGGGCCCAAGAAAGCGACCCTTGGCTAAGGGGTAATTTCCATTTTGAAAAGCAACAAAATCCCTGGTGTCTAGTGGGCTTTTCTATCCCCCCGGGGTCCAGAATCGGAAAAACAACAGCCGATCTGCCCTCAGGGGGGGCAGAAAAGCCTAAAATATTTACATTGCCCCCTGGACGCGACCCTTATCCAAGGGGTCACTTCCTTTACAAAAAAAAAAACAATCCCTGGTGTCTAGTGGGCTTTTCTATCCCCCCCCCCCCCGGGTCCAGAATCGGCCAAAAACACGGCCGATCTGCCAATCTGGGAATGGGAAAAAATCGATGGGTGAATGCATGGGAACACCCACACTCCACCTATGGAACTCCTTCCCAATGCAGAGTAATAAAAGGCAGCAACTTGCTCAGGCTTGCGTTACTCCAAGCAACTTAGGGTCTTGCAATTTGGCTTAGTTTTGCTTGGTAAAGCTGACCTATGTATTGCTTTGTCCTTGCGACATCATGGGCAATGCAATATAATGATAAATCTGGCCATAACTCTACAAAATCTCTCCAAATCTCTTTGAACAGGAAATGAACTACTCTGACAATGCTGAGTGCAGCACAGCAATGAGCTCTGCAACCTCAGACTGACTGGGATATGGTGTGGCACCAGTTTTTGCATGAAGCTGCTCACCAAGATGACAAAACCATAAGCAGAATCATCAAGACACAACCAGTGCAGAGTCTGCAAGATCTCAGCCTATCATGCTTCATGTGAATACCAGGAGGATTCATAATAGTTGAATTTGCATGATATAGCTACCGCCAGACTCTGTATGTAAGTAAGCTGACCTAACAATACTGAAATCGCCCAACATACTATAGTGGTGTAGAGATTTCAGGATTAGTAAAGCTGGACAAGGCATCCATGGCAACATCCTATTAGGTTCTCTTAGGAAACAAAAGTGAGATTTGGGTGTATTATATCATATGGCTGTGGGGCATTATCATGCAATACATTCGCAAAAACTGTTTTGGGTCCAGTCAGGCATTAAGCTCAACAATGGCTCTGTGCAGCAAGACTTAGCAAATGAACAATGTGTAAAAACAGTAACAAACAACAGTATAAGAAAGTCACACAACAAGAAAGAGACACAACAACTAAAGAATATTTATATGAATCTTTAGAGAATTTGAAGAGCAGAATCCACCAGAGGGCTCTGGAGATACAGGTTTTAGAATATATAAATACTTTTAATTGTAACTACAAACAAGCACTGGTCAACAAAACGTTTGTAAACTTTTGAAAAGTTTGAAAATATTAGTTTGATTACTCCGGCCCACGTTGGGCAACCAGTTCCAACTGGACAAATAATTAGGGGACAAGAAAGGATAATTTAGACATTTACCTGCCCACCAGAGCATTGTTAAGGCAAGTTTCAGACATTACAAAATGAACAGTGTTGACATCAATGGAGTGGTCCTGATGCTGAGGGGTGCAAGCTTAACATTGTCAAGGATGCACCTGATGTCTGGTTGAGTTTTCGGTCCACAGCTGAGTGGGGGTGAATCTGTCCACAAATCTCTGGGTCCCACGAAGTTCTCGGTTCAGGGTTCTAAGGTGTCCACTTGGGGTGCTGAATCCGGTAAAACCAACACTCACCGGCCCAGTCGACATGGGCGCACCTTTTAGCTATGTCTGTCTTGTCTTTTGGGGAGCCTGGCATTTGGCAGCAGCAAAACCTCTGCTGTTGCTGCCAGAGATGCGACCAGGGCTCTAGTAGAGTTGGAGTCACTGCTGTTGCTGAAGGCAAGAAACAGACTTTTCCCTGGGTCAGAAGCCACAGCCACAGTCACAATCTCACCAGCTTAAAAGTGCAGCAGGTGCAGTCCTCTTGATGGTGCAGCATTTCTGTGTGTGGGTTGAGTGTACCAGGGCAGTCATTCGCCGGTCCTTTCTTCAAGTCAGGTGCGTACTACCAAGCAGGATACCAGAATGCCTTATATATACACCAGGAAAGTGCCTCGAGGCGACCATGTTGTCACTAGTCAATGGGCTACCGGGTACCATCCCACCTAGTCAATCAATCAATCAATCATTTCATTTGTAAAGCGTGCTACATACCCGTGAGGGTCTCAAGGCACTGGGGGGCAGGTGGGGAGGCTGCTACTGATCGAAAAGCCAGGTTTTGAGAAGTCTTCTGAAGGCCAGCAGGTCCTGGGCCTGTCGTAGGTGGGTAGGGAGAGTGTTCCAGGTCTTGGCGGCGAGGTAGGAGAAGGATCTGCTGCCGGCGGTGGTTTTCCAGAAGCGAGGAACTGTGGAGAGGGCGAGGTTGGCAGAGCGGAGGCTGCGGGTGGGGATGTAGAAGCTGAGTCGGTCATTGAGGTATGCTGGTCCGGCGTTGTGTAGGGCTTTTGATGCGTGGATGAGGAGTTTGAAGGTGATCCTGTTTTTGACGGGAAGCCAATGCAGGCCTCTCAGGTGGGGTGTGATGTGGCTGTGTTGGGGGACGTCAAGGATCAGTCATGCCGAGGCGTTCTGGAGGCGTTGCAGCCGTCTCAGGAGCTTGGTTGTTGTTCCTGCGAAGAGGGCGTTCCCGTAGTCCAGTCTGCTGGTGACGAGGGCCTGGGTGATGGTTTTTCTCGTGTCGGAGGGGATCCATTTGAAGATAATAAGGAGCATTCGGAGGGTGTTGAAGCAGGAAGCGGAGAAGACGTTGACCTGCTTGGTCATGGAGAGAGCGGAGTTGAGGATGAACCACCACGGACCTGCACAACGAGAGTCATCGCCACCACCAGCAGGGCCGCCGCAGCCACGTTCTGCTGCCGCTGAGAGCCCGCCTGTCAAAGAGTGCCCTCCTCACTCCTCACACAGGAATTCAGACGGCTGATGGGGTGAAGTCTAATGTCCCTGAGACTTCAGCAGGAGGTGCTCTCAATTCAGGCCCTCAGGTAGTTTCTTCAGCAAGCTTGGTCAAAGTGTCAAAGTCCTTTCCTCTGTTCACTCGACATCCAGAAGGAACACACTTGAAAAGGGTTTCAGTGCAGAGTTTTATGCCTAAAAAGTCTTTGTTCTCTACAGTCACAAATCACTGCATCCAGCCAGAACCAGTTCGGTGGGGTCGGGGAGCACTTGATTTACGAGGCGACATCCTGCCCTTTGAGAATGAGGAGGCTATTAGAACATGCTAAACAGACTTAGGCATGTTCTTCCTGTCACAGACAATGGACCCTGCCATAGGGGTGTCTTACATGGTGCGAAGAGATGGTGCAGGGACTGGGAAGTGGGTGCACCTCACAGTTACAAAGGTAGTTCTGGACTGCCTATAGACTCTGCAATGGTCGGTCTGAAACATACTTTAAAAGCTGCCTCTGTGAGTAGCGCAAATCAGCTCTGCAGGCCCACCAGCAGTATTTGGTCTATCAGCCCTGGGCACACACAGTGCACTTATACTAGGGACTGACAGGTAACCCAAACGAGCCAATTATGGTTATCCCAATTACCACAGCCATCTTTACACAGGGAACATTCGCGCTGTGGCACTGATTAGCAGTGGCACAGTGCCCAAAGCATCTAAATCCAGCCAACATAAAAGATAGGAAGCGAAAAGAGGAAGGGAGACCCACACCAATGATGCCAGGGCTACCAGGTCTCCCTCATCCAACATGTTTTCAACCAGCTCCATTGTAACCCAGAGGAAGAGCATGATGCACTCTAATCAGGCACTATTTTAGCACTTAGATGCAAAAAAGAAAGTGTAAAGGCTATAAACTTATTTTAAGGGCTGTGTGTCGGCCACAGTTAGGGGTGGGCAAAGCCACACAATCAGCTGTGTCACTGTCCCGGGATATGGCACCCTGGTGCCAAAATTTGAAAGGGGAACCCCTGCCTTGGAGCGCGTCCCGTGAGAAGAAGACTCTCACAGCCTAATTAACGTACACCCCTCAGGGTGTTTTGCAAGAAACTACTGATACAGGTCACTGGTCGATGGGGAATATGCAAAAAGGAAACCGGCCCTAGCCATACAGACCCCAGAGCTCCCGGCTGCTCTCCCTAGGAGAGCAAGGATCTCGGGTTGACATGGGTGGAGGAACAGCACTCGATTCAGTATCGGGTCCAGAGGTGACGCTGAATCACGCGCCAAGCCATAGAGAAGGGCCGCTGGCAGTCCCCTAGCAAGTGGAAGACCACATCGCAGTGAGTCACACCGAAAGTAATGTTTCAGAGGAGCGCGGAGTATTCCCGCGACGAAGCAGTCACACAGATACAGACATACTGCTAACAACAACAATAAGGTACTGTATACTCCGAATCAGCATGCGTAGCACATGAAAAGCAAGGAAAAAAAGAAGGGAACATAGCTTGGTGGCTGTGAGCTGCGATGAAAGAGGATGTGGTCTCACAGCAACATGATATTCATGGGTGTGCCTCAACATGATTGGAGGATGATGGGTTGTTAATACAAGTCATCAGTTTTTTTTACAGATTCCCTCTGTTTCATGGGAATTGTAGTTTTGTATGTTTAAAGATAAAATGGCTGCAGTAAAATTAAAGAAGAAAGTGAAGACATAATCCTCGCCTCCAGTTCTACCATATAATTCAGTAATACAATTTAACAAATCAAAGAAATAAAGTTGCCTGCCAAGTTGCTTTCAGTTCAAACAAAATGGTTCCAAATAAGTCAATGTAAAAATTCAAGGTAAGGCAATTGAAGAGTTAATCTTGTAATAGATTTGCCAAATAGCACAATACAGGTTGGGAAATGTGTTCTGCAGTATTATCTCAAAAGAGAATGAAACAGTAGGAAATCTGGATCAGTATTAAGCAAATGTTCTGCAGCACACATAGCAAGAGAAAGAAGGCCTCTCTGTATTGTTTTTGTGTAGTAAGGTGCCCCTACCTTCACAAAACCAATCCTGCCTGTAACACCATAATGCAAGGGTGACTGTGTTGGCCCTAGGCTGCCAAAACTGTGCCAGCACAGGGATAAAGGATAGGAATGTGCAATATTGGATACATTCGGCACATTCCTGCTTGTTCAATGTGACGAACGGCAGCTCAGCAAAGTAACTAAGGCGCTGCCCTGCACTACAGTTTTCATAAATGTGCCATTATATTTACACACACCAAACACAAAACTGTTTTCTACTGCGGTAACAATATAATAGTCCAGGAAAAAGACTTTACTACAGCTACAACAAAAGGGCACAATACCTTAATGGAAAAGACATGTTTTAAACATTAACCATGAAATAGAGACCACGATTTACTCCACAGATTTACATAGAAATACAAAACAATTTCTAAATTTCTAAATTCACGGCGCAATCCTGCCTGACATTTCTTAGAATTGTCATTGCCACATGTTTACCACAATCATTTACGCTATATATAAGGCACCAATGCGCCTTTTTAGTCCTCACAAACCATGTTGTTCATGATACATGCAGGATTTACTAATGTTGGAAACCAGTATGTCTGACACCACGCACTATCGACCACGCGCATGTGTGTAAATAATGGCTGCCAGGATGTCTGACACTGCGTATTAATGAAAGACACCCATTTGCATAATACACGGAATGGATGTTATATCTATGTCTTGTCCATTGTCTCATTTCTTTACAGGTATCAGATTTTACAAGGGCCCCTAATACGGTCAGTCCTTTTTTAAAAAATAAGCTTTTTGCCGTGCTCCTTAACATGAACACTATATATTCAGCATCCGTGGTGATTTTTTACCCTTCACTTTTCACCTTTAATCACTTTATTGAGAGGTCCTGACGAAAGCCCCATGTATTTTTTAAGGAGGGCTGAAACATGTTAACCACCATTGGATAATAACATATAGTTACACATAATACTGTTTATCCACACTCTGATTTTAAATATACCCAGGATCACCACCATGAATAAATTCAACAGGTAGAAACCCGAGGTATTTTTAACATTGACATTTCACTTCATCACACTCACGTACACCTCAGAACCTGCTCCACAGTAATCAGGTGTCGCAGCACAGCTGAGTAGCATTCGGCTACTCAGCTGGGACCCGATGATGAAGCATGACACCAGTCAGGTTGGTATGTGAGGGTTTTTTCAAAAAAACCTTAGAGGTGCCAGACATTTCTGTTATACACATTCTCCTGTAAACGGCCATCTATATTGGTATTTATTACTTGTCGGGACGAGGGCGGCTGTTCAGTGGTCCTAGCTCTCTCTTCTGTTTTCGAATAGCGATTAATTGCCATTGTGATCACCTAAAATTCTCGATTTAAGGAATGCAAAATGGATTTTTGATACATGTGGCCCATAGCCTTTTAAAATAGGTAATGTTGCGGTAATTACACATTTTCCTCTTAGCTATCTCAGGCTATATTCTGCTAGTGTGTCTTAGTATTATTTTAGTTGAGGGTTGAACTCAAGGTTATATTAGGCTATTTTAGTAGAACTGGCTCTGGGTGACAATGCATGGGTGATTGCATTTCAGCCGCCCTGTTCTGCCCATTTGCACACATAATATGAGGTGTTTGCATCTTCTGATGCAGAGCCATTTTGTTTTGCACGTGCATCAACTTTTCAGTACAATGCAAATTTTGAGGCAGAAAACTGACCATCACTACAGTTTGTGATGCTTTGCATCACAAAACACCACATCTTGTTGCACATGCAACAGTAGTGAATAATAGTAAATTTGGGCTAACGTAGTCTCTAAAATATGCCATTTACTTTGCATGCCAAGGAAATGTTATTCATCACAAAAAAACACAAGAAAACGGTGGACTAGGAAAAACTGGCAAAATAAATAAAACTGAGATAAGTGACAGGACTGCTATAGGGCATTGGAGCCAGTTCCACATATCACCTCCCTTACTGAGGAGTGAGGCTGACCGTCCTTGTCCAGCAACAGGAGGTGGAAAAGCACTGAAGGCATGGATGGGGTTACATATGTATGTATATATATATAGCTAAAACAAACAGGTGGAGCGACTGTACATTACTATATAATAGTAAATCCGGGCCACAGTATTCTCTAAAATAAGCCATTTCCTTTGGATGCCAAAGAAATGTTATTCACCACAAAAAAAACACAAGAAAATTGGGGACTAGGAGAAACTGGAAAAATAAATAAAACTGAGATCATAAGTGGCAGGACTGATAGAGGGCAGTGGAGCCAGTTCCACATATCACCTCCCTTAGCGAGGAGTGAGGGATTCCATCCTTGTACAGCAACAGGAGGTGGAAAAGCAGTGAAGGCATGGATGGGGTTACATATGTATTTATGTATATAACTAAAATAAACAGGATGAGCGACAACGTACTACTTTGAAAAGATGACGCAAGTGGGTGGAACAGATCATTTGAACATAGCACGTGGAAACAGGTAAAAAAGCTAATAATTTCAAACAGAAGTAATGAGGGTATTGCATCACAATGTTATAAAAAAAGGTAGGAAATAAAATAGGTAAGTAGAATTTTAATTTAATGCATTGATAAGAGTCCTAGGGCAGGATTTTCAAGACTTTGCATTGCCGCAAAGTGAAGGAAAGTGACGCAAAGACTTGCATAAACTATTTACTTTTCAGCACAAATCCTTATTGGATGGTTGCCCTTAAGTAGTGCTGATGATGCTTATTGTTCTTCTACTGTACTATGGGTCCTGGGCGGCATTCTTTGAGTGGTACTTTGTCATTCCAATGCTGCCACCCATGGATTTTGATGCAAAGCCAGATCTTCAAAGATTGTGAGTAAGTAGGAGAAATATATACCTTTCCTAATTTTTCAGCCATTCTGTTTGAGCTGCACTGTACAGCACACATCAAATGTGTGAAATGTATTCAAGTTTGCCAGGGAATAGGATTCTATTCTGGAAGTGTATATTTCCTGTACTAAACCTATGCTAGATTCCACGCGCACACCTTTGCACATGGGAGGAGAGCATCAGGAGGCCATTTTAGTTTTTAGAAAATGCTCTGCGCTGCTCTTTTCTACTAACACAACTCATTGTAGCAACTTCGGAAGCTTCTCTGCATTGCTCCATTTTTAAATAATTCTACACCCTACAGGTTACAAACACGATTAGCATTGTGTGAAAAGTAATAGTAAAAGTTACAGCAATGAGTAAAAAATGAAATCAATCAGGTGAGAAGGTACTTTTAACAACAGAGAACGTCACTTACTAACTCAGACTATGGAACAGAGACAGTGAAACAATGGGTTTCTTCATAAAAACCTTTATTTATTTTTTATTTTACAGGATTTTTGGAAGTCCGCAAGAATTGCTCTTCTATCTGTTCGCCATCCAATTCCTCTGGTGTTGTGGTTACGTGTTGCAGTAAAAACCTCTGTAACAGGGTGCCTGCAACTGGGCACGAGAAGATGATGACCTAAACAAGAATGACTTGTCGTTATGCACCCTCTCGACACTGAGCATAAGCGGTAAGGAGGGTACTGCAGCCTCTTCTCTCCTGCACTTTTAGGGGCCTTTTCACAAGAGCAAATCACTTGTAAATCTATTCCTGAAATAATAAATCATGGTGAAAGTGCCAAATCTAGTTTTAGGAACTACATGAGCACAGATGTACGACTAGTTATAATTCACAAAGCTTTCTAGAAGTAGATTTTAAAAATACTCCCAAAAACCTTGTGAAATATTTTTCAACAATACCAAGAAAAATGTTAAGATATGATGACTGCCTTTTTCCAATGGCCATGCTTTCTTTTTCTGAAATGTTTTTCCTCCACCCGGATCCTCCTTGCCGACTATTTCTGATGGGTTCCCTTTGGCTTTCCACCCAGGAAAGATAATGGGCCTGATTCACAATGGTGAACTTAGACTGAAGTGTGAGTTTACTACTTTTTGGCATTCACAGAGGTATTTACTAGTAGTAACTTTACCGCTAGTAAATTTACTCTTACTAAAGCTGCTATTAGTAACTTAATTTTGTGAATACAAAAAACAGCAGCGATGCATGCACTAAGGCACAGGTGTGTCACACTCACTCATGCCTTTGCAGCTAAGTGGAAAATAAAACAAATTCAGACTGCCATTTCTTACTTTACTATGGTTGGGGGCAAACCTTTGATGTAATCTGTTATGTACAGTTAGGTAATGTGTTTCAGAACAAACAAAACACTTTGAGCTACTTCTACAGAGGACCTACATATTGTGTATCTTGAGAGTAAAAACACAGAGGAATTCGTGAATGACATAAAAACGGGACAGGATGGCAGCGCAAAAAAGTTACACTGTCTCAGGAGCTCCTAGCTGTAGAGAGGGATTGTTGGTGCACAGTGGTGATTACCTAAAACGTTCAGTGGGTGGAAAAAGCTGAAAGAGGTTAGGAGAAAATAAGAATTTTGCAACTGGATGGTGTTGTTTCTCATACAAGCTGCGACTTAGATTTGCTGGTGACCTCTTTGCTTGCATTTCCAAGAAAGACGACACACAACAGTAGGGAGAGGTGTGGCGTCGCGGCCAGGGCGACTGACTCTGGAATCTGGGGACCACGGTTCGATCCCCGGCTCCAGCGGCAGGTTAGCCCAGCACCATGTGACTCTGGGCAATAGCTTGCTTAATCTTCCCGACGGGCCCCCAGCGCCTAGAGACCCTTACGGGTGATTGTGCTTTACAAATGTGGACTTTACTTTACAATCTGGATTTACTCACTATGGTGAATTGTGATGGCAAAGCTTTGAAAAGAGTGAGGGGCATATCTATCATTGGTGCAGTAGATGCACTGGGACACCGAGCCCCCGATTCTAAGCTAGGGCATAGAAGTATGGTTTTCCGCCTTGAATTCGATTTTCAAATCTTGTCTCCACCTCTGTGTACCTTGATGATACACATGTAGTTAGGGTATTTAGATATAGAATTAGTAAAGTTGTACTTACCAATATATGCTTATCTACATGATACTGTGGAAGTCCATAATCCAGATAAAATAATAAAGCAGTACAATATGTTATCACTTGTTATTGTGACATACATCTGGATGCAATATATCAATGGCCCTAGACAGCACGCTGCTCTTGGGGGTGACTTCGCCGTAGCCGTAGGCTTAGAATTAATCATGCAGCTGAAACCATACAGCCGATGGCTAAGGCAACAGTACTTGATAATAATGGTTTATAAAATGGTCTGGCATGTTGTCATGGCACAGTGGACAAACTAGCATTGTTTATTATTGCCAAAACATTTCCTGCTTTATCAGTGAGAGAACTTTTGGTGAAAGAGAGAGGGATACAATTGCCAGGAAAAACTTAAAGCATGCACCTGGAAGAGGCAATGTTCCAATGTCCAACCTTTATGTTGGCTTGCTCGCTAAAGAATACATGAAGCATTATATCTACCTAACCCAACTCTACTGGCATCATGACCGACTGACCATAAAGAATGGCCCTTACAAAACTATGTTGGAGGCCCCTTTGCCTTCATCCAGTTCCACATTCAAATGGCAAATTTGCCCTATGTAAGTACCAATAATATAGTATGACATAATATTAAAACAATTAAAGACAACATTCTAAGCTTGGTGGTGCCTGGATGGAGAGCTCACAGTTCTCTTAATGCTGCAAGCTTGCCTGTATCTGGCGGCGCAGTCTCCAGGCACTCTCAGGGGCATATTACCAAGGGCCTTATCACCGCTTTAGCGGGAATTTTTCCCACTAAAGCGGCGATAATTTGATCCCCCTATTACCTAGCTGTCGCTAACACCAGTTAGCGACAGCTAGTAGGAGATAGCGAGCTTCTGGGGGCCCACTTTGCATGTCAGCGATATATATCGCTAATGACATGCAAATTGGGCGTGCCAAGATGTTATCGACTGGAAACAGTCGCTAACATCGCTAATTCCTATGACCAACTTTTGGAAGTAATCGCGCTAATCTCCAAAAGCTAACGCCTGCCCAGAGCAGTTCTTAGCCATGTTATCCAATGGTAGGTAGATAACATGGCTAAGAGCATTTGCTGGGTAATGCATGAATATCACTGACTTTTCAGCGATATTCATGCATTTCGGCCGATTTTTATCGCTTAGGAGATAAACCTTGATAATAGCAAGGCTCCTAAGCGAAAAAAATAGGCGAAGCACGGCGATATAAATATAGCTGCTAACCAAGCTTAGCGATATTTTTCGCGTATGCTTGGTAATATGCCCCTCAATTTCTAAGGACCTCTAAGGAGCTTTTGTCTCTCTGTTGAAAGAGATTAAATGTCCTGCAACTGATCCTAAACATTGTGTACACTGTCAAATTATTTGTCACGTCCATGTGCTGGGTTCAGTCAAATATTGGAGCTTCAAATAGCATTTATCTCACAATGTGCTTCTAATGAGAATGCAAAGTGATATCATTTTCTATTGAAAATTACAGTACTACTAAAACTTGGAGATCAACTTGATCATTAAAAAGTATGTTTTGGTAACTGGTGTGAAGTCTAATTATTCATATTGTTGCAGGGATACTGCTCAGAGACAGAACTATGCTTGAGGACATACACAAACAGCAGTTAGGGACTGAGTCACCATACAACCTCAGTAACATGAGCCTGAGTCCGACTTGCTATACTGTCTCACGCTCCCTCCTACTCATAACCAAAGGATCAAGTGACTTTACACCCCAGAACACAACACTCCCTTTCCTCCACAATAAGATAGGAAAGAGACACGAACAAAGTTTGAAATGATCATTCAAACCATTATGCTCTGAAATGCAGTCTATGTGTCACAATTAGAAAACAACTGCCTAGCAAAAATGCCATCAGCATTATCAGTAAATTGTATATTATGAAAAGCCCTGTCATTTTATGAGATAGTATACCCTAACCCTCATCCCCTTCTTCAGAAGCCCAACTGGTTATACAGCTCAGATCTCTGGGTTTGCTAGCGGACCCCGTGCCTTAGCATACACAGTTAAATGTATTACATCTCAGATACAGCCATGATCTTCTCTCAGGAAAAATCAATCTCTCTCTCTGTGCTACAGTGATGTGCATACCTATATGATAAGGTTCACATGTTCATGAACAACAGACGCATTTCTATATTGTTTCTAGGTGCAAGTGCCTGACCAGAACATAATAACAAGGGACATTATTCTTTGACCTTGTCTACTATTTGGATTAAATTCCAGGAGAGAACATGACAAGAAAACAACTGCAGGTTCTGTGTGAAAATAGATTGTGGCGCAAAAGCAAAGATGATAATGTAGTAAAAAGTGCAGAGCTAATGCTGCCTGTGTTGTTGTACAGTCAGGCTAAGATAGGGAAGACTACAATAGGCCCTGTATGGAACACATGCCAATATTAAATCATGATAGTTGCAACATTGCATGATTAAGCATTATATAAGAATAGAAAATGCGTTTATACATAAAAAAGAAAAATAAAGAAACTGCCATTTACATGACTACATGATATACACGAGTCACTCTGTATGAGGGTTTATGTCTCTTTGTATGATAATACATATGCAACAATTCAGGCAGACTTTTGTTGATGTTAAGAATGTGTTTGTCCTGTGGCCACTGGTGGATAATGGAAGCTACTCCTTAGTGAGGCCCACACTTGATCCGGAAGTTTGCGAAGAGAATGAGATGGCAGCCCTCTGAGGGACGTGTTGAGGGTCACGCTTGTCCCGGCTGGTTTCGGCTTGATCTCACTACACCTTGACCCCTTCAACTGCAACCTGCAACCCAACCCTGCCGGAGAGTCCAGATTGACTGGATTTTCCTCCCTCCTCCGTTGCGTTACATGAAGGAGTCAGAAGGTCAGAGGAGCTAGCAATGAGCAACGTTGCGAGCTGTAGTCTGTGTCTGTGCAGGCCGTGGCTTCTTCCACAGGCACTGCCCCTGGAGGGTGTTTCAGTGGGGCGGAGAGGCGGGGCAGGGGAGGGGCAGGGTGGGGGGGGTGCTAAAAACCGGAGTATGGATAATTGAAGGTAAGTAAACAATTTAATGAATAAAACGAAATTCGTAGCGCGCCCTGCATCACATTTTGTGATGCAGGGCGCGCTATGAAATTCGTTTTATTTAGTAAATTGTTTACTTACCTTCAATTATCCATACTCCGGTTTTTAGCACCCCCCACCCTGCCCCTCCTCCGCCCCGCCTTTCCACCCCCCCCCGAAACACCCTCCCGGGCCGTGGCTGTTCTTCCACTGGCATCCAGCTTGCCGGCCCCCACTCACCATTGCCTCCACCCTTCCTCCTAGGTCAGGGGCTAAGACTCAAGGAGACCCAAAATGCACCAACCATGCATAGTGAAGAGAAAGGGGGAGCTAAAAGAGACCGAGAAGCATTGGTGTGGTCAGGTAACGACCTAGTGCACCCTCACTACACGCTTCCCCGTGGTCTTCCGTATCTGGTTGGCAGCAAATAAATGAATCTTAACAGCCATAAGAGGTGTACCACTGCAGTGCCTGTAATCACTGTTATCATGGCCATATGGAACAGTTTATGTAAATATAATTATATGGTAGGTATCTGTATCAATGCATATTAGTCTTCATGTTTTCTATAAGGATATAATAATATATATTTGACTTATATAAAAAATAAAGTCTAACAGGACGAATTCTTTATTACTGGTTATGTAGATGAGGTTGTCTTTGCATGTGGGTACATACATGAGTTTATGCTTCCCTTTATAAGGATATACAACAATATAAAAAAGTGAAAAAAAGAAAAAGAACTTGTATATTAATGCACAAAATACATATGTATGCCTGACCATGTAGAATATTATGTACAAATATTATTATACAATATTATACAATTATTGTGTTCTCTATCAGTCTATCTATCTACCTATACATCTATCTTGTAAAGGAATAAGACATACATGTATACGTTTATTATATATTTTATATGCATCTGTGTGTGTAAAAAACACCTTCCTCATCTTCCCTTCCTTTTTCCTCCTCTCTCTGATCTATTCCAAACCTTTCTGTCCACTATGGATTACCAAACATTCTTTCCAGACTTTAATAGGCACAGACGAGGTGCCTGCGATGTGTTCATAGTGATGCTGTAGCTGGTGCTGAGGTGAAGACATGTGGGAGTCAGGGGAGGACTGAAGGGAGTCAAGTCTCAAGTGTCTGACGCCACTAGTGGGCTTCAATGAATATATCTGCCTCCAGCAGTAAAATAGCTGAGCATGAGAGGGGGCCCTATGGAAATCAGTGCAAAATGTAAACTGAGGGCAGTCCACAGTTTAAGCATCTTTCAGGTACACAGTGTTGGGATCTTGATGAGTAATGTAGTTATGAATCTTTGTGGAATGTTGCTCTAGAATGTACTGATAGAATAGTGGAACTGACCAGGCTTGATGTTAGTTGTTCTTGGTGCCTCACCCTGATGACTGTGTGCTTTAATACAAATAAAGAGTTGAACCAGCACAAGTTTGAGCTTCTGAATTTTGGTGATGAGTTGACCGGCAGGGTAAGCATATTAGCATCGGTCAATTAATGTGCAGGCTGGTAGTGTTGCTTTAACCAGAGGTTCACATCAAATTCCTCAGATTCATGGTACCTGATTCATGGCTGTTCCAGATTTGCTTGGTCTATGGTTTCTGTTGCTGTCACTCCCATATCTTTTTCACCATAATTGTGTGGTAGGAGTTTCCCGCAACTAGAAAGGATGTGGACCGGATGTACCATGTTACTCCGCATACTTTTACTCCGCATACCGTTACAACGCGACTTTTACAACGCATACCATTGCAACGCATAGCGCTTTGGGGTGCTGGATAGTGGTAAGTATAATTTACTATTCTAACTCCAGTCCCCGTGGACCCTAGGGAAGGTGTTGGATAGTAAATTATACTTATTCCCTATCCTAGAGCGCCCCCCAGCGCAATGCGTTGTAATGGTATGCGGAGTAAAAGTCGCGTTGTAATGGTAGTGCGGAGTAAAAGATGCGTTGTAACGGGTGTATACCATGTGGACCATATTAGCGTTCCACCAAGGGCATCAGAGGACGAGCAGTGTCACAATGGTGTAAAGTAATTGTGTAAGACAATATTGTGTGCACCGTCATTATGTCCCCAGCGGTTACGGAGCATTAGTAAGGGTAAAACACATAAGCGTTATCTGTCATGTCAGCCTGTCTTATGATGCAGCACACATTTCTATTTGCATATACAATGATGCAGATAATGTGAACGGTGTGTCTAATGGTACACAACAAATAAGGATTAAACAACACATTTTACCCAGGTAGCTATGCAGGAACCACAAATGTACTGTCACCCACACCTTCTGAGAGTAAGTCTACTTCACTTCATTTTACTGGTGCACTGAAAAATGGCTATTGTCTCTGTTATCGTGTTTATAAATCAAGCAAGAATTCTTTGTACTCTGTGAGTTACTATATGAGGGACGGATATCAAACATTTGCCTACTGTAAATGTCAATGCTGAGGGGCAATGCATTGGATGATAACGCATTGGCTATTAAAACCTTGGAACCTCAATGTAAGCCATGAATGAATGGTATATGTGGGTGGAAACATATTATTTATTGGATGTACCAGTTACCAGAGGAGCCAGCAGAATTTGCCCTTTTAGAGTTTTAGCATCTTCATGGGAGTTTAGAAATGTTGAGGAAGAAATGATTAAGGACCAGTTAGTGGAAAAAACAAGCAGCAAGGATATAATGTACGTTTTGTTATCCACGTTTAATTTGACTTTAGATAACGCTATGGATATAGTTAGTGGCCTAAAAAGTGCATTCTCTTACATGGAGGAACTGTCCTCGCCACATAAAGTGCAAACGGTAGAGACTGTTTAGTGAGGAACAAAGTACAATTGAAAATGACAATGCTAGTGCAGCAAAGAAGCATGAAAAGAATGATACAGACCTGATAATAATACTCATGTGGGTAACCTGCAGGAAGATTTCACAAAATCATGTAAATTGTCCATGTCTAGCAAGAGTGAAATAATGAATGTTTTAGAAGTGTCTGCCACAGCTGTGAGACTCTAATTCTAGTGATGAGAATACTGTGTTCTGTGTAGATTCTACAAGCCTACAAGGAAATGCAAAATTATGGCGAGACAGTTTTGTCATGGGTGTGAATACATTCACAATGAAAAATCTTATGGTCAAATTGAAAATTCCTGTAAGAATAAAGGCAGATTCAGGGTTGTTTTTCACTTTGTTGGCTGTAAGTGAATAGTAAAACTTTATGAATGTGAGGTTGTGTGATACACATATTTAGCCAGCACATATGGTGAAAAACCCATTGAGGTTTTGATGGAATTTAATCTGAATTAAACTTGAGAAGTAGAACTGCAAAAGATATGATGTGCACAGCACAGAATGGTTTCTGTTTGTGAGGAGTAGGTTCTCGCACCAGCTCTCCCTGCTGCCTTGCACAGGTCTTGTGCCCTACAAGGCTTGAGCCCGCCAACCCTGCCTTGGCCTTCTCTCCCGCTGCATCGGCCTGATTTAGTTCATCCAAGTTCAGCTTCCTTGTTGCAATAACCCCTCTACAGCTGTGGAGCATGTGCTGCATGCATACCGTTGCATCACTTCATTCTTTTTCTTCGTGTGTATACTTTGAGTTACTTTTTAATTCCTGTATTATTCTAGTCCCCCCTACTCCTGTGTCATCGTTGTGTTAGTCAGCTTTTAAATTCCTGTATTATTTTATCTCCCCTTATTACTGTTAAAGGTTCTGCCAGTCATCTTGTCAATTCTTGTATTACTTTTATTTTCTTTATTTCTGTGTTAGGTAGTATTTAACCCCATTTCAGTTAGCCCCTTGTAGCACTGTCCCATGTTTTTTTCCACCTTTGCCGATCCCACCTCCCTCCACCAGGACCTTCTCCGCCGCCTCCCTCACCGCCGCCTGCACGCCAACGGCAAGCTCGTCTGTGTCGATCCATGCCTGTACCACGTTCAGCCCCAGAAACACTGGCCCTCTGGCCATCCATCGCTACATCACCACAGAACACCCTGCATTGGCTCCCAGAAGCCACAACAACAACTACTGCATCTCCTCCCCATGGTTCATAGGCGGATCCTTTGTGTTGGACTTGGCCCGCAGGGCAGGTTCACCCCTAAACTTTTTGCTTTATGTGTGACCCTGTGTCAGTGATTTTTTGGGTGTCTGCGCACTTTTCCCTGGGTCCCAGAGTGAAAGTGCGTGCGTGTAGTATGGCTGGCCTGCCCTCCCATAGGAATGCATGGGGAATGTGTGTGTCCCTGGTAGTTCCTGATGCGTGGGGAGTGCAGGCTCGAGTTTAGTATGTGTAAACTCGTGAGAGTGAATGCTGCGAGATGGTGTCTGCGGCATGTATGTGTCTAGTAGGGAAGTGCTACTTCTGGACATTGAGATATGTGTGCAGTGAGGGTGCTGGAGCGTGATTGGCTGGAGCTGGCTGGCATGCCAGGCTCCAGGAAGTCTGGATGGGTCTGCCCGGTGGTGAGTGTGAGATTAGCATGAGTGATGTGTGGGAGGAGTGTACCTGTGTCCTGGATGGGCTGGGTTTTCCCCACACAATGCTGGCTCCGCCCCTCTGTGGTGTGTCTAACGACCCTAGCCTCCCCAGTGAAAGAAATGGGTGGTTGGGCCATCAAGAGTGCTCCCAAGCCAGCTGTAACTGGTTTTCCCCCCACCCTGCACCTTGAAACAAAGGATTTTACAGTATAAGAAGGGGCTGTGTCCCCACAGATGTTGTTCTGCTTTTGGATCCTGCCTGAGGGGGCTGCTGCTGTTGCTGGGGCCAGGAGGACCGCCACTTGGGGTGTCTCCCTGCCTGGAGACCCAGTGTGCTGGCTCTGGCCCAGCCTTGCCCCCTGCCTGCCTCCAGCCCCTGCTGGAGCTGGTGCTGTGCCTAATGCACTGAGAGCGCTGCTCTCTGCCCTTCAGCGCTGGGGAGCGCTGAAATCCCCGTGCCTAGCGCTTGAAAGCGCTTTATTTGGCCCACAGCGTTGTGAGCGCTAGATCTTTTCCCCTGGCGTTTGGGAGCGCCTTTCTCTCGCTGCTAGCGCTTCGAGCGCTGTGATTTTGCTCATCGCGCTGAGAGCGCTGCTCTCCTGTCCGTGGCGCTTGAGAGCGCTTCATTTTGCCCATTTTGAGGATTTCATTGGAAGCCGGTGCCCACCCGGCATTGCCCCGTCCTGGGATTGTAATTGATCACGAGGGAGCCCACTCCTCGGATCCTGGGACCCCGCCTGCCTAGCTGAAGCGAGCCGCCGCGCTGCCCGCGGCGACCCGGAAGTGTTCCGGCCGGCCGGCCAATCACAGCGCGGCCCCGGGAGAAGCAACCGGAAGTCCCGCCTCGCCGCCGGGAGAGAAGAGCCCAGCAGCGAGGAGAGGCGGCGAAAAGGTGCAGGCGGGGCTCCGTTGCGGTGAGGAGAGCACCCCCGCCCAAGAAGAGCCCCGGACCGTCTCTACAGGACCCGGTGAGTGGCAGCGCAGGAGGGAGGGGCGCCGGGACACATTGTCGGTGTCCGCCCCCCCTTTTCCGGTAGCGCGAGATAGCGCTAGGTTGCAGAGTGAAGCCACGAGAGGCTCCTGGGGGCAATTCCAATTTCAGAGTCCCCAGGGGGGGACTCCACCATAACGGCCGCATTGTCTGTCGAGCCCGGAGAGGCTCGTGGGGCATCTGTTGATTCTGAGTCCCTAGAGAGGGGACTCCCCCGACGGCCATAGTTGTTTAGAGCTACGAGGCTCTGGGGGCATTTCCCTGGATGCAGAGTCCCCCGTGAGGGACTCCAACGCCCCCCATTTGTTCTGTGGAAGCCACGAGGCTTCCAGGTGCCAGTTCGCTTGTTGCAGAGCCCTGAGAGGCTCAAGGGGCGCACCTTGCTTTCAGAGCCCAGGAGAGGCCCCCAGCCCACAGCGTCTTCTAGAGCCCAGAAAGGCTCTTGAGTGCCTTGAATTTGTTTAGAGCCCAGCGAGGCTCACAGCCAACCTTGTTTCCAGAGCCCTGAGAGGCTCTCCCTTGTTGCCCACATTGTTCTGGCCAGAGCCTGCGAGGCTCCAGCAGTGGCCCAACAGTGATTCAGCTGCCCAGCACTTCGTGGGCAGCTGCTACGTTTAGGCCCCCTGACTTTTGGGACACAGGGCGTCCTAGCCCTAGAAAGGCCAGTTGGCCTAGGGACAGTCACAGGTGGTGACTTGTGTGAATTTGGCGCCATTACAATTGTACTTTTCTTACACCTCTGAATGGGTAGTTTATTCATCATGTGTGGTGCTTTTACACCTCTGAATGTATTGCATTGCATCATGTGTTATGTTCTTACACCCCTACAGGTAGTGTGATATGTAGGTGGTTGTTTTCTCCCTAGTACAGGTGGTGCTAGCGAGGTCCTGTTACCAGTGATTACTGGTTGTGTGCTCTATTTCTATATTGTGTGCTACAGTGATTTTTCTTTCTACAAGTGCTAAGTTCTAAAAGTGCATACCCTTGACAGTGGTCCAGGTGGCCCTGTCCTGTACAATATCCCTTGTAAATTCTGCCCGTGCCTGTTGGCACAGTGTAACAATATGTGTGTTTTATCTGATGTATATTTATTATAATACAAAGGCTATTTTTCTATAACCTTGTGTGGAGCTTCCTTTGTGGTGGGCCTTTGGGTGTTGTTGCTGGAGTGCGTGCGCAAATACTTAACCTACATCGCCTCCAAGTTTAGCCTTGCTGCTCGCGCCACGTTACCAAGAGGGTGAGCAGGAGTTATCTTGGCGTGTAACTCCCTTGCCCTGACTTGGGAGTGGTGGTCTCTGACTGACTTTGGCGAAAGCCCTGGCCAGCCAGGGATCCCATTTCCAACATTGGCGGCAAGCGGTGGGATAAGGATTTGTGTTTGCGTTGTACCACAGTAGCGGCTGGCCGCACTTCAAAGCTCTACATTTTTAGATAACCACATTTGGGGATTATTGTTTTTGGTGAAATTCCATTGTTTCTTCTCCTGAAGAGTGTCATTTGATAATTGTGTTCAGTACATTTGTCCCCCGCCCTGCTTCCAGAGTTTGGTACCTGTGTCGCTTTTGGTCAGGTTGAGAAGTCAGGGGTGGTAGAAACTGCCTTACCGATCCGAGGGGAGGGTGTGTGTGGATGAATGGTGTGTTTTCCTGGACGCATGAGTGAGTCCTCTTTGATAAGGAGAGTGTTGAAATTTTGGAATTGTGTACTCTTACTTCAGATTGCTAGGTCCCTTGTGTTGCACGTGTCTGTGAGCATCCTGTCAAGATGGAATCTCCTTTTAACCTCTGTGGCCTGTTTAAGTACAGTGTGCATGAGTTGGTACGGTTATGTAAGGAGAGAGACATCCCAGTGAGTGAGTCAGACACCCAGTCCAAGCTTAGGGATAACATGATCCTGTGGCAGAAGAATGACTGGGAGCGTGAGCACAGTGAGAGGGAGAGGGCCCGGGCCGCACACCATGAGGGTGGTGGGTCTGAGGGGAGCCCTGAAGAGTCTGAAGTGGAGAGTGAGTTTGACAGTGGATGGGCGCCAGCAGAGAGCGAGTATCCCATAGATAGGGAGTCCCTTGCTGGGTCCAGTGTCAGATGTAGCACCCCATCCCTTTCCCTGTCCCCAGAGGAGTGGTTGGATAGGAGAGAAGAGAGGGAGCACCAGCTGGCCATGGAGAAGCTCAGGTTAGAGCATGCCAGAGAGATGGTGCAGCTGGGTGTGAATGAGCGGATTGCAGAGGCTGAGAGAGCCTTGGCCAGGGAGAAGATAGCCCTAGAGTGTAGGTTATCCCCTGACCGCAGTCATAATTTTCTGGATCCCCCAGGGAGGGTTGAGTCCAGTGGTGGCAGCTATTTAGGTTCCAGTATAGGAAGTCCCACTCCCAGTGCCCCGAGTATGGTACCTGTTTCCCAAGAGGAGGAATATAGGTTGACATTCAGGAACAGTAGGAGGAAGCCGTCTCACCGGGTATGGGGAAATTATGTGGATGACTGTAGTAGTGCACTGATGGATTAGTTAGAGGTTAACCCACAACAGGAGTGGCTTGGAGTGATCTACATGGTTCTCAAAGAGCAGTTCCTCAGTATTTTGTGTCCAGAATTGCGCCAGTACCTGTTGAGGTTGGAATGCTTTGATCCTTATGAGCTGGCAGAGGAAGCAGACCGCTGGGAAGGGACCAGAGGTTCTGTAGAATCATTGGTGAGTGACTCCAACAGTAGTGGTTCAGGTATCTTCCAGCCCAGCGTGGTGGAAGAGGCTCAGTGTAGCCCAGCTAGGTCCCAGGATAACGAGGATGGTGTAGGGGCTCACTGCCTGGCTCAGTGGAGCAGGAGTGAGGGGGAGACCGAGATTCCCCAGACGCCCGAAGCCCTGCCTCAGGACTTGGATGGTTTCTGTAGGGAACACCAGGTTGGGGACCTAGGCTGTCCTGTTAGCCCATTTGAGGAAGATCTCCTAGTGAGTAGAGGACCTGGAGCATGGGGCATCTGTTGATTCTGAGTCCCTAGAGAGGGGACTCCCCCGACGACCATAGTTGTTTAGAGCTACGAGGCTCTGGGGGCATTTCCCTGGATGCAGAGTCCCCCGTGAGGGACTCCAACGCCCCCCATTTGTTCTGTGGAAGCCACGAGGCTTCAAGGTGCCAGTTCGCTTGTTTCAGAGCCCTGAGAGGCTCAAGGGGTGCACCTTGCTTTCAGAGCCCAGGAGAGGCCCCCAGCCCACAGCGTCTTCTAGAGCCCAGAAAGGCTCTTGAGTGCCTTGAATTTGTTTAGAGCCCAGCGAGGCTCACAGCCAACCTTGTTTTCAGAGCCCTGAGAGGCTCTCCCTTGTTGCCCACATTGTTCTGGCCAGAGCCTGCGAGGCTCCAGCAGTGGCCCAACAGTGATTCAGCTGCCCAGCACTTCGTGGGCAGCTGCTACGTTTAGGCCCCCTGACTTTTGGGACACAGGGCGTCCTAGCCCTAGAAAGGCCAGTTGGCCTAGGGACAGTCACAGGTGGTGACTTGTGTGAATTTGGCGCCATTACAATTGTACTTTTCTTACACCTCTGAATGGGTAGTTTATTCATCATGTGTGGTGCTTTTACACCTCTGAATGTATTGCATTGCATCATGTGTTATGTTCTTACACCCCTACAGGTAGTGTGATATGTAGGTGGTTGTTTTCTCCCTAGTACAGGTGGTGCTAGCGAGGTCCAGTTACCAGTGATTACTGGTTGTGTGCTCTATTTCTATATTGTGTGCTACAGTGATTTTTCTTTCTACAAGTGCTAAGTTCTAAAAGTGCATACCCTTGACAGTGGTCCAGGTGGCCCTGTCCTGTACAATATCCCTTGTAAATTCTGCCCGTGCCTGTTGGCACAGTGTAACAATATGTGTGTTTTATCTGATGTATATTTATTATAATACAAAGGCTATTTTTCTATAACCTTGTGTGGAGCTTCCTTTGTGGTGGGCCTTTGGGTGTTGTTGCTGGGGTGCGTGCGCAAATACTTAACCTACATCGCCTCCAAGTTTAGCCTTGCTGCTCGCGCCACGTTACCTAGAGGGTGAGCAGGGGTTATCTTGGCGTGTAACTCCCTTGCCCTGACTTGGGAGTGGTGGTCTCTGACTGACTTTGGCGAAAGCCCTGGCCAGCCAGGGATCCCATTTCCAACACTTTGATTGCAACCGCTGCTGCTTCATCTGCAACACCGAATCCCTCGCCACTCCCACTCCGCTGACCTCATACCCTTAAGAACAGCTCCAGTGCATGTTGCTCAATACCTGAAGCCTCTGCAAACATGCCACATAAATCTCATACATCATGACTACCCACAACATGATGTGATATTCGTTACCCAGACCTGGTTAACTGTGACCTCAGCCTCCAAAATCTTTACCACAATGCCCAACGGCTGCAAGACGATACACAGGCACCGCACCAACAAGCACAGAGAGGCATTGCCATCATCCACAAGGAGACCATCCAATGCACTGCCACATAAGACAAGAACCATCCGAGGCTCACCAGGACCCACCACTAAACCTTCATCCCCTACCACCACAGATTTTTAAATCTTCGAGATCCAACGGCCACAATGAAAGAAAAATTCGTAAAGTTCAGGACTGGAGGTAACCAATGTGATTTCTCTTAAACCATTTGGCACATGTGACTTATGACAGATACAAGTCAAAAAGGTTTGGGTGCTGTTTTATTCCAGTTGAGTAGGTGGTGATTGAAGTTTGAGAAGATCAGAATTCACATTTGTCCATGATTGAACAGGCAGTCCTTGCTTGTTGGTGGAGAGCTTATCATTTCAAAAGCTGTTGGTTCCTAATACGTATATCACAAACCCCTACTTATTTTGCTCACTACTAAAAGACCTGGAAGGGTCATCCCTAGAATTGTAAAAGATCATTTATTTTATGTAGAGTTTATACAAAGGATAGTGATTAGCTTTGCTGATTGTTTGTCACATTTACCAGTTAATCAACCTTTTGCTCTTTTTGAGGACACAGAAGAGGAGTAGTCAAGGGTAGTTGTTTGTTCAGTTTCTGTTTATAGTAGGAATTCCATTTCAGAGTTGGAGAGGCTAGCTTCCGTTGAGTGAGGATGAGGTTGCGGGAAAGGTTATGGAGCATGTGATCAAAGGTTAACCTGGACCTAGAAACTTGGATAAAGAAGTTAGGGTGTATCTTCAAATTTCTGTAGAGTTATCAGTGATTGATGGCTTGCAAAGGTGCTCTGATTTAATGGAAGGTTCTGTCTAAGACGTGTGATAGGGTTCAGTAACACGTACATAGGCATGAGGGCAATAAATATGATGATCAGAGCAGGTTCTGGTGGCCTGGGTCAGACAGGTGCGTCAAACACTCTGTGTCCAGGTCCAGTTCATTGTACTGAGACCTATGGATTTGGTTATGGACAAGCTTTTGGGCTAAGTTAGGGAGGATAGTATTGGTTAACTCAATGTGTTGAAAGGTGGCAATAAGAACATTATTTCTGTTGGTGAATACTTTTCCTGATAGCCACCGGTGCACAGGTAATAGATTTCTTCAGTAGTTTGTCAGCAAGGGATTTCCAGATAAAATAGTAATGGGCAATGGGGCACGATTTACATCAGGAAAATGTAAGGAATATCTAAATGGCCTTGTTGGGAGGTGCAACAGAGTTATTAAGGACATCTTGCAGTTGTTGTTGCTAACAGGTTAAATTGTTGCCAGTGCAGAGGAGGTTACTGTGGGTTAGTCGCACCACACGTAATTCTGAGACTAATCTTTTTCCTTTTAATATGTTAAGGGGCACTCACAGAGGTAGCAAGAGAAGGAATGCTCAATTTAATTATTTTTCGGGGAAGGGTCACTATTTGTGTGTTAAGGTGGGGGATTGGGTTAGAGTAATGCTCTCTTGTGTCAGTCCCTAATGGCTTTCCATGTTTTGCAAGCCAAGAAGAGGAAGGGAAATTACTTTTTTTTTTAACTCACATTGGATGACAGTAAATAGTGAAACAAGGAGGTCCAGATACCTGGAAGATAACATCTGTCTGGACGTGGCCCAGTTTGGATTCCGCCGAGTGCATGGCACGGAGTCGGCACTGGTGGTCGTGTTGGATAAACTTCGTTCGCGAGTCGATACTGGTCGAGCAGCCTTTCTTGTGCTGCTCGACATGTCGGCCGCGTTCGACACGGTCAGCCACTCGACTCTCATCAGGACACTGGAGGAGGCTGGGGTAACGGGGCTGGCACGGGACTGGCTAGTCTCGTACCTTCACAGCAGGTGGTGGCATTGCCGCCTTTTAGATCAGGTGTGCGGAAGGTAGGGCAGGGGGTGCACCAGGGCTCAGCCATCAGCCCAATACTATTCAACCTGTATCTTCGCCCCCTAATTCAACTGATTAGCTCCTTTGGTATCTCAGTATTTAATTATGCCGACGATTCTCAATTAATTTTTTCTCTGGAAGGTAAAGATGCCGTTTCTTTAGAGACCTTCCACCGCTGTATGACAGCTACAGCGGACTGGTTGTGCTCCAACTGACTCCAGTTTAACAGGTCTAAAACGGAGGTGCTGTACTGCTCCAACGATCGTGTTCCACGCTCCTTGCCAGAGGATTTCTGGCCCTCTTCCTTTTCGGGGGCAGTAACGGCAGCAGAATCTGTCCGCAATTTGGGGGTTATGTTTGGCCCAAATTTACAACTGGACCCCTTCGCAAATAAGACCATTGCCACATGCATGTCGTTGCGTCGTATGCTACGCAAAGTCCTGCCTATGCTCCCAGCTCAGGCTAGACCTGAAGTTGTGCGGGGGATTATTTTAAGCAGGTTGGACTATTGCAATGCATTGCTTCTGGGAGCACCCAAAACCTTGGTTGGTAAGCTCCAGCGGATACAAAACATGGCAGCCAAGTTGGCCCTCTCTCGTCCGCGCTCTGCCTCCTCCACTTCAGCGCTGCTTGATCTCCATTGGCTGCCTGTCCAGCAACGGATTCTTTTTAAGGCTTCGTGTTTGTTTTTTAAGGTGTTGCATGGACAGGGACCTGTTCTGTTGCAGAATCTTTTCTTCTGGTATTCTGCTCCTCGAACCTTGCGTTCTTCCTCTGCATGCCTGGTAATGGTTCCCAGGTTTCAGAGGTTAAGAATGGGAGGTCGTTCTTTCAGCTCTTCCGCTTCCTTTGAGGAGCCAAAGCGAACTTCTATCCTTTAAGAGAAATCTGAAAACTTACTTATTTCCAAGAGTAGTGTGATCCTTGTGAGCGTGTGCCAGTTATGTACTGTTAAAGCGCCAGGATACCCTTTGGGTGATAGTGTTGCGCTATATAACACTGCAATGCATACAATAACAGTAGTTCCAGAGACAAGTGCTGGTGATTTGAGTTTACAAAGTTTGTTTGAAATGGATGAGATAGATAGAGAAGATCAGCATACAACCAGACCTGCGCAGATCCATTCCTTGGACAGGTGACCCAAAGTTTCCTGTTGATAAAGTCCTGGAGGTACTTATCAAGAGAAGGAATGCTCAATTCATTCATGTTACAGGATAGGGTCACTGTTTGTTTGTCAAGGAGGGGCATTGCGTGAGAATAAAGTTCCCAGGTCTAATTCCTAAAGAGTTTTCCAGGTTTTGCAAGGCAAGGAGAGTAAGGGAAATTAAGTAATTGTTCTTCAGATTTGATGACAGTAAATGGTGGAACAAGGAGAGAATAGTGGTAGTTTTGGAGAAACGTGCTGAATCTATGAGTTTAGAAAGAATGACATGGAATACACACATGGGGAAGATGAGCACGCAACCAAACCTTAGCAGAGTTAGAGAGGTGTGAGGCAATTAAGATATCTTCTGGCATGAGAAAGTCCCAGCACAACAGAAGGTTTCCAAGGAAGTTGATTGAGTATGTTCGATAATGTGTTTTTTTACAGTTCTATTTGCTTGTGTTTTGGATTGGACTTGATTTTGTTCCATTTTGTTTTTTGTAAAGAGAGGAATGTTTGGGTATCTTGGTATTCAATTCAATTCAATTCAATTCTGTTTGTTTATGGAATGTTATTCTAGAATGTACTTATTATTTGAACTTACCAAGTTTAGTGTCAGTTCCTCCTGGTATCTCTTCCTGCTGGTTGTGTGTACTCGCACAAATAACAGAGTTAAACTTAGACTACCTACCTTAAGGTACTTCCTAGAGGAACCAGAGTTATTACAGGTTTCTTCTGAGCCCACACGTGGGATTCAATGAACAAAGCTACCTCCCTCAGTAAAACAGGTAAAGAATGAGAGTGGGAACCTGGGGTCATTAGTGCATCATGTGAACTGCCAGGATTTCAAAATTCAAACTACATCTGGGAAAAAAAGAATTTTCCTGATATACCCAGTAAGGTCAGAGAACTGCCTGAAATTGAAGAATAAGTGGGTTGAGTGATAGAGGTCAGTATTGTGTTCCCACGCAGGAAGTAGGTGTAGTATAGACTAGAATCAACTCTCAGAAATGAATAGTTACCCATTTATATAAAATATCAATAATTAAAAAATTGCAACAAGAGTTCTTGGCAGCCGAGTTGTAATGAGAGATTTGTTAATGCATATATAAGTGGCAAACCTATATAGGGCTTAGGATAGAATTGTTCAGTTGGAGCGGGAAAGCAAATATGTGCAAAGCTTGGTGTTTGATCTGAATATAAGCCAGTCCTGAACACTGCACTTTTTATGTTCTGAAATGCTGCCTTTGCCCGCTTTGCATATAACTTTGATTAATTTCAGTAGCTGAAGGAAATGAAAGTGTATTTACGTGGCATGAAAGGCACAAACAAATGAAACTTAGGTTAAAGGGAAAGTGAGGAATGCCTCTTCTGGGTACAAATATCCCAATATATCATCCCCCCTCCCTCCAACTTGCCACTGACATGTCTTCCACAATACACTAAGGGGTCAATTCTAATTTTGGCCGGAAGGGCTCAGAACCATGTTCGGAGCCCTTCCGACCAAATCGGTCAGTCCCGGGCAGATTCCTACCCGACCGAGCCATTCCGATGTGCTCCGTCGGGAAGGAATCCGAATTGGGATTTCCGCATTACGGACGACAGGCTCAGAGAGCCTGTCCGCAGTCCGGAAATCCTCCAGTACTCCCCCGGTCGCCTCTGTGCGACTGAGGGAGTACGATGGCAGCTTTTCACTACCTTTTTGTGCCGGTCTGTCGTGCACAAAAAGACAGTCAGAATCTCTCTCTGGGGGCCCCCAGCAGGGCCCCCATGGGTGTGAGGCCACCGGATGGCGGCCTGAGGGCACATACTGTGCCCCTCCATTGATCCCTGCACCCAGTGGCAGGCACCTTGGGGTGCCGGCCACAGGGTGCAGGGATGAGCTGCACCCCTGCTTTCAGAAATGCACCCCTGCTTTCAGCAATGCAAGCATGCTTTCCGGTCGGAAAGCATGCTTTCATTGTAAGGTATACGAATGTGACCGAGCCCTGTTCGGTTGCATCGTACTACCAGAACTGTAACCGACGACAGCTGGTCGGTCGGTTAAAGCTCCTGCCAGATGTCGGACGGACTAAGCCCCTAAATGGAAGTAGTGTCCATATTTCCAGTTCCCTGGTGAAGGGTGGCCACTTAAATACCCTAGTTACTACATGTTTCCATGCCTCTGCCATTTGTCTGAACAAGTAAGGGTTGTAAGGCAGTGCCCTCAGCCGCGCATGAGTAGTGCCATGAAGGAGTGTTCACCATAAGTGCTGCGCTGCAGTTTCGTCTCCCATTTGTCATCCCTAGTCACCCACCTGGCGGCATGCTGTAACTTAGATGCAAAGTAGTAAAGTTCTTAGTTGGGGAGGGAACCATACCCCCTTCCAACATGTCACAGTTGAGTTGTCACAGCACCACCTTGCCCCGTCACTCAGCCCACATCAGTGGAATCATCAAAATGTCTAATGTCGCAAAAAAGAGACAGCACAACAACATGTAAAAAGCATTTTGTATTATGTGTACAGACACCCGGGACACATCACCATCTTCGTCACTGTGACCATTCTTGCCATAGACAGTAGTAACATGTTCCAAAATCGACCAGGAATCACCAATCAGCTCACCAACGGGCTCTATGCTGTACCGTTGCAGGTCCTTCATTGTGTGCCCCACTATGGTACCAAGATATTGGAAAGTGGTGATCCCCATCTCAGCCCCATGGGGGCCAGGTTCACTTCAGATACTTTCCTCAGGGCTTCCAGGTGAAATAACATGAATGTTACCCTATTATTGCATAGGCCCCCTATCTCCCCAGAGGTCTCCAGGTATCTCAAAGGCAACGGTATGGACTCCTCTGGCCGCTGCAATCAAAACAACATGTCATCTGCGTAAAGGGATTTTAGGTGTATGGATCCTGATTCCAAAGCCCCCAAGTACTTTTGAGGCTTTGCTGGCAATCGCTTCTTTACCAGGGTGAAGAGGAGCAGTGAAAGCAGAAAGTCCTGTTGTGTGCCCTACCACACACTCCATCCATCAGACTTTGCACCCTTGTGCTAGGCACCATGTAAAGTAACCTCACCCATTTACAGAAGATTAGACCAAATCCCACCTTTCAGAGTACGAGCTACAACCAGTTCCACTCAAAGGCCTTAGCAATGTCTGCTGAGCCCCGTGGCTCTTCCCTGTTACCTCTCTGTATGGAGTGTATCACATGTGCGAGTCTATGCAAAATTAAGAGCTGTGCTTTGTCCAGGCACAAAATAGCACTGGTCTTCATGCACCAACATTCTGACCTACACCCTTCAATATTTCCCCCAGGACCTGGTACAATACCTTAGTATCTACATTGAACATGGTGAGAGGTCTGTAAAAAGACCGGTATGTTGCATCTCACCCAGGTTTGGGGAGCATACACACCACTACTTCTCTAATGATCGGGTGCAGTGTTCTGACATGCCTCAAGCAATGGCTTCTCTAGCTATGCTGCGTATGCCTTGTAAAACTCCCCTGAGAGGCCATCCTCCCTCCGGCGCTTTACTCCTGTAATTTTGTCCATCACCTCACTGATCTCTTCCAGAGAGATAACCACCTTCAGCTCATCTTGCAACATGGGTGACAGCATCTGAATCACCACACCCACCCAGATACCCTGCCACCAGCCCACCGTTGCCTGTCTGTCCAAATCTGTAGTGATCACATATTAATAGTATTTTGGGAGGTGGCTGTTGGGTGCTGGCTAATGTACCATCTCAACGACTTAGCACCAGTTTTTCGGTTCTTTCCATCTCTTACTTAAGTAGCCAAGCCCGCAATTTCCTAGGCATGTCTCCCTGCAGGTGCAGCCGTTGTCTATATTCCAAATGAGGAAATATTGTTAGATTAAATTAAATAATTTAAAATAGCTAAACATATTAGTAAAGCTCATTTAATGTTACAAGAAATCTAAAAAAGTCATCCTTTTTATTTAAAAATATTTCAAAAAACAATTTTGAATGCAAAATTTATTATAAGATTAATTTTTGTTGAAATATAAATACATTAATTCTTATTATTTCTATAAATCACTTTTAATATTTATGACAACATAATACATGGTATTTTTTTTACCTTAAGTGAGTTTTTTCATTTAACCTTCTGAAAATGTATCTAAATTTAATTTTGCATATTTAAATTAAATTTATATTTAATGCAAAACGAAGTTACTTGTGCTGTAACGTTTTTGCTTCTTCTATACTTAAAATAAATGTAGGAGTCAAATTTACATTGATATTTATACAAATATTTTTACTTTTTTTTTCAAGTTTAAAAAACGTTTATTTTTACCTTTATTTTACCATAGGACAAGTACCATAGGTGGAAATCTCCCTTCGCTAAAGTATATGGAATGCTCAAAATGATTGTTAAACTTGAAAAAAAAAACTAATATTTTTATGTTAAATATTTGCGGAAATTTAAGTTATGTACTTATTTTAAGTGTGGAACAAAATAGAATATGCAAGGGCATTATATCCTTAATTTAAAATCAACTTTGTAACATATTTGAAGTATTACATTTAACTAACACTAGATTTATTTAGTAAAACACCTACGTTGTATACAAAATTAAAACTGGTTTCATATACAATTATTTATTGGATTTTACTTGTAGTAGGTGTCAACAATACAAATAATAGGAGTCCAAACCGTATCTGGTCAAGAAGCCATTAAAAAATACAGTGGCATTTGAAAATGGGTGGAAATCCACTATCATGTCCTTGCTCATTAACATTGCTATTACAGATAAACAAATCTAACAATGTATATATATTTCTATGGGTACATAGATGGAGCTTTATTTTGACTGTAAAAGAAGAGCAGCCTAGCAGGTGCTTCTAATGGATGGCACCCAAGATTTAGAACTGAAAAAAATGAAACACCTGTACCCACGTGGGGCAGGCCGCCAGTTGGAGACCTCTGGATAGGCAGGGCACTAATGGGCCAGTGGCAATTCAAAGTTTTTTAAATCATCCATAAAGATATCTGCCAGAATTTACATGGTGTAAGCCTACAAAAAATGTGCATGTCACTGTGTCAGAATTGGGGCGTCTTTCTTTTTCCAGGCCGTTGCCACTTTCATTTTGCCACCCCATACACATCCACATAATAGCTGTCACCCTTACTTTGACGTTGCAGACAAAGGTCACATAAATCCAATATTGCAAAGTACAGGGTATCTAGAATTGGTTATCCCAGGACATCGTAAATCTGCACCAGGATCTTGGATCAAAAGGGTCGTATTGTGGTGAAGTCCCAACAAATGTGATGAAAGTAGCCCAACAGCACACACCCTCTCTAGCATAAGTTAGATGTGTGGGAAAAATCTTTTTCAGCTTAGTGGGGTATAAGTACCAGTGATAAAGGAGATTGTAATGTTCCTCACTTATGCCTAATGAGTGATTACATTTGGGGATATCCTTCCATAGATTCCTCCATAATCCTTCTGGAATTTCTTGCCCTGAAATATTTTCCAATTATTACAACTTATTGAGCAACTTATTGAGAAGGAGGGATTACAAAAAGGAGATAGTTCTTTTAGGAGATCCACTCTTTGTATGACTTGCTCTATAGGAGCAAGTTCTCTAGTAGCTGTAAGTCTAACGTCAGGGTATAGTGCCCACTTTTTCTATTGAGTATAGTGAAAATGTTCAGAGTCTGGCAGACCAAAATCACAATGACATTGTTCGAAAATCCCAGTTATGAAAAAGGTCTGAGTGTGTGAGACAAGCCCCCTCCTACCAGGCTTCAAATGGGGCTAGGTGAGAGGCCGGGGTGAACTCTGGGTTGTAGTGAATCAGTTTATGAGGTGATAGAAAGGTAGACCAGGAGGCCACTCTGTTTACCTCATCCCATTCATTAAGAGCCATTTTAGTCCAGTTGCTCAAGTAAGCATTTGGTGGCCACTCTTGCTTGCTTTTCATAGCAAGTCCCAAATATTCCTTCCCACTATCGCCCTGTCCATGTGCAACCGATGTTTGTGAGACTCTAGTAATGACCATACTGAGAGAACTCTTCACTGAGGCACTTTATAATTAAGGTGACAATCTGGTACAACTAATCTTCCTGCCTCTTTGGGCAGCCTGAGCAATTTAAAGGGTAATTGGGCTTTATGCATTTGCCTGAAAGGTGTAATCAAGGTGCGTAAAGTGGACAGCAACTCGTGGTATAATTCAATAGGGAAACCCTGAAAAAGATAAAGTACCTTCGGGAGGATTGTCATCTGAATCACACGAATACGACCTAAACACATGATATACATGGGAGCCCAGAATTCAAGATCACTCTTAGTTGTGGTCCCTTGATAAACCTCTGTAAAAAAATTGTTGGTTAGGGATTTTCATTTTAGATTTGTGTTTTGTATCATTAGGAATATAGCAGGATTGCAGGGCAAACTAGAGCACCTTTGTGGATGAGCATGAGATTTGTTTATTTCAGGAAACCTGGGCTACAAACAGCTTGTATAAAGCTGGCTTTGTATCGCATACTGAGCCACCAGTGAAAGGTGTGAGAGGTAGATCATCAGGGTGGGCATACACTTAGGGTTCACTGTGAAGCGTTTGGACACCCACACACCGGACATTCTTTGTATTCTCCTTTCTAAGGTAAACTTCCCTAATCTGGCAGTTATTAATGTTTTTCTAGGCCAGTTAAATATGGGTGCACGTTGCCAACTTTGGATCATTTGGCGGCCTTACCTGCTACTCTATCGGGGAACACATTCCTCATAGTAGGTGGTGACTTTAATTGCCACTTTGAACCCCTAAATGGGCTGACACGACCGATTACCTCAGAGGAGGATGCAATACTATCAATCCTGGAAGCTAATGCTTATCCAATAAGGGGACGGACCCTGTTGGTCCTCCAAATGACATCCTTAACATTGACACATTCGCTCAGGGCCTGTAACGGTCGGTTCCCAGATGATAACCCGGGGCACTTTACATATAATAAGTTAGCCCAGGAATCGATAATAGATTATATTTTCATTAATATTGAAATGTGGAACCAAATATTAAAGTTCCGCGTCTATCCGAGGGCCGAAAGTGATCACAACCAGTTGGTAGTAACACTTGAAGCACATGTTCCGGAATCGGGGGAAGTTCTAGAATATAACCACCCCGATAATATTGAAATGTGGAACCAAATATTAAAGTTCCGCATCTATCCGAGGGCCGAAAGTGATCACAACCAGTTGGTAGTAACACTTGAAGCACATGTTCCGGAATCGGGGGAAGTTCTAGAATATAACCACCCCGATAATTTAATAGTGGCTGAGGGAGGTCGACACATCCGTTATATTGCAATATGCCAGTCTGAAGCCACCATGGCAGGAATGTATTCAAGCGCCATCCCAATGTTGGAAAAAGCAAGTCTTCTTGCAGGCAAAGGTTATTGTGAGGAAAATAACTTGGAAATGGGAAGAATCCACCAGGACCTGGTTGAAACTTTGGCTCCCTTTTTTTATAGTAATAAATTAACTGAGAGTAAACAACTAAGAGGAAAAAAGTTCTTGGTATAACTCGGCATGCAGAAATGCGAAAGGAGTTCTTCTGACATGCCTTAGAGAGGGCGATAGGACTAGTATTAGGGAAAGTAGGTCTTTTTTTAAACAAATGATCACGTCTGCGATAGCAGAGTGGGAATTGGGAAGATGGCAGGCAATTAAAAATGCCTTCGATCATAAAGATACTAGAGGTTTCTGGAATTTGGTCCATACTGGCCGAGCAGAAGGCACGTCTACTATGGAGCCCAATATTAGTGAGGAAGCCTGGCGCCTTAGTTATAAACATATATATTCAAGTTATGAAACAACCCCAAGTCTGACTGGGAATACATGTAAATCCTTAACTTTAACTCCACATATGGATGCCCCGATCTGTACGTTAGTTGAGGTATTATCTGCAATTAAGAAGGTACTACCAAATAAGGGCCCCGGGCTAGATAGAATTCCTGGGGAACTGTACAGAAGTGAACAGGCAGTGTGGGTCCCGCATTTACAACTCTTTTTTAATGCGATCCTTAATGGATTGTCTCCCCCCTCACATGGGCTGGGGAGGCGATTATCCCTATTTACAAAAAAGGATCTCCAATTGACCCTTTAAATTATAGACCCATTAGTCTCATTGATGTGTCCCAAAAAATATACAGTAGAGTTCTATTGGCCAGTCTCCACGAATGGATGGAGGATCATGATATCCTAACTCCCCTTCAAGCTGGATACAGAAGTCGAATCTCGACCATAGATCAGTTGTTTAGGTTACAATTGATCTATTGGAAGCACATAGTACTTGAGGGTGGAAGTTTGTATCTTACATTTGTGGATTTAAAATCTGCCTTTGATATGGTGGATCGCGATCAGTTGTGGGCCATTTTGTTAGATATGGGTGCTCCACCGTATCTATGTCATCAGTTTAGGTGCCTCCACGAGGGAACATTTGCTAGGGTGAGGTTCGGAAAGAATGGCAAATTGACATCTCCCTTTCCTGTAGAAAAGGGGGTGAGACAGAGTTGTGTGCTTGCACCTACTCTTTTCTCCCTCTTTCTTAACGGATTGATTGAAGACCTTCTTGCTGTTAAAGATATTGACCCACCAAAACTGGCAAACCGCAAATTCCCTGCATTGAGGTTTGCGGAAGACACCCTGCTCCTCTCGAAATCACCTATGGGGATGCAGCATGTCTTAGAGGAATTTAGCCAGTTTTGCAAGAGGAGGAATCTGGTGGTTAACATTACCAAGACAAAATACATGCTTTTTAACGCAAATTCCACCAACTGCCCACATCCTATGATGGATGGCAGCTCATTAGATAGGGTTTCCATCTTTGACTATCTCGGACGTACCTTAAATGATAAAATGAGGTGGGAACCACAAATTAATAAGGCAAATTTAAAGCTAACCCAGGCCATGGGAGGGATCCTTAAATTACATAGAAATTCAGTCCTAAAAGACATAAGCCCACCATTAGAGATTTTTAAAATACAAGCTAGGGGATCTACCCTATATGGGGCAGAACTGTGGATGCATTGCCAGGCGAATACTCTCACAGTAACTGAAAATGGTTTTATGAGGCAGATTTTAAGCCTCCCAAAAAACACTCCCCTTGTACTGCTTAGAGTGGATTTGGGCATTTGCCCTATAGCAGATCTAATATCGGCGCACCCATTGATGTATTGGCGGCGCCTCTTGAGTACCCCAGAATCGGTCAATTATAGGGATGAATTCAAATTGGTACTGTCTATGTTGAGAGCGGGTAGGATCCCTTGGCTGGCTTTTATTAGGGACTCATTTAGAGCAATGGGTAGGGAAGATCTATGGACTGAACCTGAAGTTTCATGTGCGGAAATTTCAAAAAAGTCCTTAGCATGTTCTGTGAAGGAATACAAGTTGACACACACTGTACAGACTGTGGAGTCCTCGAGTCTAACGTATGGGTTCTTTGATTTCAAGTGTCATTATAAGTTTGAGCAAGTGATAGACACCATTCAACCTGTCTTGGGAAAAAAACTGTATCTCCAATTCAGATATGGGACCTTGCCGCTTAACGCCCGAACAAATACGTGGGGAGGCACTTTGAGTCGTCCTTGTCCTGGGTGTGAAACGGAGGAAGAAACCGTGATTCACGTGGTCTTCTTCTGTCCGGCATACAAGAGTGCCTGATCTAAGTGGGTGATCCCACTTTGCAGGAACCTGGGAATTAGAAATTATATAGAAATGTACAGGATTTTAAAAACAAATACTGACCCGGTTTTTGCTGTTGTGATCTCAAAATTTTTACTTGCGATGTGGTCAAAGCGTAGGTATCTTCTTAATAGCCGCAATGTGGTCTCTGGAGACTCGTAGTGTGCCTACGCGGTGCAAGAATTATGTGAGATTCATTGACAGTTGCACCGTGAGCTCTCAGAATTTGTATTTTGCTTATGTTTTGTTAGAATTATGCGAGTTCTATTATAGACACCTATACACCTAATATACCATTAGAATTGAAACAAACTTTACGATTATTAGTTGAGGAAGACTGATAGAAACTTTTGAATATGAAATTTGTTATCTGTTTTAAACTTTTGATATTAACTTATATTTTTTAGATATATTAGTACTTCCCTTTTTGATGTATTTTACCTGCCGAATTCCCAAAAAGTGTGCCCATATTTGCTTTAATGCTATTTATTTTTGTATTTGTGAATGTACTATTCCTCTGATTCTCTCAGTAGCTTTTCCTTTTGTTTTTATGTGCTTTTATGGCTGTAATAGCCAAAATAAAGTTAATAAATGAATGAAATCATTAGGAACGCAATTTAACTTGGGTAGACATTCGTAATCAGGGTCAAATTTCTCTGGATGACTTCTTTTGAATATGGCTGTTATGTTGCAGTGATGATGTAATATTTTAGGAACCATGATACCTATATATTTTGTTTTGATGCCAAACATAGGTCTTATAGAAACAGAAAATAACTGCTCAAATTAACCCTTTTTGCCATTTTTCAAAATGGAGGTTCTACAATGATGTGTTTTAGCCATTATATTGGTAATTTATTTTAATATTTTTTGTTTTAGGTTTTCTGGTGTATCAAATTTGTAAACATGAGCGAAGTAGGTGATTGCAGAAATTTTTCATCTCCTGATAGAGTGTGGCTAACTACAGAAACTGAGGACTTCTTCAACAAAGAATAATGTATCATATGCCAATCTTATACGAAAGCAAAGCTAACATCAACTGTGGTTGGACAGAAGAGAGTTTGAAATGCTGCAGAAATGTGGCAAAACTAAGTTCACAAAAGATTAAAACTGATAGGTGAAGAGGATCAAATTAAAAAAAACAAGTGCTACAAGTCCTATACAATGGAAAAATGCTGGAAAAACTGTGTCCATAAGTAGCAGAAACCAGTGAATCACAAAACAAAGCTGAGTCTTCTGAGAATGGTAGAGCAACCAAATTCAGTGCCCATCCACTTAGAAAATCAATGGCTACGCCTTGTCAATCTCGAAACAACTGACCAGAAAGCAGAGGACCTCCAATGTGTTACCAGTGGTATGGCCAGAACAAGGGCCAAAGGAATTGATGAAAGAACAAAGAACAGAGTATATGAGTGTCAAAGGGCAAAAATGTTTTTATCTGCAGCTCCTTTCTTCCAAGATGACATTTTTGACCATAGCTGATCTGAACAGAGAGGTGAATGTATTTGCCGTGGATCTGTATGCCCACTGGGGCTGCATGCATGCACAAATTTGAAAAGATGAATGCACAATGAGCTCCTAGCAGCAATGTAACCACCAGCTTTCAGTTAATTTTGCACTCTTTGAAAAAACAAATGAAGTTTTAAAGCCACTCTTGAGTGCTGGCTAAGGGTTCACACTCAGTGAGATCAGAGAAATAATGGTCCACATTAATAAAACTGGTTTGATCCATAATAAATAAAAATATTTTTTTCTGGTGAGAATGTCCAATGACAGAATCCGTTGTTGTCAGTTTAACAAAAAGAATGAGCCACTTATGGTGTTCTCAGCTGATTTGACTCCTGAGGTTCTGCCAAAATAGGACAACAGGATGCAGTAAAGTCAACAGGAACTTTTTAAGACACATCCTAAAAGATTTAGATGTTGGACTTAATGACAAATTTTGTGATATCGCAGAGCTCCGCAAATCATCGAAGTCAACTAGAATGCCTAATGTTGTCCCAATATTTTGTACATCATTGCTTAATATCAGCAAGGCAAAACCGTTACAAAATTGTTCTTGAGTTCGAAAGAGAAGCTGACAGCATTGATGATGGCTTTAAAGATATAGGCAAAGAAGTGGAAAACAACCCCATAAACTGACAGGCTTATGCAGTGCAAATGCGCTGTCTTTTTCAAATCATGTTTTATGAATTACATCATGGCAAAAAGAAATATCCACTACACAGGATGTCTGCCCGCACAATCTATGACAAGTTCAAAAGTAGAGAACTAATCACTTCAATGAATAAGACTCATGTATCAACATGTTATAATGACATAGTATGGGGCAAGAACATATTAGCATCTTATGCTGCAAATTCTTGTGAATCCGACAGGAAACCACTTGCAAGTCTCTTTACCTGGAAAGAATCTACAATTGCTGCTCTAGATATTTTTAATTTTGAAGAAAGCTCTTCTTTGTCTGGACTATCCAGAACTTCCAATACAGCCATATTGCTTTTCTAGACTCTACCAATGTAGTAGCTGCTGGTAAACAAGCTATGTCAGCTGTAGGCACAAACAAACAAAGCTGCAAACTTATAAACCAACTGGATAGAGGTTGTGTTGTTGTGTGCAGGAGGTTATCTCAGTAGATGTGGCATAGACAATACCCTTTTTGAGGCTGAAAGCTTTGGAAGCAAAACTGTCCACTCAGTATTTAGCGGAACTTAATATATTAATTTGTGACAAGGTATGCTCATTATTTCTGAGGTTATAGAAACATTGTGATGGAATGCTTTCTGCAACAAGAAAGACAAATTAGGTTTTGCACATCATATCTTTGAAGTGAACAAGGCAACGGTGCATTTCATTCAAAAGACAAAATGCAAAGCCAGGCAATGTTCAATACACTCAGTTAAAAATCAGAAAACCTGAAAACAAAGTTTGTAGAGTTTGTCAAAGAATGAGAATTTTTTTTAGAAATTTGCAAGTACTGAGGAAATGTTTTACATATGATAGCTATAGTGAAAAACGTGGTATATGCCGATTGAGAAGCTGATTGGGAGCTGCACGTGAAGACTGTTGAGTCTCTAATTACTGTGTTTTGTGAATTTGATTGCACTAAGATATGGGTCCTGGTATTTGAAAAGAGTGAATTAATTTTTGGCAGAGGTATGGTTTTGCCAACTCTACAGAAAATTATTCAAAATACATTTTGTGGTGGAATACAAAGAGGGAAGGTTTAATGCTGAGACTCCAGATATGAAACTGGAACAGATGATACAGAAATCACAGAAAATGTGCAAGGGAATTGTACGTCAGACACGTGATAGTGAATGTTTTCAGAGAGATGACATTCAAAATTAATTGACCATCGTGAAATAATTCCTCACCTCAAAATTGTGGAAAAAGAGAGCAATGTTGTAATAAACATGTTGACAGCCTTCTTCATTTCAAGCAGCAGCAAGGAAAACCCTTTGAAATGACTGAGCTTGTGCAACTACACAACTTTGTGACCAAACAAAATATAGAAAACAATATAAAGACACGTCTACTAGATGTCTGGAACATGAATCGAAACTGTGCACAGACCTGAAGCAGGAGAGATTTGTATTGAAAGATAAAAAGCTGTTTTAAATAATCCTCCCTTGCTTTAATTGTTATTGTAAGAGTTTCATCCAACCAGCCACTACAAACCAGGTTACAAAAAATCAACTTTCACTAGTACATACAGAGATGGATGTAGTAAAAGAAACATTCTGATACATGATCTTCTTCCAACAAACACATTATTTGAAAAAGATTCTGTAACCAAGGGGCCGATTTATGGGGTCTGCTATAAGGTTTTTTTTTTTGTCAAAAAAAACCTTATAGCAGACCCCATAAATCGGCCCCTTGGTTTAGCGATGAACTCCGCCTAGTTAAAGCGGAATGTAAGAAACTTGAAAGACAATGGAGGGTGGCGTACTTAGATCAAGCCAAACTGACATATAAAGGCAGATGCAGGGAATATCACAATCTAATCAGACGCGCTAAAACCAACTACTTTTCAGGCACGATTGGTGAAGCCCATAACTCCACCAAGGAGCTGTTGAAAATCTATAAGGAAATCTCCTTGTGCAGCGCCTCTGTCATCCCTCCCTCGAGCTCAGTTGAGTCCTCTAATCGCATTGCCACTTACTTTTCTGATAAAGTGGCTAACATCTACTCGGCGTTTACAGGGGGCAAGGAAAAGGCTACGGAGTTCAGGGAATACCTTAAATTAGACGAAGGCACAAATAGGTTAGATCATTTTGTCACTCCCTCCTCGAATGAGTTGCAGCGGATTTGCCGATCTATCAAATCTGGGTCCCCGTGTGATCCTGCTTCGCCCAAACTCCTTGGAGGAAGCATAGAAACCCTAGAGCCGTACATCAGAGATGTTCTTGACATCTCTTTTAAGACCTGCACTGTACCTAAAAAGTGGAAGCAGGCAATTGTACTCCCGCTTCAAAAAAAATCTAACCTTAGCTGGGACAGGATGGACAACTTGAGACCTATTTCCCTTCTCCCTTACATGGCCAAGGTGGCAGAAAAGGTGGTCAACCTTCAACTTATGACCTTTGTGGATCAATCCAACCTTCTTCATCCCACGCAGTTTGGATTTCGCCCACGCCACTCCACGGAGTCTGCGTTGCTCCTGGCCACTGAAACCATCAGGCAAGGAGTTGATGAGGGCCAAACTATGGCACTCATCTTGCTTGACCTAAGTGCCGCCTTTGACACTGTAGCACATTCCATCTTGCTACAGTGTCTTAACAAGGGTGGAATCAATGGGAAGGCACTCGGGTGGATACAATCCTTTCTGATGGAGAGAGGCTTTCAGGTTGGACTGGGTGAACACTACTCCAGACCGTTCAATCTTGATCAGGGGGTGCCCCAGGGCTCTGCCCTTAGCCCCACCCTGTTCAACCTGTATGCCTCTCCTGTAGCCACCATTGTGGAAAGATATGATATCCAACTTGTATCTTATGCGGACGACACGCAGTTGGCCATCTCCCTATCACGATCGCCCGGCACTGCGGCCGCCAACTTCAGTGCTTGCATGCAGGAGCTAGCCTCCTGGATGTCTAACAACTGCCTGAAGTTAAATGGCTCCAAGACTGAGGTGCTCGTGGTGGGGGGAGGTCCATCTGTGTGGTCATCAGCATGGTGGCCGGACTGTCGGGGCCCCACTCCTGTGCCATGTAAACAGGCCAAAAACCTAGGGGTAATATTCGACTCCGAATTGTCATTTGCGCCCCAGATCAATCGGGTAGTGGGAATGTGTTTTGGGATACTTAAGACCTTACGTAAGGTTCTTGACATGCTCCCTGTAGGAGACAGACAGACCCTTGTGCATGCCCTGGTGACATCTAGACTTGATTATGCTAATCTCCTCTACCTGAGGTGGATCCTATTTAATATCGAATATTTTTATTCATCTAGAGCTATTGTTTTTGTGAAAATGTATGTTGAATAATTTTGTTACGACTAGGTCACGTAGATGCACCCATACTTAGAGAAATAATTTCCGCCAGATATGTCAGAACCTATCACAGTCACTTATAGTGAAGAAGAAATAAATGCCCTTGTGTCTAAAACTCCATCACTGTTAAGTGGCGACAAAGGAGAGGCTCTAATTGCCAATGTCGATAAGATAGAAAAACTTAAGCAGTTAAAGAAGAAGAATATTCGTACACAATTACACGCACAGGTACTTTCAGAACACATAAAAAATAATACCATTCCGGTTGGCCTACAGGTCAAAAACATCCCGGTTATTTTCACAAATGATAAAACATATTTGAATAGATTTGGTGGTGTGGGCACTAAATGTTCAATAGATTGGATGGCCCTCTCGGTTGAGACGGCATTAAGACTGAACGAAGAAGAACTAAGAGCTATAGAGGAATTGGAGAAAGAGATCTTGGGGGATTCCACTATTAAAGATTCGAAGAAACTGTTGGAAGCTGTCGAAAAAACAATTGAAGATTTTGCTATTCATAATACCAATGTAAAGATCTCTAAGGTAGCAAGAGATATTAAAAGTTTTAAGATCGATGAGGTATATCCATACTTGAAGGAAGACTTTTTTCCAACCAACAACCCCAATTCACTCAATTTACAATATCGTGGAAGGTCTAGGAACAAATTTATTACGTTTTCTGATACTTCCTCGGACTCAAGCCAGGGGTCTAACAGTGGCTATTACCCCTACCCCTACCCTCAGTATTCAAGAGCTAGGCCTCCTTTTTTAAACAGAGGAAGGTACAGACCATGGGGAGGGGGTCCCAGATGGAGAGGATACAATTATCAAGTGGATTCATACCCCATAACAGGGAGGTTTCCAACAAGGGGAACAATATCAGAATCAGGAGGCGGAGCCGTTTCGAACACGGAAGAAGACTTACAGACGGTAAAATCACATTTGCAAAGTAGATCAGAGACAGACTTAATCCCAATTTACAATTTATCTGATCACCATCCATCTGATGAAGAATTATCGATCTTGTCTAAAGGTCTCACATTCGTCCCGACTAGGCTACAAAATCCAATAGATACAAAAACTGAAGTTCTAGCCTTCCTGAGGAAAGTGAGATTGAAAGCTTACTTCCTTGAGCGAGAAAGTAATGCACAAACTAATATAAGTGGACTTAAGAAACAATCAAAGTTTTTACCCGAAAGTATTCTTTTACCTCCAGAAATTTTAATCTTTGAAAATCACGTATTGCGTGATCTAGATAACCTCCAAAGTAAAAAATGTTACTACAATTCCAACTGTAGCAAATCAGAAATGCTAGCGCTCAAAAATGTGTCCAATAACCCGACCATTACTGTTAAACCAGCAGATAAGGGTGGGGGGATAGTTCTGTGGGACACTGCTAGATATGAACAAGAAATCACCAATCAATTGTCTAATCGACAATTTTACAGACCTCTTGATACTAATCCCACTCCCCGACTGAAAGAACAAATTCGAATGATTACTCAGGAGGGCCTTGATGGAGGTTGGTTGTGTAAACAGGAATTTGAGTTCCTTAACAGTGACCAAAATAAAATCCCCAATATTTATGTACTCCCAAAAGTACATAAATCACTTACTAATCCACCAGGGAGACCCATTGTGGCAGCATGTGGTTCTCTTTTGGAACCACTTGCCCAATATGTGGACGTATTTTTACTCCCATTAGTTAAAGAGATACCTGCCTACATCCGTGACACTATGGATTTGATATCAAAGGTGGAAGGGTTAAAATTTGACCCAGGTAAACAACTTCTTTCCACCTTCGATATCGAATCACTTTATACTAACATACCTCAAGATGATGCATTAAGTGTGCTGGAGTTTGTCCTTGAATTGAGAGACCGCCCACATCAAGTACCCACCAAATTTATTGTTAATTTGGCTCAACTTTGCCTTAAAAACAATTTTTTCAAGTTTAAAGAAAAATTATACCTTCAAATTTCTGGGGTAGCTATGGGTTGCAGCTTTTCACCGGAAATTGCCAATCTGGTTATGGCACAGTTTGAACTAAAATGGATATATAGCGACACCAACCCATATAAACATCAAGTGGAGTTTTGGTGTCGCTATATTGATGACATTTTTATGATTTGGAACGGCGATGTTGTTCAACTTACAGAGTTCCATAGTTGGTTAAATGGTAGAACACGAGAATTTACCTTTACGGTATCTAGTGATTCCAACAAAATTAATTTTTTGGACGTCTATATCGAACATGATGAAGGTGAATTGTGTGTAAGTCTGTATACCAAGCCTACAGATCGTAATACCTTGTTACACTTTACCAGCAACCACCCCCGTACACTGAAAGAAAACCTGCCATATGGGCAATTCCTCCGTATTCGGAGGAATTGTAGCAATAAACAACAATATTTTTTTCATGCTAACAATCTGAAAGAAAAGCTATTGAAGCGAGGCTACCCAAAACGACTAGTTAAAATAGCTCTAAAAAGAGCTTGGTACACCCCAAGAGAAACACTGTTGGTACCCAAAGATAAGGATAAAACCAATACTCCCCTTACATGTGTGTTAACCTTTGACCCTCGGGCAAACAAGGTTAAGAAAGTAATTCAAAGAAACTGGAAATTGTTGGATGATTTGGCAATACCGAAACCATTGTTTGCGTTTAAGAAAGGCCAGAATATTCGCAGTCAATTAGTAAAAGCTAATACTATCAGTGGTAAAGGAATGCCAAGAGACACTAGAGACCTCCTCGGGTTACCCCCGGTTATAGGTCATTTTAAATGCCATAATTGTAAGGCATGTGACCTGACGAGGGACTCTAAAGAAATCGATATAAATGGCAGAACACACATACAAAAAACTTTTTCTAATTGTAATTCGAAGAATCTTATTTACTGTATCAAATGTCCATGTGAAAATTTTTATATTGGACAAACTACTCAGACAGTTAAAACTCGTATTCTGCAACATAAATCGAGAATTAAATGTCAAACGACAGGGGCACCTTTGGTTAGCCACTTCCTTTTGCAGAATCACTCTATAAAAGATATTCATTGGTCTGTATTGTGTTGTGTGACTAATCTGAACAAGGGAGAAACAGAGATAAAACTCAACCATCTTGAAGCCAGATTGATTGAAAAATATGAAACATCAAAATCAGGACTTAATGAAAGAGATGAGATCTGGTCATTACTCAGCTGAATGTGTACTTGTAAATACCTGTATTCTGTGAAATTGTGCATATGTAATTGATTTTCCTATTTTTGAATATATAGTGGAAATGTACAATGAAATTTCTATAGACTGTACGAGGTTAAGTGGCAACACACTGGGATATAAGGTGATAATTAATTTCGGTTCTGGTTTGGATGGCATCATAGGTAGATATAGATGGTATGTCTCCTATTTTTATTATGATTTTTGATTTTTGATTAATCCTTTTGATTTTCCTTTGATTTGTCAAACAAATACGTTGTATATCAAGTAGACCGCTGTAATGGTGTTGTTTTTGTATCAGTGGTTTTTGTGTAGGTGCTGTTTAATATCAGCGCGTAATTTGGCCTCCATGTTGGATAAGTACAGAATAGGAACCTAGTCCGTTTTTGATTTCATTCTCCATACAGAGTTAAGGATGAGCTGTCCGCCCTCTCTGTTCACTAACGATCATGGCGCGGTAGAGGTTCAGCGTTTCTAGCGACCTGAACGATTGAATCGGTCCCGAGGTTATTTTCAACGCTGTAATTTGGCTACAGCGGGCGCCTGAGTAGATTGAGTCTATAACGTAAGCACTGTGGATGTGCTGGACTGTCGCTTGGATGTTATTGGGATACACCATAAACAAGTAAGATACTATGGGGTGAATGGTCCCGCCCTATTGAGCTATATTAGATGGGACAAACAGGGTTGTTTAAGTATTTACACCTCGATTTATTTCGTTTTCAGAATATTGGACAGAGGATTGTGCCCTCGATTTTGGCAGCGCTAACTTGTGGATTTGTTCATTCTGTTATACAATTTTATTTCAACTAGGCTGACTGCAATTTTGTGCAGGTATTGAGATTTCGTTTTGGCACTAGTTATATAACATTGGAGGTATAAAGGTTGAGTCACATTTTTTAAAGGTGTTTTATGTTAGTTCATTTTGTTGGTTGTTTATTTACAGAGTGAATCACTTTGCACATTAGGTGGTGTTACTAAATTAATGAATGTTGCCCATACACCTCTAGGTATTGGTTACCTCGTGAAATTTATGGGTCTGCATCCTTTGGTTTTTTTAATCTTGACCTGACTAGTCATATGTATATGTATATGTTTTAACATTATTATTTACTTTGTAGGTAGATGTGTTAGTTTTGCCCAAAGTCCTGAAGAGGCCTGAAATGGTGATAGGCCGAAACGCGTTGACTGTCTTTACATCTGACACCCGATAACGTGGAATTGTTATGCAAAACACTTTGTGGAGAGCCTCAAAGAAAGAAGCATAAGTCACTTTCAGCTTCAGAGACTCTGCTATTATATATTGGGGTGATTGAGATAAAGGAATTAAGGCTTTATAATATACCATGAATTTCCTTGCTTAAAAATATTGGGCTTCTGTTGAACCATCAGAATAGGGTTTTGTATATAAATGTGTATAACAAGAAAGGCAAATGTATATATATGAGTTCAAAAAGGTGAAAAAATAATCAAAAAGCTTTTGTGAAAAAAGTGTTGGTTTACTAAAAATTATATTAACCAACTTTTCCTGTTTGTGTTATTTTGTAAAATTTGTCTTGATAGCTACCAGATGAATAGATTTGAAATTAGAGATTCATTGTACAAGTAAGTAAAAGACAGAAGACAGATAATTTATAGTATTTGGTCATCCTAGAAGTAATCTTTATAACAATACCATAGGCATCATTGTATTTAGTTTGTTTAATCTCCTCTACCTGGGCAGTACAGCCACAAGTCTCAACCGTCTCCAAGTACTGCAGAATGCGACAGCCCGGCTAGTGCTCAGGCTTCCGAGGCGAACACCCTCTAAAGCTGCTCTAAAGCCCCTTCACTGGCTGCCTATCCGTGAAAGGATCAAATTCAAAGCCCTTTCCACATGCCATCGCATTTTGGGAGGTAGAGCACCCCCTCCACTCAACCATCTTATTACCCCTTACAGACCAGAGCGGATGCTTAGATCTTCTGGCACTGGTCTGGTCGCTGTGCCCAAAATCTGGAGAGCCCGCATGGGGGGCAGATCGTTCCGACTTCTCGCAGCCAAGAATTGGAACTTGCTACCAACCGAATTACGCCTTGAACCCTCTGAGGCCAAATTCCGTAGAGCCCTCAAAACACACTTGTTTCGCCTAGCACTGCCTTAATTTTCCATACTCTCACCCACTCAATCTCAGCGCAGGGACACGCCGGAGAGCGTAACTAAGCGCTTTATAACATTTCTAAATAAATAAATAAATAAACCAGTAACCAAACCAGTGAAGCACAACTTGTACAAGAGATTATTAAAATGTTCACAAGAAGAATTTCATTTAAAAAAGGGGTCCTCATTGAATACTGCTGTTGTTTTGGACTATATGTCACAGTTGTAAATGGTCAAGATTTAATCCATCCATAACATCGTAGAGGTCAGTCAGACTGTTCTATAGATATCAAAATCAGTGTGCACCTTGTAAGAACTGCACATTGTCCCCCACAGTTATCTTGAACTATCAAAGAATGTGAAAGAATCATACACATTTATACAAGTGGAACAATTTACCTTGCTTGCATCAATAAATTCAACACCTATACCTGTGCATCTTGATACATTCTAGTTATCAACATGTTTAATCACCAAAATATTGTTGATGGCTCAGTGAACACAGAATTTCCAATTTTTGCAAGTGGAATGATTGGAAATTAGGAGTTGGTGCCTGCAGAGATATATTCAAAATGTACGGGCCATATTGTTAAAGAAATTAACAACAAATTGGAGGAAGCTGATCATTGTGTTGTGCCACATGATGAGTGGGCTGTCCAAAATGGTTCCAATCGAGTCATTATACTCTCAAATGACAGAGATGTTATTACACTTAATCACTCTTCACATACAGTACAAGAAACTTTACCCAGAGATGCCCAGTGCTTTTATTAACACACATATTCATATGGGTAATGCCAAAATGAGCAGAATTGGAATAAAGTTTGGAGATTTAACTGCTGCACCTGTGAAGTTTCTCAAAGGATTTGCTGAGACAGAAGAAGAATGTGACTTAAAAGATGTAGAAAAATAACATGTATGTGTATGAAAAAGGGGTTTTGACAGTCATACATTTGACGATCTTAGGTACAGTGAGTTGAAGAGATCAGTTCTTCTAAGTGACTTTGCACTGGCATCATATTTGTGTGTGGACACATTAAAAGAGTGTTCTACTCGATCAGAAGATATGTAAATGTTTTGGATCATGCATATGTAGAGAAAGACTCATGTGAATTTAGTTGGGAAGATATTGACAGGGAGCTAAAACCCACAAGATTTCTAAAGCCTCTACCCACAGAACTTGCACATACTTGTAATTGTAAAACCTGTGCTACAAAAAGATATCACTGTTGATATACTCTTCTCAAAAGATCAACCTTCTACAATATACCACTAAGCAAATGTGTCTAAAAACAGTAGTAGGCAAATTCATAGAAAAATGAAAACATAAATCCTAATTTGAGGACAAAAATCATGGAAACCCACTTTAAAGGAAAAACTATTTTTAGGAAATACAAAAAAATGAAAATTAAAGGAAACATTTTGCTTTTTAAAGTAAGGCTAATATTAAAGATAATCCAAAATTACATGACACTAATCTAGGACTAGTGTGGGGATTTTGGGCTTGGGGATGGATCACATTTATGGTGATGAGGGGGTTCTGAGAGGTCATAAATATTTAGCATTAGGTCATAAAATGTTTTTTTTAGTTCAGAGATGGGTGGAGTGCAGGGGTAATGAGGGATTTTTAGGGTTCACAGGTGAGTGGTGTTTTGGTGTGTGAAGTATGTTTACGTTTCAGGAATGGTGGAGTGTTATGTTATGTTATGTTATGTTAATTGGGTTCTTCTATAGCGCAACGGCTACTCGCAATGGAGTGTCCCGGCGCTTTGGCGAAGAGGACCTTTATTGGAAAGGAAACATAACTGAAATTAAAAGACTTCACAATTCATAAGTAAAAAGCCAGGTTTTTAATGCCTTTCTAAAGGGCATCAGGCTGGGGGCTTGTCTAAGAGCAAGAGGCAATTTATTCCACGCGTGTGGGGCCAGGTAGTGAAAAGAGCGTGTATGCGTGTTGGGGTTTTAGGGTTCATGATGGGCAGAGTTTAAGGCTGGTGACAGTTTCAAGGTTCAGTTTTGGGTTGCGGCTGTGGTGGTGAAGAATTTTTAGGATTCAGATTGGAGTAGAGTTTAGAGGAGTGGGGGTTTTAATAATTCAGGGCTGGGTGGAGTTTAGATTTATAGGGTGGTTTTTAGGGTTCAAGGATGAGTAGTTCAGATTGATGAATTCTTTTGGTACATGGATGGCTGGTGTTTAAGGGCATTGAGGTTTTTTTAAGAGTTCAAGGAAGGGTGTAGGTTGTGTGTGATGGGGTGCTCAAAGAGGTATGGGATGGTTGGGGTTTAGGCTTAGAAAGGGGTTCTAGTGTTCAGGAATGGGTGGGGTAGGGGTAGTGAGTGATTATAGGGTTCAGGGATGGTGGATTTGTGGGGTAGAATGGGCATTTGGGCTTCAGGGATGAGTGTTTATCTGTGGTGAGCAGTTTTAGGGGGCAGGGACTGATAGTGTTTAGAGGTTCTGAGGGTCCAGCAATGGATCTTGTTTATGGGTGGGCATGGCTTTTATTTTTTTATTTTTTTCAGAGTTTTATAGAGCACGAACTCGACCCGAAGGAATTACAAAGGGCTCGAAAAATAATTTCATTTTTACTAGACCCACAGGTCTAGTACATACAAAATCTACTCGACCTTACTGAAATGCACTTGACCTCTGTCTGTGAAAGTAAGCAAATGTGACAAGTTAACAACATTTAAAGGCATTTTTATTGCTCATTTACTTTGTGAGCAATAAAGATGCCTTTAAATCTTGCTTTCTTGTCACATTTCCTCTGCTTTCAGGTACAGAGGTCAAAAGTCAGTTTATTTTCTTACTCACCAAAAAGAGTGAGTAGGACCTAAAAATAGCTTGCCCTAATGAAATCTGGCTCGCAAGTGAGTGGATTTTTTCAGCCCTGTATTACAGGAGCACCAGTTACATTATAGATGGACAAATCATTTGATTAGGCACTGGGAGAGGAAGAGGAAGTCAAACACTCTAGCTGTTATGCCACATCCTCCTAAAAGCATGTAAAGTAATTGTCTGATAATATAGAAGATATAAATATGAACTAATGTTCCCTGAAGAAAAGCACTGAAAGAAATATCTCTGATAAAAAATCTGAAATTAAGATGTTGCATTTACAGATAATAGATAAGCATTGAAATCCAATTTGAGCAAAAATACTTTCTATGAATGAGTTTCTACAAAAACGTTAATACAATTAATTCTGAAAATTTCTAATAAACAGTTTAGATGAATTCGTTTCTCAGTAATATTATTCCAGGAGGAGTTTTTTCTGTCTCTGCAAGACTTCTTAATTCCCCAAACCTATGTTTTGACATCAATATGAAATATGACATCACCGCAATACATCCACCATTTTTAAAAATGTAATCTAGAAAAATTCGGCCCAGATCAGCAATGCCTACCCAAGCTCAATTACTGTATTACTGCAGAGGGTATTTGGCCTGTTATAGGGCGGACAGTTTAGTGATAAGTTTAATACCCAGGTAGATGATGTATTTTTTCACACTTTGGAAGTGAGTAGAAGCCACCATTGTTTCTATGTCTGCATCAGTCAACATCCAGTAAAGTTAAAAAGGAATTAGTCAATTTGATACAGAAGCCTGCCACACTTTCAAAGAAACTTAGCTCCTCCAGCAAGGTCTGAAGAGCGAACGCAGGGATGTAAGCATTATTTGTACATTATCGGCAAAGAAGAATATTTTGTGTTCTATAGACCCTAACATGATGCCGCTTATAGAGGGGGTGGATCATATTTTGGCAACAAGAGGTTCTATTCTTAGTGCAAAGAGGAGTGCAGAAAGGGGGCACCCTGCTTTGTCCCCCTCCCCAGATGAAATGGCTCTGAGCTCACCTCATTCAGTAAGACCACTCTCATCTGCAGTGTTGCATAATTAGCTTGGACCATCAAGATAAATGAGTTTCAGAAGCCAAATCGATTCAATGTGTGGAAAAGAAAGGGCCAGTCAACCCGACTGAACACTCTCTTTGTCCAGGCCTAGCAGCATGGCAGGTATCTGCTTTTTACTAGCTTTCTTGATCAGGATACCACTTCTTCAAATTATCAAGGGTCTGCCTGCCTTTGATGAAACCCAATTGATCTGGGGTGATCAAGTCAGGCATCACACCTACAGGCCAGTATTTTTTATTACAGCTTGTTATCCAGATTGTATATTCCAAAGGACCTGTATGAGATGCATTAACAGGAGTATTTGCCTGGTTTTGGGATAACCATTAGCAGTTCCTCACTCATGGATGATGTTGTAGTAAATCATTAAAAAGGGAGGTGAGATGAGGTGCTATGTTACAGCTGGTCTTATAGAATTTTGCTGTTAGCCCATCCGGTTCCTGTGACATATGTAATTTCAACGATGTCATTGCTCTTTGAACCTCTTCGTTACTGGTTGGGTCTCCCAGTCCCTCATTTTAAGCAGGGTTACCTGAGGGAGGTCTACAGTTTTGAGAACTTCGCCGCTGCGTTGTAAGCTGCGTATAGTTTCCCATTAAAGATGCCAAAGATACGAGTTTTCCCAACATTGTATGTCTTTGGTATCCCTGTCTAGCTCATGATCTCCATAGTATAGGCTTTTTGACACTGAGCTGTCTTAAGTGTGAACGAACCTTGATGCCATGATCTCAAGATGTGGGCTTTAGGTGCAGCAGCATTAGTTCTGCCTTATTAGATCAGATACAAGGAGATGCGTGTGCTTGTGTTAAACTTTGTTAACCCTAAGTTGGCAGGGTATGCCCAGACTTGGGGCTGTTGCTCACGTTACCACTGGATTGAAGGTAGCCTGACTGATGAGGGATGTTACCCCAAAACCGGTCCCAGGATGCTTGTTTCCAGTCCATGGAAGACCTGGCTTGGCAGTTCGTGCTGGACTGTTCCCATGAGGCACGGGGTCAAGACTGATTTGCGTATAGTTGGGTATGAACTGGGGTGTCGAAGTGAGCTACAGAACAATGATGGATTCATCCCAGATCGGTGACTGGGGGTGAGTGTCAAAAAAGGTGCAGGACTCCATCCATCATCTCCTTGTGTTTGCTAATGGTGTAGTTGCCATTGAGCTTCCCATTTAGTGTTGACATTTTCTATTGAAGAGACAAGGTCAGAGTGGCCTTGTGTGTCTGTTCCAGTGTGTGTAGTTCCCCTTCAAGTGTCAATCGGTCTTTCTTCCTCTGTTTATTAACTGTGGTGAACATCCCTATACATTTTACCCGCAAAACTTCCTTGTATGTATCCCAGTTATTGGAAGTGTTAGTGCTGAAAACGTATATATCAAGGGGCAGGCCTTATGTCTCAGGTTGGGGAATTCTTGGTCGGGGAATTCAAGAAAGGGTAGTAATTACCATGGGAGGCTGAAGCCTCCTGTTTATCTACGTCAAACCCCCCTTCCACTCTGCAGCCCCAGATGCCCCCCCTCTAGAGTCTGCCCTTCATTCCTCCCTCCTTGCTCGTCCCCAGACTCTCTACCCCATCATTGCATATAATCCTCTCGTAGTCTTCTGAAAAAGATGCCAACCATGTACAAATAAACATAAAAATTTAAACCCAGAGACTGATGGGACAACTTTTCCGAAAACATGTATGTCTGGTAAAGTTAAATACAACTTACTAGGCGTCTTGGTCAGCGACTGCTACTGAAACTTTAGAGTAACTTTATTAGTTAGGTATTGCTAAAACATGTAGAATAGATCCAGATGGTATTAGCTGAATTTGGCTCATTCGGACCTTCAGGAATTTTGTCTCTCTACCACCTAATCTCATAAGACTTTGTGATGCTCATTAAGGGGCCCTCAGTATCATTCCACATTAACCAGAGGACTGTCCCTGAATCAAAACACCAAGGCATGTACTTTCAACATACAAGGGGTATCGCAACTTTGTCCATAACCTCCCTCTAATACCATTTGGTCCTAATGTTGTTGTGTATCTTCGTTAAAATATAGTCTAATACTCTACCATCAAAGACCCACCCAACAACTAAAAAAAGTCTGGGAAGAAAAGAAAGCATCTCACGGTTGCAGCACCAAGGGGGCTGCTGACTGGTACTCGCCAGCAAACCCACTTATCATCATTGCTTGCTTTCTTTCCAAGAAGATGAAAATGAAATGTGTGTGTTTTTAAATAAAGAAAAACCTACACACAAAGAAATTAAACTAAGATAGAGTAAACTCAGTGTGAATGTACTATCTATGCATACTGCAATCATGCAGGACCCTTGGACCCCTTGAGGATATAGACAATCCTCAACATTAAAAGTGGATACAGCTTACTGGCTTCCAATAACTTTATTCAATGCTGTAAGCTCTTCCAAATTAAAAAATGGCTCTTATAGAGCTATAATCAATCATTAGCCAACATGTTTCGTTGCCATACCAAACTTTTGAGCAATTTCTTCAGGGCTAGTGGGGTTCCAAATTTAAAACTTCTCGGGAGGTTCACATCAAACCTATGATGGTAGAGAAAAGACACAAAAGAAAGAAACAAAACGCCATCTGTGAATCACAACTCCCTCTAGAGTTACAAATAATCTTCACACACGTTTTTACAAAGACCCATACCATTTGGTTGCATGTAACCTGCATACCTGCAAACATAAAAGCGAGCAGGACGCGCCCAATGATCACGTACTTGCTTAATGACCGCCAGAAGGTCCTGTCACCTATAAAGATTAAAAGTTCAAAAGAGACAGTCAGGTTTCGTTGACCGATGTCACCCCATATGCCTCACATGGGAAGCTCCACATTCTCTCTCCACATCACGCAACTGCACATTACAAGCCTTCATTTAGTGTTAACACATATCGCATTAAAGTGCATATTGTAAGGTCGTGCTACGGCGGCCAACTCAATGTTCTGTATTTACCCCGGGGCTGGGCTTTAAATGTTATCATACCCCGAGCCTCCCTGCCATGTATATCTTAGCGTGAGTATGATTTGCCCAGTGGTTCAGAGATTTTTTGCGCCATAATACCACCCAAGCTCCCTCACTACACATGCCTGCTTACCGCAACTGTGTCTCTTCAATGCTAAAGATCACCAGCCATGGGGCCGCCAGTCGCGGTTGCATATGAGGACTCCTCCGCGATCCCAATCACGTGGACTACGTGAATCCCGCGGGTCGCGTTCACCATGGGCGCCATCTTGGAATGGGAAGGAGAAATGACTTCTCTATCCAATAGCCCTGAGTGTACCAACAACTTTGTTTATCTAGAAAACCTTTGTTTTTAAAAAAAACGGATACAACATATATTCAACGAAGGTGTTTAAATAGTTAATCCTTATATATAAGTCGACCGTAACATAGAGTTTGGTGGCTTCAAGATCTTCATATCTCTGAGCTAATACTGCAACAGGACACTACATACTCAGTATCATGTCTTGCCGAATAGGCCTGCTAAGGAATCACCATAGTGGTCTCAGTCACTGCTTCCTCAGCTGCTGTGGATGTCTCCGAAAGTGCCATATGAGCCTTTATTTGGGATCCGTTGGTGCCCCCTCTAGTAGTTCTTGGGCCATCCTCTAACTTTTGTACATGGAACTTGGCATCTCCATTTACTCATGTGTCCCCACTTAGTTTAGAAGTGCATCCCTGTTTTCAGGTGTATGCCCGCCCTTATCAAAACGAGTTTTTAGAGGGCGAGGACGGGCTATCAGGAAGCATGACACCAGGTGGTGAGTGAGGCCAGTCCTTCCCTTTGTGTGAGATGCCCCCACTTCACATGCATCTCTAAAGGTCCTGTAGTAATCCCAACTAGTGGCAGCCACATTTGTGTTTACATCCTTTGTCTTGCAACCACATTTTGTGGTAGTCACCACTGCCTTAAATATTCCCCAGGTAAAGTTCTCAGGTGAAGCCTCCTGGATTTTACTGGGGAATATTCATAGAAAATACTGGTGCATGCCGATTTCGGTGCACAAAGCTTCAGCATACGTATGATATGCACCATTAAAAAGGGCACAACTTGCAATATGCAATAATTATCCCACCTTTTAAATTCTGATCCCTGGGGTATCAGATTTCACATTTTAAAAGTTGCCATGGGACGTGGCTAGCAGCCAATGTGAATGGCCCCTGCCTAGTGCGGCTCTGTTCCCCGCAAACCTATCTGGCGTTATCCGATGTCATCCAAGGTCAGAACCGGACTGAAAATGTCCTGCCCCTTCCTTACCTCCCCTTCGAGAAGTTAAGCCGGTCCATTGGCGTGAAAGTGGACTCCGACCTTCCTTTCTCGGGATTCCGACTGAGGCGGTAATGGCGACACCTTGAGGACGAGCGGACAGTCAATCAATCAATCATGGCATTTGTATAGCGCGCTACTCACCCGGGAGGTGCTGGGGGGAGAGGGGTACATTACTGCTCGAACAGCCAGGTCTTGAGCTGCTTTCTGAAGGAGAGATGGTCCTCGGTTCGCCGGAGGTGGATGGGGAGGGAGTTCCATGTCTTGGCTGCCAGGTAGGAGAAGGATCTTCCACCGGCGGTGGCTCTGCGGATGCGTGGGACAGAGGCGAGGCGGGTGGACATGTAGAAGGTCAGGCGGTTGTTGAGGTACTTGGGGCCCAGGTCGTGGAGAGCCTTGTGTGCGTGGGTGAGGAGTCTGAACCTGATCCTCTTGCTGACGGGGAGCCAGTGCAGGTCTCTCAGGGGACCGGAGATGTGGCTGTGTCGGGGGATGTCCAGGATGAGTCGTGCGGAGGCGCTCTGGATGCGCTGGAATCTTTTCTGTAGTTTGGCTGTGGTTCCGGCGTAGAGGGTGTTTCCGTAGTCCAGTCGGCTGGTGACGAGTGCCTGGGTGACAGTCTTCCTGGTTTCGGTAGGGATCCATCGGAAGATCTTTCGGAGCATGCGCAGGGTGTTGAAGCACGATGAGTGGAGCGGAGGTGCCCGTATACTGTGAACTCCAGAGGGAGCCCAGCGGAGCTCTGCACAAACGAGGGCACTGGAGGTACCTTGGAAAGCCGAGCCCCTTCTGGCCGCTGTCGGAGCTGGGTGGCACAAGTAAGCGCTGAAGATGTGTGGTTGCGGTACGAGGCCCCTATGGGCCGCGACCCGGGCAGTGCTACGTGCGGAACAATAGGCGCCAGACTGACGGGTTACCATAGTGTTGCTGGAGACTGAGGCCAACAGACCAGACCGCTAACAGAAATAAGCGGGTAGAGATACGGAGAACGTACGGCAGCAGGGGGTGGAGTCACACCGCAAATTGAGTCCCCGGCCTTGAGGCCTACGATAGTTCCTGCAAAACTGGTGGAGAATCAACAGCAGGGAAACAGCAGACGAGGAGGCAAAGAGAGTTGCCTAGGGTTAACACAGCGCACTGCAAGATGCTTACAATGACAGCTGCCACAAATGATGCTGCAGATAGAGGTTTCCCGCCCCAGGTGCCTGATCTCGTAAGTTGGCTGGGACTGAGTAGCTGCAAGTGGGCCTACGACTCGGAGAGGCAGAGAGTAGTGGCACGGGGCACTTCCGGCTGGAGGTAAATAGCTCCAATGGCCCATTACACCCCGACTGCAGTGACGCAAGAGGTTGAAGATAGTTTCCGTTGGGGCAGTGTTTTGGTAACGCTGAAGTGTCGTGGCGGATGTTACACTGGGGCACGAGGATTCTAGACATCTCCCCAACAGAACACGGGCAGACTGATGCCATGGGAATTGAGGCTGGGATTGGAGGGGCGATATGTACGTGTGCGGTTCTGGCAAATGAGTTGCTGGGAGCTACGGCCCTGAGTGCGACATTCTAATAGGGAAAGCCACAAATACAGTAAGGTCACACTTCCTAAAGAGAGTTGGGCCCAGCTTGGATGATCGGTGCTCTGGAGCCTAGGAGCTAGACGTAGGTTCTGGGAAGGTTACCCAGGAACTTGGCTACTCTCGTCGGTGATCTGCGGGTGGTCCTCAGGCGCCGCCTCGTGTTCTCACCCAGTGGGTCATCTACTAACGCACAATCATGGCGACAGGTGGAAAGGTACCTAAGGCGAACACCCAAAAGCAGCTGGCCAAATTTGCATGGTCCAAAGTGGGAGAAAAGATGATTTGTCACAGTCGGAGAAGGAGGGAGGTGTGGCTGCCTCTAAACAAGGACCGGAGCCAACCCTGCATGATGTAATGGCAGCTATTAACAGAGTACGTGCCTCCGTGGACTCGGTAAGGGTGGAGGTCTCACTGATTAGGGCGGACTTCCGGAAGATGGACGAAAAGGTTAAAGAGCTCAAGATAGTCGCCAGCGCCCTACAGACGGACACGTCAGAACTTCAGACGCAGATGCTCGAAATGCAGAAGAAGCAGGAGAGGATGGCACAACAGCTCGATGACTACGAAGGCCGGGCCCGCCGCAACAACATACGTATTTTAGGGGTTCCAGAAAGAATGGAGGGGCCAGCGGCAGACTTATACGTAGAAGATCTCATCATGAAGCACTTAAAGCCTAAGACTTTGTCTAGGTACTTTTCCATTGAAAGAACCCACAGTGTACCAGGAGGTAGGCCTAAGCCGGGAGCGCCCCCCAGGCCCCTAATCAGTGTTCAACAATCGCGATAGGGGCATCATCCTGCAGACAGCAAGATCTGCTCCCCTGCTGAAAATAGATAACTACGAAGTGGCCTTCTTTCCGCACTTCACGGCCAAGGTGCAGACCCAACGCCGCAGCTTTCAGGCGGTAAAGAGGGAACTGCGAGACCGGGAAAGAGGGAATTGCGAGACCGGGAGGTGAAGTACGATGCTCTTTTCTGCACCGCTTAGGGTGGAGTTGGATGGCAAGTCGGGGTTTTTTGACTCACCGAAGGCAGTCTGGGATTGGATGGATGGATGGAACGTGGTAGGGAGTAGGGGAGGAATGGGAAGGGGACTGATGTACCCGTCATGTTAGAGACTTACAGTAACGGACTTATCATAATGACTAAGACTGATGGGGTTAAATGATGTGATTTGAGTGGGACTAATTAATACAAATAGTGGATGGTTAAATTACAAGTTAATTGTGATGTGAACGGGCGGGGATGGAAGCTACATACCCCGTGCATTTTTAGCATTTCAGGGGGGTAAGAGGCACTCTGCCATGTTTGGGAGTGGGTAGTTTGAAATCTACGGGTAGGGAGGCAGGGAGGGGGCCGCAGTTGAGGGGTTTGGATTGGGAGGAGGGAGGGATTTGACAATGGCTAGGGAGGTAGGGTGGGGGAGGGACATCAGGGGTTTTGTAATTTGGGGGTGTTTCATTGGTATGCACTGTGATATTAAGATTGAAAAATGTGAAGCGGCCATGTTGAGCATGAGACGGAAATTGTTGAGTGGGCAGGTTCAACTTTATTCACTGATCCGTGCAAGAGGTGATTATTTTGTTACTTGGGATGGGGGGATAGAGACAGGACACTTTCTGTACAGACCTGGAATGTTAACAGGATGGGGGACAAAATCAAGAGAGGAATAGTGCAACAGTATTTGTAGCGACACTCTCCTGATGTGGTTTTGCTGCAGGAGACGCACCTGGTGGGGCAGAAGACTAAGGCCCTCATCAGATGGGGGTATAAACTACTGGTCCATGCAGACTACACATCGAGGTCCAGGGGAATGCCTATTCTGGTTAAGAAATCCCTGCCTCTCATAGTTGGTAAGATCTGGGCCGACCAGGCGGGGAGATTCGCAGGAGTGGAGGCCCAGTAGGATGGTAGGGTCCTTAATATAATCTCGGTTTACCTGCCTCTCGCTTTGGGTAAAGTAGCTTTAGAAGACCTTGGGGGAAGGTTCGCGGGACTCAAATATGGCGCATTGATTATAGGAGGAGACTGTAACATGACACTGGACGACCCAATCGACCGCCACCCGCCGAGGTCACAGGCAAAATCCAGTGTCTTAATGGCTGAATTTGTGACAGCACTGGGATTGGTGGAAGTGGGTCGGGCACAGCAGTCCACGGACAAGTTATTCACCTTTTTCTCTGGTATACACCACAGCTTATCACATATAGATTATTTCCTCACACATGTGTCATCTGTAGGCATTTTTGTAAGGTCCCAAGTTCTACCGAGGGGCATATCTGACCACTCCCCGGTCTGGGTGAAGTATACACATTGGGAAAAGCAGGCACATACTACTATCATTATCAACCCATGGCTTTTACACATAATTAATCAATCAATCAGAGTACTTGTAATACACGCTACTTACCTGTGAGGGTCTCCAGGCGATGAGGGGAGGGGGTGCCGCTACTGCTCGAAGAGTCAGGTCTTATGGAGTCTTCTGAAGGCGAGTAGGACTTGGGTCTGCCGTAGATGGGCAGGGAGGGTGTTCCAGGTCTTGGCGGCGAGGTAGGAGAAGGATCTGCCGCCGGAGGTCATTCATTGGATGCGGGGGACAGCGGCGAGGCTGGCGGAGCGGAGCTGGCGAGTGGTGGTGTAAAAGCTGAGTCTGCTGTTCAGGTAGGCTGTTCCGGCCTGGGGAGGAACTTTGCACACAAAAGGAGAACTACTTCTCTGAAAATGTTGGTTCAGTTACTTCCGCTCAGACGATATGGGAGGCATATAGGGTGGTTGTGAAAGGGCAGGCCTTATCTTTGAAGATGGGGTATATCACTAAGAAGCGTGAGCTTGTGGCACAGGTGGAACACGACCTTCTTAACCTAGAGAGAGAGCATGCACAGAATCCTTCTCCTAATACGGCGCACATGCTTCTACTGAAGCAAGATGAATATCGGATCAAAACCAGGGAACACATGTTGGCCAAGTATCGCCATACCCAGCATAGAATATATGAAATGGGGGACAGAGCGGGCAGGATATTGGCATGGCTAGAGAGGAGAGAACAGGGGTCGAGATGGGTACATAAGCTGATGACACCAGGGGGTGACACGGTGTCACATCCGCAGGACATTGCAGATGAATTCGCGGCTCACCTAGAAAAGGTATATTCCCCCCCTCTACTCACTACACGGCTGAGGATTCACGCCAGCTTCTCCAGGATAGTGATGTGCCAGCCCTCTTGGAGGTAGATAGGGAGACACTGGATGAGGCCCTCTCACCTGAAGAGATAGGCAAAGTTATAGGGAAGATCAAGTCAGGGAAGACGATCGGGCCCAACGGCGTCCCAGTTGAATTTTTGAAAGCCACTGCCTCCCGCATGATCCTGCACTTAAAAGCCATGTATAAAGAGTGTCTGGAGGTGGGGCGACTGCCAGCGGATCAGAGATTGGCTACCCTTGTTGTAATCCCCAAGACGGGCAAACCAGCGGATGCATGTGGCTCCTATAGGCCGAGCTCCTTGATTAATGTGGAGGCAAAGGTGCTAGCGAAAGTTTTGGCCAATAGGCTGGTGTCGGTTATCGAAACACTAGTCCACCCGGACCAGTCTGGGTTTATACCTGGAAGAAACACTGCCCTCAATCTAAGGCACTTACATAATGTGCTGGCACGTAGAAAATACATCAAGGAGGATGCAGCGATGCTGTCTCTCAATGCCTCAATGGCCTTTGATTCCAAAGAATGGCCGTACATGTTTGAAGTTCTGAAAAGAGTGGGTCTGGGTCCCAAGTTTATAGCCTGGGTCCGCCTGTTATATACAGATGTCTTGGGTCATGTGCGGGTGAACGGTCATACGTTCTGGATATTTAGGCTCCAAAGAGGTATTAGACAGGGGTGCCCTCTATCCCCATTAATATTTTTGCTGTTACTATAGCCCTCAGAGGCTTGGATATGCAGGGATGTTATGGTCCGATGGATGAGGTGGGCGGATGACGTGGAGAATCGAATATCCTTATATGTGGACGATATACTGCTGTACCTGTCTTCCCCATATAGATCTATATCGGTGGTGCTTGACATCTTTACAAATTTTGGTAAATACTCAGGGTATGCAATCAATTGGCACAAGTCCGTATTGTTTATCCTGCATGGCCCGATCCGTAGGCTTCCGGCGGGATGCAATGTAGTAGTGTCGGAGGAGGGGTTTCGGTACTTGGGAATTTTTGTCACGTCCGACCCAAACCTCTTTTACAGCTCTAACTTTGACCCCCGCTGGCTAAATTACGGGCGGACGTGAAACATTGGAGATCCCTTCCACATTCGCTACTCGGTAGGGCTGTGCTTTTTAAGATGCTGGCCCTCCCTCGCTTCCTGCATATCCTTCGTAACTGTCCACATAAAGTTCCGGATTCGTATTTCAGGGCAGTCGAGGGAGAGGTCTGTACGTTGTTGTAGGATGGGAGGGCAACAAGGGTGACACTAAAGAAGTCAACAAAAAGCTGCTACGACGGCACCATTGTGCTTCCCGACCTGCAACTTTATTATTGGGCATCACAGCTCGTAACTGTTAATCATTGGGTATACTGACCCCCAGATGATCCTGCATATGGTCTTGACCGATACCAAACTGATCAATCCAACTACCTCTGGGCCCTTTATACATATGAACAAGGTTCTTTGGGCCCACCCTACACATGTTACAGATTTGGGGAACAGAGCTTTCTCACCTTGTCTGGGTCGGCGTCCTCACTAAGGCAAATGCACTTTGGTATACGCGGAAGCTGGGCATGTTGTGCCACCAGCCCGGGTTTGATAAGTGACAGCTTATTGGTATTTTGGCAGTAAAAGACCTAGTCAGAAAGGGAGCTATACTCACCTTTGAGAACCTCCAGAGACATTATCACCTGGCTTGGGGAGAAACATATAGATACTTGCAAATCCAACATGCTCTTACGGCGGTTTTTCCGTCCTTTGTGGACATACCAGAATCTTCGCCACTTAAGGATAGGCTGCTAGATGGGCCCTTAAGCTCGAAGGCAATATCTCTCACCTATAAGAAACTGTGTAATAATCTCCCAGGTACCTTTCCAAGACTTAGAGAGCAATGGCAGGTTGATTTGGGAGTGTTTAGTGATGAGGACTGGCAGGAGGCCCTTATGTCCCCTCGAGAGGCGGCCATCACACTTAAGTTTAGGTTGATCCAATTGAGGATACTGCACCGCTCTTACATGACAGGACTGACAGTAGCGAAAATAGGGTCCTGAGCTGATGACCTATGCTTGCGGGGCTGTGGCCAAGGGGCCACTTTTTACCACACTCTCTGGAGCTGGCCAAACATTCGTAGTTTATAGCAGGAGGCCTCAGAACACATGCAGGCATCCCTACATAAAGAGATTTTATTAATGCCACAATTGGGATTGTTGAATGTCCGGGAGGCTACTGACCTCACAGAAGTGGAAAAACATTTCACGACACCAGGATATACATTAGTTAAGCGGGAGATAGCGAGAGGATGGGGGGCAGTGCTCAGACCACGAGTCCACACATGGGGGAAAGAGTTTGATAGATGCATGCTGGCGGAAACAGAAGACTTCTTAGCAAGGGGGTGCCCGAAAAAGTGGGACAGGAAATGGTCGCTTTGGAATAATTATCAAAGTAATCCAGTGGTGTCGCCAACGGTGGAAATGGACATGCATAGTAGTACAGAAGATGCAAATGTGATGTAATATTTATTTGTATCTACTGATTGTTCATTTATTTTGTGTGTGCAAATCAAAATTGTCGTCCTTTTCTGTATACATGATTGCAATGTTTACCAATAAGCAAATTAAGTACAAATTGAGTACTGAGGCCCTCCCTCCTCTATTGCCTTTAGTTGGCTCTTCCAACTTTCTGTCAACTTTCTCGCCAGTGGATCTGCCCAGCACTCTCAAAATTTTGAAAGGCTTAACATCAGGTTCGCCCTTCGATCTCTGTGCGGCCAGTCTTTTGGCTTCAGCTGCAGATATCATCAATCCTGAAGTCAATAAGATCATTAATATCTCGTTGCAGGATGCTTTGGTTCTGACAATCTAGAAGCAAGCTCAAATTCTCCCCCTCTTGAAGAAGCCTACTTTGGATCCATTGGCCCTTGGAAATTATTGCCCTAAATCTCTCCTACCTAGCTTGGCTTAGGTATGTGAGAAGGTGGTTACAAATCAACTCACCGAGTATGTCGAGGCCATGGGTCTGCTCCAGCCGGCTCAGTCTGGATTCCGAGCCTTGTTTAGCACTGAGTCAGCTCTCTTGGAGGTGTCGGAGGTTATCCGGGACTGCTTGGACGCCGGCGGGAGGGTGGCCTTGGTTATGCTTGACCTCTCAGCGGCATTTGATATGGTGCCCCACTCCCTGCTTCTTGACCGTCTCTTGGAGATTGGCATATCAGGGTTAGCCTTGGGCTGGATCAGGTCTTTTCTTGATGGCCACTCACAGCAGGTCTGGCTGCCACCTTGCGCCTCTGCTTCCAAGCCGATGGCCACTGGCGCCCCACAGGAGTCATCCCTTAGCCCCCTCTTGTTTAATATCTATGTCGCACCGCTGGTTTATTTAGCGGAAACATTAGGGGCTAAGGTGATGGCCTATGCGGACGACACCCAGCTGTTATTCACCTGGGAAAAGGATGCGCTTCGTTCTCCTCTGTTCATCAGTGTCTCTCCTCCGTCTTTCATTGGCTTGCTCAGGCACAGCTCAAATGTAACAGGAGAAATCCAAGATACTCTTGTTCAGCAAATTTCCAGCAAACTTTACAGAGAAACTTTGGCCCCCAGGTTCTCCTCTGCTTAGTATGATGGGATGCTATGCTAAGAACCTGGGGGTATGGTTTGAGGAGAACCTGATCTTTGCAATCCAGGTTAAGAAGCTGGTCGGGTCCAGGTTTGGCATCTTGAAAACATTGAAGAAGTTTCTTCCTTTCCTTCCAAAGTCGGCCAAGGAAACTGTTGTTCGCGCCCTGATCCTTTCCCGCCTGGATTATGCCAATGCATTGTACTCTGGCATCCCAAGCTATCTTGTGAACAAACTTCAGATAGTGCAAAACTCAGCGGCCAGGCTCCTGCTGTGTCTCACAAGCAGGAGCAGTGTGCGCTCTCATCTGCGCTCTTTGCACCGGCTTCCGGTGGAGGCTTGAATAAAATTTAAAATCTTGACTTTTGCCCATTGTGCTCTTTATGGCCGGGGGCCCACCTATCTCCAGAAGAGATTTTGATTTTACGTCCCGGGGAGACAGTTATGCTCCTCCTCACAACAGTTGGTGCAGCCCCCTCGATTCAACCAGCTAAGACTTGGCGGGAGCTCCGTTGTGCGCAAAGCTGTGTTAGCATGGAACACCCTCCCACTGGCCTTACGTAGCATCCAAGTTCTTGTGACTTTTAAGAAAAAGCTTAAAACCTTTCTCTTTTAGTTTATCATTTGACTTTCTACCTGTTCTCTGGCTCACGCCGGGACACTCCTCGGAGTAGCTGTGCACGTTATAAATTGAATAAATAAATAAATAATAAAAAATAAAAATGTTGTCCCTAAATGTCTGGCTTGCATCTGCTGCTAATGGACCTAATTGGCCACGTTCTGACTGCCAAACTGATCTTTAAGGTTGTACCAAACCTGGCAACTAAAAAACCCAAAATCATCCTATGAGGACGGGACGGGACCTTTGGAGGCACATATCCTCATGCTGAGAAGCACCTAAATGACACTGTTGCCACCTTTCTTACAAAACATATACCCCAAAAGCTTCCCTTGGCGATTCTGTAATGTATATAGGTTCTCCAGTTACCACTTTTACCCTGCAAGGACCTTCAAACTGACTGTTGGAACTATAATTTTCTAAGTGTTTGGAGGTGCACCACAGCCCCTGTACAAATACATAACTGCCATGAATTGTAATAAATATGACTTATTTGCACAATAATATGAATTCTAATTAACTTAGGGTCAGATAAATTAATACTCATGGTCTGCATACAACTCTATGTATCTCGACTGTAAAAGGAGGACCATGGCATAAAATGAATCTTTGAGGAAAAGTAGGAGTCTGCAAGAATGTCACATATGTGAAATCCATAAACATGCTTACAGCTTTTGATTGTTTCCCATGCCCAATGTGGCTTGTCTTCATTTGAGGGACACAGTGTTAACAATATTCATTTAAATAAGGTGACCCACTGTGACAAACCATTGACAGAACATTCTGTTAAATGAAAGCCGATGCAAAACCAATGCATAGAATAAAATGAGAATGAGTCTCCTACCTTTATGGCTAAGGTTCCTAGGCCCATTTTCTCATGATTTTTTAGGAATGCTGCCTTGGAACCCATGGGGTGTTTTAAAAGAACCCTCACTCATCTACATGGTAGGCGACATGCTTCATCATTGGGTTCCCACCCTGGCCACTGAATAGTTTTGGGGAGGGATAATTTGTGATTGTGAGTGTGTTAGTGAAGGGGCCATTTTTTAAAAAATTGGCTCGAGATTTCCTGTCACTTAACAGGAAATTTTAATGATGGAAGTCTAAGTCCATGCTAAAGGCAATGGTGGATAGATGTGGGATATTAAGTTGATCCCACTTATCCTCAGTGTGGTCTACATGTTTCTGCCATCTTTTTTTTATGCCTCACAGGGCTTTTGTCAGGACTAAAATTAGAAAAATGTTTGCAAACTATAGCATGCTTGGATGGTGTGTGTGGTATGTACTTACACATCTGCGCGCTTGTCAGGAAAACCACCTTTTGAGTTTCCTTCTGTAAGAAATAGAGTTATGAGAAAGTGGCATTCGTGACATATAGGTAGGATCTGTTTGGAGCCAGATCGTTTCCTTCTTCTCTGGTTCCTTACCATAACCAATTGTCGCATCTATTTCACATATATTTAGTATCATTACAGTTGGCATAGTTTTGGAAGAAATGTGCACATATATTAGCACATCTGTTGGGTTTTAACAAAGAAGACATACACACAAGACAATATACAATTCTAACGTTAATTTGTTCTGAATCAGCGTGTTTTGGTGTTTATCTTCGTAACCTTGCTGTTCGGTCATCTCTGTTTTGCGCAACACTACACGCAAAAACCAGCTCTCTTGCAGCACTTGGGGCTTATAGGTTTTTTCATGCTGTACTCTCGATGAAGCCCGATGCACGCATTTAGAATATTCAGGGCTTTTTTTGTTGTCAACCAGCAGCACTATTCACCATTGCATGCTTCATGCAGTGCACCCTTCTGTAAACATTTTATTGCATTTAATTCAGGCATGCCGTTAACCCTATAGGAACTGTATACTGTAGAAGATAACATGAAAGAGTAAATCAAAATAATCAGCATTATTGTTCCTTTTGGATTCAGTCTTCTGGTACTGCAGATCTTTGTTACAAGAATCCTTTTCGTGCTACTAATGGTCAGCTGTTAGATTTGCACAAAAAAGTAGAAAAGAATAACAAAACATAGATAATTATTTGTTTCACCTAGTTTAAATCATTGTTTTAGTAGATTTATTTCAACTTCAAATAACACTGGAGCCCTCTTTATGAGATAACAGGGTTACAAGGGTTCATAATTTGTTAAAACAAAGCGCTTTGCTTAGAGATAGAGTGGTCACATGAGCATGGGTGAGATTTTGTCATTGGCTGGGTGGGAGTTGGAGAAAGAACTGTGGGGCATATTACCAAGCCAGGCAAAATGAAATTATCGCCGCTTTTGCGGCCATTTTCGACCGCAAAGCGGTGATAATTTCATCGCCCTATTAGCAAGCTGTCTCTAACATCAGTTAGCGACAGCTTTTAGGTGATAGCAAGCGGTTTGGGGCACGCTTTGCATGTCATCGATTTTTATGCCAACCTGTTAGCGATTGAAAGCAGTCGCTAACATCGCTATCGCCTATTATCAACGTAGGCGTAGCGACAAACAAATTTGCGCTAGGCGCGAATATATTGCTGAAAACTAACGCCTGCTCAGACCAGCTCTTAGCCTGTATATCCAATGAGCAGTGGATATTCAGGCTAAGTCCCTATTAGCGATAATGCCTGAATATCGCTAGATTTCCAGCAATATTCACGCATTTCGCCGCTATCGCTGGATATTTTATCACTTTGGAGATAAACGTTGCTAATAGCACGTTATCTCTGCGATCAAATCTGGCGATGCGCGGCGATAAAAACATTTTTGCTATGCTTCTTTAGCGATATATATCGCTAGTTGTTGATACTATACCCCTAGTTCTTTTCTTAGACATGAAAGTAGTAAAGTAACTTGAACTTTCGGGCTATGAGGGTATGAATTTCAGAGTATAAACAAAGCCCAACTGTATTTTATTGTATGCTTGTGATGGAGCAAGGTGGCAAAACAACATTTTTTGTACCCCTTGTAAAGTCAATGTTCCATAACGTTGACGTTTACTAAAGGTGTGTTGCGGTGAAATAACCAACAATAGTATAAGATGCACACAAATGCACACGTGGGAATACTAATTTTGCCTGCATGAAGCAATATAATTAACTAATTTGTATTGTTATTGTGATGTGAACCAATGCACAGCTTGAATATAAATAAACGCAATATGAATGTGCTTATTGTAGACTTTATTGTGCTAGAAAGTCATCGGAAATGTAAGTATAGAACACATTTATGTGGCTTACTTGCTGGGTAACAACTAATAGGGAAACATTAGTACGGTGGGAGGTAAACAGAAGGGCTTTAGTTCCATATTTAACATGAATTTGTGTTTCTTTCTATGATAGTTCCAAAAGTGGCCTCCAAGGCCTAGTGAAAACATGGCTGCTATGGTAAACTGCGAGCAAGTCCTGGACTGCGCATGCGCACCCAAAGCCTGCAAGAGAGAGTGAACTGCCTGTGCTCAGATGGGAAGTTCAAGGCTACTGTGCCCTGGAAGTCAGGATGGTTGCCAAAACATGGACACTCGAGTGTTCTGAACGTGGGAAAGAAACGCAAACTTACAAGTCTGGGAAGTGACCATGCCAAAGACTGTCCTAAACAATACCCTTTTATTAAATTGCTGATTCACCGTGAATATGATGTTGTAATGGTGAGGAGATGCTCACCCATCCCAAATTTGTCCAATCAGAACCCGAGTTAGTGATGTTAGATACTTTTTAGATACATTAAGTTAGGAAATTAGTGTATAAAAAACCCTGATTTTGCTTAGAGAATGTTGCTCTTTTGATTTCATCTCAAAGTGCTGTCGGATTGCAGATCGATTCCTGATTTATTTCTTGTTTGCTTTGCAGGACTGAAGGATAAGATGAGGGCGTTTGTTATGGATGTTAGGAGAGAATGAATTTGGAACTATCTATTCTTTGCTAAACTCTTAACTGATTTCTAAATAAATGACTATTTTCTGAGATCTAAATAAAAATGATCATTCTGAAATAAAGTTAAAGATTTTACTGAATAAAGAATTAATTAATGCCTAAATGTCAGACATATTAAAGTTTTGCTTTTAATAAAATTAGGAAAATGGAATATTAAAGCTGGTCTTGTAATTTTTCCTACGCCTGATTTTCTTTCTTGCAGATCCATTGCCACTATGGTGGTGTGTCTGAATAAAATTCATGTTTGTTAAAACCATGGTAAATCGTATAAAACTATAGGTGTAAATAATAACTGGTTTAAATAGGTTTAGACACTCTGCCAAATGTTACAGCATTACTCCTTTGTGTTTCACCAATCCTTGAAGCCAAATTAAGTGAACAGAGTAAATGTGCAGTGGTATGGGCCTCACTGACGAATGTACGTGTGTCTGGAGGTTTCAGGGAAATGGTGATGCTGATTAGAAATTATTTTTTGGAGTTCCGCTGTAGCACTTGGAGGCAGTAATTGAATGCTCTTGGCCCAACTGCATCTCTCCATCTCTGTTCCTGCACATGGCAGGGCTTCAACAATAAATAAGAATTCACTTCAGTTTGATGGTGGCGTTATCCTTAGAAGACATTTGAAAAAATAGAGCTAGAGCGTGACTGAGAGGGATAAGATAGAACAGGTGAGGAGAAGTAAGGAGGGAGAAATGACACACAATGTTATATTTCATTTTTATTGACACCATCTGAATGTGAGGGTTAAGGTAAGGGGAGCAAGTGGCAGCTTAAGGATCTTTGGGGCTCTGGGCAAAATATATATTTTGGGCCCCCTGTTTGGAGCAACTTTGAATCTATTACACTTTATGGGTCATTTATTATGAGGTATACTTTAAACCTACAAAAATGGGGTACACGCCAATTGAGCCAAAATTTCAAAGTGACTGGTAGTCCAGTAGTACAAAAAAGAGCTTTGACTGAGCAGGAGTAAAGTAATTTCGTTTTTGATTTAAATAGATTTTTTTACTTGGAACAACAATATTTTACATGGATTTCAATATCTGACCAACCCTTTAACTCTGATTACAGGAAAAACATGATCTGGGTAATGGTTGTTGAATGTTTAGTGGACTAGTGCATAATATTATAGTGAGACATAATTACAGAGCACTTGAAAATGTAGTTTTCATTGTTATGTATGTGTAAAGGGCCGGTACATACTTCGTTACCCCGATTGAGGTCCACCTCGTCCCAGTAATGCCTACCCTCCCCCCCTCTGTTGTTGTGTCTGATCTTTGAGGCAGGTAGGAGGGGCTTTAAACACTATTAATCAAAAGAAATACTAGTGTGTTAAGGTGCCTGTCAGGAGGCAGGACTGCTTCATACTGTAATGACTGGGTCCTCCTCGTACCTATGATGGGGAAATCACAAATACATCTCTCTCCATTACTGGTAGCTTTGTTACAACAGTAAAAATCAACGTGCTGCTCCGAGGATTTTCACTTCTATGGTGAAATCGTTTTCTCCTAATTTCTTTTTCCCTGCATGTCTGTCTTCCCCTTTTTATATGTCTGCACTTCTCTGGTTAGACAGTTACCTCTGACCTGAAAGAGAAATGATTGGACAAATGACAAAAATAAAATCAAAATAAAATATTTTTACTATAATTTAATTTTTTGTCCTGCAGGCTGGAACTGGGAGCTGAGGGAGGGGCATGACCACCTATACTGACACTGCAGTTGCAGCACCAGGGAGGAGGGGGGAGTGTGGGCGTTGTACAGGTGAGTAGTGAAACCAACACAGGCTTCTAATCTATGTCTGAACGCCGAACGGATGTGCTCAGACCAATCCCATTGCTGCTCACACGCTGGAAATAGTATTCCCAGCATGTGAGCAGCACTAGGATTGGGAGATTGGAGCCTGCATAGTGTGCTGCAGTTCCTGGATGTTCGGGTGGCAAGGGTCAGGAGGAAGGCAGCAGCTGTCAGAGCAGGTAAGTGCATTTTTCTTTGATTATAATTATTTATATTTTGTTTGTGTTTCCCCCTCTCTCTGCCCCACCACTTCCCAATACAAGTGGCTGCTCCTGGGTGGAATGAGAGCATGAAATAGGGTGAAGTGAACTAGAGGATTGAGAGACATAGATTGTGTAGAAATATATCAAAGGAAGGGAGAGAAATAAAGTAAATAGAGAAAGGCAAGGTAGCCTGATGGAAATATATGGAGAGGTAGAAAGAGAAAGATGTATGCAGAGAAATAGGTAACCTTTTAGACCTCCATGTGGAGAGAGGCAGGGAGAAGAGATTTAAAGAGAAGCGTGGAGTACAATACTCCTAGGGTCGAGGTAAAGAGAGAGGCAATGTAGAACAAAGGTGAATTAGACACAGGTAAATGCAGGGAGAGGGAGACATGAACAGAGAAAATCACATAAATATGAAGAAATGCAAGGTAGACAGAGCAGAATATAAAGAGGTATTGAAAAATGGGTCAGATAAGGAGGGTAGTGGAGATAGGAGGAGTGAAGGACAGAGGATTGTGGTGTAGAGAGAAAAGAGGAATTTGTGAGACATGAGTGAAATCTGAAAAGAAAAGTAAGGTTTATATAGCGGTAGCTAGATGTGAGAAATAAAATAGGCTCACGATGGTGAGATGGAGAGAGCTATAAAGAATGCGGTTGTGTAACATAATTAAGGTGGAAGGAGTGAGTGAAATGTAAAAGGAGGTCCAGTGAGCGATGGGTGTTTGTGTGAATAGGAAAGACAGAGATGCAGTAGCATTGGTGATAGTGAAAAAGCAGTAGAGATACATACACAGATGCAGCCAGAAGATGTAAGATATTTGGAGAGATGATGAAAAAGGATCAGAAGTAGAATGAGAGAAAGGGAAGAAGAAGATGGTGAACTATTGAAGTAATGTTGGGGTAAAGTGAGAGGGGAGATACTGGTAGACAGATCAGTGGGTTTTAAAGAGGTGAGATAGTATGGCAGATATGAGGTAGAGAGAGAAATGAGAGCGAGGTGAAGGAGTGGTGAGATAGGAAAAGGCAGAGAAAGGTAAGGTAGATGAGGCATGAAGAGAGTGAAGGAGAGGTGAGGTACAGATAGAGATCAGGTTGAGTGAGGAGTACATGGTTAGTAACCTAGTTATACCATTATGTAAGAGGTATATTGTGTGTGCTGAATTTATGAATTACCTCATTGAATTGAATCGATGCTCTAATGAGCCTACCATAAGTGCTGCCAAGTTCCGGTATTGCTGCATACCAGGAATACCTACTCTTGATTTCCTTTGATACATCTTTCTGCTACCAGCCTATAAGTGCGTCTCTCTATCTCACACTTACAGGGTCTTTTTTTAAGTTTAAAGAGTAATTTATTGAATAGAAAAGTGCAATAAGTAACAATATGGTACAATAACAATATATAGTCACATTGCCAAGAATGAAAATGGTACAATAAAGATGAGGAGAGAGACAGAAAAGGGGGTAGGGGAGGGGGAGAGAGGGTCGAACATCATAATACAATCTTTGCCCTCAAAACATTACTAGCAAACAGATGAAAATCTTCCAATAAAACCTTTTATAATAATCAAAAATGAAATACGATAAAGAAACAAGTTATGAATAAACATATCAAGGAGGTTTGGGTACTTCTTCAATACAGGGTGAAGGTAGTGGTATAGACTGAGCCGATAAATCCAAGAAATTTGTAATGGGCAACCATAACAAATCACGTTTGATAGCAAGTATGATAGGATAAACATAAGCTCTGTCTAGTCTATGATTATAGCAAACACCATACCACCAAGCTTGAAAGAAGACATTTGAGTCATTCTTCCAAGATTTAGTGATATGTTGAAATGCCACTGCTATAAGTAGGTCAACAATGGAAGTGTTGGTGTTTAAGGAGGACCATATTTCAGAAAGACTACCTAGAAAGATCTGAGTAAGAGAAAAGGGAAACTGAGTGGAGAAAATGTTATTCATTTGTTGCCATACTCTGGACCAAAATGTATGAATCACTGGACAAGTGAAAAGCATATGTTTAAGATCTGCTACTGCAGCTGAACAGGACCAACAGGTAGAAGGAATAGAAGGATCTATTGCATGCAGTTTAGCGGGAGTGATCAAAAGTCTATTATAAATTTAAAAAAAAGTTTGAGTGGTATTTGCTGCTCTAGAAGACTTCCTTATTTTGGTCCATATATTATGCCAGGTTAGGATAGAAAATGATTCCTCTAAATCAATTTCCCAATCTTGTTCGATTTTAGATGTGTCCCTAGTGACAGAGATTTCCTGTATTTTTTTGTAAATTTGAGATACGGAGGAAGAAGATAATAAAAAAGGAATAGTAAGAGGAGAAGAGTTGCTGTAGGAAACGGAGAATGTAAGGGAATCGTAACTTTTCTGAACTGCTACACTCAATAATTTATATCAAAGGGTCTTTTTTATCCTTTCTTTTGTGGGCTAACCGCGAGCAGAAATAGCATGTCTCAGCCAACATCTGGGCACCCACTGTGGTCTTGTGTTGGTACCATGTGTTGTGTAGGAGGGATCTGGGTAGGTCATGTGGAGTGCTAGCGTTTGGTTCAGTGTAAGTGTAGGTGAGGAGAGAGAGGTCCCTATGCAAGTTCTGTATAAATGTCGAGATAGGCTCTATGTCATTAAGCAGATTTCTTGCTAAAGATGGATGTGGCCACACCCATGCTAAGCAGATGATGCACAAAGATGTAATATTACATAACCTTTGGAACATCGCAGGTCTTGGGCTGGCATCTGGAGACTTTCTGGCCTCTCAGGATATCTTTGCTTGGCACTTTGTAAAAAATGTCTGTAAAAAATAGTTGCGCTCCCCTCGGGCTGTATACACCCGAGAGGCAGAAGAAAAGTAGACAGAGGAGCAGCAGCATTCCCCCATGTGCAAGAAGAAATTTAAAGAAAACTAAGACCCAAATTTACTAACGTTTGTGCTTGCAATCGTACAACAACATGCTCATGTGGGCCTTTAAATTATTAAGCATATTGGCACTATGGTATGTGTAGCTTTGTGTCTTGTGTGAACCCACATAAAGCTTTAGTAAGTGTTAACAACAATAAGAGTGCAAGGGCCCAGAAGCAGAAGAGCTATAGTATCAACCCAGTCACTAACATGAACTTTTCTGAAGCCCCAGGGGGTGTGTGACACATATGGCTGTTAGGCTACCTGTGAAGGAAATGTTTACCTCAAAAGAGACAGATCTTCCTTGCATCCCTCGCCCTTTGCCTATGGATTTTTGGCCTCCTCTCTTCCAGGGTACTGTTGCGGCGGCAGGTTCCGCGCGCAACCTGGGTGTCATGTTTGGACCAAATTTACAGTTGGATGTCTTCGTCAACAAAACAGTTGCTACATGCATGCTGTTGCTTCGCACTTTGCGTAAAATTCTCCCTATGCTTCCGACTCAAGCCAGACCAGAGGTAGTGCGCAGTATCATCCTTAGGAGGCTTGATTACTGTAATGCACTGCTTCTGGGTGCCCCTGGCACCTTGATTGGTAAGCTGCAGCGCATTCAGAACATGGCAGCTAAGTTGGCCCTTTCTCGGCTGCGCTCGGCTTCCTCTTCCTTGGCGTTAAAAGATCTTCACTGGCTGCCTGTCCACCAGCGTATCGGCTTCAAAGCATCTTGCATAGTCTTCAGGGCCCTCCATGGGCGGGGGCCTGTTCGCTTGCAGGAACTTTTTTCATGGTACAAGACAGCCAGACCTTTGAGATCTTCATCAGCATGTCTGGTGGTGGTGCCCAGAATTCAAAGGTTACGGATGGGTGGCCGTTCCTTTGGATACACGGCAGCCAAATTCTGGAACTCCCTTCCCTTGGCCTTAAGGAGTGCTGTTGAACTCAACTCCTTTAAGAAAGGATTGAAATCCTATATTTTTCCTAGGGCAGTGTAATTTTGCGCCAGGATACCCTCAGGGTGGCAGTTGCGCTATAAAAGTAGGGTTACAATTACAATTACAATTACAATTATTGTAAAAAAGATTATGTCAAAGTGTATAGTTTTGATTTAAATCTGGTGAAAACTGAATGCTAAAGCAAATAGGCTTATGATTTCAAATCAAACATATATTCACAATGGCTGCAGCCCATGATACAGTGATTGGGGGGCCTCACCTAAAAAGCCAGTGGCATAAGGCTTACATAGGGATGTTACTGTTATTGAGGTAGGGCTTGCTAGTGCAAAAATTATCACGTGGTATCTCTCAGATAAGAGAAACAGACAAGATTTATGAGGTTAGTTGGTCACTGTGGCATGTTTTTTAGGGCACCTGGTTTACAACCTGGATTGTTTACATTGGTAATTGTGTGCATAGTATTTAGATGTGTGTTTGTGCATTAAAGTAAAGTAAAAGCAATGGATGTACAAAAATGTATTGAATGGTATTTTGTGTGTTGCTGAATTCGTTCTAGCCCCTGCAATCACCCTGAGCCATCCCCGGTGTGCTCCACATCCCTACCCTGAGTCTGAAGTGCTAAAATGGGCACATGCATCAAAAACGGAATAAGCGATTCCTTATTAGCAAGTTATTAGAAATCGCTATTACGAAATCACAAAACTCAATGCATCAATAAAATCTGAAAAAATGTGTGAATAAGTAAAAATCGCTATCATCATTAGGGATTTCCTGTTTACCGAATTGGTAATAGCAATTTCGCTATTACAGATTCGCTAATTGCGATTTACCCATATTGTTGCATTGTGATGATCGATTTACTGAATGCACACACCTGTTCACAGGGAGAGTCTAATGAGGAGGAAGACTGGTGGAGCCCAGCTGGAAGAAACTGTATTTGGAGCAGAAGCAGTAAGAAAACAACAGCATGGCCACAGAAAATGAGAAAAATAAAGGAGAAGGCAGGAAGAGAAAGCTAAAATGTAGCGAAATGGAACTTGAAATCCGCACGGAGGAAGAGGTGTTGAACCATGACTGGCTATTGGGAAACTCTCCCTGCAGGTTGATGAATCTGTCAAAAGAAAGATGTGGCTGGAAATCCAAGCTAAGATCAATGCTGTAGGGGTTACACAGCGTGCAATCTCTGACCTGCGCAAAAGATGGTACGGCCTGCGCAGCCGAGCTAAAGAGAGGGTGGCTGAAAGGCTAGCCGCTGGAGGGGGACCATCTGCTGAATGTTCAAACACCCCACTGCAGAACATGGTGGAATCCACACTGTAGCTAGAGGCAGTCGCCGGTATTACACAGATCGACATCTCTGAACATGCCCCAAATGCATACCCTGCGTAGTGTAGCACACCTGTGTCCAGTCCCCTTTTTACTTGCTACACCCAAATGCATTGTGGGGGTTGTATACAGACAAATGTAAGGGCAAGGCAAGGATGCAGCAGAGTACAACAAGGAGGTGACTAAAGTAGACTTTGTCCATTACATAAGTAAATTTATTAGACTTTTGCATGCGCTATGTTACAAACGTGCAAAAAAAGTATCTGAACTTGCAATGTTTAAAATCACAAATGCAGGACAGTGACGTGGCTGAAGACCTCGAGTCAGAGAGACCAGTGGAGCAGCCTGATGAGGGACCAGTACTGCCAGCATCCTCACCCATACCTGCTCCCACTCAATGCAGGTGAATAGTCCAACCACTGCCTGATTTGGAGAGTGATGAAGAGAGCCAAACAGGAGCTCCCACACAGCAACCTTCCCATACACCACCACCACCAGAGGTGACAATGTGGCGCTGTTCCATGCAGTTTTGCAGGTAAAGGCCTAGGGCAATCCTGACGTTTGTAGAGGACAATGATGCACCTGCCTGCAGTGGGCTTGAGGCCAAGATGCTGAGGGACCAGCGCCTGCAAAGAAGGAATATGAGGATTACGTAGGGCCAACTGGGCACAATGGCAACACACATGGGGGACATACGTGACTGTCTGAGAGAGCTAACAACTGCGGTAGTTGAAGTGCAGAGGGTGAACACCAAAAAACTAGACCATGTGGCAACAGCTATGCAAGATATGTGCAGGGTCATCCAGGCTGAGCATGCCTCACACGGCAGGAGGCATCACGATTCAATGGGGTGCATGCACAGCTACTACAGGGCAATAAATTGGCTGAGTACAACTACAGCTCAGCCTTCCAGGCGTGCTGTCAGAAAAAGGTGGAGATGAGGCACTGATGCTGGGATGTGGCCAGGGGCCTCATCCAGGTCACCAATGCAGTGGAACAACTCCAGACTGCAGTAGCTAGTGGAAACAACATGCATGCAGGGGGGGGACAGTGAGGAGGCATCCAGCATCAGCAGCCTACTGGAACCTGTGACAAATACCAGGAGGCACAGTATCAGGAGTAGCACCGGCACGGAACACTCAATGAGGGATGGGGCTGAGCCTACTGAGAGGGCCACAGGTCAGCGTGATGGGAAGAAATAGACATTCAGACAGATACAGTTCTGGTGGGGTAACCAGAATCTTGTAACTAATTAACACTGAAGTTCAAGTGACAAGGCAATGACATTTAATTGTCTGTACTCAAACTGCACAATTACACAACCACATAATTCTCACAATAAACCTTTGAGCAAAAACTGTGTTGTTTTGTTTTTACCCACCTTAAAAGTAATGCTGCGTGCTCTTAGCCTCCTCCTCCTCGCCATGATGTAGAGAGCTGCCATTGTGAAACATTCTGTGACGGTTTAAGTAGTTTGATGATGATTAACACCTGATTTTTTTAAAGTGCAATTTTTACCACTTGATAGGATTTGATCTTGTTTAAGAAAGGCAAATTGCGATTTTTAACTGATTCTGTATTTGCGAATTATTGTTGCATAAGGTTTTGTTATTCTTATTAGCGATTACCTAATACGCAATTGCTATTACAGATTCGGTATTTAGGGTATTGCAAATTTATGGAAAAATTGTGATATTCTCTGATTTTGCATCATGCATAGGAACCAGCAATTATGCGATCACAAAAAGCCTTTTTTAGCGATTCGTAACGTTTGGGATCGCAAATTAGTTTGATGCATGTGAGCCTTTGTTCTCAGTCTGAGGGTCTATAGTATGGACTCTCAAATTGGGGTGAGAGACCACCATTGACACAACTGCAGCCAAATACCTTTCTATTTCCCAGGGCTTACTGAGATATATTTCTTCCAGTGCGTGTAAGAAAAATGGAAAGAATAAATGTTAAATTATGAATTCAGAAAACAGGGGTGAGATATTCATACAGAGAAAGAAAATGTTACATATATGGAAAAGGTATCTCACAAATAAAAAAAAACTCAAATTAAAAACCTGAAAAATACAATGGATTATCGGGGAAACTTTCTGAGATAACTAAATATGATTAATACTCCTAAAAACACATGTATCCTAACAGAGATGTGCTGTCTATGGTGGTGTCCTAGGGATAAGTAGTGAATGTTGTAAGCATCAAACCTGTACATGAAAAGACATCTAAAGGGGATTTGAGAAGTTCAGTCACAAAGTAGCAAGAGTATACAAAAGTTATATCACCTGTAAGTAATAATTTTTTCATATGTATACTATGAAGATTACAAATAACTAGTAGAATAACTTGTGTATACTACTTATGCTGCTCTGCAGCTGCCGCTGTGTCTTTAAAATACATGGGTAAACAATTAATATGATCAGCCCTGGAGGTTCTTCAGGTTTCATAGTATCCATTGGACTGGTGGTAGGAAGGGTATTGTATGGCCAAAGAATTCTTCTTCTGGTTTGATAAGGAGGAGGAAGAAATTAAAGAAGGCAGATTAGTGTGTGGTCCACAGGTTTTACCGTGGGTAAACATGGTTCCCATTGGAGAAAAAAAGGGTGCTTTTTAGAAGGCTTCAATTCACCTACGTGGAATTCTATGCTATGTAGAATTCAATACAGGGGAAATGGGAGACAAGGGATTTGTCATCTGAAATTCCCCAAAACATTTCTTAACACCAGCACCTAGTGAATCTTTTGCAGTGTGCTTCTAGGAATGCTTTTTAATAAAAAATAGAAAAATCGTGTTTGAGATGGAAATCACAAGTCAGTCAAGGTGGAAGAAACCATTGAGTAAAAATGGATCTCCTAGAATCTAGTTTCCTTTTTTGTTACATCAGTTACAGAGGGCTTTGCAGAAGTATCAAATGGTAGAGGGTGCAATATTGATATTGGAGATGCGTAGGTGATATAATGTGCAGGGTTCATGTGCTGTCAAGTTATCACCCTCGATGAACCGCGATAAACACATAAAATCTTCCTGAAACCATGCCCTGAGTAATGGCCAGGTCGAACAGCCAAATTGCTAAATCAGAGAAACCATCAAAATAGTATTAAAGTCATATAATCAGATTCAGGCAGCCCTCAGATTGAGATTGTGTTCATACCACACCACCACTCATAACAGCACAGGCAGAACCTTTTTTGCATTACTCAGTTGAAGAATGGTCATTACAAAATTGGAACCTTACTTTTGGCATGGAAAAAGTGGGAAAGTAAGACTCAAGCGGAGAAAGATGTCCAAATGTATAATATGGTTTTAAAATGGCACCACAATATGAGTAGCAACTATGATGCTAGCATAGAGGATGTCTGTGCAAATTAGTGACCAAGTAAGAGTAAGATAATCCCCCGAAAAAATCAACATGAACAAATACAGTTAACGCAGCTAGGTAGACAAAACAGAAGGTACTGCAGTCTTGTCAGGCAATGGTCAGTGATAGACTGGGTATAATATTGTTATCATGAAACCCACTGAACTCTCAGGAAGATCAATGTTCGCTCATGGTGGAATGCCTGAAGTTGTAGACAGCACCAAAAGTGATGTGCACAGTGGAGTTGATGGTGTGAGAATAAGTGCTAACAATTCCTTCAATGATTTCTTGCCCGGTGAATGAACCAATATCACTGATATTGTTCATTCCAGAAGAAATACTGCTCCTCCTATTCTAGTTAACGACTGTGCTGGAATGAGTCATTGATAAGAGGGAGAAGATATAATGTAAGTTATTTGCATGTAAATACATACCTTGTTTTATGCCTTGTTCTCTTGCCTTGCACAAGCCTCATTGTTTCCTTCCTTTTGTGTGTTGGTGTGCAGGGCCCACACGCTGTCAAAATATAGAATGTTGAGAACTTTTATTAGGTGCTGAGAAATTAACGGTTTTACTCTGTGAAGAACTGATTCTGAATAAAAACCTTCCACCATCCCCTTACCTCCTCATCAAAGTAGTTGCTATCGTAAGGCTGCAAAAAGGTAGGAAGCATTAGTTCCTAGAGCAGCCACTGGTGTAAATATGTTGCATGTCAGAAATGACCATGTGTAGTTTGTTCAAAGTCAATAGGATGTCTAACAAAGTGATGCAGTAACTTGCCTATGCTAGTTCAATATGTATCATTCCTTTCATGCTTCCTGGAAAAATAGACAGTCAAATGATGTTAATATGATACCAAGATCGTTTTGCATTTACATTGGTTAATCATAATGTGGCAGTTACTGTTTTAGATTATGGGTATTCTAAGAATGATTGTTCTGTCATCTGTTGCCACTGAAACTACAGAGGTCAACAGCCTCAAAGCTTTCCTCTCAGACCTTAATCTTAACCAAATCTGTAACAGCCCCACACACGACAAAGGCTTAACCCTCGACCTAGTAATCTCCAAAGTTGACTTCAGACAGCTCGATTCAATCCTCCCTTGAGAATGGTCTGACCATCACATCATTATGTTCCATTTCATGGAATCATTTAAATGATTTTCGACACAACCCCCGAGAACAAAGATCTGGAAGATTAATCTAAAAAACTTTGGTTCCGACCTACTCGCAACCTCTAATCCTAACATCCTACGTCCCCCGGGAGAACTAGCTTGAGAAAAAGGTCTGACCAACCACTACTTCCACTCCATGAACAGCTTATTAGACAAAATAGCTCCTTTATAATTGAAAAGAATCACCACAAAAGACTCACATCCCTGGTATGATGATAGGCTAAATGAAGACAGGCGATCACTAAGATCAATTGAAGGGCAGTGGAGATCTGCATCTTTCCTTGACCACCTCAAGCTACTAAGAACCACCAGAAACTCCTACTTTAGAAAGATCAGGTGATATAAAGCCGACTTCTTCAGTAATCAACTAGATCAATCCAAAACCATCCCAAAAAACTATTTGAACTAATCAAAGCCCAAACCAAGAGCGTACCCACCCCAAGGCTACCCTCGACACCCCAACCAACTGTGAGGAATTTGCCTCCTTTTTCATTTTAAAGTAAAACCAAAAAAAATGACCGGTTCAATGGACTTTTATCCCTTACTGACACGCAAAGGAACTCCTCACTGCCCCCGACAGGTGCCCTAGTCAAATGCTACACAACACTCAACCTTAAAAACAGGGCATCCTGGTCCTCCTTCAAAACTTAAGAGTGAAGATACTACGCTACAAAACTTAATTCCACTGTTACTACCTCTTTGGACCAAGATTATAAATACCTCCCTCCATCAAGGAACCATCCCAGGAGTCCTGAAAAAAGGTCAGGTATCCCCTATCCCGAAGAAACCAACAGCCTACCCATCAGATCTAAATAAATATCGCCCGATATCCAACATCCCCACTCTAGCCAAGCTCTTGGAAAAATGTGTTCACACGCAGCTTAGCAACCACATTGAACAATTCAACCTGCTCAACCAATACCAATCAGGCTTCCCGGCAGGTCACAGTACGGAATAAGCCATGACACACATAATAGATGAGTAAATAAGAAAAGAGTGTCAAATGGTTATACCAGGCCAGAGTCAGGAGCAGCTAAGAAAGGGGTTGATGGCCTCACTCAGGACGTTCAGGAAAGCCCTCACTCACCACCTGGTGATGACATGTTTCATCATCGGGCCCCACCAAAGAGACCGAGTGCCTCTTTGGTGTGCTACAACGCCAGATTTACTGCGGAGCAGGATAGTGAGATTCAGACGTGTTGTGAAAAGTAAATGTAACTAATGAGTGGTGAGGGTTTTAAAAAAGTCAGTAGTGTATCAGAAACAATTTCATTCTTTGATCACTAAGGACGGGTTATTAAAATTTTATGTGTTTGGAAAAGAGTCCACAATTAATTAAGTGGTAGTTTCCTTACAAATCAGTCGACATGTTTCAGCCATGAAACGGTGTAATGTTATGATCAGTTACCAGGCATTCATCTGGACTTATTGGTGTATTAAACTCTGGCGGTATGGACGCGCTAAGGCCCACCCTTACCTAGGGACGTGAAAGTGAAAATAACAAAAAAGGGTGAAAAAGTGCAAAAAAATTAGGAAGAAAGATTTGCTTCCTAATTACTCCTGGTTTGGGAGGCTCCCAGCTTTATGGTTTCTGCACCTGGAAATAACAAAAGGACATAGACGTACATGTAGGACAGAACAAACATTTAGTAATAGTACTGATCGCAGTTGTAAGTCTATGGTGCTCCAGTTCGTGGTATAGAGACATTCGTGGCAAAATAACGATATAGTTATCACCACCATAGCCCCCCATAGCCCCTGGGTTCTTACTCACTAGCAGGAAGGAGGTGCTGTGTACTGTACGTGATACGAGATAATCGTGTTGGTGAAAGTAAAAGGGAAGTAAACTTCCTGGTTGCGATCAAGATTATGGTATGATCGCTTCAAACAATAAAATTAAAATGTCTCACTTTTGTGGTGTCAGGGAAGTACACCATGGGTCACAGGAGGGGGGTGGGAACGTAATTGGCACACCCTGCGCGTTTGTCAAAAAAGGAGTAAAGAAAGACATACATTGAGTTTGTAACACAGCGTGGGTACTTAGCTTATGAGATGAAATGGCAGTTGAATTGCAGCTTCTACTCACGCCCTCGATGCTCGGCACCCTCAGTGTACCTGCATCACCCTCAACTGGACCCCGAAGATGTGGACGCGGGCCGGGAGTTCTGTATATACCGGTTAGTCAGAGGGGCAGTGATTTAATTTCCGGGTGGGGCGTGGCCAAAGACGGAATGCCGTTGACGCCCTAGTTTAGGCCAATCCGAGAGCCTTCAAGATGTGACGAGGTGGTCACGTGCTCGGATCGAGTATGCTCGTTGTTAGGGAAACTTGGCGCGTCACCCTGCGCGCTCGCATTCGCGAAGGCGGAGATGACGTCCTACCGCGTTGCTATGGTGATGTGAAGCAATGGTGCCGAGCGTCGAGGGCATGAGTAGAAGCTGCAACTCAACTGCCATTTCATCTCATAAGCTAAGTACCGACGCTGTCTTACAGACTCATTGTATGTCTTTCTTTACTCCTTTTTTGACAAACGCGCAGGGTGTGCCAATTACGTTCCCATCCCCCTCCTGTGACCCATGGTGTACTTCCCTGACACCACAAAAGTGAGACATTTTAATTTTATTGTTTGAAGCGATCATACCATAATCTTGATCGCAACCAGGAAGTTTACTTCCCTTTTACTTTCACCAACACGATTATCTCGTATCACGTATAGTACACAGCACCTCCTTCCTGCTAGTGAGTAAGAACCCAGGGGCTATTGTGGTGATAACTATATTGTTATTTTGCCACGAATGCTCTATACCACGAACTGGAGCACCATAGACTTACAACTGCGATCAGTACTATTACTAAACGTTTGTTCTGTCCTACATGTACGTCTATGTCCTTTTGTTATTTCCAGGTGCAGAAACCATAAAGCTGGAAGCCTCCTAAACCAGGAGTAATTAGGAAGCAAATCTTTTTTCCTAATTTTTTTGCACTTTTTCACCCTTTTTTGTTATTTTCACTTTCACGTCTCTAGGTAAGGGTGGGCCTTAGCGTGTCCATACCGCCAGGGTTTAATACACCAATAAGTTCTGATGAATGCCTGGTAACATTACACCTTTTCATGGCTGAAACATGTCGACTGATTTGTAAGGAAACTACCACTTAATTAATTGTGGACTCTTTTCCAAACACATAAAATTTTAATAACCCGTCCTTAGTGATCAAAGAATAAAATTGTTTCTGATACACTACTGACTTTTTAAAACCCTCACCACTCATTAGTTAAATTTACTTTGCACAACACATCTGAATCTCACTATCCTGCTCCGCAGTAAATCTGGCGTTGTAGCACACCAAAGAGGCACTCGGTCTCTTTGGTGGGGCCCGATGATGAAACATGTCATCACCAGGAGGTGATTGAGGGCTTTCCTGAACGTCCCGAGTGAGACCGTCAACCCCTTTCTTAGCTGCTCCTGACTGTGGCCTGGTATAACCATTTGACACTCTTTTCTTGTTTACTGATTATAACCGGGGAATAAGAGTGTTGCTTAACTCTCCCTACCTCTCCTCTTGTTGAAGCACACATAATAGATGACCCACTAAAAATCCTTGACCAAACGAAACCTGCTTCCTAATCGTACTCGACCTTTCATCGGCATTTTACACCATCAAATACAACAACCTGCTAGAGCTCTCGAAACACAGAATGGGATTTTCTGGATCTGTGCTTACCTGGTTTACCTCTTTCCCCCCAAATAGACTTCACAGATTCAAGGTCAATCAATCCTTGTCCAACTCCATTCCAGTCATGTTAGGAGTCCCTTTCACCCACACTTTTTATCCTCTTCATGGAGCCACTCACCAAACTTCTCAGTCTCTCCAATGTCCATTTTCACATGTATGCAGACTACACCTAACTCTAAATCAAGATCCCCTCACTTGAGGACATCAAATCTCTCAACTCAACGCTACAAAAAACTCAAACATGGTTGGCCAAAACCCATTTGAAACTAAACTCCCTCAAAATGGAAATCCTCTTAATTCCCCCCCCCAACAAATCATCCAGCATCCTCGACTGGATGAAGCACCTAGCAATACTCAAAGAGTAACCTCTCATTGTTGAATCAGCGAAATCACAGGGTGTGACACTGGACAGAAACCTAAAGATGCAGAAACTTATCAGCCCCTCCACAAAAGGAGTACATTTCCACATGAACATCCTGAGAAGACTGAAACCCTTCCCACCAGCAAACGACTTCAAACAAGCAGTTCAAGCCCTAGTAATCCCAAGAGTGCAATATGGGGCTGTAGCCCGATGCGGTCTCCCTAGATTGATGACAGCCCAGCTAAGAGCCTCTATCAACTCAGCTGAGAGACTCATCACAGGTTAAAAAAAAACTCTCACATCTCTCCAGACCTTAGAGCCCTCAACTGGCTACTGTTCGAAGCTAGGATTTATCTGGAAATCGCATGTATGATGCACAAGGCCTTACATCCCAACACTGCGAGCTATCGAGTTCAGAAACTGGTACTCACTTCTGGTAATAGAGCCTCCAGGAGCTCCAGGAATAGTCTACTGAAACCACAATGATTTGCCAGGAAGAAAACGTATATCCAGATCTTCTCTGGAATGGCTCCCAGGATCTGGAATGCTTTGCCCACAGAAACAAGACTGAACCCTTCTCCTGAAAGCAATTCTCATGGCTAAATTCACTTGAATTACTTACTTATTGCTGTAATATAATTACTAGTCTGTATTAGTGATCACCTGGTACCGGAATCACCTATATTTGAATTTTTCTATGCTTGTACCTGTTTCCAACATATGCCATGTAAATCGCTCTGATACCCGCAAGTGTCTTGTTCGCACAATATAAAACCTTCAAATAAATAATAAATAGATAATTATGTAGATGGCTGTTATGAGCCATATTGAATACATTGTATATATCCCAAGTTAATTCTCAGTTCAACATAAAAGTCTTACAATTTGAGTCTATGGCTGAACACAAGAATGTGATTCAAAAAGAAGGGGGGAGGAAGAGAATAAACAGGGTTCGAACTTATCAATAAGTTACTAATTTTTCAAAAAAATGGGAACCCAGTTCAGTCAGGAACAAAGATCATAACTCTCATATCAAAAAGAAAAGAAAAAGTGTTTCTTGTAAAACACTCACCCACCAGGGTTACCCCTTGGTGGCATGCCTCATCATTGGGTCCATCCCTAGGGAAGAGGTGTGGCGCAGCGGCCAGGGCAACTGACTCCAGAACCCGGGGGCTCACGTTTCAAATGCTGGTGGCAGATCAGCCCAGCACCATGTGACTCTGGGCAATAGCTCGCTTAATCTTCCACACAGCCCCCACCGCCTAGACACCCTCTGGTAATTGTTTGCGCTTTACAAGTACTGGACATTTACATTTATTTGCCACGGATCGGGGCTTGCCGCAACCCACGGATTATGTGATGGGGTATATTTAGGAAAAAAGCAAGTTATGATACTGATTTCCTAAAGTTCGACATGGTTCAAGGCGTACCCTTTATTGGCTTTTCTTCAGGACCTAGGGATTCCAGTTCACTGGTTCCACTCCTATTTCTTCTCAATGAAAGCACACTATTTACATGCCAATAAATCCAAAAATAGACATTTACCACCTATTTGGGCTTCTATCACTGCTTGTATAAATAATGCCTTTGCATTGCTTCATGGTTTCTCACTCACAGCTATCCTAATTAGATGCGGACTGAAGAGGTCTCGTCTTGATGTTAGTGTGACAACAGGCTACCCTCTTCCCCTGGATTCTGTGGGCATCTGTTTGGTCGTTTAATGGGCTGTATGTGGACCTTTTGTACGGTCTGCTTAGCCAGTTTTTACTGTTGGTTTCCATGATATTAAAACAAACATTTCCTGCATCAAGCTCAAATGCATACATTCTTCTATACCTTGCAAAACAATTACATAGGGTGTCTTTGCCCCAATTTACAAAAGATGAGTGAAGGAGGGGCTTTTCCCAAATAAGTCACTGGGGACCTGGGTGCTATATAGTATATGAGAAAGGGGTCCCAGTGAACTGGTTAAACATTAATCACATTTATTTACAATCGAAGCAAAGAAAAGGACATTAAACAAGGCGAATTGTAAATTAATCACAATGGGCAAAGTCTACAATACATAAAATATCAATACATTAACAGTGCCCCAAGGAAAGAAAGAGAGAAGGAGGGGATTAGCGTGATGCTGTGAGAAAAAAGGGGGGGTATAAGTGAGAAATGATAATAATTGTGACAAAAGATTATTTCAAAATCAATAGTTGAAAGTAAGTTGGCTTCAGAACCCTGAGCCAAAGCATGGAATCACAGATTTCCAAACGTTCATCGAGAATCATGTATCTGACACTGGTATTTTATATCCAACATTAGGGGCGGCGTCAACTGAGGTAAAAGGGAGTAGCCGTCGACGTTTCGACCCCACGCTACAGATGTAGGCATAGTTAAGACCGTACACCGGGGTCTTCATCAGGACAAGGAACGTGAGAACCAAGGGTACACTACGAATTCTATAAAGATACAATGAATAATATAATTAATGATATGTTCTCCTTCAAATTGGAGAAAGTGTGATAACATCATCTAAACCACAAGAGAATTTGAAAAATTACCATGGTGGGTGAAACAATTAATTTCACGGCAGTAAATCGCTGAAATAACTTTGTTTTCTGTCGCAATCGTCAATTTCTGCAAGGATAAAATAAAGTTCCAGACCGGCTATATACTTTGCTACTCGGTCATCATTCATAATTAACAAACATAATTCCGAACAGGTTAAATAAGTTACCATTCGAATATTGTCAATAAATGACAACAGGCTGCTTGTATATACCCTCAAAGGCAAACATCAAAAGTGCTCATAAAGGACACCACCAAAAATCAGGCCAAGGTAGACCAACTCTCTACCAACACGTATTTTTATGTGCAATAAAAAACCACATGTCACTCCTGACACAGCATTGGATTAGAAACTTCAACTGTAAAGAACATCTAGCAATTGAACATGGTATTTCGAAACAATTTCTGGAGTCTCGTGTGTGTTGTAAAACAAGACCCGGGTCCCAGTGCAATCAATCTAGTGTATCTTCCTAAAAAAGCACTGTGATACACTATATTACATATTGTAGTGAAGAGAATATTAGAACTACAAGCCCTAAAGTCTACCATGTTCAATTGCTAGATGTTCTTTAATTTATTGACAATATTCGAATGGTAACTTATTTAATTAATTGTTTCACCCACCATGGTGATTTTTCAAATTCTCTTGTGGTTTAGATGATGTTATCACACTTTCTCCAATTTGAAGGAGAACATATCATTAATTGTATTATTCATTGTATCTTTATAGAATTCGTAGTGTACCCTTGGTTCTCACGTTCCTTGTCCTGATGAAGACCCCGGTGTAAGGTCTTAACTACGCCTACATCTGTAGCGTGGGGTCGAAACGTCAACGGCTACTCCCTTTTACCTCAGTTGACTCCGCCCCTAATTTTGGATATAAAATACCAGTGTCAGATACATGATTCTCGATGAACGTTTGAAAATCTGTGATTCCATGCTTTGGCTCAGGGTTCTGAAGCCAACCTACTTTCAACTATTGATTTTAAAATAATCTTTTGTCACAATTATTATCATTTCTCACTTATACCCCCCCCTTTTTCTCACAGCATCACGCTAATCCCCTCCTTCTCTCTTTCTTTCCTTAGGGCACTGTTAATGTATTGATATTTTATGTATTGTAGACTTTGCCCATTGTGATTAATTTACAATTCGCCTTGTTTAATGTCCTTTTCTTTACTTTGATTGTAAATAAATGTGATTAATGTTTAACCAGTTCACTGGGAACCCTTTCTCGTATACCAATTTACAAAAGGGCCACTTTTTTAGCTTTCTTATTCACTACTGTGTGCCACTTTTATTTTGGTGCCCAGGGGTATATTCTGTGCCAGTTCGACCCCGGCTGTGATGCATTTGTTTCACTGGGATTTTATTTGTTGACATGTGTGACTTCAAAGTTTATTGCCATTAAGTGGGTTAATAGGAACTTTTCCCACTCATGGACTCCACCTCCAGGATATGCAAAGAGGTAGGTTTGAAATGGAGGGCACAGAACATTTAGTAACTGGGAGTGGACTGTCAAGAGCTCACAGTTTGCTCTGCAGAGATATTTACTTAAAACAACTCAGAAGTCATAAAGCCAAGAATGAGCAAAGGATTGCACGGTTGCTTCCCATAACAGGCCTGCCTCTCCCATTTTGATAATAATATTATATGTGCTAGGGTAATGACCAGAGAATCATCTGAACCTTATATAACTTGAAGGGGCTTTCTTAATTGTTACACAGGCTCAGCGAGATAACCTTTGCTAGCCCTTTGTTATACTGATTAAAAAAATTATATCCTCAAGGATATGTAATGTCAGAGAGAGTTTGACTCCCCTGCTGCTATCAACGATGCTGTAGATAAGTTATTTTTACATTGAATCTCAGGCCCCATGTAACCTCTGTACAATGTTTATATGCATTATTGAGTGGGAGGTCCCATGAGCTTTGTAAAAGTGAACAGATTGTGATGCGTACTAAATCTCAACATTTGTTTTTATGCTGTGAATGGGTGGTGGTGCCAAACTACCTGAACCATGTCTCAGAATTCATTCACATCAAATGCTTCTGCACCTGCCACATCATACTGTGAGCTGTTAGTCTGACTTCCACTTATGCTGAGCTAATAGCTTGTCTAGCTGCTCATTGTGACACCCCCTTTTTGAGCACTGTTCCAGCTTCAGTGCTCTATCAAAGAGATTTGTGGCTAAATCTACCATACAGCCAATTCTTATGAATTAGGCGAAATTGCACTAAAAAGGAAGATTATTTCTCTAATGCCAAGATTCTGCTGGAGAACCTGGTTGAAAAAACGTACCCTCGCAAACTGGTGAAGCGATCAATGAAGCGTGCCTGGTACATCCCTAGGGAAACACTGCTAATACCAAAAGAAGCAACAAAGGATATGCACTGGAATGCATTGCGACTTTCTCAGGAATCACTAACAAAGTAAAAAAAATTGTCAGTAAGAATTAGCATACAGTAAAAAGTCTAGAAAAGTTCAAAGAAACACCAGTATTTGCTCTGAAAAGAAACAAAAACATTAAAGATAAACTGGTAAATGCCAATACAAAATCAAAGAGTCCAGAGACAACGATACAAACCATGTTAGCTTCAGCCCCATCAAAGGCCACCACAAGTGCAGTAATTGCACGTCCTGCACAAGCACAATTGAAGAAACCAAATTTGCATACGGAAAAAAGACCATCATACACGAGGCATTCACAAATTGCACAACCAATGTAATACACTGCATTGTCTGCCCGTGTAACATGGCATAAGTCGGAAAAACCACACAAGCCATAAAAAAGAGAATTACCCAGCATCGATCAAGAATAAATTGCAATGTACCAAACGCACCCATGGTACCGCATTGTGTTGAAGAGGGGAATGGCCCACAAGACATTAAATGGACAGTCCTAAAACATGTCACTGGAAGGAATTCTGATACCCTCCTCTCCAGATTTGAAGCCAAAACTATACTTTTGCCTAGGCACCAACCTCAATGAAATGAGAGAGATCTTGCACTTAAACAGTTCCATTAGGTAACTAATCTTTATTGCACAGTTAAATAAAACTCACAATTTAAAACATTCAAACATTAAAATACATAAATCCGCCTTGTCTCTCTTTATACATCGATGATTCAAATTCACACTTCCAGATTAGGTTGTTGATGTTGTACTATAAACAAGAGTCCCAGCTCCACTATCAATACTGTCCTTCCGAATATATAAGTCATGTACAAGGCGCGTTGAACTTCGGATTGCCTATTCAAGCCATCTTTAAAATGAATAAGAAATAAGACATAATATAAAGTGCTTGTGCTTCAAGGTGCCAAAACTTGGGCAAACAATCCCGCTTTAGATTGACTGTTGGCATGCTCTATAAGGTATGCTAGCTGCCTGCTATTCTGCTTCCGCGTCTTCCTGGTGCTTTAGTCTCCAGACACTAAATCGAAGTACTTTGCAAGACGGCAGTTTAGCGGAATCTCTTCTGAGTTAAAACACAGATTTACAGCCTGCCTGCAGGTCCTGATTCCCTTCTGGTTCCATTTAACTCAAAGTAAGGACGCACCTTATGTCCATAAAACTTGGACAAATACAGACAATGTGTATTAGATCCTCTTTTCCTGTTTTACAGAGAGCACAGGCATGTTCTTCTTGTCTCCTTTTCCAAAATGAGGGAGGTTTGGTAAAATACCAAAACGTAACTTTAAAAACTTTTCTTTTATTTTTTGTTTGATTCCCTTTTTCAGATAAGCTTGTGGCGTGAGAGCTTTGTAGTCATTCAGCACTGTCCATCCATGAGCCCACTTGGCCAGAGTTTCCTTATCTTCTGTTAAGGATATCATTTTCGTTACTTTGGTATAACCTTTTTGAAGCTTTTTTGATCTGTTGATGATTCCCAAAGATCGGTCAGTTCTAGCCTTTCTAGTGATTCCAACAGGTACTCACTGGCAGGTGATTTCTCTCGTTGTGTCAACTCGGTCCAGAGGTGGGCATTTAGAGATCCTTGCTCTGCACCTCTGATGCCAATATTTTATATAGGCACCCCTTCTTTCCACTGTATGCTTCTGAAGGACAAATTCGAGGCGTGTTTGGGCAGATGATACATAGTTGGGTAGCTGAAAAATTGCTCTGCTAGTCATTTTATCTAGGACCAACGCATCTTTTCCATGCGTTGATTCACTCCCATATGTGAGCATTGGCTGCAGTCTTGCTCTGATCACTTGTAGAAGAGGGTCAAGTGTACAGTGTGGTAGGGCTTTCTTCAGGGACTTGATTGCGAGATAGCTCATGGTGCTCTTTCGACACAGGGTCTCTAGTTGAGGTTTGAATGAGCCTCTGCTGTCCAATAGTACCCAGAGGTACTTATAGCTAGTTACCTGATGCAGTTTCCCCCCTTCCAAATACCAGGGGCCTCTATGCACCACTTTTACGCCACTGGTGCGTCACTTTTTGTGACGCACCAGTGGCGTAAAAAATGCGCCTTGTTGCGCCATATTTACAAAGTGACGCATCTATGTAGATGCGTCACTTTGTAAACCCCTACACCACATTATACCTGCGCCAGGTAAAATGTATGCAAGGGGGCGTATTGACGCAAGAAAGGGTCGTAGAAGTGACGCAGTGAAATCCATGTGATTTTACTGCGCCACTTCTAGGACACAAATGGGTCAATTTCTTACGTCTGCCTCACAGCAGGCGTACGACTAACGCAGGCCCTTTCACATGTGAAAGGATACATTGCTGGAGTTGTGTCACTTTTGTGACACACTCCAGCAATGCGCCACTTTTGCGCCATACAGATACGTCAGAAATACTGACGTATCTGTAACTCCTTGCGCAATGATGCGTCATACTGTCAATATGACGCATCATTGGTGGTGCAACGAGGGCGCAGTGAAAAGTGACTCATCGCTGTTTTCACGCAGTGATGCGTCACTTTTCATAAATGAGGCCCCAAGTATTTTTCCTGGACTTGTTGTAATTCACTATCATATTTTTTGTTTTGTTTAAATTAATGCTTGATCCGTTACATTGTGAGAATTTGCTAGTAGTATCCAGAAGGTGTTGGAGGCCAATTGGAGACCTGCTTATTAAGACCAAGTTATCCGCATATAGGAGATTTTCTCAATCATGGGGCATGTGATGTAGTATTGTCCAGTTCCCCTGGAAGGTCTGCTAAGAAGAGATTGAACAGCATGGGGGCTAGACGCACCCTTGTTTTAGGCTTTTGGTGGTGTTAATCCGCCTTGAGAGATGAGTCCCAGCTCCCAGCTTTATCTTGACCCAAGTGTTAGTGTGTAATAGGATCAGCTGTTTCATAAGATATCTCGGTATCCCCCACTTTTCCATCTTTTGCCATAGTTTGGCCAGATCCACATGGTCAAACGATATGCTATAATCTATAAAACATAAGAATAGTGAGCTCTTTGCTACCTCTGCTGCGTCTGTCAACAGGTTTAGTGCCATGATGTTAGTTGTAGTGCCATGTCCTCTATGGAACCCTGTTTGATTTGCGGGTATTATTCGTTTTGACGATGTCCAAGATGTCAGTTCCTCCAGGACTAGGCCCGCCTAATACTTTGCCTCTGTATCAATTAGGGCAACGAGCCAATAGTTGCTAGGGTTGCTCCTGTCACCCTGCTTATAAATTGGACTTATTATCGAGCCTTTCCAAGATGCCGGGCTGGTTTCTGACTCCTGAATGCCCTTAAAAACTGGTATTTTGCTCCAGACTTCAATACCATACTTATACATTATTGGGGGTATTCCATTTAGACCTGGGGCTCATTCCCATTTGCCTTTTAATATTTGTGATTTTATCCGAGCCGCTGATATGGTAATACTATTTATTTTACTACTTGTTGGTAATTTTGCGCTCGTTTTTCCTGCCACATTATTGTGCTTTCGTTTTTGCCAATTCTCATCCTGTTTGGCATCCTCGCTAGGCCCTTGTTTAGTCTTTCCTATGTTGATGTTATTCTTTTTCATCTTAGTGGTCCATGATTTCTCTTCAGTTAAAGTCCCTTCTTGGTTTTTATCATTTGAGTGATCATACAGATGATTTGCCCAATCTACCTCAGCTATATATGAGCTTATTCCGGGGTGACCTGGTCATTGGAGACTATGGATTGTCTGCCAAAACCTGGCGTTGTTTTTCAATTTCGAATCGTACAGTATCTTTGCCCAGAATTTGTCATTCAGTTGCCTTTTCTTTTCCCACATCTTGTTTTTTTTTAGCTTTGCTTTAGGTTCCGTAGCTCCCATTGCAGGGCTCCATTTTGTGGTTGTGTACGGAGCGGTATTAAAATTTGATTTATTTTCCGTTTAGGTCTTTTTATCTTGGGTAAGTTTGCCTTTCCTATTAAGGGGCCCAGAGAATTTCCTTTAAAAATCTTTGGTTTTGTGGCATATTTTGTCCCAAGGGCCATTGTAAACTCCTCCCAAGCTTCAATTGGGTTTATATTCAGGTTGTTTTTTTGATGAATATGTTCCTTCACTCTTATTGGTAGCTCTTCGATCTTGTCCGGCTTACACCTTATTCGTTTATATTCTGAGGTGTACTCAGCCACAGCGCTTATCCTTGTTTCTACGTTGCTCCCTCTACTTAAGCTTAGCGTCACTTCTTGCGGTAGGTGGTCACTTTGACCATTTTTGCCAAATCTAAACGATTCGATGATGTCAAAAATTTAAGAGTTGTAAGAGTGAAATCTAGGTAGGAGGAGATGGTTGAGGAGTGATAAGTTGATGCTGGTGGGGTATCCTCTTTGAATCGGCCGTTCAACACCCTCAGGTTTAGTTGTTTTAAATCTTTCAGTAATATCATTGAGCACCATGTTTGTTTATTTGGAAGTGCTTTGGCTTGGTTTGGTATACCCCAAGCTATATTGAGTTCCTGTGCTAGTTTGTTTTCCAGTGCAGTTCCGAATAGGTAAAGATTAAAGTCACCTGCCAGGATCAAATTCTCCACATCCATCTCTTCTATGATTCTTGCCGTTTCTTTGACCAGTTCCTTTGCCCCTTTAAGTCTGTGCTTCGGGTGTATATATGAATTGATTACAATAAGTGGTTGGACCACCTTTTTTATTTTGATTGTTATGTCTATTGCCTGTATAACGTCTGGGGCTGTAATTTTAACATTGATCTTTTCTGTTGTTCCTATTGTAAGAATTGAGGCAAATGTCAGCAGACCGTCTGAGCGAAGACCAAAGGTTGAGCCTCTATTGGCTGGGACAATTTGTGACGTGCACCCTCGTAGAGCTATCTCGTGCTCTTCCCAGGCTTCTTGAAGTAATATCAGATCAAATGACCTTAGATAATTTAATGTTTCCGGATCTTCCAGCTTATTCGTCAGACCATTGATGTTCCAGATGCATATTTTAGTGTTTGTTGGAACTGTGTGTTATGAAGTCTGGGCTGGTACCCCTTGTCACTGCCCATCCCCGTTTGTTATTGTTTGCCATGTATTGGCCTGGGTGGGGGACGGATAGTTGTGGTTTTAAGGTTTTTGTGTATAAGAGGTTCCTGTGAGGCCCTGGAGAGTGGCTAAGCGCTCCTTTTAGAATTGATGTTGCTGTGTGCAAATGGTCTTTTTTAGGTTCTTCTAATAAGGGTGTTGCATAGGTTGGTCTTTTTCCTAGTCCCAGTTTTATTCCCCACTGAAAGTATTTGTTAATTTTCCGCAGGATTCGGTCAGCCAACTCGTTTGATCTTCATGTTGTCTTTGTCGCTTATGGGCTTTGTTGGTCAGATGTAGATTGAAATTCGATTGCAAGCAAATCTGTTGAATTGATGTCTCCCATTCCATGTGGACCTGGGGCTCCCTCCGATTTGCCTTTTAATATTTGTGATTTTATCCAAGCCGCTGATAAGTTAATACCATTTTAATTACTAATTGTTGGTAATTTTGCACTTGTTTTTCCTGCCACATCATCGTCCTTTTGTTTTTGCCGTTTCTCATCCTGTTTGGCGTCCTCACTAGTCTCTTGTTTAGTCTTTCCTATGTTGATGTTATTCTTTTTCATCTTAGTGGTCCATGATTTCTCTTCAGTTAAATTCCTCTCTTGGTTTTTATCATTAAAGTAATTATACCGATGATTTGCCCAATCTGCCTCTGCTATATATGAGCTTATTCCGTGGTGACCTGGCCGTTGGAGACTATGGACTGTCCGCCAAAACCTGGAGCTATTTTTCAATTTCGAATCTTACATTATCTTTGCCCAGAATTCGTCATTCAGTTGCCTTTTTTCCCAGATCTCCTTTTTTAGCTTTGCCTTTAGGTTCCGTAACTCCCATTGCAGGGGATCGTTTTGTAGTTGTGTTCGGAGCCGTCTTAAAATATGATTTATTTTCCGTTTAAGTCTTTTTATCTCGGGTGAGGTTGACTTTCTTAATAAGGGGCCCAGAGAATTGCGTTTAAAAATCTTTGGTTTTGTGGCATATTTTGCCCCAAGGGCCACTGTAAACTCCTCCAAAGCTTCATTTGGGTTTATAGTCAGGTTGTTTTCTGGATGAATAAGTTCCTTTACACTTGTTGATAGCTCTTTGATTTGTCCGGCTTACACCTTATACGTTTATAATCCAAGGTGTACTAAGTCGCAGCGCTTATGCTTGTTTCTATGTTGCTCCCTCTAGTTACACTTAGCGTCACTTCTTGCCATAGGTGGTCACTTTGACCATTTTTGCCCAATCTAAATGATTCGATGATGTCAAACAAAGTAAGAGTTGCCAGAGTGAAATCTAGGTAGGAGGAAATGGTTGAGGAGTGATATGTTGATACTGGTGGGGTATCCTCTTTGAATTGGCCGTTCTACACCCTCAGGTTTAGTTGTTCTAAATCCTTCAGTAATAGAATTGAGCACCTTCTTTGTTTATTTGGAAGTGCTTGGGCTTGGTTTGGTATTTCCCAAGCTATATTGAGTTCTTGTGCTTGTTCTTCTTCCAGCGTTGTGTGTCGATTTAGATTCTGTCTTTAGATTTCCCGATTCATGCACTTATATAGGTATAATTCACATTGCCCTTATTTAGGCATAGACATCCAGACCTTATTTAGGCATTGCTTATGCTAACCAAATACATGCATGGTCAACAACATCCGATCCTCTTTGTCACAACGAGTTCTTGGAAAAACAGACTCTTAAGCATTTAGGACTTCCCCTTGCCTGGATATTGATTTCTCCAAAAACGAATTTACTATGCATGAACATCTATTCCTTAGGGGTTCATTCATGACGTTCATATGCCCAACTTGTATGTCAATATAGGCATTCCTAAACACCTTCAAGATATAAATATACCTCCACTTGCTACGGCAAGGCACGGTGTGGTTTGGCTACCTACTTGCACGATGCGGCTCGCCACAGCAAGTCCTGAAGGAAGTCATCTCCCCAACTGACGCACTGACCAGACGCTGCCATCCTCCTTGCCGAGAATCCAAGCCCGGTGTTTCTGGCTCCCCTTGCAGGGTGTTAGAGATCGAGTCCCGGGAAGGAGATACCAACCTCTCTCATTCTAAGGTATGGAGCTGATTAGAATTTAGAGAAACTTTTGGCAATTCTTGGCAAAACTAAACTAAACTAAACTCATGCTAAAACAGCAGCTACTTCTTCCCTCGTACTAAGATTTAGGTTAGAGACACTGGTGTAGGATTATTTTAGAAGCACCAGTTAAGTATTTTAGCCTGTGTTATTTATGTATGTATTTTTATATATGTCATAGCTACAGATCATGCTATTGCAGTATTATTTTGTATTACTGCTAATGCTGTACGCATTATACTTCGCATTCTGTCTTACGGTTGTCGCAGTTCATATCTCTTGCATGAGAAATAAGACTTTTCAATAAACCCTTTTATTGAAATGTCAGTCTCTCTATTTCTGTGCCACTCCGTAGAGACAAAGCATACACTATTTACTGAGTGAAACTGTAATCTATAGTTTCCCCGACTCTGAAGATATTGTTTCGACTCTAAGGGAAACAAAAGTTGTCATGTTTATGCGGTTCTTAGAAATTAATCCCTTCTTGTTTATTCGAAAAAGTTTCTAGTGACCGCTGAGTTAGCTGGCACACACAAGTAATTAAGTTTAATGTACTCGATAGAAACATACTGACCTCAGTCCTATGTCAAATCTATAATGTATATTATTCCAATGCGCAGAGCCTATCAGGGATATAGGAAGTACACTACATGGCACCCAATGGTTTGGTAAGGCACAAATTTAATGATAGATACTGAAGTAACTCAGTCGTGCTTTGCTCAGAGTCCCATTTTTATTCGTAATACTCCAATAGACGTCTGGAGTGGGTAAGGGATAATAGTAGTAGAGCAGAGCTAGATAGGTATTAATTTCAAAAAGGGGGTGATGATGGACAGAGTATCTGAGTTAATCAGAACACTCCTACCCAGTCAACAGATCAGGGCTTGATCATCACCGTTTTTTAGCTCACTGCACCATCCCAGTTCAGAACCTGGCTATATGCAAATTAGTCTGTCCCTGGCCCAGTGCATCATGGGAACAGGGCAGACCAAACTACCAAGCCAATTCTTCACTGGAAAGCAAACAAGCCTCCGGGGACCGGTTTCTGGCATTACAGCCGTCTTCGGCCCGGCTTGCTTGAATCCTGATGGTGCAATGAGCAAGGGACTCATGTCTGAGCATACCCTTCCACACTCATGGTGGCCAAAATAATTTCAAAAAGGGGGTGGTGATGGACAGAGTATCTGAGTTAATCAGAACACTCCTACCCAGTCAACAGATCAGGGCTTGATCCATCACCGTTTTTTAGCTCACTGCACCATCCCAGTTCAGAACCTGGCTATATGCAAATTAGTCTGTCCCTGGCCCAGTGCATCATGGGAACAGGGCAGACCAAACTACCAAGCCAATTCTTCACTGGAAAGGAAACAAGCCTCCGGGGACCGGTTTCTGGCATTACAGCCGTCTTCGGCCCGGCTTGCTTGAATCCTGATGGTGCAATGAGCAAGGGACTCATGTCTGAGCATACCCTTCCACACTCATGGTGGCCAAAATAATTTCAAAAAGGAGGTGGTGATGGACAGAGTATCTGAGTTAATCAGAACACTCCTACCCAGTCAACAGATGAGGGCTTGATCCATCACCGTTTTTTAGCTCACTGCACCATCCCAGTTCAGAACCTGGCTATATGCAAATTAGTCTGTCCCTGGCCCAGTGCATCATGGGAACAGGGCAGACCAAACTACCAAGCCAATTCTTCACTGGAAAGGAAACAAGCCTCCGGGGACCGGTTTCTGGCATTACAGCCGTCTTCGGCCCAGCTTGCTTGAATCCTGATGGTGCAATGAGCAAGGGACTCATGTCTGAGCATACCCTTCCACACTCATGGTGGCCAAAATAATTTCAAAAAGGAGGTGGTGATGGACAGAGTATCTGAGTTAATCAGAACACTCCTACCCAGTCAACAGATCAGGGCTTGATCCATCACCGTTTTTTAGCTCACTGCACCATCCCAGTTCAGAACCTGGCTATATGCAAATTAGTCTGTCCCTGGCCCAGTGCATCATGGGAACAGGGCAGACCAAACTACCAAGCCAATTCTTCACTGGAAAGGAAACAAGCCTCCGGGGACCGGTTTCTGGCATTACAGCCGTCTTCGGCCCGGCTTGCTTGCATCCTAACGGTGCAATGAGCAAGGGACTCATGTCTGAGCATACCCTTCCACACTCATGGTGGCCAAAATAATTTCAAAAAGGGGGTGGTGATGGACAGAGTATCTGAGTTAATCAGAACACTCCTACCCAGTCAACAGATCAGGGCTTGATCCATCACCGTTTTTTAGCTCACTGCACCATCCCAGTTCAGAACCTGGCTATATGCAAATTAGTCTGTCCCTGGCCCAGTGCATCATGGGAACAGGGCAGACCAAACTACCAAGCCAATTCTTCACTGGAAAGGAAACAAGCCTCCGGGGACCGGTTTCTGGCATTACAGCCGTCTTCGGCCCGGCTTGCTTGAATCCTGATGGTGCAATGAGCAAGGTGTGGTATATAAATAAATAATACCGGATCTATTTTTTAATGAATGAATGAATAACAGATAGCTCAATAAAATAAGAGTCAAGATTCGAGGTAGTAGGAGTTTCTGCAGGTTTATTACAGCATAAGGACAGGATCAGGACAACCTGCATAGGATGACCCAGCAGCTGCTGGGGCTTGGTCTGGGATGAGCGCGCTAACTTTTAATAACAATACATTGACTTATATACATAGCGCAAACACATAGCATTACATTGCAGTAGGCGTAGCAGTGGGTGGAGCAGAAGGCGTGACGCGTAGCAGTCGCGAAAGATAACAGTGAAAAGAGGTGTAACTGGGAGTATACATAAACATGTGATGCAAACGTAACAGAATATGTCATGAATGGGCGGAAACATAGGAGGGGGCTACCTAAGGAGCCGGGACCTCTAACCTAATGGTGCGCGAAAACTGGCAATGACGTGCCACTAGGAGAAGCTGGGGGCTACGAACTCTGTGCTAGGAGCAGAGACTAGAGTCTGGAGGGTCGGAGCGACATGTACCTAAACCCTATCTGGTATCTGATGTTTAGGGAACATGTTGATATAAACTTAGAAGTCATGAGGGGAAAAGCTAACTTGATTCTAAGACTGGACCATGCATTATTCTACATGTAGTGCGTGATGAAGAATATTAAATGACCATTAATACAGTATTTCTCTAACGTGGAGCCGAATAGGCTAGACAATGACGGAAACTATTGATGCAGTTCAGTGGCTTAGGAATGCAGAGGAGGAGGACTGAACTGATAGCTGGAACTATAACATACTTTTGGCAGACTCAGAGGCAGAGCCAAGCTGCACCGGGCACTGCGAGGCAGGAAGTAAGTGAAGGGTCGAGGATACAGGTGGGGGCTGTATCGCTCCTCAGCGAGGCTTTCAGGAGACAGGAGCTGAATCCAGGGTCCGGGCCCTGTTGAGGCCTAGAAACGGGGACTTTATAATGAAATAACGTGCACACTGAGAAACGTGACAACGTAACTTTACATAGGCCTGATATTCGTAGTATTCACGAGGACTGGAAACTGACATACCAGAGGTGGATACAACTGGAATTGCGTCATTAATCAGACATGGGGAATAACATATGCATATTGGTCATGCACACATAACATATGATGGATGAGGCGTAGGGACACAGAACATGGCAAAATTTACTTTTGCACATTCCCTCCATGTCACTACGTTTCCATCAGGAAACATCAATTTTCATGATACCGTCTATCATTTCATACAGTACCATTTGCTCGTCTCGAATTGTCTTGGAACGGGATTTAGAACGGGGCTTGGGACTAGGAATACAAGAGGTAGCGCACATGCTGCAAATCGCAGGGCCACATTGTATACAGAGGCAGCAGCTAAATATAATCGCTACTGCAATACCTAGAAAGGACAGAACTTTCCATCCCCAGGCGGAAATTATATTCCAGAACCAACCGGACCATGTCCAGGTGCCTGGATCTTGGTGTAACAGATGGGCAATCTTATGGAGTCTGGTTATAGCTGAATAAACAGACGGCGCGTTATTTGGAATGAAAATGCAGCAACTAGATCCGATGACTCTACAGGCCCCGCCCCTATCGGCCAGTATGACGTCAAGGACGAGACGATTTTGCAAAACGACAAATCTCATAGCAGATTGTTCTTCGGTTAAGTTACCTAGAGCAGAGGCAGTTTCATTTACTACAGCTTCAAGGGTTCTTGTTAACCTACGGATCAGTTTACTATTCTGGACAGGTCCTACAAAGAAGAAGAAACCTTTATTGAAATCTGTATACTGTTCTAGAGTAGTTTCAGTATAATCGACAATTGGGGACTCCCTTCTATGTCTAATGTGTACTAGATGTGTGTTTCTGTGATAATCAGATGGGGCTAGGAAAACAGGTGGCAGTAGGAAGGCAATGTAACAGGTTCCCTCCCAATCGAGGGGCAGACGAACATATGCAGTTTGACCACAAACAAAATAAGAATGACGTGAAGCTTTGAAAACAGATTTCCTACTGTCACTATACTGGATAACAGTAGTACAATCACTATGACCTACATGTACGGAACCATAACTACGGACACATAATTCGCCTTTGACAGGTAGTACTGAAATAGCAGGTAAGTCTGGAGTAGTATCAGACTGAACATTCAGGACCATGAAATTCGACGAATAATTACCTAAATTATAAACTTCATTTTCTAGATCTAAACCTGTTCTGTGGGGGAGACCTTGCTTGTCTGGAAAACATGTACTGTTAAGAAAAGACATATCTGTTGAGGATGACGTTAACGTGGACCATGCTCCACACGAACCATTATGTGAGAATGGATAAGGAAAAAGTGGCAGAACTCCCTTCGGTGTCTGGAAAGGAGGGAGTCGACCACACACCCAACAATTAGTGGCATTGCTGGTCTGGTGTGAATAATGTAACATACGGATAAATGTGTTGTTGCGCATAGCGAGGCGGTAAGAATATTCGTGAGGAGGCAGATCACTAAACGTATGCTCTACTGTAGCATTAGCAGACATATTTACATGAGGAACTGGAAAATACAGATAGAACGCATAGCTGATGCAGGAAATCATAATGCTGATGAATAATATGAAACTTAGAAAAACGATACATCTGATTGAACTTTGACTGACTCTCTCACTATGGGGGTCTATTTTATACATGTCAGAAACAATCTAACCGTTTCACCTAGGGGAGGACTTATACAATCAAACTGACTGACTTATTTTACTAGACCTGAGCTTTAACTTATACTCCTGCTGCGGAGTTTTCTCTAACAAGGGAGGGTTTGTAATAATGTCTTGTGCGGGACAGTCCTTAAGAGCAATATTTTGGCAGTCCTTCGAATCCTGGGAAATGTTTTTGGAGACTGGTTTCAATCCTTTAAAAAGTTTAATATGAGAAAGGTGGATCCATCCTTTTCTGCCTTCCAACTTGACGGCAGTACGGGTGGTCAAGAGGACCTGACGTGGCTCCTTCCAACGTGGTTCCAGCGGACTTGATCTGTCGAAATTCCTGATCATCACCAAGGAGCCTGGAACGATTTCATGCGGTGCCACCTCGGTATTGTCTGGAAATGCGGCGGCAACCTGTGAACGACATGAGTTGAGGGCAGACATCAAGGAAGCTAGGTAATCTGTCAGCATATTACATGAAACATCGGTAATACTTCGGGGTCTAGGAGTACCCCACATGTTAGGGGGGCGGCCGAATACGACCTCATACGGGGACAGACCTGATCTGGAATGTGCGACCATGCGCATATAAAACAAAGCGACTGGCAGAGCTACTAGCCAGTCCACACCTTTTTCTTTACAGACTTTGGCAATACGGATTTTCAGGGTCTGATTATGTCTCTCTACGAGACCGGCTGCTTCAGGATGGCGTACACAATGGAACTTCCACTGGTACCCTAACAAAAGGGAAACGTGCTTCATCAGTTCAGATGAGAATGGCTGGCCGTTATCAGAATATACGACTCTAGGGAGTCCGTATCTAGGGAAAAACTCACGAACCAACTGCTTGGCAGTGGTCGCGGCTGTGTAATCTGGGACTGGATATGCTTCTGTCCATCTGGACAAAGCGCATACTACTACAAGGACATACTTGAAACCTCGACATCGCTCCATTTGAATATAATCCATCTGGAGGACCTCAAAAGGGTGGTCAGGGGGCTGGAAACCACCTTGTTCCACCGGGACACTTTTACCTGGATTAAACTGACAACATATCATACAGGTACGGACTTTCTGCTTGGCTGCAGCTCGTAAATACTTGTTGAACCAAATGTTCTGGATACTGTCTAACATAGCTTTTTCTCCTAAATGTGCTGGACTATGTGCGGTATTGATAATGACTTGAACCATAGAATCGGGGAGAAACCATGTGGCTCTACCCTTTGTTAACCATCCTTGATCTGTCTGGACCCCTCCTTGTTCAGACCATTTCTTGATTTCATCGGGAGTAGCATGTAACTGGATATCTATAACATCTTGTGTAGGGTCCTTAACTGTCATGCATGTAATCGGTTCTGGAGTATGTGTCTGATTAACTGGAATGTCTGGAGTCTGTGCTGTAAGCTTGGCTGTGCGGTCTGCTAGATCATTACCTTGGGAAATAATGTCAGTAACTTTCGTATGTGCTTTGCATTTCATGATAGCAATGGATGTCGGTAAATGTATGGCATCCAACAGGGCTTGAATAAGGAGACCATGCTGAATCTTGGTTCCATGAGAAGTCATGAAACCTCTCTCCTGCCAGAGCACTCCGAAGTCGTGTACAACTCCGAATGCGTAACGTGAATCTGTGTAAACATTAACTTTCAGGTTCTTGGCATGTATACAGGCTCGTGTCAGAGCGACTAGCTCTGCTGCTTGAGCGGACAGGGTATCGATACGGTGTGTTTCAATAACTTCGGTGTCAGTAGTCACTGCATACGCGGCGACTAGTTCTCCTGTACTAGTTCTCATACATGAACCATCCACATAAAGTGTCAGGTCAGGATCTGGTAACGGAATGTCTGTCAGGTCTTGTCTTGGCTTTGTCGTAATGTTAACTACTTCCACACAGTCATGTGGGTCAGGATTTGAATTAACTGATGGTAACAGTGTAGCAGGATTCAGAACGTTGCAGCGTCTAATTTCTATGTGTGGCTGGAACAGTGTCAATTCATAACCTGTTAAACGTGCAATTGTCAAGTGCTGAGTCTGTGTCCGGTTTAAAAGAACTTCTACGGAGTGTGGGACTTGTACTGTCAGGGAGTGTCCTAAAACTATGGAATCACTTTGTCTGATAGCTAGTGCTGTGGCTGCAATTGACTTGAGGCACGCAGGTAACGCCTGGGCGACTGGATCTAATGTGCTCGAAAAATAAGCACAGGGCTTGTATTGTCCTGCTTGATCTTGTGTGAGAACAGATAATGCTGTACCTTCGCGTTCAGTAACGAAAAGTGTAAAAGGCTTACTGTAGTTCGGTGTAGCTAGAACTGGAGCTTGACATAGGGCTTTCTTTAACTCATTGAAACTAAGTGTATGGTCAGATGTCCAAGGGAGGACAGTCGATACGGCTGCCTCCTGTGTCGTTAACTGTATCAGTGGCTTGGCTAGAAATGCATACTGGGGAATCCATTGTCTACAATAAGAAGTAAGGCCAATAAAGGCACGTACCTCCTTCTGGGTTCTGGGCTGGGGAAGACTCGCTATTAACTGGATACGGTCGGGTGTCAACTGCCTACCCCTCTTGGACAGCAAGTGTCCTAAGTATACCACTTGCTGGACACAGAATTGAAGCTTCGAGGGTGACACCTTGTGCCCCATCTCGGCTAGAAAATACAGGACTGTAAGGGATGCTCGCTCGCAGTCACGTTCAGAACGGGCTGTGATCAGGAGATCATCGACATACTGGAGCAGGGCAGTGTCAGTTGGCATGTGAATATTGTCTAGTTGTCTCTTGAGTGCTTGACTGTAAATACTAGGGCTTTCTGTGAAACCTTGAGGAGCGCGTGTAAACATATAGCTCCTTCCATTTAAACAAAATCCGAAAAGAAACTGGCTATCTGGATGAATTGGAACACTAAAAAATGCATTCTTGAGGTCAATGACAGTGAAGAACATGGCTTCGGAATCAATGGCTGTTAACAGGGAAGAGATGTCTGGGACAACTGGGTACTGAGGAATAATACATTTATTAAGCTCTCGTAAATCAATCACTAATCGATATACTGGGGGTGCATTTGGATCAGTACGTTTCATGACTGGAATGATCGGAGAATTACATACATTGGAGTCAGTTTCTACAACTACTCCTTGAGCCATGAGCTCGTCAATAATTTTGGACAAGGCTGCTACAGCCTCAGGTGGCAATCTGTACTGTCTGATTCGTGGTAACACTACACCTGGTTTGAGAGTCACACGATGGGGTGTGATTTGCATGTAACCTACATCAGTTGGGCCTTGCGCCCATAAGTGCTGCGGAACATTAGACAATCTGGAATCAAAATCTCGTAATACATAGTGACCCTTAAAGTCACGTAGGAACAGACGTATTCCCTCTGGGGAACAGCAAATAACTGCACCTAATTCTTTCAGTGTCTTAATGCCTAATAGATTTTCTGGACATGACTTAGTAAGTAACAGATCAGTAGTACGGGACAATGGACCTACTTCTAGAGTAACTGGTTTTGATATCTCATTAACTATTGGCTTTCCTGAAAATCCAAGGGAAACATTTCTTGAGCCTGAGAGCGGAGCCCCTGGAACTTCGGCATGACTAATTGTGGTCCTACTTGCCCCTGTATCGATCAAAAACTTTCTGTCTTTCCCTAATACTTGACTGTGAACATAGGGACCTTCTTGATCTACAGGTATCTCGATGAGAGGCAAGCCTACCTCCCTCTCTAGGCTGTTTCATGAATATGGCTGGTACTCTGGATACTCTGTCTGAGCATACTGGTACATCTGCGATGTAACGTGCTGTGTTGCAGCAATAGGCTGCGGTGCGGGAACTGTCTGTTGTGCATTCTGTGACTGAGGAATCTGTGAAACTTGTTCTTGTCTAGGCGGACGTGGTCTTTCTTTAGTCTTACCAGTAGCTATATTATGTTTCAGAACTGCACACTCGTTTATAAAATGACCTGGCTGTTTACAATAATTGCAGTTCCCTTTAACGGGAGCTGCAGGATGACTGGCTTGATTCGGACCCCTCTTCTGACTGTCTTGAGGAATGGATTGTGCAACTAGCACTTTCATTTTCGTGTCTTTCATACGTTTTCTCTCGTGTTCTTGCTCTTCCCTAATTCTATTCTGGTGGTACTGGAGCATCTGGAGCATCTGGGACGGGGTATTTGCTTGCCAGGTGCTTTCGACTTTCAAAACTCGGCTTTTAATTTGTGGACTTGAATTCTCGACCAATTTAGTAACAAAAAGATGAGGGTATGACTCACTACTTGTCTTGAGACCACTGTTGATACTGAAACATTTTTCAAATCTAGAATAAAAATCACTAATATCTTCATCTTGTTTCTGTTTACAGGCTGAGATTGCATCCCAGTCTTCTTTTCTCGTTGTCAATAATCTGGGTAAAACTTGAATCAGTAATTCTGGTAATTCTTTACATTTATCTCCAAGACCGGTACCTGGTACTCGTGCCTTGTCTTCAGCTTCCAGAGCTGTCCAATCGATCTTTTTCTCTCCCACCTCCCATTCTTTTTCCTTTAACTTTTCATACACCCCTGCGGGTAACAGAACCTTTAACATTTTAATGATGTCTGGGTAAGTGTATTCTCCCATACGGAGCATGTCTTTTAATTCTCTATGGAACCCTGCTGGATCTTTGTCATGACAGGGAATTAATTTCTTCATTTCAAGAAGTTCCATCTTTGAAATCGGAGTGTATACAAACACTCGTTGCATTACGCCACCCGCCCCTTGGACTGGGTGGACTTCTCGTAACGGATTCTGTCTGTCTATGTAAAATGATTTACTTTCTGGGGGTGAGACATGAACAAAATGCGGATTCAGGAACGTTCTATACTTGTGACGCTGTTCTAGAATGACACTAATTAAATCGGTACCTAAACCTCTCCATCTATACTGGAGTAACTCGTTCAGGACATCGTGTAACGGACCTGGATCAGAGTGCTGACCCTCATACAGAGTAATGAGGTGCTGGATCATATACATACCCACCAGTCGTTGCTCGGCTGGGGGCAGTTTCAGAAACATTTGTGCCACTATTTCGTCTGGAAAAGTGGTAGAATCAGTAATCCATCGGACTGCTGATCGGGCTAGTTCTTGTTCATGCATGGTACTTAATTCACTGTAACCGACTCGTGATTTCAGAATGTGATCGGTAGCTTGAAATACTTGTTCTAGAGAACCTTGTTCTGGTGCTGGATGATGGAAAGTAGACTTGTGTTCTAGACGTAAATGGCGATCTGGAAATCTAGATTTTCCTACATACGCTATTCTGGCGGAATTCTCGTCTTCCTCTTCAGGATCAGAGATACTTTCTTTCTCGCTTACTTGTGCTGCTTTACGCTGTTCGTGTATCTTTACTATCTCTTTACGGATTTTCTTGTACATACTCTCCATAGCACCGACGGTCTTGTGCTTACCCTCGGCTATATTATCACTCCACCTTGTCAGGATTCTCATTTCGGCGGGATCTTTAGACGGGTAATCTTGTTCTCTTATTAGACAATTGATCAGGAACTTTAATATCATGAGCTGAATCTCGGCTTTCCTTTGAGACATAATCTCGCCAATACTTTCTGGATCATCCCCTGTACGGATGAAACGATATATTCTGTCTAGATCTTCTTTCATATTCGGCAAGGTGACTAGATACTCGGTCACTTTTCTTACGCGGAATGAATATAAAACCATATTATCCTCGCCTGGGACTGGATCATAGCAACATTCGGCAAGGGATTTTCTTATTTCTGCAACAGACTGATATCTAGGCGTACGCTGTGATGCTTGTGCATGTAATTCGGCTAACGTTAAACGCTTGTGTGGCGGCGGGGTTTGAGGAAGACCTCCTCCTGCGGCCCCTAAACTGGAATCGTCGATTGACATTCTTCGTCCTGGCAGAGTCGGTAATTGTAACGTGGGCTGGACTTGTATGGCGGGCTGAGCCGGGGGAGCTGTTAAGGGCACCCCGGTGTCTGGAGGAGCAGGAAGTGCCTGATTTACAGGGACTGGCGGAGTGCGAACAGGATTTGCATATTCTGGGACTGTATCGTCCAGATAGGACGAAATAAAAATATCAGCTGCGGTCGGTTTGTGACGTAGCTTGGTCGGAACTAATGGTGGCGGGAAATTACTAGATGCCTCTGGGGTCGCTTTTGGCACACCTTCGGCAAGAAGAGGATACATACCCTTAATAAGGGCATGCCTCTGTCTGTCTGACTGTTCGGCTTTGACTTGTTCACCTATCTCGATTAATTCTCTTTCTTGGGCTCGTTCCTGGGATTCTCTACTTAACTCTGACTTTCTGACTTCCTTTTCAGTTCTTCTATGAGCTTCTTTACGCCATAACTCGATGGCATCTTTCTGTGACTGTCTGGCTTTCTTTTTCCATAATGCTTCTTCCACTCGCATGATACATTCGGCATCCCATGTACCCGATACGGGCCATCTATACTTTTCTTCTAACTGTTTGGTATACTCTACCCATAAATCTAGATACATTATGGCGCTTATGCCATGTTTCTGATACATAAAGTGACCTGGACTGTCCCTAGGCGGGACAGGAACTGCTGCTTCCAGCAGACCCTTTCTAGTTTTTATCTGACGTAACTTGGAAAAGAGCGGCATGACTGAACTGTAATCTGGACACAATACAATACACAATGAAAACACAAAATCACGTCGCACTCATACCACAACATTAAAATACGTAAAGAACATTATAAATAACAGTTCGAACAGAATATTACCTGGAATATTGAGAACAGAAACAGAACAGAATTTCTCGAGAACGGAACAGACTAGAGTTACTGGATGCACTGCTGTAACAGTACGGAACATACCGGTCCCATAAAGGGACGCATCAAGACCCGTATCCACCTAGGTGAACACTTCGTTTGTGAGTCTGGGTACCACCAACCCACGGACCAGGAGTCAATTTAGATTGGTCCTGTCTAGATACTACCCCAGCAATGGTACTCACCGGGCAGCACGGAACGGAAGGCCTCGGACTGGACTGGACGACGGACGACGAACTTCGGACTTCAGTTACAGGTGGGCCTCCGGATACCTCGGACCTTGCACTCTCGGCTTGGGCTCTGGTCGGGACTCGCCGCGTTCCTCCACCGTCTCGTTTGGATGCTGGACCGCCTCCTCCGTCTCCTCCGTGGGCCTGAGGGATACTTGGAGCAGAAATATCTGCCAGTGCACGTTATGGTTCCGTCACGACTGCAGAGGGTCAGGGGGTCGGCGTGGCTTCACCGACGCGTGGGGAAAGGGCAAGTCCCTATTCGGGCGCCATTATGTGGTATATAAATAAATAATACCGGATCTATTTTTTAATGAATGAATGAATAACAGATAGCTCAATAAAATAAGAGTCAAGATTCGAGGTAGTAGGAGTTTCTGCAGGTTTATTACAGCATAAGGACAGGATCAGGACAACCTGCATAGGATGACCCAGCAGCTGCTGGGGCTTGGTCTGGGATGAGCGCGCTAACTTTTAATAACAATACATTGACTTATATACATAGCGCAAACACATAGCATTACATTGCAGTAGGCGTAGCAGTGGGTGGAGCAGAAGGCGTGACGCGTAGCAGTCGCGAAAGATAACAGTGAAAAGAGGTGTAACTGGGAGTATACATAAACATGTGATGCAAACGTAACAGAATATGTCATGAATGGGCGGAAACATAGGAGGGGGCTACCTAAGGAGCCGGGACCTCTAACCTAATGGTGCGCGAAAACTGGCAATGACGTGCCACTAGGAGAAGCTGGGGGCTACGAACTCTGTGCTAGGAGCAGAGACTAGAGTCTGGAGGGTCGGAGCGACATGTACCTAAACCCTATCTGGTATCTGATGTTTAGGGAACATGTTGATATAAACTTAGAAGTCATGAGGGGAAAAGCTAACTTGATTCTAAGACTGGACCATGCATTATTCTACATGTAGTGCGTGATGAAGAATATTAAATGACCATTAATACAGTATTTCTCTAACGTGGAGCCGAATAGGCTAGACAATGACGGAAACTATTGATGCAGTTCAGTGGCTTAGGAATGCAGAGGAGGAGGACTGAACTGATAGCTGGAACTATAACATACTTTTGGCAGACTCAGAGGCAGAGCCAAGCTGCACCGGGCACTGCGAGGCAGGAAGTAAGTGAAGGGTCGAGGATACAGGTGGGGGCTGTATCGCTCCTCAGCGAGGCTTTCAGGAGACAGGAGCTGAATCCAGGGTCCGGGCCCTGTTGAGGCCTAGAAACGGGGACTTTATAATGAAATAACGTGCACACTGAGAAACGTGACAACGTAACTTTACATAGGCCTGATATTCGTAGTATTCACGAGGACTGGAAACTGACATACCAGAGGTGGATACAACTGGAATTGCGTCATTAATCAGACATGGGGAATAACATATGCATATTGGTCATGCACACATAACATATGATGGATGAGGCGTAGGGACACAGAACATGGCAAAATTTACTTTTCCACAAAGGGACTCATGTCTGAGCATACCCTTCCACACTCATGGTGGCCAAAATAATTTCAAAAAGGGGGTGGTGATGGACAGAGTATCTGAGTTAATCAGAACACTCCTACCCAGTCAACAGATCAGGGCTTGATCCATCACCGTTTTTTAGCTCACTGCACCATCCCAGTTCAGAACCTGGCTATATGCAAATTAGTCTGTCCCTGGCCCAGTGCATCATGAGAACAGGGCAGACCAAACTACCAAGCCAATTCTTCACTGGAAAGGAAACAAGCCTCCGGGGACCGGTTTCTGGCATTACAGCCGTCTTCGGCCCGGCTTGCTTGAATCCTGATGGTTCAATGAGCAAGGGACTCATGTCTGAGCATACCCTTCCACACTCATGGTGGCCAAAATAATTTCAAAAAGGGGGTGGTGATGGACAGAGTATCTTAGTTAATCAGAACACTCCTACCCAGTCAACAGATCAGGGCTTGATCCATCACCGTTTTTTAGCTGACTGCACCATCCCAGTTCAGAACCTGGCTATATGCAAATTAGTCTGTCCCTGGCACAGTGCATCATGGGAACAGGGCAGACCAAACTACCAAGCCAATTCTTCACTGGAAAGGAAACAAGCCTCCGGGGACCGGTTTCTGGCATTACAGCCGTCTTCGGCCCGGCTTGCTTGAATCCTGATGGTGCAATGAGCAAGGGACTCATGTCTGAGCATACCCTTCCACACTCATGGTGGCCAAAATAATTTCAAAAAGGGGGTGGTGATGGACAGAGTATCTGAGTTAATCAGAACACTCCTACCCAGTCAACAGATCAGGGCTTGATCCATCACCGTTTTTTAGCTCACTGCACCATCCCAGTTCAGAACCTGGCTATATGCAAATTAGTCTGTCCCTGGCCCAGTGCATCATGGGAACAGGGCAGACCAAACTACCAAGCCAATTCTTCACTGGAAAGGAAACAAGCCTCCGGGGACCGGTTTCTGGCATTACAGCCGTCTTCGGCCCGGCTTGCTTGAATCCTGATGGTGCAATGAGCAAGGGACTCATGTCTGAGCATACCCTTCCACACTCATGGTGGCCAAAATAATTTCAAAAAGGGGGTGGTGATGGACAGAGTATCTGAGTTAATCAGAACACTCCTACCCAGTCAACAGATCAGGGCTTGATCCATCACCGTTTTTTAGCTCACTGCACCCTCCCAGTTCAGAACCTGGCTATATGCAAATTAGTCTGTCCCTGGCCCAGTGCATCATGGGAACAGGGCAGACCAAACTACCAAGCCAATTCTTCACTGGAAAGGAAACAAGCCTCCGGGGACCGGTTTCTGGCATTACAGCCGTCTTCGGCCCGGCTTGCTTGAATCCTGATGGTGCAATGAGCAAGGGACTCATGTCTGAGCATACCCTTCCACACTCATGGTGGCCAAAATAATTTCAAAAAGGGGGTGGTGATGGACAGAGTATCTGAGTTAATCAGAACACTCCTACCCAGTCAACAGATCAGGGCTTGATCCATCACCGTTTTTTAGCTCACTGCACCATCCCAGTTCAGAACCTGGCTATATGCATATTAGTCTGTCCCTGGCCCAGTGCAACATGGGAACAGGGCAGACCAAACTACCAAGCCAATTCTTCACTGGAAAGGAAACAAGCCTCCGGGGACCGGTTTCTGGCATTACAGCCGTCTTCGGCCCGGCTTGCTTGAATCCTGATGGTGCAATGAGCAAGGGACTCATGTCTGAGCATACCCTTCCACACTCATGGTGGCCAAAATAATTTCAAAAAGGGGGTGGTGATGGACAGAGTATCTGAGTTAATCAGAACACTCCTACCCAGTCAACAGATCAGGGCTTGATCCATCACCGTTTTTTAGCTCACTGCACCATCCCAGTTCAGAACCTGGCTATATGCAAATTAGTCTGTCCCTGGCCCAGTGCATCATGACAACAGGGCAGACCAAACTACCAAGCCAATTCTTCACTGGAAAGGAAACAAGCCTCCGGGGACCGGTTTCTGGCATTACAGCCGTCTTCGGCCCGGCTTGCTTGAATCCTGATGGTGCAATGAGCAAGGGACTCATGTCTGAGCATATCCTTCCACACTCATGGATAGGTATTAGCCTGCCTCTCCTTTTTATCTTCCCTCAAACAACACTTAATCAAGAGAATAAAGTTAAACTGTGTGTTGTTTGTGTGGCTTTTATATGTTTTATGTTTGACACATTCCTTTGTGTCTTTTGTCTGTTTTCACACACTGCATTCTTTCAGAAGCACTGTTTTGTTTATTTTGTGGACACAATTTTTCCTTTGAGCTTGATGGTGCCAATGATGAGAACAGAGCAATCCTGGTGAGCAATCCTGGTGAGTACCTGCCAGGTTCCCGTTGGTGGTTCGCCCGTGAGGCGCCTTCTTGCTCACACACACTTTTTTCTATTTGTCTTAGGTTGACACTTAAGTGTGTGTTTTGTTTGTCTCACAACTGTTGTCTATTTTTTTCCCATGGGACTGGGCAGATATTTTAAATAAGGCATAACCTAGATGTACCTCCTACCTCAATTATTTAAAGAGAGGAGTATCTTGCAAATGATTTGCATTTGATGGTACACCACAAAGTGGGTCAAGATTTAATGCCTAAGTGGTCTAGGTCTTGTTTGTGAATATAAGGGATAATATCCACCATAGCTGAGTAGGACAAAAAATCCTATGTCTTAGCTTTTTGGTTTGTTCAACATTGAAGGATACAGTGTTCCAAAATATTGTGAACCTTATCTTTGTTCCCTTGAAACTTGCTCAGCAATTTTCATTAAACAATGTCTAATAACTACAATAACACTGAAACCGGTGGAGCTGTGGCTGATCCAGTTGAAACAGCTTTTAACTTTACAGGTTTCCAAGAAACCAACGAGAATGCCATAATCATTCCTCCAAATTTAAGGAGAGCCAGCACTCTAAAACTTATAAAACATGGCCTAACATCAAGAGGTGGTAGAGCAGTTTTTGTGATAGAGGCACATGAATATCACCAGACAGAGGTATTCTACTCCTGGATAGTATTCCCTGAATCAAATGCAGTAACACATATGTTTTGCTTCTACAAAGAAGAGGATGCATCAGAGGAATATATTACTTTCGAGGATACTGAAATTCCAATCCCATACCAGGAGCATGAGCTCTGGTTCAAAGGCGCCCTAAAACATTTAAATCACATTACCAGGCTCGGTCCACTAGACAGACCAGGAGCAACATGGCCGGTTTTAGCCGGCTATACACCTCATCCTGATATCGAAGACATGTCAGATGTAGAATTACTCACTCAACTCAAAGAGTTAATTAAATGTTTTAGACATTTGCTTCAATATGTCATGCGGCCTCTCACAGTCCAACCTCCAGTAGTTATTCCACAACAAACACCACAAACTGTAAATGCAGTCATGGGTAAATTACCCGCAAAACATGAACAAATTCCGTTCTGGATAGCTCAAAAAATTAGTCAAATTGAAGCAGTATTGCCGAATACTAGCCCTCATGAGAAACACAGAATTTTAACAATCTGTTTACCAATGGGGATCCCACCACACCTGGAGGACTGCGCCACTTGGGGCAAAGTCTTCGCTGCAATCTACTCTAAAACACATGGTGTTCCGTCTATGGCGGTAATACCTGACGATCTGAAACAGATTCGAAACTAATACGAGTCAGAGCCTGCTCTAAATTTAGGTATGAAATTACTGAGAAATTTTATCCAGGTCTCCTCAATATTATTATCTAATATAAAAGGAGAAGCAGCATCAGAGAATGTGATGTATCAGAAACACCACAAGAACTAGCCGGAATAATTGGAAAATCCTATGAAAAATTAGGCAGTGACAGTTTGGGAGGGAAACCCATTAAACCACAACTGTCTGAAAGTCCTGAAAAGATCTTTAAAAAACCACTCCTATCTCTTCTAAAAAGAAGTTGGAAAATAGCAAACAACCTTCCAAAGAGAAGCGTTCCCATTCCAGAGGTAGGTCTCCCCAAAAGGAGCCCTCTAAAAGGAGGTATAACCTCAGGAATAGGGATAATTTGAGAAAACCTCACAGGTATCAAGATACTGATACACGTTCCTCTCGTATCTTTCAGATATCGTCACAGACATCTGAAAGAAGAGGACGGTCAGAGAACAAAGAAGAACGTGTGAAGTCCAAAGACGATCAACACATTCAGAAAAACAAACCAAAACCTCAATACACCAAAAAGAAGGTGGCAGGTCTAAAAATCAGACATGTCGAGGATCTTGAGGACACAACTCAAGAATGGAGAATGGGCTCAGACAACTTTGGACAGCACAGCAGAAGTAACAATAGCTTGCCAGAACCTGAAGGGACTTCTGGAGACAGTGAACTTGAATGAGGACATTGAATTTGAAACTACGGATACCAGGGTTAGCTCTCCACATAGGTTATATGAAATAACACTCCGGATGGAGGGAGACATACAAAGAAAAGTGAAAGCACTCTTTTGGGAGTGACTTTCAAAAGGCTATGATATACTTCTAGCTGAACAAGACTGGCCACCAGAATATGTCAGGGAGTGCCCACATGGCAAAGACATCATTACGCCAGCCTTCTCTACCAATATTCCAGTACATTTAAGATATACTTATGCCAGGAAATGGGCAGTGTCCCAAGCCCCAGCATTATACAAAAATCATGTAGGATGGGATGAGGACTCACCTCACCACAAAATCCAGTTAGAAAATCAACCAACTGCACGAAGTTAAGCAAGCAGCTAAAAAACAGGTCAGGGAGATTTTAAATCAACTTGAATATCAAGGGGTGATTGAAACATGCACCTCATAATAATAATAATAATAAAAACACTTATAAAGCGCCTGGTTACACTTATGACAGTGTGTCCCCGCGCTGAGAAATGCTGCAGTATATCACGAGGTCAAGGTATGGAGCCCACGCGGGTGCAGGGGTACAGAACCAATATTACTTAGGGAAAAGGTATGTTTTGAGTTTGAGCCTGAATCTTGTTTCAGAGGGCTCCATGCGCAGATCTAGCGGGAGATTGTTCCAGTGCTTACTTGCAAGAAAGCGAAAGGAGCTACCTCCCATCCTGGTCTTACGTACGCGAGGGAGTTGAAAGAGCATCGCTCTCATCGACCTCATCAATGAACAATCCTTTGTTTCCTGTCTCCAAACCAGACACTACATATCGTCTATTTTTGGATTACAGACATCTAAATCAGTCAATCAATCAAGAAATGTATATAGCGCGCTACTCACCCGGGGGGTCTCAAGGTGCTTGGGGGAGGGGGGTCTGCTACTGCTCGAACAGCCAGGTCTTGAGTTTCTTCCTGAAGGAGAGGTGGTCTTGGGTCTGGCGGAGGTGGATGGGGAGGGAGTTCCATGTCTTGGCTGCCAGGTAGGAGAAGGATCTTCCTCCCATGGTGGCTCTTCGGATGCGTGGAACGGCGGCGAGGGCGTGGCTGGTCGAACGAAGTTGGCGGTGGGAGTGTAGAAGGTCAGGCGGTTGTTGAGGTACCTGGGGCCCAGGTCGTGGAGGGCCTTGTGTGCATGGGTGAGGAGTCGGAATGTGATTCTCTTGTTGACGGGGAGCCAGTTCAGGTCTCTTAGGTGTCCGGAGATGTGGCTGTGATGGGGGATGTCCAGGATGAGTCGTGCGGAGGCGTTCTGGATGCGTTGGAGTCTCTTCTGTAGTTTGGCTGTGGTTCCGGTGTAGAGGGTGTTTCCGTAGTCCAGTCGGCTGGTGACGAGTGCTTGTGTGACCGTCTTCCTGGTTTTGGTGGGGATCCATCGGAAGATCTTCCGGAGCATGCGTAGGATGTTGAAGCACGAGGACGAGACGGCGTTGACTTGTCTGGTCATCGAGAGGGAGAAGTCCAGGATGAAGCCCAGGTTGCGTGCTTGGTCTGTTGGTTTGGGTGCGCTGCCCAGGGCAGGGGGCCACCAGGAGTCGTCCCAGGCAGAGGAGGATGGTCCCAGGATGAGGACTTCCGTCTTGTCTGAGTTGAGTTTCAAACGGCTGTTCTTCATCCACTCGGCTACTTCTTTCATCCCTTCGTGAAGGTTGGTTCTGGCGGTGGCTGGGTCGTTGGTGAGGGAGAGGATCAGCTGAGTGTCGTCGGCGTAGGAGATGATGTTGAGGTTGTGTCGGCGTGCGATGTCCGCGAGAGGGCTCATGTAGATGTTGAAGAGGGTGGGGCTGAGTGATGATCCTGTGGTACGCCGCAGATGACTTCGGTGGCCTCGGATCTGAACGGGGGCAGGCGGACTCTCTGGGTTATTCCGTCGAGGAACGAGATGATCCACTCCAGTGCCTTATCTTGGATCCCGATGTTGCTGAGGCGTTGTACTAGGGTGCGGTGGCAGACAGTGTCAAACGCTGCGGAGAGGTCCAGGAGGATGAGGGTCGCTGTTTCCCCATTGTCGAGCAGGGCTCGGATGTCGTCAGTGGCTGCGATGAGGGCGGTCTCGGTGCTGTGGTTGGCTCCGAAGCCGGACTGCGAGGGGTCGAGGGATCCGTTCATCTCTAGGAAGGCAGCAAGCTGTTGGTTGACGGTCTTCTCGATGACTTTAGCAGGAAACGGGGGGAGCGAGATGGGGGAGGAGGTCGGTGGGGTCTGCTGATGGTTTCTTCAGGAGGGCGCTGAGTTCGGCATGCTTTCAGCTCTCCGGGAAGGTGGCGGTGTTGAAGGAGCAGTTGATGACGTCTCGGAGTTGAGGTGCGATGACGGAGGCGACCTTGTTGAAGACGTGGTGGGGGCATGGGTCTGTTGGTGATCCGCGTGGATGGTGCTCATTGTGTGGATGGTGTCTTCGGTGCTGACCGGGGTCCAGGCGCAGAGGGTGGTGGTGGGGGACGTCGGTTCCGTGGTTGGGTGCGTGGGCTGTGTGCCGAAGCTGTTGTGTATGTCGGCGATCTTGCTGTGGAAGAACGAGGCGAGTGAGTCGCAGAGTTCTTGCGAGGGGGTGATGTCGTTGGTTCCAGCGCTGGGGTTCGAGAGCTCTTTGACGATGCTGAAGAGTTCTTTGCTGTTGTGTCCATTGTAGTCTAGTCGTTCCTTGAATGCTGCCTTCTTGGTGGCGTGGATCAGCTGGTGGTGTTTGCGGGTGGCGTGCTTGAGGGCAGTCATGTTGTCTGTAGTCGGGTCTTTGCGCCAGGCTTTGTCGAGGGTGCGGCAGTTCTTCTTGGAGTTCATGAGATCATCATTGAACCAGGAAGCCTTCTTGCTGCCGGGTCTGCTGGGATGGTTTTTGAGGGGTGCGAGGTCGTCAGCGCAGTTGGTGATCCACTGTGTGAGGTTGTTGGCTGCCTGGTTGGGGTCCGTTGAGCTGGCGGGAGGATTCAGGTTCAGGGATGTCGAGAGCTGGTCGAAGGTGATCTTGTTCCAGCTCCTGCGGGGAACCTGTTGCGGGTGGTGGTGTGTCGTGGTTATTCTGAAGCTGAAGTGGACGCAGCTGTGGTCTGTCCAGTGGAGTCCGGTGGAGTGGCTGAAGGAGACGTCCTTGCTGGAGGAGAAGACAGGGTCAAGCGCGTGTCCGGCGTAGTGGGTGGGGGTGTTCACCAGTTGCTTGAGTCCGAGGTTGGTGAGGTTGTCCAGCAGGGTGGTGGTGTTGCTGTCCTTGTTGTTCTCTAGGTGGAAGTTGAGGTCCCTTAGGAGGATGTAGTCAGCGGAGGAGAGGGCGTGCGGGCTGATGAAGTCTGCGATGTCTTCACTGAATTGTGTGCGAGGTCCTGGGGGTCTGTAGATGAGGGTGCCTCTGAGTGTGGTCTTGGGGTCGGTGTGTATCTGGAAGTGGAGATGTTCGGCGGCTGTGAGGGTGTCGTCGGAGTTGGTCGTGATGCGGATGGTGTTCTTGTGGACGATGGCGATGCCTCCTCCTGTCTGGTTGACACGGTCCCTCCGGGTGATCTTGTATGTGTCCGGGATGGCGATGGCGATGTCGGGCGCTGAGAAGGCGTTCATCCATGTTTCCGCGAGGAAGGCGACGTCTGGAGTGTGGTGTCGAGTAGGTTCCAGAGTTCCACGACGTGTCTGTTGACGGAGCGGGTGTTGAGCAGGATGCACTTCAGGTGGTTGCTGCTGGTGCTCGGCTTAGCGGGTGCGGTGCAGGTACGGATACAGGAAAAGTTGCAGGATCGACAGCGGAAGTGTCCATGGGTGCGTCGCGGGGTGGCTCGGTAGCATCCGGGGAACCGGCCGGTGTTGAGTGCGTTGATGGTGGCGGCGTCGTAGGTCCGTCGGGTGGTCTTGCAGCGGCGGGGGCAAGGGGTCCTGGTGCTGAGCCCGGGCCAGGCGCGGACGGGCGCAGACGGGCTTGCCTTTGGCACGCCTTCGGCGCACAATCGGTGCGCCCGCTGCGCGTGGGCGACTTAAGAAGGTAGCCGGGAGGGAGGGTCAGCTGGGTGGCGGGACCGGGGCGACCAATGGGCCGGCGGGGGGGCGGGTCCGCAGGGAGGCAGCGGCGGGAAAGTCTGGTGCGGGCGGCTCAGCGGCGGCAGGGTCGCCCTAGGCAAACAATCAGGCAGGCAGCAGGAGGAGCGTGGGGGCGACCAGGCCTGTGCAAGGCTCAGCTGTTGCTCCCTAGGAGAACCAGAGGTCTCCTTAAAAAGGTAGCCGGAAGGGAGGGTCAGCTGGGTGGCGGGAGCGGGGCTGGCAATGGGCTGGCGGGGGGCGGGGCCACAGGGAGGCAGTGGCGGGAAAGTCTGGTGCGGGCGGCTCAGCGGCGGCTGGGTCGCCCTAGGCAAACAATCAGGCAGGCAGCAGGAGGAGCGTGGGGGCGAACTTTTTGCAAAACATTTGCAGTGCAAAATGCACACTGTACAGCATTAATTAATAAGATTGTGTGTAAAAACTATAAAACAACATTAGACATTTCAAATGGTTTCTTTTGTCAAAACATTGCACCTTAAGGTAAGTATTTGACCGCTTTCTCAATAATGGGGCCACAGCGTCAATTCTGTTGTCCCCCTCAAGGATCGTAGAATAGTCTTGGGTTATTCTCAGGAAGGGTAACAGAGTCACTACATACTTATGATGACAAGACATTGTCATACGTCGATGATATCTATCTGACAGAAGAGGACCTAGGTTGGCACTTGAACAGGCTGAACACCATTATACTTGGTTTCTGCTCTGAGGGTTATAAATTTAATTTAAAAAAAATCAAGAATTTCCCATCTCAACGGCCTTTTCTTAGGATATGAGCTATCAAGTGAAGGCAAAAGCCTGGCAGCCAACTTTTTAGAAAAGTGTGCACTGCTCCAACCTCCAAAGACGCTGAAAAACTTACAGTTGTTTCACAGGTTTCTTAATTTTGGAAGAAATTACATTCTAAACTATGGAGAAAGGGTTAAAACTCTATATGAATCAATCAAACCTGATTTAAAAACAGTAAATTGGACACTAAAGCACACAGAAATGTTGTGTTCACTACAAACAGACATGTTAGCAACTAAACATTTACAGACACGCGTAAACGTATGCTACTTAGTGATACCAATAATTCCGGGTCAATGCGGATTCACCTTCTTAACTTTTAACGAAGGTTAAAAGGTACCAATTGCTTAAAAATCGCATTTGTAAATGCAAGCAGAAATGAAATACACTTCTACAGAAACAATTCTGACAGCAGTTCAAACCACTGTAGCAAAAAAGAGAGCCTTAGCACAGGGAAAACGCATATTGGTCATAACTCCTGTATCAGCCTTAGAGACAGTGACAAAAGCGAGCATTTCATTTTTTTTTTATATATTTCTTTATTGATTTTATGGCAGTGGAAAGTTGCACAGTACATACACATCCAAAAAAAGAAAAAAAATAGTTCATCAGGAAGAATAAACACTGATATATACAAAATATTACAATATATTCAGCTGGCAGATTATAACACAAAAGAAACAAATTAAATCCAGTTACTAATCGGTGACCAAAGTTTTTTGGCCAAATGTCCTCTTATTTCGCCCCTTCAATTTATACAGCGCATTTTCAAGCGGATAAATACTTAATAGTTTCGATTGCCAGTGATGAAAGATCGGGGGGTCGGGATCTAACCAACGAGAGGTTATACAGTATCTGTATACAGACATAGTTATAAATAGAAAGCCTTCTTCTTCACCTGTTTTCATACCAATTTGATCAGTTTGGATTCCAAGTATTACTAATTCCGGTGTTAGTTCTAATGATGTCTCTAAAATGTTAATTAAAAAGCCTTGTACCTCTGTTATAAATTGAGTTGCTTTTGGGCAACCTAAAAACATATGAATTGAATCCGCGGCCATATATCCACATCGGCTACAATAATACCTTTCTTTGCTTTCCATTTCACCAATTTGGCCGGTGTATAGTACAAATCAAAAATGGACATAAAATGCTGACTTTTAAATGAACCGTTAAATATGACCTTGCTTGCCATTTCTAGAGACCTGTTTATATCAACCGCCTCGATTCCAAGACTTCTTTGCCATTTAGCTGAGTATACCACTACATTATCTTGTATTCTATTTAACATCATTTGATATATCACACCAATTCTGCTTTTTTCCTACAGCTTTCTAACACATCTACTTTGCCCATTGAGTTAGTATTTAATAGATTCCTTGACTCAAGAAAGCTTCGAATTTGAAGATACTTAAAGAAGTCTCCTCTTGTAAGATTATATTTATTTTGTAGATAGGAATATGATACAAATTGCTCATCCTGATACAAATCCCCTAGTGAACAGATCTTGAGCTCATTCTATCTTTGAATAACAGGATCTCTAAAAATTTCGGGAAACAAAAAATTCCTCAAGAAAGGCGTATAATAGTTCAAATTAATACAAAAACGAAATCTTTTTTTAAACGGTGTCCAGATTTGAAACGCCGATAACATAATTTTAAACTTCGTTTTTTTAAAGTAACTTGGTTCTATCAATCTCAGCACACATTGTTGGGCCTCTACTCCCAAAAGCATTTCATAGATTGAGGGAGTGATTGCGTCATCCAAACAAAAATTTGAAAAAAATTGGAATACCCATAAATCTTAATGAAACTGCCCAATAATATAATCGGAAGTTCGGGATCCCCCATCCTCCTCTTATTTTTGGTAAAGTACACCATTTAAGTGATTTTCTGGCTCTCCGATAACCCCATAAGAACCTATAGAAAATTTGATCTAATTTGTTAAAAAAAACTGAGGGGAATAATATTGGTATGGTGCGAAATAAATAACGAAATTTGGGGAATATAATCATTTTCACTACATTGGTACGGCCATATAACGATAGGTGTAGCTTATTTAATCGCTCGAGAGTCCTATTAGCAGAAGTTAATAAAGGATCTGAGTTAAGTCCTACAATGTCCTCCACTTTGGCAGAAATCGTCACACCAAGATATGATGCTGTAGTTGAAAATACAACACCTTCTGGTCTGCCTTCCTCCGAGTGAATTAACTTGGTTTTCGAAATGTTTCATTTATATCCTGATAGCTCACCAAACTCATGGGCAAGTTCTATAATTTTGGTTAGAGAGAACCAATATCAGAGGAAACAACCGCAACATCATCCGCATATGCGAAAACTTTATTTTCTACCTGATATAATGTAACGGGGGATTCCAGTTTCATTTATTAATCTGTTCAAATAAGGCTCAATATATAACGCAAACAACAAGGGGGAACGGAGACACCCTTGCCTTGTCCCCCTTGTGATGGAAAAAGGATCCGACATCTCAGTGGCTACCCAAATCATAGCTTGAGGATTGTTATACATTACTTGAATAGCATCAATATATTCTTTGAGAAACCCCTTCCAAGACAGCACAGACCACAGGAACCCCCAGTCGACTCTGTCGAAAGCTTTTTCTGCATCCAACAGAACAACGCCGACTGGGTATCCCGTGGCCTGTGCCCAATCCAGCAGGGTAATAATCCGTCTGATATGATCAGTGGTGTCCCTTCTTTTTATAAAACCATGCTGGATCTTAGAAACCAAAACAGGCATTAAATCATTTAATCTATTAGCTAGTATTTTTGAAAAAATGTTGCTATCTGATGTTATAAGAGATATCGGCCTATATGATCCTAATTCAGTGCCATCTTTTCCTTTCTTCTTAAAAACTACTATAGTAGCCAGAGACTAGGAAATAGGTGGATGTCCTTGAAAAGCCTGTTGAAAAATCTTAAGTAATTCAGATTTTAACATATTGCGAAAGGCACGGTAAAATTCCAAAGGAATTTGATATGGCCCCATCGCTTTAACTGAGGCTAAGCCTATAATAGCTGTTTAGATCTCATCCCATGTAATAGGAGCAGCTAGTAGTTCCTTATCCACTTCTGTAATAGGAGAATTATCAATATTCCTCAAGTAAACCAATGGATTCTTAGCTTCACCTATTTCATAATTGGTTTGTTATATAATGATTTATAAAAACCACTGAACGCTTTTAATATCCCAGCTTTGGATTCTTGGGTTGCTCCTTCTAGATCAATGATTTTTGTTATCTCATTCAAAGCAGCCTTTTGTCTTAGTCTTTGAGCTAGAATTCTACCTGTTTTTTCATTTAATTTGTAGCATTCAGTCCTATGCTGTTTATATTTGACTGCAACCTGGTCAGCTAAATAGGAATATGAAATAGCCCGTTCAATAGTTAAGGATCATTGTGCTTCCTCAAGACCCTGACCTATTTTAATATTAGCGGAAAGTTTTAATTCTGCCTTCCTTACATTATCAAGTTTATTTGTAAACTCCTCATGTATTTTTCTCCGTTGGAAATTAGAGTAGCTGATAGTTTCCCCCCTTACAATTGTTTGAAGGTATCCCAGACAGTTTGGATTGAAGCTGTCTCATTATTACGCGGGAAAAAATCTTTCATGATTTTAGCAATGTGTAAAAGATAATGTTCAGCTAACAACAGACTCCTTTGAAATGACCATTGACTATTTAAATTAATACTCTGGGAAGGTAATAATAATTCCAATATAACAGGATTGTGATCAGAAACCAATTGCGGCATGATATCAATATTCGCACTCTCCATAAAAAATGAGGAAATAAAAAAATAGTCTAAGCGAACAAACTTTCTGTGTGGGATTGAAAAAAAGTGTAACCGGGATCAGTGGGTCGTAGTTTATTCCAGACATCGATCAGTCCATTCCCTAATACAATTCCCTTAAGGCTCGATAGGTCCTAATCTTACGACCTTTATAACTCCTTGTGGCCCTGATGTTGCAATCAGATTCAATATGAACATTTAAATCACCACAGAAGATTATAGGTTGACACCAGGAAGTAAGTTCTAAATTAATCGTGTTTAACACCTCACTGTCATCCAGATTCGGGCCATATAAACAGCAGACTGTAAACTTGATGCCCTCAATGATAATTTCTACTAGTCCCCATCTCCCCCATTTATCTGCTAATGTTCTGACACATTTCCCAACCCCTTGTTTCATGAAGATAGCAATTCCTCTTTTTACTCCACTCTGTTTGAACAAACTAAAAGTTCGAGACCCAGATTTCTTAACACATTCCGTTTGTCCCAAGAAATATGAGTCTCTTGTAGACACAAAATATCAACTTGTAGTAATTGAATTAATTTACGTATAATCCCTATCTTTTTTGAGTCATTAAGGCCTTTAATGTTCAAAGTACATAATATAATTTTTTTATCCATTATGACATATGATTAGCACTAAACTTAACAAAATTATTTCTTCTCTCGAGACTCAAACCAAATGAACATAATGAGTTAATCTGCCTTGCTGTATAAACCATTACAACTGCCACTGCCTTACACCCCCACCACCACCCCTTCCCCCCATGCCCCCTACCCAACAACCAACCATCCTCCCCCCTCCCCAGCATATTAGGCTCAGGAACTGCCAGTTCCTGCAAAGTATGGAGTGCCGTGCCCCCCCACCTCCGAGAATCCTGAAGGAAAAAAAACATGTTATAAAGGAGAAAAATACCATAGAATTGAATCAACTCTAGCTATATCATAGTAATAGTATGCTTCTACGCCAAAACTCCATAAGATCAACTTCTTGCTACAAGTCTCATAGGGCTCATAAGGAATCTAGGTATTCCTTAGCTTTAATTTCTGAAAAAAAAATTTAGTCTGCCCTTTCATAACTATTTTCAGCTTTGCCGGATTCTGCAGGAACACAGTGGCCCCTTTCTTTTGAAAATCTGGTATTAACTGCCGCAAGTGCCAACGCTTCAACACTGTGGCCTGACAGAAATCCGGCCTTACAAAAAATGCACAAATCCTTAGCAACTATTTTTTTATCTGGCCTGGCTAGCGCATAAATTTCTTCTCTGGTGAGAAAATTATTGAAACAAACTAATATTGCCCTGGGGTATTCCTCTTCCCCCTGGTGTAGTTTCCTTGCATTAAATGGGAATCTATGTGCCCTTTGTACTTCTTTAGACCAATCCCATGATGTCAGCTCAGGTAAGGCTTCTGTTAATAATTCAATAATAAACCTCCTAGCATCGACCCCCTCTTTTTTCTCCAGTATTCCAAGAAAACGTAAATTGTTCCTACGCGCCTGATTCTCCAGACCAGATAGTTTGTATGAAAGGTCGTCCTTATGGGCTTTAATGTTCTCAAGTTCATTTTTTTGAGACATTGTCTCCTCCTCCAGCGCCATAATCCTTACTTCTGCTTCTGTGACTCTATCAGCTGTTTCAGTACAAAGTTTAATTGCTCGTCGAACAGCATTCTTTACTTTTGAACAAGTTGCCTGGGTACGCTGATTCTCCGCTTTACTTTCAGCGCGGTGAGTCATCATTGTATTGTAAATGGTAGTTAGAGTAATCACTGTGGGATTCTCAGAAGTATTCACAGAGGTGCTCTTGTTGTCCTCAGTTTCAATATCAGGTGTAGGTCTCTCTTCTTCCACTAATTGTGGTTACTATTCCATCTGCTTCTGTACATAATTCAGTATTTTTACGATTTGTACGCTGTGAACCTCTTTTTCCTTCGCCTTCTCACAGTAGAGATACTAATGTTCGGCGAGATTAAATTAGGCCTTAGCTCCTCCTCCTCTTCCTCCTGCTCAACAGAACTGCTCCCTTTGGTATAATCGGCCCAATCTTTACTGATATTAGTACTTTCATCTGACGAGTGATCGGATAAAGAAAAAAAGTTCTATACTTCTTTCCTGCAACCCAGGTAATTCTGGTAGTTCTGACGCTGACTCAGTATAATTTAATATCAATGTTTTCAATTGTTGAACAAGTACATCGGAGTTTTTACTCATCCCCACATTACAATGCGGTTCTTTGAAAACTCCATCTCCCACAATGCCACTGTTCTCACTGTTCTCACACAACAGTTCTTTTGAGCCTGGATTTATCATAGTAGCAATGTTTGTATTATCGCCAGTCTCTTTAGATTGTGCTGCTTCATCAGTATTGTTTCGTAATTTAGTTGCTTCAAAATGAGAGATTTTTTTTTCTTGGCCGATTGTTTTCAAATAATACCGGGAGTGTGAGAACTGCTTGCTTTAATTTATTTGAGGTTGTGACGGATTTAGTGAAAGATTCACTCCCTTTTTCCATGCCATTACCAGCAGTAATATCAGCAATATCAGTAAGTCTCTCACCTTCGGCGTGGTCGGTGCCGTCGGCATTTGCTCCTTCGGTAACTTTTGATTTGTTGCTTCGCGTGAAGACTTTCGTCTGTGTCTTTGGCGGCATTTTCTTTTTGCGGGATCCTCCATGACGTCATACCATAGAGCTCCAAAGACTGAGCACTATCGCTGGGAAGCCCCACAGCAGAGCACGCCGTCGGAAAAGCAGCAGGTCAGCCAACATTCGCAAATCATAGACCAGGCACAGGTAACAGATGGGCGTGCATCCGGCGTGTCTCCAGAAGCAGTGCTTTCAGGCAGGTAAGACAGGGAAATACGCAGAGTAGCTCTCAGCAACCAGATAATGTCCGGATCAGTACGTTATACCTCGTTTGTTTGCTGATTTAGTTTAGCTGGTCAAACTATCGAGGTTAGCCAGAGGCCAATAATTTTCTCGGATGATTCTTAAATAAATCCCGTCACTTCATCTCGTGCAGGCTGAAAAGATCACCACTAGAATGGCTAGAAATGGCTTTTTTCTCCCGAGTACTCGGAGCAGAGGGCTGAGCTGCTCACACAGCCCACGCCACGGTCGCCATCTTGCCTCCCCTGACAAAAGCGAGCATTTCAAATGCTAAAGCTTTACATCCAAGAAGGATACAATGGGTTAATTCTCTTGCTGCAACTGATGTTGAATAAGTTTTTGATCCTTATTTGAAAATACAAGCATTCCTGTAATACAAACAAGAATGTCCTCTGCCTACTGAAATCCTACCTCTAGCCCAGTATGAATGTATAATTTATAGTGACGGATCTGCACAACCCGCTACGGGGGGATAAATAAGCTTATAGTGCGGCATGCGTGATCGTTAAAGGTCATATGCGCAATGTCTCTAGGAGATTCTACAAGCATTCATCATGGCACTTGAAAGTATAGATTTACATTTACATTTTTACATTTATTCTTTCTACTGTGTACAATCATATAATGAATATTTACAGAATTGGCTTTAAAACGGTTTCAAAGATGCAAAAGGTTTGGGAACAAGTAGTTCAGTTGTGAAATGGACTACAAAACACTCATGTGATACAAACGCTAAGTCATCAATGTGATAGCGTTCACGTTGAAGGGAATTCATTGGCTGATGAAGCTGCAAAGGGGGCTGTGCAATCGGCTTCCATAGCCGCAATCACTCGTTCAAAAACAAAAATAGACAGTGAAATTACACTGGCTGTCAGTGCTACAAGCAAAGGCAGCGGTGCAGCGTTACCTAAAAAGTTTCCACTCAAATACTCATACATAATTGATGCGAACAGCGTTCTGTTTGCTCGAATTTCTGGAGTGGGGGATAGTGTAATTCCAAACATGGAACGAAGAGCAGCTTTGATTTACAAAGCACATCTGGGAGAGGGTCTGATACATCAGGGGATCTCTAAAACAATATCAACTTTAAAAGAGATGTACTGGTGGCCAGGAATGAATGCACATGTTCATATCTTTGTTATTGCCTTGACGCCCATTGGGCTAAGTTTGCGCATGATAAGACCTACATCATTCATTCATTAAATGCATAGACTGCAATAGAGATCACAGCACAGAACGTTACCAGATACATGACAGCATAGCCAGCCCAGTACAGACACCATTGTTAGACACCATTAGACTATCTACGAGCGTATGTCCCTATGGATGAATGCAGTCCCACAAATACTAAGTCAAGGTTCCTTTGGATGTGGCCTCAGTGCTCGGCTGACGCTCAAACTGTTATAAAAGGGTTGGGAGTCTTTATCAGCACATACGCAATAGGCGCGCTACATTCTGACCAGGGTCCTGCGTTTAGCTCTCGCGCTTACAAAGATGCCAGGGCCAGTTTGGCTGTTGCATTGCCGTACTCTTCTCCATTCCATCCTGAGGGAAATTTGGTTATGGAAAGAAAAAAATGGGACATAAAGCAGTATATAACAGCTAGGGTATTAGGTTCGGGTGACGGGTGGGTCAAACATCCTATTGGGGTCCAATATAGTCTTAACAACTTGCCAAGACGTTCTCTAGGGGGTGTCACTCCATATGAGGTCATATGTTGGTTCTGGACCTTGAGTGTCACACATCAGTGGTGGAAATTAAGAAATTTGATATCAAAGAACGTTTGGTTGTTTTACAGGACTTAAATAAAGTAAGAACGAAACAAAGCAACGTGTTCCTGAAGCCAACCACCCCTGGGAAAAAACCAACCATCCCAGCAAGGCCTGTCTGGTTCCCAAAGCTTGGTAATCTAGTCAGAGAGAAGATCGCGGACAAGAAGGAATTTGGGCCTTCTTACAGACAACCAGTACCTGTCCTAGCTATCCACAGAACAAGAACAGTGATACTGCCGCCCTTTGCTGGTAAAAAGGAGAACCGTTTCCTGTCGATCGACCTGATCAAACCACACTATGTGGCTGATACTAAGCAGTAGGCCAATTGGACTCCGCCAATGTAGCAGACGCACTCCTCTAGCTACAATCCAAGAGGTTCAAACTGAGACACTCATCACCATTGAGGAATCTGAAGTAAGAAAAGAAGGACAAAGCAACAAAGCTATGGAACTCGTTCCTCTTTTGACCCAAATACCAGTTCGTCCTGAAGCACCAGTCTACACAAACGTAACAAGCGATCAAGTGGTTCCAGCAATTTCAACAAATCCGGATGCAATCCCAACCATTGACAGAACTGCCTCTGGCTATTTCATTAACTTTAAAACGTTTTCTGAGGATCCCAGCAAACCTGACACAACACCAGCAAAAAGAACTTTCAAAGAACAAGCACTGACTTTTTTCAACACCTGGAAAAAACTTATCTGGTTTCACCATGGAATGAACTTTGGATTGTGTTGGGAATATTTTTTCTTCTACTTTGGTTAGCTCTGGTAACAACTCTGCATATGCTGATAAATGAAAGATATGTAAAAATGGACACAGCAAGTAAGAAAGTCAACTTACTACTCAAGCCACACAAATCATTTCATCCTGAACAAAGAGACTTGTCATCAGTGAACATCACAGCCGTTCCTATGCCTGATGGTATAGCTTCGGACAAAACAGAATATGACATGTTTGGCCCGTCGGAGCTGTGGAAGATTCCACACTATTTAAGATTTCATTAAGTGACTTTATTACCTCTAGTACCTTTTCTGATGATTGGGACTTCGAGACTGTTAATAATATGATATCTGATCTAGAGATGTCTGCGGTATTCACAAATCATGAATATCAAGAAGGTTCATCAGACTATAAACAAATGTATTGTTATAATCATTATGGTCATCATTTGTTGCACAACTCTGCAATGCCTAGAAATGTATATATGTATAACCAATGGGAACATTGTCCTACACCTCCAAAGGGTAGCTCAAAAACTTTTGCGAATAAGTTTCCATATTTTTCAGGATTCAATGTATCCAATGCAAAAACATTTTACTTTAGAAATGTTAACAGAACAGAAATGAAAAGTATGTTGACAAATACAAAACAGATTTATTCTGCAGTCTTTTATGCCCAACTGTCTAGACAGGGTTTCGACTTTTGGAAAGACAACATTGAGACAAAAACTGTCTGGGGTTCAAAAGATTAGCAAGTGCAGGGGAAAGAAACTTTGTTTAGAGCCTGTATCATCTCTGAGCAAATTATGTTTTTGAATGACACTGTCCAACAAACATGTTGCCTTGGGTTAGCCAAGATCAAAGACATGAACACACCGACCATACCAATACCTGCGAGTAATAGCTCTACATGGGGGGAGGTCAACGTACATAATATTTTGCATCACAACAGGTCAGCTCCAGATTGGAACAAATGCTTGTTCTGGCCCATAGACACAAACAATTGTCAAGATCGATTACTGAACAAAACTCAAGGTTTCAAAGTCAATAGGCCAGACCCAAGATATGTTCAAAGACAGTATCCTGGGGTAATAACAACATACAGGGTAGGTAAGCTATGCCTTGATTGGCTACAGAAAACTACACTACAGGCTATAAAACAACACTTATCTTTACTTAAAGATGGCGCAGACCTTAGGGAATTCTTGTTAGGACCAAGAAAACCACGTCAAAAATGTTTCATATATGCCGGTATATGTGCTGCATATAACGAAATATGGAAGATTACACAAGCAGAGACTGCAGAACGAATACGAGAAATTGTTTGTTTTAATTTAGCGAAATTTCTCTCTGTAGTAGACAATGGGTTAACGACTCTGTCGTCCAGGGTGTCTTCTGACATCATGAAACAAGACTTGGTCATGTTGCAACATGGTCAGTCTCAGCTACGTTCTATCATGCTATTAGGTTGAACATTCCAAAACTTTCATTCAGGCTATGTCCCTTGGTGTTTAACAAAAACTACGTCACTGTTTTCAGAATTCAATCTCACTGATAAACAGGCAAAACTGGCACAAAGGGGAGCAGACTATACGGTGCTGAGCATTGAAAAACTGGAAAGATTACAATTCACAGTGGCAGAAAAAACAGCTACTGAATTGATAATACATGGAGCAATCACTCTGCAGGTTACAATTTTCCATTTTCAGTATTGCCTAAAACACATACCAGCAGGCAAATATGAAAGGTTGGGTAAAGAATATATCAAGACATCCTGGGATTTACCATACACACACAGATGTTGGAGTGGGGGGCGTGAAGTATCTCTTAGTGGTTCAAACTGTGAAAACACACTAAGCGGTTCTCTCCTTTGCCAGGATATTAATTTACATGGGGCCTGCCATGGTTGCTCTAACAACTTATCCTGTCACCTGCAAGGTTCACCAGCTGCAGTGATTGATCCAATTTTTGGACTACTTTCAAATGGAAGTTACCTCATGTTGAATGATCACAGCTGCTGTGGCATGTTGCCAGGTATACCGTATCTAGTGACTGTTACGTCCAAGGTCACTTGCGGTATGCAAGTATTGTTTCCACAAACCAAGACAGCCAGGGAGTCGCCTTTGTGGCCTTCACTAAACATCTCTTCTATACGAATAGTTACTCTAAGCAGAATGAAAGCCATTCTTTTGCGAACAACTATGCCACTGACCTCGGCCAAAGAAACCTATGATCTACAAGTCGCAAGGACTTCTGCCGAGATACATGCCCTTTTGAATACAAACTGCCCTATACATTTCTCAGAAATGTTAGGTCATATCTTAAACATGTCTGATACGAGCGGAATTGTACATGTATTTAAGACAGTTTTTTTCTGGAGTGTTAGCACCTTTTCAAGCAATCCTCTGAATCATTCCAAACTTCGTGCACTCTGGACTCGTTGCACGGATACTATTTTTACTCCTGCTACAATATGGAAAGCCAAATCACTAGCGATACCCAATTCACAGTGGAGAGAGCTCTGCAGAAAATGAAGTGTCATGAGCGCATCATCCAAACTTTAGGTTTACCTCGTCTACGAGAATTAAATACCACATGGTTTCTGTCATTCAGACCAATCTGGCAAGATTGCATCTTACCTGTTCTACGTTGCCTGCTATGCGGTGAAGAATGCATGCTAGACATTTGTCTAACACTCCCATCAGTCATGCCAACAGTTGTTGATACTCTGCTGCACCCTGTAACGACCCATGCTCTGTGTTGTCCCCAGCGGCTACCAATTCTGATGACGGCATTCATTGGGATCTCACAGATACAAATTGTAACTGCTGAGGTACGAGAGGAATCAACAGGAGTGCAGGTAACATCCAATTCGAACACTGCTGATGCATCCAATGCTGAAGGCGATAGTTCCCACCAATGTGCGGTTCTAAACAAGGTATTCCAACTTTCACCTACAACAGTAGATGACTTTTTGTCTACAGAAATAGAAAATCCCATGTTTTCTCCAAGCCCTAACACTGACTTTTGATTTTGGCACACAGTGTACTGAGAAACTATGAATTTGACCTTAATTTTTCAAAACAAGGTACTAAGGTTGGATCTTTTTGCCTATGAGTAACTTTGTTCTAAATTTTTATTTTTGATTTTTGGCACAAGTAATCTTGTAGTAGAATTATTCATAGAGAACAAGAATTCTTTGAAATACTTACAGAGACAATATATGACCTTGTCCACAGAACAATCAGTTATGTAATCTGACATGAAAGAGTTTTGGCCCTTTTTTTCTTCTGTATTTACGAGCCATTTCATAAATGTATATTTTCATGATTCATTCAGTTAGCATTCAAATGTAAACATATGCTTAGAATGAAATATTGCCTTAAATACGTAGAGCGGTACAAAAGGGGGTGGTGATGGACCAAGCATCTGAACCAATCAAACACTCACACCCAGTTAACAGATCTGGGTTTAATCCATCACCGTTCTTTAGCCCACTCTGCCACCCCAGTTCAGACATGGCCATATGCAAATCAGTCTGACCCTGTGCCTCATGGGAACAGTCCAGCCCGAACTGCCAAGCCATGCCTTCCCTGGACTGGAAACAAGCTTCTGAGGACCGGTTTCTGGCATTTCAGCCGTCTTCAGCCCGGCTTGCTTGAATCCAGTGGCAAAGTGAGCAAGGGACTGATGTCTGAGCATACCCTGCCAATTTATGGCGAACAAAGTGGTACAAAAGGGGGTGGTGATGGACGGAGCATCTGAACCAATCAAACACTCACACCCAGTCAACAGATCTGGGTTTAATTCATCACCGTTCTTTAGCCCACTCTGCCACCCCAGTTCAGACATGGCCATATGCAAATCAGTCTTGACCATGTGCCTCATGGGAACAGTCCAGCCCGAACTGCCAAGCCATGTCTTCCCTGGACCAGAATCAAGCTATCCTGGCTGATGATGGCTGATAGCCAAAAACCGGTCCTAGGATGCTTGATTCGAGTCCAGGGAAGACATGGCTTGGCAGTTCAGGCGGGACTGTTCCTATGAGGCACAGGGTCAAGACTGATTTGCATATGGCCATGTCTGAACTGGGGTGGTGTGGTGAGCAAAATAACGATGGATTAAAGCAATATCTGTGACTGGGGGTGAATGTTTTGCCAATGTGCAACATTCCGTCCATCATCTTGTGTGTTTAGGATCTAGTAATGTCATTCATACGAAAGTGGAGTGAGTGTTGTGTGTCGATTTAGATACCGTCTTTCCCGATTCATGCCCTTATATAGGTATAATTCATATTGCCCTTATTTAGACATAGAAATCCAGCCCTTATTTAGGCATTGCTCATGCTAACCAAATACAGGCATGGTCAACTATATCCGATCCTCTTCATCACAACGAGTTCTTGGAAAACCAGACTCTTAAGTCTTTAGGACTTCCCCTTGCCTGGATATTGATTTCTCCACAAACTCATTTATTATGCTTGAACATCTATTCCTTATGGGTTCATTCATGATGTTCATATGCCCAACTTGTACGTCAATACAGGCATTCCTAAACACCTTCAAGGTATAAATATAACTCCACTTGCTATGGCAAGGCAGGTGCAGTTCGGCTACCTAATTGCACGACGCGGCTCGCCACAGGAAGTCCGGAAGGAAGTAATCTCCCCAACTGACGCACTGACCAGACGCTGTTTTCCTCCTTGCCGAGAATCCAGCTCTAGTGTTTCTGGCTCCCCTTCCGGGGTATTAGATATCGAGTCCCAGGAAAGAGATACCAACCTCTCTCATTCTAAGGTATGTAGCTGATTAGAACTTAGAGAAACTTTTGGCAATTCTTGGCAAAACTAAACTAAACTAAACTCATGCTAAAACAGCAGCTACTTCTTCCCTCGTACTAAGACTTAGGTTAGGGACATTGGGGTAGGATTATTTCAGAAGCACCAGTTGAGTATTTTAGCCTGTGTTATTTATGTATGTATTTTTATATATATCATATCTACAGATCATGCTATTGCAGTATTATTTTGTATTACTGCTAACGCTGTACGCATTATAATTTGCATGAGAAATAAGACCGTCGAATAAACCCTTTTATTGAAAAGCCTGTATCTCTATTTCTGTGCAACTCTGTAGAAACGAAGCATGCACAATTGACTGAGTGAAACTGTAATCTATTGTTTCCACGACTCTGAAGATATTGTTCTGACTCTAAGGGAAACAAAAGTTGTCATTTTTATGCGGTTGTTAGAAACTAATCCCTTCTTGTTCATTCGAGAAAGTTTCTAGTGACCTCTGAGTTAGCTGGCACACACAAGTAATTAAGTTTATTGTACTCGATATCAAATCCATAGTGTATATTATTCCAATGTGCAGAGCCTATCAGGGATATAGGAACTACACTACACCAGTGCAGTTCCAAATAGGTAAAGATTGAAGTCACCTGCCAGGATCAAATTCTATGCGTCCCTCTCTTCTATGATTCTTGCAGTTTCTTTGACCAGTTCCTTTGCCTCTTTAAGTCTGTTCTTCGGTGTATATATGAATTGATTATAATAAATGTTTGGACCACCTTGTTTATTTTGATTGTTTGGCTATTTCCTGTATAATGTTTGGGGCTGTAATTTTAACCTTGATCTCTTCTGTTGTTCCTACTGTAAAATTGAGGCAAATGTCAGCAGACCGCCTGAGTGATGACCAAAGGTTGAGCCTCTAGTGGCTGGGACAATTTGTGATATGAACCCTTGTAGAGCTATCTCGTGCTCTTCCCAGGTTTCTTGAAGTAATAACAGGTCAAATGACCTTAGATAATTTAATGTTTCCAGATCCTCCAGCTTATTCATCAGACCACTGATGTTCCAGATGCATATTCTAGTGTTAGTTGGAACTGTGTGTGATGAAGTCTGGGCTGGTACCCCTTGTCACTGCCCGTCCCATTTTTGTTATTGTTTGCCATATATTGGCCCGGGTAGGGACGTATGATGGTCGTGTTGTTAAGGTTTTTGTGTATAAGAGGTTCCCGTGAGGCCTTGGAGAGAGGCTAAGCGCTCCTTTTAGAATTGATGTTGCTGTGTGCAAATGGTCTTTTTTAGGTTCATCTAAAAAGGGTGTTGGATAGGATGGTCTTTTTCCTAGTTCCAGTTTTATTCCTCACTGAGAGAATTTGTTAATTTCCCCCAGGATTCGATCAGCCAACTTGTTTGATCTCCATGTTGTCTTTGTCGCTTCTGGACTTTGTTGGTCAGATGTAGATTGAAACTCGATTGCAAGCAAATCTGTTGAATTGATGTCTTCCCGTCCTTTAAGAGAGCGGACGAGTCTCAATAAATTTCTTCTGTTTAGAGTGTCCAGTCTTCCTCTGGATTTGTATCTGGGACAAACAGAAGGATGTCTGTCTCCTTTGAAATTGTGGCCCGGGTTCCCTGGAGTAAGGATGACAATTAATAATATGTGAGATGGGAGAACGACTCTGCAGCTGTGGAAGACGATGAAGCTGCTGGATCAATGGGGAGCCGCGGAAAGCCACTGTGGGAAGCCGCCGGAGCTGAAAGAGACTTTGGGGGACCGGGAAAACTGCAGGAAGCCGCCCAAGCTTCACCCAGAGGGGAAGGAGAGTGTCAAGTTACAAGCACTCTTACCTGTAGGATGCTTGTTGATTGATTTTGCAGAGACGTTATAGACCAACTTCCCAGAGCTTTAAGCAACACCCAGTGATTTTAATATCACACTAAGGTAATTAAATAGAATTTCGGGAGGAGGGCCGGATCGGGGACGCTACTTGTTTCTTGGTTGTCGACCTGCGAAGCAACAAGAAAACTTCTGTAAATCTAGACTTCTTTTAATACCAAGCCAACTACCTATCTAAACAGTATTCCTTCTTGACGAATTACCTAAGAGCCTACCTGCGACTTCAGTAGTTTGGCTTCGTGTCCGTGTTGTCGTTGTGAAGAGTCTTGTAATAGGCGTAGGTTGTCTTCAAGAAGATAGAGTGCTGTCAGGTGGTAATTGAGCTCCTAAATAACATTAAAATAAAGGATAAGTTACTATTTTCTCCTATGTCTTTTTTCACCAGTTTATGCTGTCTGCTAATTCCTGGCGTCACTTACTCTGTGAACTCTCTTGAATGTTGGGATCTTCACAATCTGCGTAATTACATAACACACATGAGATACAACATGCTATACATTTACATAAGATTCACTATGATATTATGTCTCCAAATGTCCTTTGATAAAAGTCTCAAAGTTTCTTTCTTTCCTTAGATTAAAGATTATTCAACAAAGTCTTTGCATGGATTCTAGAGATGCAGCCTCCAAATTTTGCCAGGTAAGGAAATAGTTCTGAATTTACTGCTTGCTTGTGTTGGGCGCCTTTTTACTAAAGTAGGAAAAAACGTTCACTTAGCTTTAAAGTTGTTTTTTCCTTTCTTGCAGCGCGAAGGTGAAGGCTTGCAGCTCGAAAGTGAAGATTCTTCAAGTCCGGTTTGTCAAGGCGTATCAGGTCGTCGGGTCCTCTGGAGGTTCTTCAGGTGAGTCTTTGTCGAGGACGGAGGAAGGCAAAGCGTCTGGAAACTGTGGATGTGGCTATTTATACCCAAGCCACACCCGAACGGCTGATGACGCATCGCTCACCTTTCCCTGCGTGCGTGTGCGTTTCTAGATAATTCTTTCTTGCAGGTATTGTCAACTTGCCCCTTTCAGTACTAAAACAAGCTCTCATCAATCTTGTCATGGGACATAATGATAAAACCTTGATTACAATACCGGATACTTACAAATAACGTCAACATTAATTATTATGGCACTACCTTTAATGATATACAAATCAGTTTACACCAAACACACATATACTACAATGGCGTGCTGGATGCACGGGACAGGGGTGGGTTTTAAGACGGGATAAAAACCTCTTTTAAAGGGGCATTGAGTGTTGCATGTTTATAACGTGAGAGGAGTCACGACGGAGTCATGACAGTACTCCCCCCTTAAGAGTCCCCCTAAAACTTGAGGTACTGGTTTTGGTTTTCTCAGGATACTGTAAATGAAACTGTTTTACTAAACGTGGAGCATTTTGTAAGTTAGCAAGAGGTTCCCAGGATCGTTCCTCTGGGCCGTAACCTTTCCAATGTATCAGATAAAACAGTTTTCCCCGGATTCTTTTTGAATGCACAATTTTTTGAACCTCAAATTCTGGAACTCCATCAATTTGTATAGCTGTGGGAGGTATTTTAATTCTGGTCATGGGATTAAATGGTTTAATCAAAGACACATGGAATACCAGATGAAATCGATATCTAGGTGGTAAGATTAGCCTTACACAGACAGGATTTATTAATTTTTCTATATCAAATGGGCCGATAAAACGAGGACAGAATTTTTTACAAGTTTTTATCTTAAACATTTTTGTGGATAACCAAACCCTGTCTCCGATGGAGTATTTGGGTTGTGTTTTTCTGTGTGAATCTGAGATACTTTTTTGCCTTTCTTTTGCTTGCACTAAATGATACTGGGCCTGAGTTTGGATGTTAACTAATTTTTTAATGTGTTCATGCAAAGACGGAATGATAAAAGGAAATCTAATCGACCCAGGAATATTTTTTGGATGAAAACCATAAGTACTAAAGAATGGAGATAAACTAGTGGAGGAGTTGTCCATGTTATTGAAAGCAAATTCCAACAACCATAATATTTCTGACCATTCTTGTTCCTCCTCAATCAACATACAACGTAAGAACTGTTCTATGGTTTGATTGGTTCTTTCTGTAAGACCATCAGTTTGAGGATGGTAGCCAGAAGAAGTGCGAACATCCATGTCTAAAGTTTTTCCTGAATGTTGCCAAAAGTGAGAAATGAATTGGGGGCCTCTGTCTGATATGATCACTGAGGGAATACCATGTAAACGTATTATTTCTTTTGAGAATATCTGAGTTAACTCTTGGGCTGATGGAATTTTCTTTAATGGGATGAAGTGGGCCATTCGAGAGAAATGATCAACCACGGTAAAAATGGTGGTATATCCATTCTTAGTTTTTGGGAGCTCGACTATAAAGTCAAGGGATACAGTATGCCAGGGTTGGGGTGCTATTGGAAGCGGAAGGAGAAGACCACTAGGTGCTTGATGTTGCGGTTTATTTTGAGCACCAACTACACAGGTTTCAACGTAATTCTGAATGTCTGATAACATTGAGGGCCACCAAAATCTTCTTTTGATCAAATGACTAGTTTTTGTTACTCCAGGATGTGCAGACATCAGAGTGTCATGATGTAATTGAATCACTTTATTTTGTAACTTTTGAGTGGGTACAAATATTTGTTCATTCATGTACAATATTTAATTGTAATAAAGGATACTGATCTTGCAATTCCTGTGCTATCCTTCCTTGTGATTCTTTTTTGATTTCTTCTACAACATCAGTGAACGTAGCTCCTACCTTAAAGCAATGATCTGACAATACTGGTTGGTTTTTGTCAGGTAAACAATCTTTTTCTTCAGAGATTCCTATGCGGGACAAAGCATCTGCTTTCTGATTCTCTTTTCCTGGACGGTAAGTGATTATGAAATTATAATCATTAAATAACAGTGTCCAACGTAACTGTCTAGCGGTGAGTGCTTTTACAGAACGCAAGCTTTGTAGGTTTCTGTGGTCAGTATAGATCGTCACCGGATGTCTAGCACCTAACAAATAATGGCGCCATTCTTCAAAAACTGCTTTGATGGCAAGTAATTCTTTATCTGCAATAGCATAGTTTTGTTCTGTAGGGGTCAATTTTCTTGAATAATATGCTATGGGATGCATTTGACCGGTCTCCTTATGCCTTTGAGATAGGATGCCCCCAATAGCAAACTGCGAAGCGTCTGCTTCAACTATGAAGGGAATAGACGAATCCGGATGCATTAAGATAGGACCTGAGGTAAATTGTTGTTTCAAGTTAAGAAAGGCCTTTTCAGCATCCATTGTCCAATCAAATTTCACATTTTTTCGTAATAACCTAGTTATTGGTGTTATGATTTGAGAGAAATTATTAATAAACCGCCTGTAAAAGTTGGCGAATCCTAAAAAGCTTTGAATTTGTTTTACTGTAGAAGGGCTGAACCAATCGAGCACAGCTTGAATCTTTTTAGGATCCATCTAAATTCCTTTAGGACTTAAAATATAACCAAGGAATTCCACTTTTGTAGTATGAAAGGTACTCTTTTCTAATTTTATGAACAGGGAATTATCAAGAAGTTTTTGAAGAACAGCTCTTACTTGTTTTACATGTTCTGTGGTGTTCTTGGAATAGATGAGAATATCATCTATGTTAACAATGCAACAAATATCCCAAAATTCTCTTAAAACCTCATTTATAAAAAATTGAAAAGCTGCTGGAGCATTACAGATTCCGAATGGCATGACTTGGTACTCATATAAGCCGAATTTGGTACGAAATGCAGTTTTCCATTCATCACCACTTCGGACTCTCACCAAATGGTAGGCTCCTCGCAGGTCCAATTTGGTATAGATGGTAGCATCTTTCAACTGATCTAATAACGTTGGAATTAGCGGGAGTGGATATCTGTTCTTAATGGTCACATTATTTAGAGCACGGTAGTCTATACAGGTACGCAATTCACCTCCTTTTTTGGGATAAAAAATAGAGGGGAAGATACTGGTGATTTAGAGTGTCGAATGAAACCGTTGGCAAGGTATTCATCAAGATATTCCCTCAGGTGTTCATTTTATTTTTCTGTGAGGGCATATATCCGACTACATGGCAGAGTAGCACCGGGCATTACATCTATCCGACAATCAAAGTCCCTATGTGGTGGTAGGGTATTGGCTTTCTTTTTATCAAACACATCATGTAGATCTGAATATTCTTGTGGAACACCTTCTAATAGCAATACACTCTTAGAGTCCATAGGAAAATCATAGCCTTGCACCATCAGTTCAGGCATTTGATGTTGAAGACAAGAAGCATGACAACATTCTGAATTGAATAACACAGTTTTCTTTACCCAATCTATTTTAGGATTGTGTTTTACAAGCCATGGAATTCCCAAAATCAGGCGGAATTGAGGGGGCATCAATTATGTCAAATATAATATCCTCTTTATGTAAAGATAAACAAGTCATTTCTAGAGTCTCAGTGTGCTACTGTATGAGTCCAGAAGATAATTCTTTTCCATCAACTGCTCGGACTACCTCTGGGTGGAGTTTAGGTTCAGATTTAAATTCCAAATCATGAAAAAAGTGTGTGTCAATAAAATTGCCTGTAGCGCCTGAGTCTATTAAAGCGTCAACAGACCAAACTCTCCCTTCTTTTGAGCGAGCATGTAGAGATATTTTAATACTGAGGTGTTGGAAAGTTATATCTGGAGTCGTGGAGGCCAAACTAGATAATGTACTCGACAAACTGACCTCTTGTGTTGTCGAGCATGTTAGTTTTCCGACTGCTGGACTAAACCTGCTTCTAGTATTTTTTCCTTTGGGTTTATTAGGGCGTGTTGGACATTCCTTAACAAAATGTCCAGGCTTGCCGCAATAAAGACCTTGATTTAATCTTCTTCTTTTGTCTTTCTCTTCTTTTGTCAAAGGTCCTTTTATGGTGCCTATCTGCATAGGTTCTCCAAGATCTAATTTAGTTGTAGGCTCAGTTTTTGTACTAACTCTGTCTTTGAATGAAAACAATCTTTGTTCTGATTTCCCTTTTTGTCCTTTACGTTCTGATAATCTATGATTCAATTTTAAAACCAGATCTATGAATTCTTCTATTTCATCTGGTGGATCCAAAATCTGTGTAATCATATCTTTTAACTCGTCTTTTAGGCCCTTATAAAAAAGAGAAACCCTTTTTTCTTCCGGCCAATGAGCTTCTATAACTAATCTGTGAACTGCGATATGTAATGTAGTAAGTCAGATGAACCTTGTTTTAAATGCAGTAACTCATGATCAGCAGACTGAACAAAAACATGTTTAGTAAACAATTGTATCATTGTATTCTTAAATCGGCTGAGGTCATAGAGGATGGGGTCGTCTCGTTCTACAATAGGCACTGACCAAAGGGCATTATCTCCTCCTAAATAAGATAATATAAACGCAACTTTGGAAGAATCATCAGGAAAAGCTGTTGGTTTAGCTATATAATGCAGTTGGCATTGATTTAGAAAGACAGTAAACTTGTTACTGTCCCCATAAAACCATTCAGGTTGTACTAAGGGAACAGGTACTGGAGTAACTACTTGAATTTGAGTTGGTGTGTTCGAGGAACTTGAATGTAAAGTTTGAACTCCAGGTTGAAATGTAGGTGGTTTTAGTACCGACCTCTGAGAAGGAGAAACACTCCAAGTACTAGGACCTAAGAAGTCGGCTCCTTGAATACTATTTTGTAAGGCTGTAATATCCCTTCTAAGGGTGGCATTTTCAGATTTTATGTCTCTTAAAAATTGTCGCAATGTCTTGCAAAGAAACCGAGGCAGTCGGATCCATAACGTCTGGGCGAAATATTCTTCGTGGGCTTTGCCTTCTGTCAAGTTACAAGCACTCTTACCTGTAGGATGCTTGTTGATTGATTTCGCTGAGACGTTATAGACCAACTTCCCAGAGCTCTAAGCAACACCCAGTGATTTTATTATCACACTAAGGTAATTAAATAGAATTTCGGGAGGAGGGCCGGATCGGGGACGCTACTTGTTTCTTGGTTGTCGACCTGCGAAGCAACAAGAAAACTTCTGTAAATCTAGACTTCTTTTAATACCTAGCCAACTACCTATCTAAACAGTATTCCTTCTTGTCGAATTACGTAAGAGCCTACCTGTGACTTCAGCAGTTTGGCGTCGCGTCCGTGTTGTCGTTGTTAAGAGTCTTGTAATAGGCGTAGGTTGTCTTCGAGAAGATAGAGTGCTGTCAGGTGATAATTGAGCTCCTAAATAACATTAACATAAAGGATAAGTTACTATTTTCTCCTATGTCTTTTTTCACCAGTTTATGCTGTCTGCTAACTCCTGGCGTCACTTACTCTGTGAACTCTCTTGATTGTTGGGATCTTCACAATCTGCGTAATTACATAACAAACATGAGATACAACATGCTATACATTTACATAAGATTCACTATGTTATTATGTCTCCAAATGTCCTTTGATAAAAGTCTCAAAGTTTCTTTCTTTCCTTAGATTAAATATGATTCAACAAAGTCTTTGCCTGGATTCTAGAGATGCAGCTTCCAAATTTTGCCAGGTAAGAAAATAGTTCTGAATTTGCTGCTTGCTTGTGTTGGGCGCCTTTTTACTAAAGTAGGAAAAAACGTTCACTTAGCTTTAAAGTTGTTTTTTCCTTTCTTGCAGCGCGAAGGTGAAGGCTTGCAGCTCGAAAGTGAAGGTTCTTCAAATCCGGTTTGTCAAGGCGTATCAGGTCGTCGGGTCCTCTGGAGGTTCTTCAGGTGAGTCTTTGTCGAGGACGGAGGAAGGCAAAGCGTCTTGAAACTGTGGGTGTGGCTATTTATACCCAAGCCACACCTGAATGGCTGATAACGCATCGCGCACCTTTCCCTGCGTGCGTGTGCGTTTCTAGATAATTCTTTCTTGCAGGTATTGCCGACTTGCCCCTATCAGTACTAAAACAAGCTCTCATCAATCTTGTCATGGGACATAATGATAAAACCTTGATTACAATACCGGATACTTACAAATAACGTCAACATTAATTATTATGGCACTACCTTTAATGTTATACAAATCAGTTTACACCAAACACACATATACTACAATGGCGTGCTGGATGCACGGGACAGGGGTGGGTTTTAAGACGGGATAAAAACCTCTTGTAAAAGCGGCATTGAGTGTTGCGTGTTTATAACGTGAAAGGAGTCACGACGGAGTCATGACAGAGAGACTGTGCAGCCGGGAAACGCTGGAGTGATGCGTGAGAGGCACGAGAGGAGTGAGAGGCGCAAGAGGCAAGGAGCACGGGAGCAGTCATGGAGCAGAGGCAGGAGGCGGAGGTGAGTCACCGCTAACAGCTTACCTGCAAAATGAATCAATCTGCTAACTGTCTCCCAGCTGGTTCCGCTACTCTCCCCAGCCATCTCCCCAGCTATCTCCCCACCCGTCCCTGTAAACCCTCTCAATAGACTCTCAAAAGTCTACAGCAATAAAGTCTGGAAGAGCCTTGCAAGCAGGAACCAGATCAGGTCTCTGTCTTGATCTGTATTTCTCTCACCCCCCATTTGAAGCATTCATTGGGGAGGGGCAGCTGCCCACAGAAAAACTTACATCAAACCCTCAGCAACCCACTGACCCCCAAAACTGAGCCCACTCGGACATTCAACAACAACTACAACAGTAACATTGCCGAGTGAGTGGCATCAGCTGGAGGGAAAGGTGGTGGGAGCTAAAGGAGAAGAAGAAGGAAAAGAAAACCCCAGGGAGCAGGACTACGGCCAGGAGTAGGATAAAGGCAGGATAATGGCCAGAAGAATAAGGCAAAAACGACAAAAAAGATACACTGAGCAGGTTCACAGCAACCACAGAGCAAATATAAAATCACAGAACTAGTTTAGTAACATTGTCAATTGTCCCATCCTCAGCGGAGAAGGAAAGAACATTTAGAATTAGACAGAAACTGGACAGGAGCTTGAAGAGAGCTCAAAAATCCTACAGGAAGCAGCAACAACAAACAAAATGACAAAAAAAACCAAAAAAACAATAAACAATAACAATAAACAATAACATAACAATAAACCAAACAACCAAACAACTAATCATACTTCTTTGGGTTTTTCGAAACTCTGTCAAACTTCGTCAAACTCTGTTGAACTCAATTATAACTCAATTACACTTACAATACATTTTTTTTTTTAAATAACAGGAAAAGGGACTTGGATGATTAACAAGGAAAGCACAAATCAAGGATCTCCATTTTTAACATCTGTGAAAATGAGAGACAGCAGAGAAGAATGTTATAGTCCCAAGTCCACCAAACAAGTTTATAAAACCAATAAACCATCAAAGCAATATTTGAAGAGACGAACAACAGTCAATACTTAAACACGCAAAAAAAACGGAAATATGCAAAGTAAATAATTCAAGCAACTGAAGCTCAAACCCAAAGAACCAATCAAATCACGAACCAAAATAGGACAGAATTCTGTCAACAATTGGTCAACTCTGCAATTGCCTTTGATACCAGCTACCTGCCCACCTGGTCAGTCAGATTAAGAAGGTCCATTACAAAGCCAATAACAAAATGGAATAAAAGGGAGGCTGTACTAAACAATGGCGGAAACTCAGCAGCCTTAAACAATGATACCATTGAAACAACCGACATCAAAGGTGACGAGTATGTAAAAAACACTAACAAAAGCACCGGCAAAGACATCAACTCCTGTCTGACCATTGGCATAGAAGCCAGCAAAGACAGCGGTTTAGCAGTCATAAAAGGACCAAAAAACGCAAACCAACCAAACAATATACCTAAGAGGGAAAAAAGAGAGAGAACAGAAGAGCTCAAAAACATAGAGGGGGAGACCTACAGAACAATCTCAAACTCTTACCAGCCATGTACACCAAATTTGCATTTTTAAAAGACCCTGGAAAATCAATCAACACAACAAATAAGAACATTAAGGGCTTACAGCCCCCATTGCAGCCAGGGAGAATAGAATATCCATCACTCCAAACACTGAGAACACCAAGAACAGCAAAGGTCACAGCTGCGGACATACACATGGATAACAGTCAGACGGCGTCCACCAATACCTGGCCAAAAAGCCCAGTAGGGGTTGGGGTCACAGGAAGAAAAATGGCTGAATGGGCTCTAGGAGCCAGTAGCCCAATAGACAGCCCATTAAAAAGCCCATAAGACCAGGAAACAACACCCAGAGAGGTCGAAAGGGAGAAGACTATGGAACCTGCAAATACTCCAGATCACCAGGGATGTAACGATTGGGGGGAACAGTCAACATCTCCCCCAGAACAGAAATAACAGAATGGGCAGGATGGGAGGACTATAACATCCCAGTCAAAAAACAGCCCATTATTGATGCCGATAAAAGCACAAGTTGGCACTCTGCCAGCTTTAAACCAGCAGAGGGAAGCCAACCAATCCATTTCCTCCTCGCATCTGCTACAGTAGGACTCGTGCACCACAGACAGCGACATGGCCTTTCTTGCATCACAAGAATGGGAGGATTTAGTGGCTTCATACAACTTAAAACCCACTAAAAATCTTCAGGCAGAGGAACTCACCAACGCACACGGAGAAGGGAGCAAAGAACCGTCAGGAACATTTTGGGCAACTTTATTAAATACTATTCAACTATCAGCAACAGCACTGCATTATCAATCCGATAAATTAGATATGCAGTTAACATTCCTTCACACATTAGCGGAATTCACTTCTGGGATAGCGAGGAAGCTCGGAGATCTAAATGGCCTCATCAATAAGGGGCAAGAAGCAGCACAATTCTCTGAAATTGTAAAAACTGACTGCATCTGTGCCCCAATAATAGAGAAGCTATCAACGCTACCGACAATGTTAGGGAACCTCCTGGCTGACCTGAAACTAAATACAACACCACACACCACAATTAAAGTCAACATGGGAAGCACTGCCCAGAGCGAACGAGCTAAAGAAACCGGCAATAAGCAGACCAGACCTCAAGAAGAAGAGAAATTATCCCTCAACCCTAGACAAACTCCATCTTAACCAACACAAATGAAGAAAGAACCAGCGCAGACGCATTTACGAATGCAAGAGCCTGTCGGAAACAAAAAAGGAAGAGCAGGAATAGGAAAATAATGGCAGTGAGCAATATTGAGGAGAATCAGCCAGCAGTAACCCTGGGAAAAAAGAGCAAACAAAGAAAACTTCAACTTCTACCCTGGTCAAGCAGACTCCCCTCCTGGACAAGAAACTGAAAACCATGAAGAATTCAAACAAATCGAAAATCCCAACGCCAACTGAATCATTTGAGACAACAAGCAAAGTAACTTTTATTGTTTAGGTTAATTAAAACCATTCCAAAAAATACATTAAAACAATCTCCACAAGTAGAATTAAAAGAGAAAATGTAAAAGCAAGAAATTTTAGTTAAAAAGTAACATTGCTAAAATCAATAAACGTGAGTGGCAAATTGTTCATAGCAGCTGGTCACAGCCCGAAATTTCCTCTTTAGCCGACTGCCTGGCATTGTAGTTTCCATTCTGCTAGTATCAGAAATTTCACCAGCTTCCCATTTAGCGGTGGAAGACCAGGATCAAAACAAGCAAGGACTGCTTGTCTGCGTGAGCGGATACTTAGTTCGTTAAAGGCTGTTTTTAACAGAGCTGCTCTCTCCTCGTTCAGCCTCGAGCAAGTGCATAGTAAATGTTCTAAGTCTTCGACTCCTATTCCGCACAGCCGGCATTTGAGACAACAAGCAAATAGCCTGGGCTGAAGGAGAGCAGTATGGCAACATGCATGCAACGACGGGAAAGAGCTGAGTCAGAAAGCGACACACGGAGAAGAGCAAGAAGACGGACAGATTGCCTGTCAAGAGAAAAAACACAAGAGACAAAATACAAAGCGGAAATAAGCTGGCTATAGTGCAGGCACCCGAAGAATCCAACGGACCCGGAATTGCTATTCCAAATAGCAAAAATAACAACCAACTCTCTGACAGGGCCATTAGTCACAGTGATAAGACGCAAGAGCAACGTTAATGCCCAAAAAGAAATAAAACGAGAATTCACAGACATAACACTACACTTGGCCAACTGGACAACTAAACAACGTCAGTTTTCTCACATTGGGAGTTTCTAGTCCCCATAGCAACCATGGACGTGACACAGGAAGACAGGTTTCAGCAAGACGACTCGTGCTGAAGCCAGGCACGTGCCCCAGCGCACAGGGCTTGATGTTGATGTTGGGCTCACGTCATCACACACGCACCACATAGCAGGAAACACTGAAAACTTCAGACATTTCACCCATGCAAACTGACCATCCAATTACAGGAATTGACAGCCCTGCATGCTATGGAGACGGAACAAGAAAAATAAATCTGAGAAGACAATCACGCATAAGCTCGCCCAGCACAACCCATGACATTAGACTCACACCCCAAGTCCCCAAGCTGAAAAGGGCTAGAGCATGCTCCTCCAAACTGGTGCACGTCTTCTCACAAGCTGACCCTAAACACCGCATATAGATCCATCTTTTCACACAAATGAAGGAATGTTGAGCACGTTCTAAAAGCCTCCTCCTCCTTATTTTAACTTGCAGATACATCATCTTCTTCTTTGTTGCTAATAAAAAGTACAAAGGGCATATTACCAAGGGCATTATCGCCGCATTAGCTGGACTTTTTCCCGCTAATGCGGCGATCATTTTATCACCCTATTACCAAGCTGTCGCTAACACCAGTTAGCGACAGCTTGTAGGCGATAGCGGGCATTTAGGGGCCCACTTTGCATGTCAGCGATAATTATCGCTAATGACATGCAAAGTGGGCGTGCCAAGATGTTAGCGACTGAAAACAGTCGCTAACATCTCTAACTCCTATTAACAACTTTTGGAAATATTCGCGCTAAGCGCGAATATCTCCAAAAACTAACGCCTGCTAAAAGCAGTTCTTAGCCATGTTATCCAATGGAAGGTGGATAATATGGCTAAGAGCATTGTCACGATAATGCATGAATATCGCTGATTTTTCAGCGTATTCATGCATTTCGCAGGATTTTTACCGCTTTTGAGATAAACCTTGATAATATCAAGGTATCTCAGCGGTAAAAATCCTCGGTGCTCGGCGACATTTTTTTCCTTCTAACCAAGCAATAGCGATAATTATCGCTATTGCTTGGTAATATGCCCCAAAGAAACTAAGGAGTTCTCACAAGGGAAGCCACTGATCCCGGGTCTCCTTTACGAATGCAACTCGATGCGGTTCCAAGATATATGATCAGGAACCCCAAGGTACACAATCAGTATGTGATAGAAAATAGGAACATTAACACCAATAAACAACTATATTAACTAACACATGTATGTACCCACTTGTATAATTGCAGTGTCCTTTATAAGCCCCCAGCCATGAGGAAGACCTTCATTTGAAATTCTGTCCCCTGGTCCGACAACGAAGGTTGAAACGCGTCGGCACACATCTCTTGAGGCCAAGAGTCACCATGCTGAAATTCACTGCGTAAAGGCACTGAATATACAAGCCGAAGTCATATGGCTGTGTTAAGAACATTTGCACCCTTCATCTGCCCTCATTCAGGACCCCTCAGTAGTGTAAAATTGAGAATACTAACAATAGGTCCAGATTCTAAGCAACATTTGGACTCAAATGATTTATTATACCGAATTAGTGGCATAGCAGATCAATAAGGTACATCTATCTGCATAGCATGTCCCATTTTTCTGTGATTTGTTTCCTGTATATAAAGTTAAGAATGTCCTTTTTGTAGAATGTACACATGATTTGTTTTGTGAGTATTTCATTGGTGTGTCACCTTGATTATTGTCTTTGGTCTAAATGTAATGTTGTATGTTACTGTTCCATGTAGATGTCTTTTCCATAAGATAAATGCTTGATACAAGCAACTCACTCAGTCGTTTTGTACCAGCCTGAGGAGGCATCAGCATACTGAGTGCAAACACAACACCTTTTGTTAGACAAATTGTGCCAACATCCACTGTGTATCATGTGTGCTGGGTAAACACTGTTGGTTTGGGCAGCAGTAAAGACAACACCGACAGAGATCCTGACACAGAGATGCTGCCAGCACATCACCTGCCCTACGAGTATGGCAGAGAGAGAAAACAGAGGAACATAAGGTTATGTGCGTTACTCTTCTTTTCCTGCACATTTGATCCATGGTACCAATATATGAAAAGATCAATAACAGATGTTTTTCTCTGAAAAGATTTGTCAATGGTGTCTGTAACTCTATATGGAGGCTTTCCTATTTAAAGTTTCGATTTGTTGTGTCTTTTAGTGGAGTTTCTTTCAGTTTTTTCCTTTTTTTTGGCGAAAATTGTAAATATCAGTGGTGATCAGTGTTTGGTCTTTTTTCTCCTTAAAAAATAATGGGCATGAGTTTTTCCCAGTGCTTTTAAATAACGTATTTTGCTTTTATCTCTTTACCTCACTCGTACATTCCTATTGTCAGTTCATTACTATGTTCCTGCTTCTCACTCCCTACCTTGGACACCACTCTCCATGTCAAGAAGGGGCATTGAAGGCGAATCGTTTACACAAAATTTAGATTACATTGCATCAAGTCTGTTAATGATGGGCATTTAGCACATTTGTCTGCTGCTTGATTCTTTAGAAAATAGGCAAAAATTGTCTGAATTAAGATTCTCAACTTTGGACAAGACATGTACAATGAGAGGTCCTTGGTAATTGCACTCACTGTCAAACAGCCCTATTCTTTGTATTAAGGCACCAAAAATAACATTTCTTGCTAAATGTAATAATTCCATTAGATCTGTACATAGCCCTGCTTCATCCTAGTAACTACGGGAGGAGCCTGCAAATGTATGTATGTGCATACTATCAGCTATGGGGCCTTTGGAGTCTGTAAATAGTACAGCTATATAAAAAAGCAACTGAGGTGGTAGAGCAATATCATGATGTGTACAAGCTCAGGAGGGGCCCCTGCACCACTTTCGGCTTAAACTGCTCTGTCTGCAACACATATTAAGAAGTACATAGTGTTTGCCTGTTCATGCTTCTGAGCTGTACTGTTTACAGCACCTATACTAGCTCGGTGGTGGCTGAGCGCAGAAGTATGTTTTCGTTTCTGTGCTATTTGTTTTACAGCATTCTCCTGTGTTGCGGCGAACCTTTTATTTTTTAATATTAAATACCTTCTCCCTGGTCCACCACAGTTCATATGCAACCGATTGAGCAGAGGGTAAGGTAGATGCCGCCCTCTTTCTGGTTGAGAGAGAGGACATTTTGGAATTTAGTGGCATATTATTAAGACAGGTGAGAAAATTATCGCCGGGGACCTCCCTCCTCTTTTATGTCGTATTGCAGACAATGCCAGTTTTGGATGGCATGAGCTAATGTCCCATTGTCAATGTAATTTTCAAGTCCAACAGGAAGCACCAATATTGACGCAAACCCCTTTCCATCGCTATCATCAAGTCAAACACGTAGCGATGTTGCATCACCATAAGGTGGATGACCCTCAGTTCTTCCTTGATAGCCCTGGGCTGAGCTCAGTATTGTTGATGTAAATTATTCTGGAATGTCCTTGTACTGAGTCAAGTCAAAATAATCAGCAGTTCTTTTCTTCGAGCCCAATGTAACAGAGTTGTTTTCTTCTGTAATGGATGTTGAGCCAACTCAGACACATCCTCTCTGGAGATGACCAGGGTTGGGGTATGTATGGGCACGAGGGCGCAGTGCCCCTGCCATCTAAAGACGAGCTGGGCACAGGCAAGGTCACCACATCTGCAGTAGATATCCATCAACGTAGAGATGCACAGCTGCAGGTCCCAAATTTATAACATCATGTCGCAGCCCACATTATTACCCAACAGTATGGTTCTTTTGTCTCTGAAACATAAAGGGTACAGTGTAAGTTTCTGTACAATTAGGAGTTGCCCCGCCCCCTCCAACCATGAGTACCTATTAATCTTGGCAACCCAGATTTCCTGGCATCGGATGTCTAAGCTAGCACAGGACCCCCTCCCATGGGACTTATTTCCCCCCGCGTGATTGAGAAGAGCAGCCCTGCACTGGAATGTCTGGTGTTCATTTGTCACTAAATAAGGTGGCCCCAAAGATGTTACGAGCCACCATAGGACCGCAGATGGAGGCAGGAGTGGACAGATCTATGCACTGGGGCAGCAGTCTTGCTAACTCCAGGAACCTTCTCTCCTCAAAGTCTCATGGCCAGTGCCCTTCCCCATGGTGACCTTTCTGCGCATACCGTCTACTTCGGATTGGAGGTCAGCCGGCTCTGCAAAGAGTTACAGTGCAGTGGGGTGATGTTTACCAGTACCCTACGGTGTTCCTCTCTATGGGGTTGGATCTCCTGCTCAATCCTATATAGGTACAGATGGATGAGATATCCTTCTCATTCAGGGGCTATATCTTTAGACAGGCAAAGTCTGACTGCACCTACAGGGTGGGGCATCAATGAGCACATATAACATGTCTTGTTCATAGTTGGTGTGCCAGGTGTCACGAATATATGATGTTACAACATAACCAATCACAATGCATGCTTTTACAATACAGTTTTTACATTGCAACTACCATTACATCGCATGATTTTACAATGCATGACATTACAACACATTCCATTACAATGCATACAACTGTTAGGGCAACAGTAGGGTAACAGTTGGATAGTGTAGGGGTTTAAAAATTACTATTACCACTCCAGTGTGTGCAACAGTAGGGAAAGTGTTGGACAGTGTAGGGGTAAAATACTATTCCCATCTACCCCAAAACACACACCCACCCTAAAACAGAAAAGAATCTCCATTAATTAACTTATAATGCATTGTAATGGCATGCGTTGTAATGGTTTGCGCTGTAGTGGCAAGCGTTGTAGTCACTTGAGTTGTAGTGACATGCGTTGTAATGGCATACGATGTAAAGGCAGTTGCTTTGTAACCATTGTGTTGTAAAAGCAGTGCGATGTAGTGACTGCATTTAATGGATTTTTACCTGTGCCACCCACTGGTGTATCCATGATTTGGGCACTGGGACAGTCTTCCTCTGCAGCACAACATTTACAGGAAGACTGCCAGGGTCAAAGCCAGCATCAAAGAAGAGTTTTCTAGGATGTTAACATTTGGGGTGATAAAGCCCTCCAACAATCCTTTGGCCTGCCCAGTGGTCTTAGTCCCATAGACTGCTGGACCCAGTGCCACAACTTCGGTTCTCCATGGACTACCATGGGTTCAATGCCACCACGAGGACTGATGTGCATCCATCCCCAGAGCTGATGAGCTCATCAATTGATCAGGAGATGCCAAGTTCCTCAGTATATTTGATTTAATGTCTCGGTACTGGCAGATTGCCTTGACTGATGGGGCAAAAGAGAGGCCTGCATTCTAAACTACAGAGTCTTTTTATGTCTCAATGTTTACTGTAGGAGATTTGTTGAGGGCTGTAGCACCATTGTTGCCCCCTTGACTTGGCTGACTTCCAGAAAGGAACCAAGGAAAGGGTTCTGGACTGTTGCCTGTGAGACCACTTTTGACGCCCTGAAGGCAGCCATGTGCATGCGCCCATGTTCAAGGCACCCAACTTCTCCAAACAATTTGTCATGTAGACTTGACTTGGGAGTGGTGCTCTCACAACTAAATGAAGAGGGCCTAGACCAGCCTGAAATCTTCAGTGGCAGGAGACTGGTCCCCAGGGAACCCAGGTAGAGTGCCAAGGAGCGAAAAGCTTTTGATGTGGTCTGGGAGCTGTCGAAGCTAAGACCCTACCTGTTTGGGACTCACTTCTAAATTCAGACAGACCACAGGCCCCTCAGATGGTTAATGCAGATTAGGGATGAGAACCCAGACCTACTGAGGTGGTCCATCTCCCTACCGGGAATGGACTTTATGGTGGAGCACCACCCCAGCACTGAACACACCAATGCTGATGTCTGTCCTGGTTCTTCCCCCTTAGTGACGAGAACTCCCAGGTGGTTGGAGAAATTTGTTAGACCTGGCATCTTTTGGTGTGTTTCCTCTGTCATTTTGCTTTCTGACTTCCTGTTTTTGATGGTATGCTACAATTCATGTTTGCTGGCTTAGTGTCTCTGTGCACCTTTTCACTGCTATTCAGGGATAAAGTGCAAGTGCTCCTACTGCAAATTGTGTTATGATTGGTTTTCCAAGATTGGGATATTTTATGTACTAGTAAGACCCTAGTGCAATGCATGGTGTGTGCCCAGGGCCTGTCAATCAAATGTTACTAGTGGGCTTGGAGCACTGGTACAGCCATCCACACAAATATCCTTTTAAAGGGGTCTCAGAACTACCACTGCAGTATCTGTGTGCAATTATTACTGCAACGTCGACCTAGCAAGTGCACCCCCTTCCCTGGGGCTAACCTTCCCTATTCTTTCATGTAAGACACCCCTCAGGTAGGCTCAAGGTGCCCCCATGGGCAGACTGCAGTTTATGTGAAAGGTAGGACCTGAACTGTTGGGTTTGTTTGTTCAGGATGCTGTGATAGCCCGGGCAGAGCTATTGACTTCAAAGAAATGTATTTTACATTTATTCTTGCAAAAATCATATCTTGATTACTGTAAGTTGGATTTTTATAATTTTGGTCTTGCTTTACACATTTAAATTTTTTTTTAAAGTTTTTTTTTTTATTATTGAGTAAACAAGCGACAAATCAGCAATTTACCATCTTATACAAAGAGAAAATAAAACACCTTGGATACAAATGGATCATCGTCGTGAAGCAACCAGGATTAAACAATACTCAATATTTTTATTCCCCCTCCCCTAACTCCCCTACCTCCTCCCCCACTACCCCCACCCCCGTCAGTGTGCCCTCAAATCACCTTGTACAATGGAGCGTCTACAAATCTGGGTCCACAAAGGGCAACCTATATCAACGTAAAATAACATCATCACGAATCCCAAGAAAAAGTAATATCCGGCCGTTCACTGACATGTGCCCCGACTCTCCCTTCTGAACTATCAATCTGGCAGATGTGTCGTGTAGTGCGTGGCTCCTCCCTGTACATGCTTAAGCGTCCCCATCTAGGACATTCCCCTCAGCGTTCCCGGTGGCCTCCACACCAGAACTCTCTCCCTGATCTGCCCCAACCTGTGCCACGTCCTCGCCTTCCGGCTCCTCCGGTAACTGGAGCTCCGTTATCAATGCTCCCCAAGCCCTCGCCACTTCCAGTGCCTTATCATTAGAGGAGCGCCTAGCCAGCTGGAGCCGGAGAGTCGACTCACTCTCAACCCACCGCTGGAAACTCGCCTTCCATCTCCCAAAACTAGGACCTGCCCTCGCCTTCCAATGCATGGTGAGCTCCCTCTTTGCCATAATTAAGCCCAAGTCATAGAATTTGCTTGTCACTTTAGTGGAAGGGGTGTGTGGAAACCACAACAGGAGGCAGGTTCCCATCTCAGCCTCTAACTCTCGCTCAGTCACACGATTCAAGCATGCCATCACATCCGCCCAATAAGAACCTAGCCCCACACAGGACCAAAACATGTGAACAAAATCAGCGTCATCTGCCTGGCACCGGGGGCACAGCGACTGGGCTCCCCCGAAATACAGCTGAATCTTGACCGGGGTCAAGTAGGCCCTGTGGGGAGTGTAAAATTGGATCAATTGGAACCTAGCGTTGCGCGTGCCCTTCCAGGCCCGTCTCAGCAACTGTGGCCATGTCGTCTCCGGGATGGGCCTGCCAAGGTCCCTCTCCCATTTGCCTCTCAAGCGATCCAGAGGGGGAAGGTGTTCCGTGGACAGTCGCCGATATAAGCAGGTGATGGCCTTAACCGTACCCGCCGCCATAGTGACATATTCACACCCCAACGACGTCGGGGGTTCCGACAATCCCATCTTCCAGTATTTCCGAATTCCCGCCACAAGGGCAGCATGCAGTAAATAGTCCCCTCCCAGGATGTCAAAGGCTTCTTGCAAGGCCGGGAAAGGCAGCAAGACACCGTCCCTATATAAATCGCCAATCATGTGGAGCCCGCGCTCTTCCCATCCAGCTAATGCCGACCAATCTCCACCATAGGGGAGTGCCGTGCACATACCCAAAGGGATTTCCGGGGCATAGGGGTTTGCGAACCCCGCGCGCTTCTGACTGTGCAGCCAGCATGACCGAAGGGTGCGCTCCTCAAGAGTGAGCTGGTCCAACCATAGTTGCTGTTGGAGGATAATGAATGATAGGACATGCCTAGGAATGATCCTGCCCTGCGGACCGTCCGACCCCCTGAACTCCCGAGCCACTGCCTGTGTAAGCCATTGCAGCTGCGCCGCCAGATAGTACCACTCAAAGTCTGGGACCGCCAGCCCCCCTCCTCTCTTGGCCGCATCAGGGTGGTAACGCAACCCTACGTCTACCGGATCCCCAGATAAATCCCGTCACCATCGCCCGTCGAAAAAAGGAAACGAGGATCCAGATCGGGAGGGTACGTAACAAGAAGTAGAGCAGGCGCGGGAGTGCCACCATCTTCAGAAGGGCCACGCGCCCCGCTACCGATAGGGGGAGAGTATGCCAGAACGCTATGCTGCCTCTGAGCCCTCTCAGCGCGCCACCCACATTCCCGTCAAAGAGATCGGCAGGGACATGAAATATGCGGACCCCCAGATACAAGAAACAGTCGGGTTCCCACCACAAGCCATCATGTGTCAGGGGCGGCCCATCCCCATGGGACATCGGGAACAAACAGGTCTTGCTCCAGTTCACCTGGAGGCCGGACAGGCGGCCGAATTCTCCGAGCAGTTGCCTAGCGCCCCGCAGGGCGCACCCTGTGTCGGCCAAATACAAAAGAAGATCGTCCGCATACAACGATATATAATGAAGCTCCTCGCGCAGCAAGACCCCCTCGTACAAATGTCCCAGGCGAGCATGTGCCGCCAGCGGTTCGATAGCCAGCGCAAACAGGAGAGGGGACAGAGAGCAGCCTTGTCGAGTACCTCTCTCCACTCGGCAGGCCGCCGAGACGGTACGTCCCGTACGAACCCGCGCCGTGGCGGAGCTGTATAACAGCCAGGTCCAACGGATGAAATGATCTCCCAGGCCAAACCCCTGCAGCACTCGGAACAGATACGGCCACTCCACGCTATCGAACGCTTTTTCGATATCCACCGACAGCACCACCGCCCCCGCCGAGCTGTTTCCCCCATCCCCCATGATACGGAGCAACCGCCGCATGCACGTTGCAGTGTTTCTAGCAGGGATGAACCCCGATTGGTCTGGGTGTAACAGAGTGCCCATATGATCTAAAAGGCGCGTTGCCAGGATCTTACTGAGGATCTTATAGTCCACAGTGAGCATGGAGAGCGGTCTGTATGCAGCCCTGGACTCAGGATCCCCACCTTTCTTCAACAGCGGCACTATGATCGCTTCTCTCATGGTGGGAGGCAACCTGCCCAATTCCCACGCCTCTTGGTAAACTAACTGCAAGCGCAGCACCAGGAGGTCCAAATAGGCTGCATAGAACTCCACGGGAAGGCCATCAGCTCCCGGGGTCTTTTTCCGAGCCATTTGTTTGAGCGCTGCCCTAATTTCTCCCAGCGAAATAGGTGCGCCCAGCTTGGCGCTCTGGTCTGGACCCAACTCCAGATAATCATCCAGACCCTCAGGTGGTTCTCTCATCCTACTCTGATACAGCAGCGTGTAATATTCCAAAAATTGGGTATTCACTTCCGCCTGGGAGAAGACCAGGTCCCCTGTGGGCGTAGTGAGAGACATTATAGAGGAGCCCAAGACCGCCGGGTTAGCCAGCCAAGCCAACATCATCCCTACCATGTCCCGTTCAGCATGAGCACGGGCCATGTATTCTCTATAATCATAGCAGCGGAGCCGCTCTACCTGCGTCACCACATCCTCGCGCGCCGCCGCCACCGCAGCCGAGCCGCTCCTTTCCGAGTGGTTATCTATTTCCGCCTGGCGCAGGGTGGCCTCCGCCCGGTCTATATCTTGTACCAATACCCTGCGCACCCCAGCAACGGACGAAATGCACGACCCCCTCACCACTGTTTTAAAAGCGTCCCATTCGTGCGCCCTGCTCAATGCCGTCCCAGCGTTGCCCAGGAAGTAGTGCTCTATGCCCTCCCCGAGCTCCGCCGCGAACACGGGGTCCTCCAGCGTCGCGGGGTTCAAGCGCCACGTTGGGATCGCCTGCCGCTGCTGCGACCAGAGCACAGTTATCAGGCAGGGGTTGTGGTCCGAGATCGTCTTCGCTAAGTACTCACTACTACATGTGAGTTCCAAGGCCCTGGAGTGCACAAGACGCCATCAAGCCGCACATGTAAGTCATGCGGCACCGAATAAAAGGAATAGTCCCTGCCCGAGGGATGCTGCGTGCGCCATGCATCTACAAGCCCCCATGCTTCCTGCCAGTCCCTGCATACCTTGGCCACCCGTCTAACAGCTGACTGAGCCAGCGGTGGGTGGGAAGGATCAAGCTCCACGTCGGTGACTGAGTTGAAGTCCCCCCCATAAATACTATGCCAACTAGAAATTATGCCAACTTCCCAGACAGCCGCGCAAAAAATGCGGCGTGGTCGGAGTTCGGATCATAGACGCTGCTGAAGGTCACATCTCTGCCATCCAGGCGGCCCAACACCAGCACATACCTCCCCTCCGGGTCTATGATAGTGGTCGTAGGTTGGAAGGGGACCCCTGATCTCACCCATATTAATGTCCCCCTGGCAAAGGCAGAGTAAGTGGTATAAAACAACTGTCCCCGCCACCTCCTTTGCAACGCCCGTCCCTCTGTCTGATCAACGTGCGTCTCTTGCAGAAAGGCCACCTGGATCCCTCTGCAAACTAAAAATGCATGCACTTTATAGCGTTTCCTCATGGAGTTCAGCCCTCGCACATTCCACGTTACACATTTCAATTCAAGTCGGGTCGCCATAGGAAAGAATGTCACCGAACACAACCCAATCCAGCTTAAGGGGCACACTGACAACCCCTTCCTGAACCCATCTCCCCCAACGACCCCCCACCCCAAATTTCCCCAGAACAGGCTCTAAACCATAGGTACCCATCCAAACACTAACCCACTAAGGGAAACACCCTGGTAGCTACCAGAGTCTCACAGTAAGTGTGAGGTGGAGGGGGTGGTTCAACACCAGCACAAGCCGGACTGTGGCCTTCCTCGTCTAAACTAGTGCTCAGGCCTCGCATCTGAAGTTTCCTCCCCTCCCGGCAGTGCCCCGCCCCAGGGGGACCCCTTAGCCGAATCCCCCCTCCCCAAAGCGAAGCCCCCCCGTGCAGGGCAAGGATCCATCCCCCCGCCCTCGTTCACTAAGTCACGTCCACCCCACCCAGTGGTGTGGCCCCGCTCCCTGAATTTGTCCCCTTACTGTACACAGAGTGGAATCAGGGATCAACAGTCATCCAGCATGCCATCAGCAGTCCGTGGAGTAACCTCAGGCAGATGGTCAATATCCTCCTCAGAACCCCCGGACCTCACCTCTTCCGACCCCTGGAGGGACGGAGCATCAGTCAAGGATGTCGCCTCCGCTGATCCGGAGATGAGAGCTACCGCCTGTAGCGCTGCTTGCCTTTCCAGACCAGTCTGGGAATTAGTAGGTGATTGCCCATTTACCCCACGTTTCCTGTTGCGTCGGCCCCATCGGGGACGTGGCTGCATCTCGGTTTCTGAGCCCCGTTGTCCCGGGCCATCCTTGCCCGCGCGATATTGCTCGAGCCAGTGCCAGGCGTCGTTGGGATCGTCAAAAAGGAGGCAGTCCCATCCACCATCACCTTCAGACGCGCCGGGAAAAACACAGCATACTGTATGCCCTCGCTGTGGAGCTCCCTCTTGACAGTCATGAAAGAAAAACGGCTACGTTGGACATCCTGCGAATAATCTGGGTAGAGGGAAACGGAGGCATTGTCCACTCTGTAGGGGCCAGATGCCCGGGCCTTCCGCAGTAGGAGATCACGATCCTTGAAGTGGAGCAGGCGCGCGACCACCGGTCTGGGGGGACGGCCCTGAGCCGGAGGCCTGGCCGGCATGCGATGAGCCCTCTCCAGGGTATAGAACTGGGACAAGCCTTCGGGGGCGACCACCTCTCGCAGCCACTTCTCCAGGAAGACCACCATATCGTCCCCCTCGCATTTTTCAGGAAGGCCCACCACCCTGATGTTGTTGCGACTGTTGCGCCCTTCCACGTCTTTGGCCCTTCGTTCCAGCAATTGCACTCTGCGCGAGAGGTCGTTCAGCGATGCGTCCGTCGCCTTCTGCGCCGGCTCCAGCGCTGCAAGTGCGATTTCTGTGCTCTTGACACGATCTGCCAGTTTGCCGTGATCAGCCCGCAACAGTCCAAGGCTGGTTGAAACCTGCGTTATGTCCAGGTGTAGTGATTCCTTAGTGTCCACAATGGCTTTGAGAATCTGGTCCATTTGCTTTTGTTGTAACCCTACAGCCGGGCTTCCAAGCGGGGCCTGGGCTTGAGGGTTAAGCGAGTCATCCACGGGGTCCGTCTGTACCGCCTCCGGGGCGTGCCGCGGCTTCCCCATGGCCCAGTTGTAAGGGCAGCCGCCCCACCCAAGAGTCCGGGGTCAGGTGTACCCAATCTCTCACCACTAGAAGCGCAACGGGTGCTCCGGGGGGACACCCCAATGGCCGCGTGTCCTCTCGCCCGTCCCCACCACAGAAGCAGGCCCTTAGAGATCTGGCCTTGGCCACCACTGGTCGGAGATAGGGCTCCACCCGGCCACCACACCGGGACCCTCAGAAAATGGACGCTCCCTGCCCCCGCTGGCACCACCCCCTCCTCGGCAGCCTCCTGCACCACCAAGAAGCACCTCTCACTGTAGTAGCCCCTGCGGATCAAGCCGCCACTCCAGGCGCGTCGCAATCCACCAATCAGGGTGTGCACCCCTCTCAAGAGAGCAGCGCCTGTGGCGTCGAGGCAGTCCGATCAGAGGGCCGAGCAGCCGCCCTATTATGGCGTCCTCGTCGTCAACCCCTACAGGCACAGGCAGGCCACTCTTCTGTAGGGCAGGGGGCCGATGTGACCGTCCGGGCTAGCTTCCACCCAGCGATGATGCCAGCTCCCCTCCAGGCTGAAGTGTGGGGGAGCAAGCGCCGGGAGGACGGGGAGAGCGCACAGCGTCAGGCCTCCGAAGTCCCCGTGGCCACAGTAAGTCCCCGCAGCGCCACTACGGCAGCACCCCCATCCAATTGGCTCTTCTGGGCCCCCAGTAGGAGATCAAGGCGTGCAGTCACTCACCGCCTCCGCCGATGCCGCACCAGTAGTGTTCCGGCTGGCGCTGCTCAGCAGGCGCTACACTCTCGTCCGGTGCGAGGGCCCCGCACCCAACCGCAGCGACTCCGCCGGGCCGCTCCCCACAGCGGCGGGCGCAGGATCACTCGAGGCCGGGGATGCCGGGCCTCGCGTAGGCCGCAAAGAAGATGGCCGGTCCGTCTGCAAAGCCGGAAGCCGCAACAGTCGCAGAGGCGATCCCCTCCGTCGGGATCTGGGCTCCACTCGGGCACAGGGCCCCCACAATTCCTGTGGGTCCCCACTGAGGGCTCCGACACCGCCGGGGGAGTCACCGGTTAGGATAAATGCCGAGGCCGACACAGAGCTCGGGACTCACGCGTCCATGCTCGGTGGTGCCTAAGCCACGCTCCCGCTTTACACAGTTACATATTGGCTATTTTTCTAAAACTAGTGTGGTGTACTTTTTAGTGTTTCCCTCTATTATTGTGTGTTATGTGCAAATGCTTTACACAATGCCTCTAAGATAAGCCTGATTGCCCGTGCCAAACTACTAAGGGGGTGAGTTGGGGTTATTTTAGAAGTGTAATCCCTCTTACCCTGACCAGAGGAAGGGTCTGTACTAGGACAAGGTGCATACCTCTGCCAACTAGAGACCCCAATTTGTAAAACAAATTAGGAATAAACACCATAGTAAAGACACCAATGAGGTTTTTTGCTCCTACTGGTGCAGTAGTGGCCCTTAGGGGTATAGCTTCTGGATACCCGGTAGCATGATCCACTGCAACCAGAGTATATTTATTCCCTGAGGATGTTGAAGGGTCCACCGGGCAAAAAATGTTGACACCTACCCTTTAAAAGGTGATCCCAGCCACTGGAAGTGGATTTAAGGGGGCCTTCCGGTGGCCTCCTGCCTTGCCACTGGCTTGGCAGGTGACATGAGACTGACAAAAGTCCTCCACCTATTGAGACATTCCTGGACAGGTCAAGGTTCCCAGCCAAAAGTGCCAATGTATGGAGAAACTCTTTAAATCTCGGAGCTACTGCCATTCTCCCAGGAGCAAACACAAGGAGGTGAAGGACAGAGAGCTAAAACTTTTCATACACTGACCCCCAGTCAGAGATCTGGGTTGAATCCATCATTGTTCTTTAGCTCACTTAAACACCTCATTTCAGACACAGCTGTAAGCAAATCAGTCTTGACTCTGTATCTCATGGGAACAGTCCAGCCCGAACTACCAAGCCAGGTCTTCCCTGAAACGGAAACAAGCATCCTGGGACCCGTTTCGGGATAACACCCGCTCTTCAGCCAGGCTAGCTTGAAGCCATTGGCAAAGTGAGCAAGCGAGCAAGGGACCTACGTCTGGGCATACCCTGCCAACTTAGGGCAAACGAAGGAAACACAAGAAGATGATGGATGGAGTGCCAACACTTTTCAGACACTCACCCCCAGTCACAGATCTGGGTTGAATCCATCCTCGTTCTTTAGCTCACTTCACCATCCTCAGTTTGGACCCAGCTATATGCAAATCAGTCTTGACCCTGTGCCTCATGGGAACAGCCCAGCCCGAACTGCCAGGCCATGTCTTCCCTAAATCGGAAACAAGCATCCTGGGACCAGTTTTGGGGGAACACCCCTCTTCAGCCAGGCTAGCTTCAAGCCAGGGGCAAAGTGAGCAAGGGACCCACGTCTGGGCATACCCTGCCAACTTAGGGCAAACAAAGCAAACACAAGAAGATGATGGACGGAGCGCTAAAACTTTTCAGAACTCACCCCCAGTCACAGATCTGGGTTGAATCCATCATTGTTCTTTAGCTCACTTAACCACCTCATTTCAGACCCAACTATATGCAAATCAGTTTTGACCCTGTGCATGATGGGAACAGTCCAGCCCAAACTGCTAAGCCAGGTCTTCCCTGAACCGGAAACAAGCATCCTGGGACCAGTTTCGAGGTAACACCCCTCATCAGCCAGACTGGCTTGAAGCCAGTGGCTAAGTGAGCAAGGGACCCACGTCTGGGTATATCCTGTCAACTTGGAGCAAATAAAGCAAACACAAGGAGATGATGGACGGACTGCTGAAACTTTTCAGACACTCACATCCAGTCACAGATCTGGGTTGAATCCATCATCGTTCTTTAGCTCACTTCGCCACCTCAGTTCAGACCCAGTTATATTCAAATCAGTCTTGACCTTGTGCCGCATATGGGAACAGTCCAGCCCGAACTGTCAAGCCAGATCTTCCCTGAACCAGAAACAAGCATCCTGGGACCGGTTTCGGGATAATACCAATCCTGGTAAAGACACCAAGGAGGGGTTTTGCTCCTACTGGAGCAGTAGTGGCTGTTAGGGGTAAAGCTTCTGGTTACCTGGTGACACCACCAGCGTATATTTGTTCCCTGAGGCTGTTGAAGGGTCCAGCGGGCCAAAAATGCCAACACCTACCCTTTAAAAGGTGACCCGAGCTATTGGAAGTGGAATTAAGGGGGCCTTCAGGTGGCCTCCTGCCTTGCCACTGACTTGGCAGGTGACAGTGGACTTACAAAAGTCATCCACCTACTGAGACATCCCTGGCCAGTAGAAGTGATTCAACAATCTACTCCAAGTTTTATTCGTGTCAAGGTGCCCCGCTAACGGGGCCAACGTATGGAGAAACTCTCTAAACCTCTGAGGTACTACCATTCTCCTGGTTGCACGAGGTTTTAGTGTTTCTGGCTTCACTGTATAAGAGCCCATCTTTCCAATAAACCCTTTGATTGCCACTGATGTCACCCTTTTCTTGTGCATCAGTTTGCTGCCTCAGACTCTGAAGAGTGGGACAGGTTTCTTGTTCCTGGTATAGATTGATCCTTGAGGGTCCCCCTGGGCCCAACAGATCTGCCTGATACGGTCCAATCTCCTCAAGCTCAGTTCCCTCTGAAGATTACAAGTCTTCTTCCTGAGAAGAGGGTTTTTGACTTGGGATCTGTTTAGAAGCTGGTCCCCCAGTCTTCTTTCCCTTTCTCTTGGAGGGCTGGTCCATTCTTCCGGGATCCAACTCCTCTTTTTCACTTAGAGGTCTGCCATGTGCTCTTGTTGTGACAAAACCCCATCCTGTGAGACCTAACATGGTGGCATGGGTCCTCAGTTTGACTTCAGCCCTGGGGGAAATCTTCAAATCATTTTCAAGAAGACAATCTATGGGGACGATTGGGGACACAAACATTTCCTTCCCCCAGCCCAGAGTGACCATAGCCATGGGATGGACTGTGGGAATATTGTTGGCATTGGTGACTGGATAGGACTTTCCAAGCAGGTACTGATCTGAGTGTACTAGTTGCTGGGTCACCATGGTGACTCTAACCCAGTATCTCTCAAGGCTTCTCTTCGAGAGCCATTAATCTTTAGAAACTGCCAGTATTTTTTCATATTGGTCAGCCAGGAAGAACTGACTATGTCTATCCCCCCTCAAAGACTACTGTTGCCTCAGTGGGGTCACTAACATGGCCAGGCCACCCCTGGGGTCTCATCTGGACAATAGCAACTGCAGGTACTACAGGTGGAATAGAGGCATTTTTCTCAGTTTTACAGCAAGGGTTTTCAGTTCAGTGTCCTAGTGCCTGACAATTGTGACACCAAGCCTTCATGAGGCCCCAGTTATATCCCTGGAACCCACCCTTAAACTGTGAAGAGAATCTGGCCGCACTCTCCTGAGCAGGTTTTAAGACTCTTTGTTATTTTTGGGGTTACCCTCTTTCCCTGGGGGGGGATTTAGCCTCTTTCTTTACTGCTCCCCTACCAGTGGTATTCTTGGTCACCATTGTTCTGACTCAGTGGTCTGCCTTCGTCCCCAATTCTTGAGGAGAAAGTAGGCCTAGATGGGCCTAGGTCTACCTGGAATTGATTTCATTTTTCTTGGTGACAATTACTCAAAAGGTGCTCCTTCTTTATCAAATTATAAAAACCTTTAGAACCATGTACATTCTTAGCATCTAACCAACCTCCTAGTGTTTTCACTGAGAAATATACAAAATCCACCCTGGTTTAGCTTTGGGTTTTCTTAGCCTCCCTAAATCTGATCCTATACTCCTCAGTGCTGAATCCAAAGCCCTCAATCAGGGTACCCTTTATGAGGTCATAGGATGTAACATCTTTCTGATCGAGTGTCCAGAGTCTATCCCAGCATTTCTGTGCAAACATTTCCCACAGGATTGCACTCCACAGCTTCTTGTGGACCGGTCTACAAAGACAAACTGCCAGATTCATCAAAGACCCGTTTGGCGAGTCTTTAATAGCGATTCATAAGGAATCGCTATTAAGGACTTGCAAAACGGGATTCATGTAGGAATTGCAAAAAATATTGCGATTCCTACATGTTCCTTATTTGCGATTAGCAAATTGCTAATCGCAAATAAGGAATAGCTCCCCATGCATTCCTATGGGCCTACAGGCCCATAGGAATGAATGGGGAGTTATTCCTTATTTGCGATTAGCAAATTGTTAAGCGCAAATAAGGATGCGATTTCAAGGGTGCAGGGGTGTCCAAAGGACACCCTGTAGCACCCCTGAAATGTGAATTTACACTGATGTTGTGCACACACATGTCCAAAGGACATGTGTGTGTGTAACATGCAACTTAGAAAAATGCATTTATATGCATTTTTCTAAGTTTTCGCTATTTACCACGAGGTTTGACCTCGTGGTAAATAGCGGTCCTAAATTGCGAATTCGCAATTTTTAAATGTTTCATGAATAGCATTTAAGGAATCTCTAATAGAGATTCCTTAAATGCTAATTCTCGCAATTTAGCGAATACTTTATTAGCGATTTTTGCATTTGGGATGATGAATCCCAAATGCAAAAATTGCACTCGCAAAGGGCCAGATTCTCAGAACCTGGCCCTTTTGCGAGCGCATTTTGCTTAATGAATCAGGCTGAGAGTCTTTCAAATGCAATGAACCACTTAGTGATATCATCACCCTCTAAGAATTTAGGGACACTCCCTTTGGGGATTTAGGAGTCAACAAAGTCGACCTCCCTATTTATTATTTTGTTGCCACCATAGATGGGTCCTTGGCCTGACTGATCTCTTTCTATCTTAGCCCCTAGAAGAAATAGCCCCCAATAAAGCAAGATTAGGGTCAAAATACAGCCCAGTAAAATAGAACTCCATAGAGCAGTGGTAAACATCACCAAGTATGAAACTAAGCCCACAGTGTTACACCTTTTCACTGAGCCTAACAACATTCAATCTGATCCAGGCAGGATGCGCAGGCGGGGCAGCATAGAGGAGGATACTGTTTGGCCCAGAGATTTCCCTGAAATTAGGTACTTGAAGGTAGCAAGACCACTGCGCCAGTGGATAAACATATCTGCTCCCACCTCTATCTGTAATCCCAGGGTGGCCTTTAGCATATCTGGGTCAGTATTCCTTAATAACAAATGAAACCCGGGCATGGAGTTCCAGTACAGGAGCATTTAACTCAATGATACCAGGGGTAATGAGTCTAGAAGGAAAGGGTTGAATGCCAGCATCAATACCCCATGTCAGAAACACTTTGACACTGAGACAAATAGGTACACATGGGTAGAAAGGAAGGAGCAACCCTTAATCTTACAGAAACTTACACTTCATTTCTTCAGTTTCAGAGTAACAATACTGCTTGGCACCAATGAACATTGTGAAGCAATTTTGCATGTATCAGATTTGTAAAGAGGCACCTCTGAGGTGATGGATTTGTACAGGCAGTGTGAGGAGTTTGCCTACACCCAGCTCATCCCAAGATGGTGCGGACTCTGCACCCTCGTAACCATTCACAACTGAGCCTGGTCATCCCTGGAGAAGATCTGTCAGAGTGGTACCAAAATCCGCTACAGAAGAAGACAATTCTACTGCATCAGGTTCAAGAAAAAAAAACTGCTGGCTGTTTTAGGATGGCCAAACCAGCATGCGCTTTTAGATGTCTCTAGGTTGTTTCATTTGGAACAGGATGCACAGGCTCACAGACCCAGTGGGAGCGTAAAACCAGCCCACTTAGCCCAATACTGGCACTTCTTTCTTGCTGGATAATAGTATTACCAGAATGAGAGCAGGGTCTGGATTGGCGCAGGAGAGTCTGGGAGCCTGTGCACCAGAAACAGAAAAGCACCAGCTAAGTATTCCTTTTTTTTAAAATATTGTCCCCCACGCTGCCCCATTGTTCCTTGCTATCAACCACCCATGCATATAGGGAAGTATAGATTCATTATTCCTAACCACACACCAAAATACCTTGAAGTTATATGTCCCGCAGAGGTATGTATATGTAGAATTAGGTATAGAAAATCAACACTTACCTATCGATATTTTAACAAATATATATTTCGTCCTTGATATTCTTTCCCACTGACATTTGTGGATCTGATTTTGAGGGGGACTGTGAGTGAATGATACACAGCAGTATACCACCAATGTTTAGTATCTTAGATGGATGGTCTTTTTAGCTTAATGGTTTTAATTACGTACTTACATTTTTGAACATTTTCTTTATGCACTTTAGTGTATTTTCAATCTTTGGATTATCTTGTTTTTGTCAGTTTTTGCTAAATAAAGATTTCTTGATTGATTTGGAGAAAGTGAGTGATAAGAAACTAAGGGCAAAAAGATAAGGAAAGGATGAAAAAGAACCTGTAAGAGTGAGAAAAGAGACATACTTATACCAGGTAGCAGAAAGATGTATCAGATGTAATCAAAACTAAGGCTTCCTGGTATGCAGCAATACCAGAACATGGCAGCACTGATGGTAGCCTCATAAGAACAGCATATATTCAATGCAGTCATGACATTCATAAATAGCATATGCAATATACCTCTTACATGACAGTGTAACTAGGTTATTAACCTCTCCCTCATCTACTTCTCACACACACGCTTCTCTATCTATACCTCACCTCTCCATCACTCTCTCCATGCCTCCTCTACCTTATCGCTCTTTACCTCTTGCTTCATCCTTTTTCTATTTCACCGCTCACTCACCTCTCTCATTTCTTTCTCTTTCTCATACCTGCTGTACTATCTCACCTCTTTACTACCCACTGATATCTCCATCACTACCTAACATCTCACTTTACCCCAACATAGTTCACCCTCTGCACTTCTC